>NW_026294492.1:27519179-28229179 GCF_007827085.1 Peromyscus californicus insignis | reverse complement strand
TCTGGGGCCACTGGGACTGGTAGCTGAAGAAGGAGTGGAGGGGATGCAGGACACTAGGAGAGCATGTCCTCCACAATCAACAGTTGCTGTCCTGGGGTCACAGTGAATACCACACGAATCCTTCATGGGCTTCTCACATGACGTTAGCTTCTGAAACCGAATTTATGGATCCCCTCTTCTCACTCTGACAATGTCTAAAGGAAAGTGAGATTTGTAGGTAAAGCTCTGTCCCCAACACAAGTGTTACAGAGAGTATGTTATTTCTACTTGGGCAACAGAAGGGACCAAAGAAATCATGGGCCTCTAAAGATGAGAAAAGACAGGAGGAAGACCACCACTAAGCATCATTATTGGGTTCTCATCCTTCAGAAGGTCACCACAGAGAGACGCTGTGCTGGCCTCTCTCTTGGAGAAGCCATAAGCTCCACTCCACGTGGAGACAAACGCCATTATATGAACACTACTTAGATTGGCTGCAGTCTGTACTGAAGAAGCAGGGTACGCTCACATCTCCACACCCAAAATGGCTTCACTTCATGGGCAGAGTACCTTTGAGAAGCACGGGCTTCCTCTACAGGAGGCAACTAAGGTAGACTGTATCGTATCACCAAGATACAGAGCCAGCATGTTTCAGTTATGATCCTAACTCTGGCTCTAAAGCAAGTTCCCTAAAGTGTGCACAAGTTTTTAATTTTAAAGAAATACATCGGAATATCAGATTCTAGTGTCCTAACATTATGACTTGAAGCCACGTAACCTTAACTCCACGGATTCTGTAGTTTATCGATGCAGATGCCAACAGCTATTATATGTGATTCTGACTGATATACACGCATACAGAGGTCTAAGAAGAGAATGTTTTGATCCGTCAGCCTGAAACATGCAGAGCCTAAGCACAAGGGATGCTGTGCAGCAGACAGGTGTGGTACAGAACACAGACCCTCTCTACCAGGGAGACATTCTTCTACCCATTCATTACACGGCACAGTTACAGCACTACGGGACACCCAAGCCAGGGCAGCTTGACTCCTTGTGACAGTGCCACTTCAAATGCTAGTTCTGACTAACACACGCAAGTATGAAGTATGACTGTGTGCTAAGGAGACAGAGGTACAACGAAAAAATGACCTGGTGGAAGGAAACTATTCTTTTTTTTTCTGGTTTTTCGAGACGGGGTTTCTCTGTGCAGCATTGTGCCTGTCCTGGAACTTGCTCTGTAGACCAGGCTGGCCTCGAACTCACAGAGATCCGCCTGCCTCTGCCTTCCAAGTGCTGGGATTAAAGGCGTGAGCCACCACCGCCCGGCGAAACTATTCTTTAATAAATCATGTATCAGAAAATTCATTTCCACAGATCTTTAAAGATCCCCATTAAAGATATTCTGAAGTGACTCTAAGTCATATAGAGAGTATCTTAGCTGTGTTCATATGCAAGTTCTAAGCCACATCTGTTTGTATTTTATGAATTTAATAAACAAACAGTTCTTATGAAAAAATAACTCATGTTTCACAACTTCTTAAATCAAAGATTCACTGACTCAGGGATTTCTAGCCTAATTCTCAGTGTGTGACCTAAAATATCAAGTAAAGTAACACGTAACTACAAATAAACGCATCCTTACCAACCCATAATTAGGCAATATTCTAAGCAAGACTTCCGGCTCGGCTTGCAGAGTGGCTCTCTTCTCCTAGAACAGCCTGGTGGTGGCACACCTCAGTTTCCCCGCTTTCCAAAGCTGACAGGGAACTAATGCAGGACCCCAACTGTCAGGACTAAGGATAGTCTTTATAACCAAAGGGGTGCTCTTTCCGTGGAATAGGCGACCTGGAAAAACTGAACCACAGGCCTACAAAGGGTCCGTGGGAACACTCCTGTCCTCCTTGCCAAAGCCGTGGGCAGGGTTAGCTTCTTCACAAATACGGTAAGCGCAGATGGGGTGCTGGACAGTGGTTTACTCCTTTGCTCTCCCTCAGGGGAGTCATGGAGCCAAGATCTCACTCAGCCCTGAAGGACTTTATTCCTCTGGACAGGAATGAGAGGGGGCACAGAGTCTGTGGCCAGCAGCAAAGTGAGGGCACTTCAGAGCAGCCTGGGCTCTCAGGGTGAAGGGCATCATGACGGAGGGATCTAAGAGTTCCAAGGACCCACCGATCCTGCCTGCCGGGACACAGCAGAATCACCAGCATGCTGTTTCCTACTTGATTCACACCCATGCTATCGTCTGAGCCATCTTTACAGTCAGAAAGCCTCTGAAAATACAACCAAGGCTTGTGTGTATTTATGTAGGAAGACAGAATACAAAAAAAAAAAAAATTAGAAAAATCAATTAAGATGCTCCATTAAAATGATTGGGTAATTACTACTTAGTTTCGTTGGAGTAGAAGGATGAATTCCCTAATGATAGGTATTATAAGCAATTAGACAAAGCTGCTCACTTTTCAAAATTAATCACCAATCCTATTAATTATGTCTGTATTACACATCCTACTAAATTAGCACACGTAATAGGAGGCCTTCACACATCAAAGGAGAACCATTATCACCGCACATTAGCGCGCAGATAATTTGGCTGAAAGGAACACAAACACTTGTAATTAGAAGCCTCCTTTTAGTAGGATCACCCACTTTTCATTACACTTACGCGGAGAAAAAAAAATGAAAATTCAAAAGGAAACATGAACAAACGTCCTGGTTTTGATACGAGGAAAAGTTGGTTTCACAGCAGCCGTGAGGTGGTTGGAGCAACAACGACTAACCGTCAGGAGACCTAAGGCTACAGCCAGCGGAGAGGCCCTGGTGATCTGGGCGGTCCCGATTGAGATCTACAGGATTCGGAGGACCAACAATCTGGGGTGAAACTGAGGACGCCCCAAATGGGACCCAAGGCAAACGCTGGTTCACACTGCTCTCTGGGAAAGCAGCTGGGTGCTCTACAACGTAGAAACAATGGCCTGTCTCATTGGGTTCTCTTTTCTAGATGACTACGGATCTGCAACTCAGGCACAGTGGTGAAGTACTTTCGGGAAGGCTGGCTTGGCTCACGCCTGGTGCCTCCGTAGAGGGGTCAGGCTGATGGGAAGCTGGGACAAATCAGGTGGTAAGAGAAAACACCCCAAGATAAAATAGGCAAGTCAGACTGGAACACCCCCCCCCCCCCCCCCCCCCCCCCCCCCCCGAGTTACTTCACGAACTCAACTTCCAATGCCTGAAGAGCAGAGCCACATGAGAATGGGAGTAACTGAGCAGGAGTATTTACAAAACAAGTGTGGCACAGGCAAAGGCGGTGTTAATCAGGATTGCAAGGACACAACCACAGGTGTG
This sequence comes from Peromyscus californicus insignis, assembly GCF_007827085.1. Lineage (NCBI taxonomy): Eukaryota > Metazoa > Chordata > Mammalia > Rodentia > Cricetidae > Peromyscus > Peromyscus californicus. Next base: position 28,225,858 of record NW_026294492.1, on the reverse strand, counting down.
AACAATAAGATCCACGAATACAGCAGAAGTTGCGGCTGCCAGCTAGCAAATCTCTCATGGTCCCTTCAGATGAGTCCCGGGCTTCGAGACTACAAGTGAACACACACACATCAGTGGGTGAGGGACGGCTGTTGTACAGGGTGCTGGAACACAATATGCACTTCGTCTAGGAACCGTAATTTAACGAAAGTGCTTATAATCTAACTTAAAACCCAAATCGCCCATTTTGGCCGAATAGGTAGGTCTTCCTTGCCTACATTAAAGAAGAATGCATAGTCTAAATGATTCAGGAATTGAAGAGTTTGAAAAAAAAAAAAAAAAGCAGAAGACAGGAAATACTAAGGTCGGAAGGTTTCTTGCCACAATTTGGGGAGTTGTTTCTGTGAGAAAGAGAAGGGATTTACCATTCTCCCGTGAAAACTAATTTACAACTGAAGTAGTAATTGGCTTTAGGGATGAAGCAACAACACAATGGGATTTTCAGTTGAACAAAACCCTCTGAGAATTTCAACACAAGAGAAATTTGTTATGAGATTCGCCCCCTCCCCCCCTCCCCCCCAAGCTAACATGAAATTCTTAGGCCATCTGGGCTCTGATTTCCCAAGGATTAGCCATGTCATCCCGGGTGGTTCATTCATTCTTCCTTTTGTCATTGGGGTTCTGGTATGTAAACGGGACACTACCATCTACTACTCCCCTGTGAAGAGTGGAGAGTATCCTAGTTGTCACATCTCGGCTTTAGATGATCACCAAAGGCAGTGTGCCATTTCTTGTACCAACTTTAGTCAGCTCTTTGAAAAGTTAAGGAGCTAATCTGGATGTACATCTTGATCTATTTTTAGTTCCATTTAGGAACAATGCTTCCGGGTATCTCTTCCCCACGGGGAAATCACCATCCCCCCCAGTTTCTGTCGCCATTCCTGATCCGTAGTTACTATGACATCACAATTATACATAGTCCTCACTCAAGAGCATTCTAGTTGAAAGGATTAATTACACAGAGAGAACTCAGCTTTCAAGACTTTATATTATTTATATATATATATATATATATATACTCAGTATATGCATATATATACACACGTACTGTATATATATATATATATATATATATATATATATATATATACACACACACACACACACACACACACACACTCAATATATATCACTGAGCATATCTAGCTTTGTAAAATTCCCAAGACCAGCATTCTGTGTCCTGAAACTCTTTCTTCTTTCCCAGGTATTCCTCCAAATACTTGCAATGGCTTGTGTCTAGAAAGCACACGAACCCCACTGGCATTAAGTGCGCCATACCTCTAATTAATTAACAACGGGCACATGTTTCCATTTGCTACTCTGATTATGGGTTCACTGTGCGGCTGAGAGGTGTCTTGTCTCTCCTTTGACTTTAGGTGGCAAAAGCAATAAAGAGAGTGAGAGCCTTGGGAGCCAGGGCTGTCCCTGATTAGAGGTGCCAGCTGTCTCGGCTTTCTTTCTGGTCCCCAGAGCAGCATCTGGCTCATAGCCACAGGACCAGTTTGGAACGGCCATGTGAGGGGCTAATATCCCTATGTCCTCTGCTTACAGGATGTGGCACCATGGGCCACAAGGAGGAAAGAGAACGATCAGTTACTCAGGCCTCCCTCGCTCTGTGCTGAGGCCACCAACAAGGACAGCCACGTGGCTTAAACAGGATCGTTTCACGGCCCCATAGGATAGGAAAAGACCAACAAATAGAGATTTAATGAATATTTCATAGTGAGCTGGTCTCCAGGGAGAGGCAAGTTTTATATAATGAACATTCTCTAATATGGAGAATAGTATTGGGGGGGAATGTGTGACTATCAAAATAATCAGGTAGAGAGAGCAACGATATTAAAAACCCAGAACCGGCAAAGGGTCCCGATGGAATGCAATGGCGCGCTATAACGCCATTACGTTCGGAGACAGCTTCTATTTATTCTTCATGCATTCCATCTTGGGAAGCACATCTCCCCCATCTTTCCTCTGATTAATGTTCCCACATTGGGTCTGTATGGCATACCAACCAGAAAAAAAAAAAAAAAAAAAAAAAAAAAAAAACCAATTTAAAAACACTAACTGATCTATGCAAATGGCTGCCAATGTCAATTTAGTGGTCACTTGGAGAGACGAAAGTTGTTTTTTTTTTTTTTTTCCCTCGATCTTACCTAGACAGTAGGGGCAACACTGGCCTTTCCTCAAAACAGGTCTTTCACAGGACACGGAAGGGCAAGACTCAGAGTAACAGCTAATCTCGCTATCCACGCACACGCAGCTGGTGCAAGCGTCAGGCTTCCAGGACTCAGCGGCCAGGAATATATCCCCGTCGTCATTTTTGCAGTAACTAGGCACGCTCTCATTATGGGATGTGGAAGGCTGGAGAGGCTCATCTGGAAACACGAACACACAGGTCAGCAAAGACAAGGCTGCAGGCTACCCACGACGTACACAGCACAGTTAAGGGTCAGACTTACAAAGACACTCCCCGTCTCTAAGGCGCTGGGTGCCTCATTAAATAAAAAAAAAAAAGGCCAGTCGTAAAATCAGGGAGCCTGATTCTAGCAAGGTCTTGTATTTTAAAAACAGAGTAACAATAGCAAAAGACTTGACGGTGAGATTCTGTCAGGTGCTCGCCCAGGGTCTGCTCAGGCCTTCTTCCTTACCTTAAGCAAAGTCTTCATTTTCTTTGGAGGCTCACACTGGATCAATCAGGAAACCTTGTTCCTGCTTTCCCAGGCTCCCTTGCAACCCGGGGGGTGAGGCATCTGATCTAGCTGCAGCTCGGGGCTAATAAAGGGATTTCTAGGGTCGCTTCCACTTTTCTTCCGAGGGTGGAGGCCCTGCCGAGACCCTCCTTCCACGTTCTCCCTAACCTTGAAGAGGGCGCTGACCCAAATCCCAAACTTATCTCGGTCACCGAGACACAGAACCAATAACGATCCATACCTGCCTCAAATTTTGTGTCAAGTCAAATAAACCGATACTTGTTTAAAATTTCTAACTAGGCTCTCTCTCACTTGCAAGGCAACGCAGTCCTAACCCTTCAAATACTCAAGAGATGTTTTTCACTGCACCACATTATCTAGACACCTATCTGCAACATTCCTAAGTTTAGACATTCCCATTAGTGACGGAGGGGCTGGCAACCCAGAGCAAACACTAGGACACCACCCAGGGAAACCATTTGCAAGCCTTCTGTGATTGTGCCATGGAAGGTCTCCACATCAGATGGAGAAGAGTGTCGCCAGGAAACATAGCTATCTCTTTAGGGGTTGGCAGCCACAGGAATGAATGAAAATTAAACCCAAGAAGACATCTGAGATATGAAAAAGGGAAATGCAAGTTAGTGGGGTTCGTCCTTTAGAAATGTCACAATCTCTAAGGAGCATAAAAACAGCCATGGCAGTGGGCCAGGCCAAACCTTAATCCAGCCACCTTTTCTCAACGGACACACCGTGGAGAGGTATCTTGTGTGCTTCTGAATTAGCATCATAAATTCTGCTGTTCTCAGCCATGAGACGGAAGTGTGAGGTAGGCATGGAGTTATCACATGCTGCAGAAGCTCTCAATGGGGCATCTTCCTCTCACCGGCTTCACGCATACACCACACCCCGCTCCAGTGAGCACATTCGATCCTTTCTGAAGACCGAGGGGGCTGCATCACCTGGGCCCTCTCTGAGGGCCAGAGGGAAGCCAGAACAAAGCAAACGGTCCAAAAGCTCTCCTAAACTACAGCTACCTCTCCCCCCATCACCCCTGAAAACAAAGTCACAAGGACCAGACATTGCTTCCACCAGTTCTAGCTCACCATGGGACTTTGCGTCATGGATGGTTCCTTAAATTTCATGCATATTTCGTAAAATAAAGATGGAAGAATGGGATTCTGCTCTCAGTGACCTTTCCGAGGTCATCTATGCCTAGAAGTAATTTCTCCTTTAAAAGGGAGGCCGCTGCTAACTTCTGTTTTGGCTGGAAGGAACCCCGACTCAGCTTGATCTGCCGCTCTAGGCTCTGAAGTCCCCAGGAGCCTGTAGGCTGCCTTCTCTTAGCTCTTGCAAGCAATGCCCAACTCTGTGACTAAAATCTGAGGTGAAGAAGATGGGGCAGCTATGACGAGACCGGAAACGAATGCCTTCACATCCAGAGGCTTCTCACTCGATGCCCAGAAAACTCCACAGAAAAGCAAGATGTGCTGGCTGTTGACGGGAGTGAGCGATCGAGCAGGGTGCAGAGCAGGCCACATCCTTCCACTGCACAGGAGGCTCCTAACCAAACCCTGTTCACCAGCGCCACTTGGAAGGATCCTTCCTTTCTTTGCCTATTCCCGGGCCCCAGAGGCTGTCTAACGCCATTTCCAAACATTTAACTTCTTGGGTTCATTTTTAATTTTACCAGTGTTTTTCCTGGGTGGTCGGTCACTCATCCTTTTATTTTTGTGTCTCCCTGTCTCTCCTACCCTACGCTTTTTATTTAGAAAAAGAAAATGAAATAAAAAAAAATAGAAAGGTAGAAAACAAAAAGAAAGAAATGCAATTTATCCTCACCTATTCATTTGTTTTTACTGAGACAGGCTGGCTGGGAATTACCGAGCCTAGGCTGGCCTCAAAGCTGTGGCAATAATCCTTCCTCTTAAGTGCTGGGATTAGAGTTGTGAGTCATCAGGCCTACCTCTCTCCTGTCCGTGCCTCAGGGAAGCACCATACTGGTATCCTGCTCACCTCTGTGGAGGTCTATGCCCCGAGGCAGGCCACAGGTAAAGCCGAATGGGAAGAAGTCCCAGAGACATAACCACCAAATAGACACAGGTCTTGTGGACAAGTCGGCATCATTCTTAGACCATTTTAGCATGTGGTAACCTAAGGCTGGTCTTTTTCTAGATGTCTAATGTAACACTTACCAATGTTACTCTTCAAACTGACTATGGTGTAAAAGACACTGACATCATAAGTTTTAACATAATGGGAGAGAGACAGGTATGGTGGCTCGCATTTACAATTCCAGCATTTGAGACACTGAGGCAGTATGATACTCACTTTAAAAAAAAAAATTCTTATTGCTACAGTCTGGTTACAAATAGAAAGCCCCAAAAGGTCCATTAAAGAGTCAGTAGTTCATTTAAATATTGTCTGGTCTAGCTAGGGTCTCATTCAGATATCCAAAAGTAACCTGTGGAAAAAAATGTATGTATATGTATACGTATATGTATAAGTATATGTGTCTCCCAAGTTTAAGATGAGGGCTAACACTGAGCTTCCACATATGGAAAAAAACATTAGTCACCTTGGCCTAAGTTTATAAACGGGAAGAAAAAGCCAGGTACAAGATGAAGTGCCTGCCACTCAGCCCTGCAGAGGGAAAGGCAGGAAGCCATGGAAACCGACAGGAACCCGAGGGGCCTCTGCAATGCAGACTCTTATTGTGACTCTGGGCCTAACCCTGGCCCGGGCCTTGTCCATCTCCTCTTCCTGGGCTTAGTCTCTGAGTGCAGTCAGGTGTCCTGTCAATGAATCTGGGCGTGCTGTCACAGACACGTGTCTTCCCCTTAACCTCTCCTAGTCACTCAGTCCCTAGCGCCGAGGGCACAGATAGGACTTCTTTCTCTCCTCACATCTTCTTGAGCTACCTGCACTCAATTCCACTCCCCCCACCCCCGGGGTCCTCTCTGTGCACCATTAATTATTTTCTTAATGTAGAACACCACACTGGGGGGTTTCGCTTTTTTTTTTTTTTTTTTGGACTTATGCTCCCCAGGATAGAGGGTTATTTTGTTTTCATTAATCTCCAGATCCCCAGGGCTGAATTCAGGCATTCCAGAAATGCCTGCAAAATAAGTCGCTAAATGGATATAAGCTGACTGTCCCTAAATATTTCCCATCAGGAGGATGCGAGCAGTCATAGATCTTCCTTCATAGACAAACACCGGCAGGGCTTGCATCCACAGAAAGTGGGGATCACGACAAAAACATAGTTGGGCTAGGCCACACATACCCTAACACACGTGGACTACTTATGCTAGACAAGATTCTGTACTAGGTAGGCCTGTCAGATTAACATGGCTGCTGTTTACACCAACACATCTGTCCCAAGACGATACTCTGGCTGAAATTTCGTTACTGAGTATGCTGGACAGAAAGACAGAAGATGATCCTGGACAGCGAATTAGATAATCAGTATATAAAAAAAGGAAGTCATGAAACATGAAGGTTTATGTTCCCTTGAGCAAAAAGTCACTGACTGTATCCACAGAAGGAAAGCAGTTAGCATTTTAGTTTCAAAAACTGGGAAGATTAAAAACCACCAAATAAAACCAGCTGCTTTGGTAATTTTATGTATTGAATTAAATCTGTTTTCTAAAAAGCCATTTATCCTAGTGTTAACAGAATTACTATTTTAGTTATAAAACCAGCAGTGTAGCTCACATTTAATATCTTGACAAGTTTATATTATACCATATTTCTTCCATGACTTTTAAATTTACCTGCTAAGACCTGAGAAATCACAGGAAGAACACAGGAGCGGCCCTCATGCATATGCTGCAGCAATACCCCCTCAACATTCTTGGGTCTTCACTTATTCATCACAGTTTTGGAAAGGCAGGGGCATATTTTCAAATTATTTTTTTTACAACCTCTGTAATCTTGAGGAGTTTTATTTATATTATTTGCCAATAACTAGCTTTCACATCTGTTAGGAACACAAAGGTGTCTTGCGAGGTGACTTTTTCCACAAGCCAAGTCACCTGAGATAACTTGGCATAAAGGGACTGCCTGAACGCCACGTCCATCTCCAGCCTGAAGTGGGAGGCGAAAGGAACAGGGGGAAGAGCTAGTCTCTCAGAGTCAACTCAGGTGCCATGCATAGCGACAGAGGGACTAGGGAAGCAGGCAGCCAGAGGTTCCTGCACAGAGTCCTGGGTTTGGCACAGAGCTCGCCCTGATGTCTAGGTCTACAGACCCATCACGCCAAGCTGCAGCCATCCCATCAAGCCCGGGCCGGGCCACCACGCTGGTTACCTGTACACTGAGGGCAGCAGGAGTCCTGGGTGCGTGAGGGGCTCTGGCAGAGCAGCGGTGGGCACACCTCGGTCTCGCACAGGACCCGGCCGCTGTGGCAGGTGCACTGCGTACACGAGTCGATGTTCCACGTCTCCCCTTCCACGAAGTACTCTCCTCCGGGTGCGTGGCAAATGGTAGGAGTGCTCAGCTCTGGCTTCTGCACCACGAAGTCATCTGAGGGGGGGGGGGATGGCACAGAATCAAAATACGGAGAAATTATTCACTTGCAGCTTCTTCAACTGCCAAAGGGGTGGGGGGTGGGGGTGGGGTGTTTGCTTTGAGGGAGAGAAAAGCTGAAGTACCCGAGGAGTGAGAGAACTCAGCCCTATTCTTAGCCCACGAATAGGAAAGGGAAGAACAAATCCCATGCCTAGAAACAGAAGACAAAGAGCTAATCTCAGGAAGTGAGGTTGGAGTGGCTGAGCCTGGCAATAGTCCTGAGAGAATTCAATAAGAATTCAATTACAGGGAAGTTCACTGGCTGGAGCAACCCCGAGCACGCAGGAGTTGTCTAGAATAGAGATGGCTCATTTACCGAATGCTTGTTATGGCCCAATTATTTCCAGGCGGGGCACTTCTCACTTCTTTCTTTCTTTTCTTCCTGTCAATGACCTTGTGAGGGAGGCACTATTATTCATATTTTACATATTTTGGAAGCTACCAGTTCAGAGCATTAAGCACAGTCAAGGGGCTGGAACCGAAGTCAACCGGTTATTTGGATAACGGATGTGCCTCTAGATTAAACAAAGCTTCCACATGATGGATGTCCCGTCTGCTTTATTATCTTGGGATTCTGAACGCTTTTATGCTTGGAAATATGGCCCACTGTCAAGGAGCCACACCTCACCTCAGCCCGCTGCCAGTACCCTGAGCAGGAATGTATCTAAAGTATCAACAGTCTGAAACCCTTCTTCACCTGAGACTAAACATTTGGTGGACAACGCCATCATCATGCCCGGAGGCTGATAACGGTGATTTCTTTCGCCACAGTGGAGGTGGCTTCGGTCCCTTTGTGAGATGATGATGATGATGATGGTGGAGACATTTTAACGTTGGGATATCGACAGAGGTACTGGGAGTTGCCCTGATGTGGTGCTGGGAAGAAAGAAGGCACTAACCATATTCCCGGAGTCCAAGGACAACAAGGACTTCAAGGAGGTGTTGACAGGGGTGCATCCTGCTGAGAAAGGGACTAGAGATATCACCGCTGGCTCCAGCCTGGAGCTCAGTGGATGCTGAGGGTTGGGGGAACCACCCTGTCTGTGTAGAAATGGTCAGAGCCCAGTGCACCGTGGCTGTTACTTACGAAGCAGTGGTGTGTGTGTGTGTGTGTGTGTGTGTGTGTGTGTGTGTGTGTGTGTGTGTGTGTGTGTGAATCAACAATACTGATGGGATATAGAGGTGTAGGCTGACGTTCAGGGTAGAAAACAGTGTTCAGGATAGGTTTGTCTCATGGGAACCAGGAAAGACTGGGATTCAGACTAAGCAGACACATTTCAGAACACAGACAGCTGGACTAGAATCCCAGAATCTGAGCAGCAGAGAAGGAATTAATGAAAATGAAAGTGGGCCGGGCCGTGGTGGTGCATGTCTTTAGTCCCAGCACTCGGGAGGCAGAGCCAGGTGGATCTCTGTGAGTTCGAGGCCAGCCTGGGCTACAGAATGAGATCCAGGACAGGCTCCAAAGCTACACAGAGAAACCCTGTCTCGGAAAAAAAAAAAAAAGAAAGAAAGAAAAGAAAATGAAAGTGTAGGTGGGATGAGATGCTCAAAGAGTATTTCCAGTGGCTTATCGAGAGAAAAAAATGTTTCCTTGAAAAACTAATATAGGAGAAGATTGATGGCATTCACAGAGGGCTTCTGGAGGACAGACTACTGCCACTCTGAAAGGCTGGTAGATAAGTAGGGTGTGTCATCAGGAGACCTGTCTGCAGCGGTTTGACCTCCTTCATCTCCTTGCCATAGTATGTTTGTGCCTTAAAGCCAAACACAGCAGCTGGAGATGCTGTGGGATGGTCTGTATGGCAAATGTGTTGCTAATTAGTCAATAAATAAAACACTGATTGGCCATTGGCTAGGCAGGAAGTGTAGGCGGGACAAGGAGGAGAATAGGGCTGGGAAGTGGAAGGCTGAGTCAGAGAGACACTGCCAGCCGCCACGATGACAAACAGCATGTGAAGATGCTGGTAAGCCATGAGCCATGTGGCAAGGTATAGATTTATAGAAATGGATTAATTTAAGCTGTAAGAACAGTTAGCAAGAAGCCTGCCACGGCCATACAGTTTGTAAGCAATATAAGTCTCTGTGTTTCCTTGGCTGGGTTTGAGCGGCTGTGGGACTGGTGGGTGACAAAGATTTGTCCTGACTGTGGGCCAGGCAGGAAAACTCTAGCTACATGGAGAGATGGCGAGGAGGAGAAGGTAAAGGATGGGAAGGGGGACGGGGGAAGAACGGAAGAGACGGTGCTGTTTGGTGATCACACTGCTCCTCAGCTCAGTGAGGGAGCTCTGCCTGCATCCTAGGAAAACACTGACTAGCTCTGCACGGGAGAAGGAAGAAACGGTTCTCTAAGGCAGGAAGGAGGCCGTGAGTACGGGAGGCCTTCAGGGTTTCTAGTCAGAAGAGCCCACCGACAGCAAACTACTAAAGAGTCTGACAAACGCATAACTCTACGCATGCATGCGAAGGGATGTTTTCTTGTACATGTAGGTTCAGAAAGCCTGTGTGTGTGTGTGTGTGTGTGTGTGTGTGTGTGTGTGTGTGTGTGTAGGCCAGAGGTCTATGTCTAGCATCTTTCTCAATAGCTCTCCACCCGCTTATTTATTTATTATTTGTATTTATGTTTAATGGTCTTCCACTGAACCTGGAGCTCATCCACTTGGGTAGATTAGCTGGCCTGTAAGTCTCAGGGATCCTTCAGTCTCTGCCCCACCCCCCACCCCCCAGTATTGGAATTACAGTCTGAGCCACCATCCCTGGCTTTTCTTTTCTTTTTTTTTTTTTTGGTTTTTCGAGACAGGGTTTCTCTGTGTAGCTTTGCGCCTTTCCTGGATCTCACGCTGTAGACCAGGCTGGCCTCGAACTCACAGAGATCCGCCTGCCTCTGCCTCCCGAGTGCTGGGATTAAAGGCATGCGCCACCACCGCCCGGCTCTTTTTTTTAATGTAAGTGCTGAAGATCAAACGTGAATGCTCTTGCTTGCATAGCAAGCCCTTCACCCACGGAGCCATCTCCCAGCCCCGACAACATGTCGGTAACCACGCGCTTTAGAACCTGCTCCCTCTCTCAACTAGAGAGAGCTGCTTCCGGTTCCACTCACTGTGGTTCCGTTTTGATCTGTGCCTCTTTATTCCCGCCTGTCTAGCTCAGACTTCTTCGCTGAGCAGTAGCTGACAGAGAGCAGGTTCCCAGCCGACACACACCTCTCTAATGAGGCGTGTCTGGAGGGGACAAGTGTTTTTTCCTCTTCCTCCAAGAGCTGACACAGACACCATGCTATCTCACTGAAAACTGCCTCTGATCTGGCGGGCAGGGTGGTTGCTTGTATTTCACTTGCAAAATACGTGAAGGAACCAGCTGAGAGAGGACACATCTGACTGCACCATGGGAAAACAAGATGTTTAGTCTGCATTTATGTGTCATGTGCAAAGGTACGGGCGTCACCAATTTGGTAACTGCTGAGGCAGGCGGAATCTTAGAGCTGAGAGGGTCTTTATGTGTCAGGAGGCAAGGCAGGGGCAGCCTTGGCCACTGTGAGTTGTCTTCGCTGTTCTGTTTTTCTAGTAACTCACCTTGATTATTATTATTATTATTATTATTATTATTATTATTATTATTAGGACTAGACTGCTTGGAAATTGTCACCATTCCAAATGTCTCCATTTGGCAAGAGTGCCACACGTCCCTTTCTTTAAAAAAGAACAACAGCCACAGATTTCAATAATTCTCCCCTCCCTCCAGTATTACTTGGAAAGTTATAAGCTTTTTCTTTTTTTGGTTTTTCGAGACAGGGTTTCTCTGCGTAGTTTTGGTGCCTGCCCTGGATCTCGCTCTGTAGACCAGGCTGGCCTCGAACTCACAGAGATCCGCCTGGCTTTAATCTTTAATCTGGTGCTGGGATTAAAGGTGTGCGCCACCGCCGCCGCCTGGCCAAGGTGTAAGCTTTTATGAAGTAACACTCTCTCCAATCCCATCCAATTAACTAAAGCTGAGGTCTTCGGCCCTAACAGGCTAGCAGTGAACTGGAAGGTTGGATTTACATATGTAAGTCCACAATCCTCTAGGGGGAAAGAAAGGCTAGTCCAAAGAGCAATATAATCGAGTAAACCATTCAAAAATATGGAGAACCATTTCCACAGCTTGAGGATTTTCCTTGGTCTCGGGCTAATTATTCACAGTATTCGACTCACTCCGGGGCTACTAAGAACAGAAGTCACAGACAGCTGAGACATTGTCCCGAGGACTGACCCCCACACTTTCCCCCAGAGTCGAAGGTGGGTACAGGGCCCCACAGGGCTGGAGGTGGTGTTGCACAAGAGGGCAGCCAGCTTTTACCTGCGCATGATGGGCAGCACTGTCCGGGACGAATGGTGGGTTTGCCACAGGCGGGCACTGGGCAGGTGATCAGGGCACACATTTCCCTTCCATTGTGACAGTAGCACTCCCGGCACCCATCATGCCAGCTTTCCTCATTTTTATGATGATGGCCATCCATGGACAGACATGTGCCTGACAGGACAGGTGGCCCGGCTGAAGGAGGGACCTCTGGACAGACAGAAGGGAGCCTGGTAAAGAAGCAGCTACGGCATAGGAGAAACAGCTTGTAGTGTGCCCTTACGTGGAACAGAGCCCAGCCACCAAAAATGATGCCTAGGGAGGGCAGTCAGTGGTACCGGAAGAAGGCCCGGGAAAAGAATTCAAATCAACAGGCCCCCGATTTGGAAAAAAACAAGAAAAGAAAGGAGCTTGCAAATAGGCTTCTGACTGGGGGAGGATTGCTGCCTTTCAAGCCTTTTTACATATTTTATACAATAAACAAGCATTACTTTTGTAATGGATGTCACTATATATATAGTGAGAGAGAGAGAGAGAGAGAGAGAGAGAGAGAGAGAGAGAGAGAGAGAGAGAGAGAGAGACTGACTGACTGAGACTCATCATTCTAGAAGTTTCATCCAATGGGGGATTCTGGGCCCCTTGCAAGGACTAGATTTTTTTGATTAGTAAGACGACTGAAGTGATTGACTACATTAACTCCTCCACATTTTTGCTTGCTTTTAACTGCCCCCAAATACCATAAAAAGGGTTCAACTTTGAAAAAAAAGCATGCTACCGGCATCTTTTATGGTTTGATTGGCATAGCATCTGATAAGCACAACAAACCAGAACAGGAGTCAGGGCTGGGACTTCAGCTAAAGGCTGAAGATGGGCTCTGGGTGCACATTTAGTGGCTTCGGGAATGTCACTGGAGGAGGAAGACCCTGGCAGTGTGGTCACCTGGATGGAATTTTGCCTATATAACGTTCTGGCCTTCTTACTAGGGAACACCTAAATGAACAGGAATTTAGATACACCCACTCCCAAGGACGCCAAAATGAAGCTCTTTATCAATCCCACTCCAGAAGAAAGCGGTTTCCTCTGTAGAGACTGACAGACACTACAGCTTCAGGCTAACATTTCTAAGACAAGCAAAAGCAAAGCCCTAAGACGTGGCTGACTTGGTCACTGTGCTTACCACACGTGCCCGATTTAAATTCTGTCCTGAGCCCTTTTAATTCTATTATGCTGGAAGACAGAGGGTGTCCTGTGGTGGGAGGGTCCCACAGTCACACCTGTGTCAGAACAGGCGTCAGTCACTTAAACCATTTCATTTACAGGACGCCCTTCTGTTCTCTGTCACCAGGCTGCAAGGGGGCAGGGCTCCCACTTACCTCTGCACTTGCAGATAAGACAGCCGTGACTGTCCTGCTGGAAGCCCAAGGGGCAGATCTTACTGCATAGCAGCTCTGGACATTTCTTACAGCGACAGATGTCACAGCCATGCTTATTCTTCCTGGGTAATTCAAATTTTTGCCAGAGGTCAGAAAAACCAAAAAAGTCTCCAATGATGCCCAAGCACTCAGACCAAGGGTCAACGATACACCATTTACGCAGGATGACGGGACATCGGTACTCCGAACTCCTGGGTGAGGTGTAATTAGTTCTCATAAAGGTTTAGAACTGCCCAAGCATGTAAGTGCTTCTGGGATGTGGCCCACCTCCAGAGACACAAGTGAGGGTGTAATTTAAAGATGGTAACACAATATAAAGGATGGACGTGCAACTCCAGTATACAGAATGGGTGAGGGAGGTATCATTGGTCGTTGTTGAGAGATTAACATTAGGGGCATTTTCTTAGGGCTGTGGGCTTTCCCAAATGGCTGTATCCTTTGAGAAATCCCGTATGCCAGTAAAAAGGTTAACTACCAACATTTACAGAAGATACAGAGAGGGCTGTAAGGACTCCATGACCTGGGAAGGCTTCATACATGCTCACAAAAGCCTTAGGCTGCCAAGGTGGTTCAGGGGGCAAAAAGGAACTTGCCACCAAGCCTGATGAACTGAGGTTGATTCCCAGAGCCCATGGGATAAAAGAAGAAAACGAACCCCTACAAGCTGTCGGCTGTTCTGCAGATGCACACCACAGCAAAAACATTGCACACACACACACATAAGCAAATGTGTATATATTGAAAGTGAATAAAGACCTGAGGTCTTAGAGGCTATTAATTATTAATTAATTGCTTTATTAGGGCTGGAGGGTACTTTATAGCTGTATCAGCAGTTAAGTTACAAAGTGATTATATCTTTGAACTTATTTATTTTTATGTGTGTGTGCATGCACATGTGTGCGTGCGTGTGTGTTGCAACTTCTCACAGCAGCCAGAAAGAGCATTAGATACCTGGAGCTGGATTTACAGGTGGTTGTACGCTGCTAAGCCTACCAGGCGAGCAGTATGTACTCTTGATCACTGAGCCATCTTTCCAGGCCAAATAATATCTTTCCTGGTATCACACACGTGTCTTACAATTAAGAATAGTGATGGTGAATACTTGAACATTTTTTTTTTTTCTGAGACAGGGTCTCATGTAATCCAGGCTGGCTTTGAACTAGATGTAGACTCCACCTCCTGAGTGCTGACATGATAGATTTTTGCCCCCAAGAACTTTTTAGAATAATGTTTCTAACTTAAGTATCCAATTGAAAGGAAGATTATGCTCAAATTCAACCTAGTAATTTTTAAAGGTAAAACAGAAGAAAATGGACAAAGGAGGAAAAATCTGAGACTCTTGTGATGTGAGACATATGGGTATATGTATATATCTACACATGCGCATACACCCCCCCCCCCCACACACCAGCCAAAAGACTAAAACAGAAGAGAGAAAAGGAAAGAATTACAAAACCAGAATCTGAATACTATCTTCTTACTCTTCATTTTTTTGAGGTAGGGTCTCACTATATTGGTTGGCCTGGCACTCACTTTGTAGACCAGGCTGTCCTTGAACTTGCCGAGATCCGCCTCTTGAGTACTGGGATTAAAGGTGTGCACTACCACAACTGGCTGAAAGCAGTTGTTTTTGTTTTATTTTTTATTTTTTTAAGTGCTTATTTCCACCTCAGAATAATCCAGATTTGGGGTTGACTCAATAAAGAATATTTAATAACCTACCCACCGTGTACCTGTACCATCTTCATATAACAAGTCAGAACCTGATGCCTACATTTGGAGACAAGGACTTTCCTCATTTCTGAATCCCCTCATATAAACAGCAGGGTTCCTCTCGAATCACTCGCGCGCGCGCGCGCGCGCGCGCGCACACACACACACACACACACACACACACACACACACACACACACACTAGCCCCCCAACACAGGTATGACCACCTGTGCAAGTTACACTTAATTTCTGAATTGGAAACAACAACAACAACAACAACAAAATACTGACAAATACGTACAGGAATCCAAGCGGACAAAACTTGTCGCATACTGTGGGCTTGCACTTCTTGGGCCGTGGGCGGCATTGACAGACCTCACAGTTGTGGGCGTCGGTGAGGAGACCAAAGGGACAGTCCAAGGTGCAGCCCCGTTTAAGGCCTAAGCATAGCTCCTCCCCTGTGGAGACACACGGATGGCATGTTTCTTCCAAAGACGACAGACCAGAGAGCATCGTGGGAGGCTTTGACGCCTGCCCTGAATTCTCCCATCCCGCACGGAGTTAAACTTCGGCTCTCCCGGAGCACCAGCCACCGTTAACACGTATAGACGGGGGCTATTTCACGGTTCTCACCACATCGCTCTGTGTTTTCGGGAGGTGGGGTGGGGTGGGGGGAGGGGGGTTTATACATGAAACAAGAGCTCAATCCTGCAATGGAATTCTGAAGCCTAATTGAATCTGCTAGGCCTGGGACAGAGAGTGAACTGGTCACCATTAATAAGTAATGACTGGGCCGGGCGGTGGTGGCGCACGCCTTTAATCCCAGCACTCGGGAGGCAGAGCCAGGCGGATCTCTGTGAGTTCGAGGCCAGCCTGGGCTACCAAGTGAGTTCCAGGACAGGCGCAAAGCTACACAGAGAAACCCTGTCTCGAAAAACCAAAAAAAAAAAAAAAAAAAAAAAAAAAAAAAAGTAATGACTGGGTGCAGTTTTTCAAGATTTTGCTTCATTAGTGACCTCGAACCACGAATGACAATTTACGCTCACATACGGTCCAGTCCAGATTCATTTCAGAAGACATTTCATACTGCTCAACATCAGCAGCAACACGTACGTCTGAATGCTCACCATACACTTACTTGTGGGTAGCAGGTGCCATCACAGAACACTACAGACTGTGTGTAGCATTTGGGACTTCTTCCTTTCTTTGAAGAAAGCCTGTTCGCTCCATGATAGGAAGCAAGCAACCAGGGTTCGATTTAGCTATGTTCGCCCACTATGCTGACAAATACCCAGGTACTGAAATGCACTTAGCTGCCTAAAAAAATGTACGTGTCAGAAGGAGTATTCATATTAATGTGTGACTAGTGACAATTTGGAATATTTAAGGCGTCCCTTGTTAGCAGAATCCTGAGGGTTGTTTGTGTTCTGTGAGCCGCTCACGGCACTATTTTAGAAATGAAAGCGAAACAAGAGAAGCAACATGCCGCAAGAAACTACTATTTGAGAAGGTGGCACAAGTTGAACAGAAATCCAAAGAGAATAACACAGTGTCAAGGCAGAGTAAACGTGCCTCAGGCCCAAGAGCAGTTTGGGGCCCATCTAAATTAAATGCAGGATTTGCAAAGAGCATGGGTCATACGGAAGGAAGCTGACATGGTAAAGAATGGCAATACTTGAATGTTTTGTGGACCTGCAAGATGAAGAACATGGAGTATTGTTGTGAGGTTGACAAATGAACTGTTATTTTATTTGGGCATCCCCGATGTGTACATACTGCGTTAACGCACAAGTCACTAACAAAGCCACAACATGTGTATCCTGTTCCGCAGCCAAGTCTTAAAGCCTAAACTGAAACATTAACTATAATTGGTAGGTGGAATGGGTCTGTGTGTTACATAAATACTTCTATGAGAAACTCTTTCGTGAATGTTAACATTCCTTCCATATTGAATTTACCCACTTTTATAAAGGAGAATGTGATTTATGGTATGATTTTTCTACTTCGTCACTGTCTGAAACTTTTCATGACATGTATTCAATGTAACCTCATGGGTCTGTAGTACACTGTGAGGCAACTGAATGCTCATCTGTATCCTTAAAAGAGAGAATCTAAGCGGCTCATTTAAAATTTGTAATCAGAGGACTTGGAGGCAGGTCATTACTTCTCATCTCCCATTACGCCAGGGACAGTAAAAGAAGGACAAGATCCTCAGACCCACGTTTTTTCCCCAACATAGAAAATAAGCTGATCCGGTTTTTCTATTATAACGGTTTTAAAGTCAAGGCATTCAGTGGATTATGTCAGGGAATAGATGGATTCAAAACACCCCTAGATCTTGCCAGAGTCAGCATGCTTGGAGAATAATTTCCTCAAAGCTCTGGAGTGGAGGGACCCTTGTTTTTGTGTTTCTAGTCTGCAAAAAAGAACCCTTCCCATGGCCCCTTGATCTAGCATGCTCTCCATTCACCCGTAACAGCTATGGAAACATTGCCAAGTTTAATGAACTTTTAAAATTGTATGTCTTTAATTTATCTCTGTGCTGTGGGTTGAAAGAAACCCCAAAAGGCCCCATGCATCCGAAGCTCGGTGGTAGGTTGGGTCGGGCCACTTTCAGGTGGTGGGACCTTCCAACTATGAGGCCTCGGGGAGAGATTACAGCACTAAAGACATGTTCTTTCAGTGGCCATGTTAACCCTTTCCTTCCCACTTTCCTCTCTTCCTTGCTGGCCACCATAATGTTCCCACGCTTTCCCATCATAACCGACTGGACTGGTCACAAGCTGAAAGAACAGGACCAACCATCAATAGACCCAAACCTTGGAATCCGTGAGCTAAAACAAATCTTTCTTCTATAGAAGCCAATCTTGTTGGGCGTTTTTGTCACAGCAATGGAAAAAGTGACCAACATGTTAACCCATGCTGGCGTTGAAACAGAAAAGGATCCCACGAAAGCTGCTGTGCTTAACAAAGATACAGGACATTCACGAGAAAGTGGACTGGTGATGTCATTTCGAACCATCTGTCCACTCTGGGTCCATTCACCTGCAGCCTCTAGTCTAGACTAGCTCCATTCTCCTCCACGACAGAAGAAAAAAAGAGAGTTCTAGGGCAGTTCCTCTTTTATAACCACAGTCCAGGGCTTATCGTATTTAGCATGACATGGGGCGGTAGTTAACTGCTGAATGAATGCATTTACTCATGTGCTCTTCCACTTCTCTAGGTATTGCTTCACTGGTAGAGGAATAACAAGTTGATCGAGCTTCCTCTGATAATAAGGAAGAGTTTTAAAAACACCATCATTCCCCAAAAGTCTCGAAAAACAAAACAAAACAAAACAAAAACATATTGCAGTTCTGAAATAAAGAACACAAAAGACTGGATGGTAGTCCTAGATATCTATGCTTACCAATGACAGACTGTCCTTAAAGAAAATGTACTATTAAAGCACACAGACAGATTAGGAGGTGGGACTTATAAGTTTGTTTACAAAGTTTTAGTATACAGCTTATAGCAATTATGGAATACAGGTGGCCTCATGATGTTACTTTTTTTTTAGGCATTATGAAATTTCTGTGATCTAAAAAGCTTTCTAATTGTTGGAAGCAATTACCATTCAAGAGAAAGTGATAAAGAATGGTAAAGCCCAGGTGTGGTACACTGTGGCTGGCCAATGCCGAGTACACAGTAAAGGTCTTTCATTCTGGAAAAGAGGTATCTGCTCCAGCGTCAAGAGATACCCAACCTTGAGGAGCATCATCCAAACTTCACTGCCAGTGAACACAACACAGCCTGCATGTGTGTAAGTAAACACAGAGCGGATGCAGCACCCGGAGCTGTGTGCTGCAACACTTCAAACTTGTGAACAGTGGAGATGTCTACCAACCCGGTATCAATGAACAATGATCTATCTCAAGGCTCCCGAGACTTGTGGATCAAGGAGTTTGAAACTGAGAATGTTGGTCCCAGGTCTGCCCAGCTGGTATGGTGTCAGGCGGGGGAGCACATGGAGGTAAAAGGGGGAACCTCTTACTCAGACACTGACTTCATGATGGACACATATTGGTTCCTTCTTTTTTGCTACTATCAGTTTTATATGTCTGAATCAGTTTCTAGATCAAAGTGTTATCTGTTCCTAAAAATCAAAGGATGTTAAAAGTGGGAAAGAGGTGACCAATAATCCAGTCAAACTCATCTGGTTGAAAGCCACGGACAGGAAGACATTAAAAGATTGATGCCATTCAACTAATACGCAATTTGGGCAGTAAAGCTGAATTATATTCATCTTCCCAACAGCAACTAATATTTTGGTTAAAAAGTTAATGTTATTAATGCTTGTGTCAACAAAGATCATTAGCTGCTTAAAGGGATTTAGTTTTAATCTTGTCACCATCAAACTTTCTTTGACATTTCTTATCATACTCCTCTTTCTTGCAAACACGTCTTAGAGAAACTGAGTCAGGGTGATTTAAATTCTTGGTGAGTCCTACCCTTCTTAGCAGTTCTGCAAGCATGTTATTGTTACAAGTTAAAACATCAAAACAACACTATGTTCAAACAAACAAACAAACAAACAAACACAAACATCCTTTGTCTTGTGTTTCCCAGGCACTTTATTTCTGTGGCCCCGGGAATCGAACCGATGTCTGCTGCATGATGGATAAGTGCTTTATCCACTAAGAAACATCCCGGCCCTTGATTTTTTTTTTCCTAAGACAGTGTTTTGTCACATAACTTAAGTCTGTCCTCAAACAAATGACTCAACCGTCTCTGCCTTTTGAGTGCTAGGATTATAGGTATGTACCACCATGCCTGGCACATGCCACATGCTTGTGAAGGACATGTGTCTTTATGGCTTTTATTTTAAGCCTAAACCAACTGCCTGTGTCAAGTCTAAAGACATTTTTTTTTATCATCTCTGATAGTCTTTTTTTATAAAAATCTTTTACAAAAATGATGTCTTTTTTTTAGTCTTAGCTACAGTAGGCACTCAACAAATGCTAGATGAACGGAAGAGTGAGTGAGTGAGCAACAAATGAGGGAGAGAGGGGAGATACTGGTGTGGACCTCATTTTAAGAATTCCCTTTCTCTGTGTGTATGTATAGACACACTTACACATTCAAGTTTGGAGCCCAGGGCTCACTATCAAGTGTCTTTCTCCACGGGTCTCCACCAGGTTTGTTTTGAGGGAAGGCCTTTTAGTGAACCTGGAGCTCAATGACTGGCCAGCCAGGCTGGTCACGAGCCCTCAGGATCCTCTTGTCTCTGCCTCCCATGGTTGGGATCACAGACATGCACTGTGAGGCCCAGCTTTCCATGTGGGTGTGCGGATCCAGCCTCATGTTCTCAAGCTTGTGTATCAGGGACGCTGCCCACTGAACCATCCTCTTCAGGCCCTTATTTTAAGAAATCCTGATGCCAATAGGAGCTAGGTATAATGTCCAAGAGAAACTTAGGTATAAATGGTAAGGACTGTTGTATATAAAAGGTTTTATAGGATGCAAAAAAAAAGTAGTGTAAAGGAGAATTTTGGTTCAGATGAATACACACTGAGTGGTTAAAATGGGGAAAAGAACATATTGTCCTCTGTGACTATAAGGAACTATGTCAGTAAAACGAAGAAGAGGAGGAGAAGGGGAAGGAGGAGGAGGAGGAGGAGGAGGAGGAGGAGGAGGAGGAGGAGGAGGAGGAGGAGGAGGAGAAGAAGAAGAAGAAGAAGAAGAAGAAGAAGAAGAAGAAGAAGAAGAAGAAGAAGAAGAAGAAGAAGAAGAAGAAGGAGGTAGCGGCACAGTTGCAAAATCGAAAGACTGGTTGTGGATGGGTGTGTCCTGAAAGGACCGGAAGATCTACAGGCAGGTAGGCGAGGACCAGGAGGAGGGGGGTGTTGGGTACTCTCCATGTTAGCAAGCTTGGGCTGAAACGGATGGCATAAACAGCTGGTGTGTGGAGGAAACAGCTACCATTCGCCAGCTAATAAAAGTCGCCTGGCATTCATTCCCTTAGTCCTCAAGATACCCCACGACTTAGGTACTGGTGTCTGCCCTCTACAGATGAGGACCCAGAGGAAAGGCCACAGAAGTAGAGCCCCTCATCCCAATCCCTCCGATGTAGTCTGCTCTGACTCGGAATCACCAGGATGGCTAACAGGAGTGGAGAGGTGGAAGTAAAGGGCACGTGCATGTGATCAGACAAACTGGTAACTTCAGTTTTCAACTCTAGGTTTAGGGGAGCAGTGAGCAGATTGCCAAGACCAACCCCGGGGCCAGGCAACTCAGTGTGATGAGATGGATGTCTGATTGGAGCAGTCAGATCTCCAAGGGGAATCAGACAGCCCTAAATCCAGAGGCACCCCTGATCCAAAGGCTCTTTGCCTCTTCATTTAGCCAATCACTGCAGAGCACAGTTGGAGTACTAAGCATGCCCTGATAGTAGACAGAAGGCCTCCTTACTTCCCTGGGACCCAACGCTTGAGTCTGTCGGAAGGAGTGATGCGCTTTAGAAGGAGTTACTCTTATAAACTACAGCACTGGGCTTAACATGGCGATTTCTCCTTATGTCTCGTGTTGCATTCACCACAGTGCTCTGAACACTTAACACCATACCTGGAACACAGCAGGTGGTAAAAGAAAAAGGGAAGGAAAGACTGGATAATTTCTAAAAGTGAGTAAAATCTGCAAATACTGAATGGAGCATTTTTACGTAAAAAAAAAAAAAAAATCATAGGCACAAAGTACAACCTTCTCCTGTATATATTTCTTCCTAAAGGTGAATGAGATGGAAGTTTATGGCAAGCCGTGTCCACAGTTACACGCCTTTGAAAATTTCAAAATACAGAGAGGAACTGAACGTCAAAGCAGAGCGAATGGGGGGCAGCTTCCTCTGTCTCCAGCTTGAAAGCCTGGCCACAGCCGTCCACTTGCCTCGTTGACAAATGAGGCACACCCCTCCTTCAGGTTTTAATGAAATGATAGGAGCCTGACATGGGTGGAGCTGGGTGGCCAACACTTTATAATCACAAAGCCAGGTGAAGAGGGTGAGTGAGGCAGCGGGCAAGTGTTAATTCTGTATTTTTAGGCTTCATAGACATTCAGGGAAAAAAAAAAAAACTTAGGTATGACCCCATACTGAAAAAGAACCGTAGCTTGAGAGGCACTGGGAGGCCTGCAGTGTAAACACTTCCTGCCACAACTACCAATTATCCTGGTGTTAAGAAGACAAGGTTGGCGATTTCTGTAAACACACGAGGCTGCCAAGGCAATTCCCCAGCAGACTTGGCTTTCCCAAGGAAAGCCTAAGAGGCAGACTGCGCAGATCCAGGGCCGGTCCTCACAGCACACAGAGAGCAGGTGTAGGAAGGCAGGACCACCCCGGGTGGGTGGGAGGCTTACCTGAAGCCCTAAGATTGCAACAACTATGAGCATGTCGGGTTTAGACACCCTTGAAGCAGTAACAGCCCACAGTGCAGATGCCATGGTTCTAGTATGCAGCTGGAGTTCATGGCATTATTCAACTCCTAGACTGTATTTTATCGTTCATCAAAAATACTGGCACAGACGATGGACTGTTACAGTTGAGAGGCACCTTCAACCAAGACAGCTCATACCCCAGGAAGTATACATTCTCACCACCAGTCAGTCCAAGCCTCTAAGCCCAGGATAATTATACCCTGAAGCCCATGGAGGACTTGCTTATTATAGAATCATTGTCTGTGTTTGGGAGAGATCAGAGATGATAGGGAAAGATTTCAGAAAACAGGCCAAATGTCACTCAAAAAAAGGCAGAGGATTCCAAACTCCCCCAAAGTTAAGTCTAGGAAGAACAATGGCTCCCTACCAGCTTTGGTTTGTTTTGAAAATAGAGTTCTCAGTAAAGGAGCCTTGTGGGTGTAATGAGCCTTGACTTCAGACAGGACTGCAAGAGTGTGGTGTCAAGACCTTGTGGGGCTGGAGCTGACATGCGCCATTTGAAGGGTGGAGACGATGGTCAATGCCATGACATGATAGCTCTTTGGTACTCTAGGGTTCTGTCCTTGTTTCTATACAGTTTAATTTCTTTTAATTCAGTGATTTAGGAGGGCATGTAAGTTGTACTTATTTACCATAAGCTGGGAGGCGTAAGACATAAGATCACACTATCAAGATAAAAACAAAACAATTTCATCCACTTGGAAAATGGCTTGAAACGATTAGCATAAATTTCTTGTTGTTTTGGCCCTACATTAACAGAATTCAAAAACTACAACATCTTCACATGGAACAGAGAAGCACCTAAGAGCAGCTAACCTGAAAGTCCTCAGGGGCACTGGCTGCTTATCAACTCAATACCAGTCCACAGCGTACAAGCCAAAGAGCTCATGTAAGCACACGCAAGAAACAGCGCTGAATTCAGACCAAATTCTGAGGTCTTGTTTTGTCTCTTTCCAAGCCACATTTTGGGTAAGACAATGATACCCCGTGTGTCAGAAGGCAGAAAAGACCAAGCTCTAGAAAGCATGCCACATTGGTGATGGAGAAGGGGATGTCGGTTGGATGCTTATTCTGGTTGAGGAATGAGGAGAATTCAAAATAGTTTTAAAACGTGTAGGGTGTACTTTCCCCTGTGGGAGAAATGTTATATATTCTGTCTAGTTTCAGAGGTCACGGCTCAGAGACATGATTGGAATCTACATTGAGGCGGAACTGGGGTTGATAAAATGAAGCTCTCTGCGTGTGCACGCCCATCTGTTTATCTGTCTGTCTCTGTATGTACGTGTATGTGTGGGTCAGAGGTTAATGTTAGGTGTCTTACAGTATCACTTTTTACCTTATTTTTGAGATAGGGTCTCTCAGGGAACCTACAACTCTCCGTTTTGTCTAGCCTGGCTGGTCAGCAAGCCCCAGGAATCGTCCTGTCTGTCACAACCCCAACTCCCCAGGGCTGGGGGTGACAGGTGCTTGCCACCACACCCAACTTTTACATGGGTACTTGGGAATCCAAATTCAGGTCCTCATGTTTCTGCATCAAGTATCTCTCACTGAGCCATCTCCCCAGGTCCTGAGTGAAGCATTTTTTTTTTTTTTTAAAGGATTATGGCTGCCACATATGGAAAGGGAAAAACACAACGTTCCTGTCACTGGCTAACCGTGGCAAGGGAGTTCTAGGTTGTCCGCTTAAGGCGATGAGGCTGCGCTCCTAAGCCACTCAGGGCTGCAAACGCCTCTCCAACTGCAGCTGCAAGGAGATACCCAACCCTTCCCGAAGACGAACACAGTGAAACCAAGCTGGGAACCATAAAGGCAAGAGTACTCTCTAAATGACTGCAAAACTGTTTATGCGAAGCTTATCACCATCCCCCCTTTTTTTCAGGCTGTCAAGGCAATGTCTGAACAGGAGTGAAAAGATATTCAATCATATAATATGCTTTGACAAGATCCTATTAGGCCTCAGGGGAGAGAAAAAAAAAAAAAACCCATCTGTCTACTTACTGTTTTTGCACTGACAGGTTGGACAGCCATTGTGATCTAGTTTGAAGCCATAAATGCAGTCCCTCTCTCTCAGGGTGCAGTTTGAGAACTCCCCGCACGCGGGTGGATCAATTGTGATGTAGGTTGGTTCTAATAATGTAAAAAGAAGAAGAAAGAATCGATGAAACATGTTATTACCCCTGAGATAGTATTCAATCTCTGAAATCCCACACTGCAGTAATTACAAAAGGCCCATCAATAGTTTCCATCTCAGCCTAAACTTTTACAATATCGTACTGTCATTAACTCATGAAACAAGTATCTTTATTAAGATTTTTTTGATAATGCAAATATTTCACTTTTTTTTTTTCTCGTGGGTGTGAAAAGCAAGGCTCCACAGATGTGAGGCAAGTGCTGGACCACAGTGCTACCTTTTTTGGAGTGACTTCCCCGTCACTCCACTGTCCTCCTGTATTTCAGCAGTCTGTGCCCTCTTTGCTACCCTCAAACAACATTTTCCGGTAGGACATCACTATAGACATCAGATAAGCGAGGTTAGACTAACTCAACTTAAATGTACCCATTCTTCCATTTCTTCCTGATTTTTTTTTCTGAGCTCATGTATTATAAGAGTCGCCGGGCGGTGGTGGCACACGCCTTTAATCCCAGCACTCGGGAGGCAGAGCCAGGCGGATCTCTGTGAGTTCGAGGCCAGCCTGGTCTCCAAAGCGAGTTCCAGGAAAGGCGCAAAGCTACACAGAGAAACCCTGTCTCGAAAAAAACCAAAAAAAAAAAAAAAAAAAAAAAAAAAAAAAAAAAAAAAAAAAAAAGAGTATGTTATATGTGTGTATGTTTGTAGTCTATAGCATGTGTGTGTATGGGGGCATGTCTACATGTAGAACCCAGAGGTCAATGTTGAGTATGGTCTTCCATCACTATCTATCAAAGTTGTAAAGTTTTGTTTTGTGCATGCATGTGTGTGTGTGTGTGTGTGTGTGTGTGTGTGTGTGTGTGTGTGTGTGTATGTGTGTTTTATAGGTATACACATTTGTGCACGTGTGTGGATGCCAGAGATGAATGTTGGTTAACTTCCTCAATCATTCGTCACTTCATCTTTTGTTTGTTTTTTCGAGACAGGGTTTCTCTGTGCAGCTGTGGAGCCTGTCCTGGAACTCACTCTGTAGACCAGGCTGGCCTTGAACTCACAGAGATCTGCCTGCCTCTGCCTCCTGAATGCTGGGATGAAAGGTATGTGCCACCACCGCCTAGCCTGTCACTTCATTTTTTGAGGCAGGGTCTCTCACTGAACTGGGAGCTCACTGACGCCACTAAACTAGATGGTCAGTGACCTCCAGAGATCTGCCTACCCAGATCTTTCTCTTTGGTTATTGTCTACCCACCCTTCCCCCCGCCCCCGTCTCTCTAATGGGTGCTGGCAATTACATTCAGGTCCTTATGTTTGTATAGCAAGACCTCTCCCTAGCCCCTGAGTTTATTTTCTATGATGATCAAGACATAACTGTCCATTGTCAATGATTCCCCATTCTCCAGCACCTCTTCTATATGTCAGCATTTTAAAAAACTAATAGATCAGATACATGTTTTAGAAGAACACCTGATTTTCTTTTGTGATAATCTATCAGTTTGGACAGATGATGTGATGGACAATATTGGCTAAGAGCTTATGCCCTGGGCCCCGAGGCTAGTGACAGTGGCAAAGTGAGATGTAACTATTGAGGAGCAAGGATCAGCTTC
This sequence comes from Peromyscus californicus insignis, assembly GCF_007827085.1. Lineage (NCBI taxonomy): Eukaryota > Metazoa > Chordata > Mammalia > Rodentia > Cricetidae > Peromyscus > Peromyscus californicus. The sequence continues at coordinate 28,199,879 of NW_026294492.1, read as the reverse complement.
CATTCTGAGAAGGAAGAACTGCTCTGGACAGTAAGTATATACTCTGGCACGTACGAAGCATCTTTTTTTTCTTCTTTCGTTTTGTTTCTATACTGTGTATGTGCTACTTGTAAGTACCTTGAAGTATCACTGCCCTCAGCTGCGGTGGTCCTTACCATTATCCTCATGTGGTGACACACGAGAAAACTGAGCACTTTGATTTGTTCGCGATCACTGCAGGATCAAGGGGAAGACCCAAGGTTCACATCTGGGCTTCAGAGGCACACTCTTACCAACAGTGCAGTACAGAGCTCATTTAATGGTACCCACTCTGCGTTCACTGGGAAGAGACGGTTTATGGAATGCTAGGCAGTAGAAACAACACATTTACACAGCATCCTTTCAACTAAAAGATGCCGGAACGTCTTCAAAGCCAGCCATTTCTTACGTTATCTTTGTGAAATGGCCAAGTACAGTGTCTCTACCTACATTTTTACAGATGGAAAGTATGAGACGCAGAGCCTAAGTGGCTTATCTAGGTTTACATAGCAACCCAGGAGCAGGCTGGGAATAGAAGGGAGCAGAGCTTCCTAGCCTGCCATCCAGCGCTCCATCCATTCGTCCACACTGTCTTCTCAAGTTTCAGCTCCCGTTACTAAGGAAGACAGACCAAAATATGTGTTGCCGCTGCTACAATCAAGAGTTCTACAGTTTTATCTGCCTCCTAAAACGGGACAGTGATTCAACTCTTTGGATGTAGGAGACAACATTAACTTGTTCACAAGATGTTCCACCAGAATTCTCCTGGTGAAAGAGGACAGGATGAGGGCATCATGCTTTATCTCCACTTCTATTCTAACATGTGGTTTATTAAAGGATATCCTCCTGATATTTTTACACATGCTTCCCACTGGTATAAAATTTCCCTTTTTCCTTCAATGACTAAAGTAGACTTTCTGGTAGGCGACTGTAAACACCAAAAAAAGGAAAATTTAAGCAAGCTTTAAGACATAATGACTTAGATGCAGTGACCCTTCTGTCCCACAGTCTCTTAAAATTTATGAGATACATCTCTGGTTTCCAAATCTATTCGCTCTTTAAAATCACCACTCTTGTTAGTCACCCCCAAATAATGGTTCTGTTCCAGCCCTCAACCACAAGACTGCCGATGTCGTATCAAAAGTTATTATAACTGTAAGTGTGAAGCATAAAAAGAACACATGTATCAGCTCTAAGTAAACCACATTAAAGATTACCCCAGTGACAAAGGAGTGCTGTATTCTAGAGAGTTAACAGACCAAGGACTCGGGGCAGACTCTGAACTCCATCCACAGACACAGTTTCAGCACACAGCTAGCGGGTAAAGAAACATAGTGTGCATATTTACACTAGATCCTTGTATTCTTTACTGACATTTGAGATGTGAACTTCAAGAGAAACTTTTCCTTTCAGGGAACAGATTATGGAAAAATATATTTGGAAAGATTAAAGTGACATTGAAGAGTGTGTAATAATCTCGGGAAGGGATAGGATTTTACTTTTACTGAGTTCTAAGGGTGTGGAAAGAGAACATGTTCTCCAAGTTCACAAAGGCAGTCTTCCACCTCCAGAGGATACTTTTCCTCAGTCGTGATGTACATATTAATTTCTGGTGTATATTATATGATTAATGGATAGGATTAGGAGTCTGACCTGAGGGGAGGAAGTGAAAGAAAAATACAGACCAGGATGTTTGAGGATCAGAACACAATTGTTTTGAGGAGCCCCATTTTTTATTCAAACGCCTTACACAGCTGGGTGTGTCCCTGATATGCCGCTGACCACCTTTCCCCAGAGGAGGTAATATGTTCAATGTGTTCACCTACAGCACTCAGCATAACCACCTGTGGTTCAGTTGGACAAAGAAAACTTAAATGTACAGAAAGGCTGATGAGTATGGACTGATTCTAAAATGTCCATTTAAAATATTTTAGGTAGAGTAAGTCATTCTGGATGGATGCCTTGAAGACCTCCAACAACATGGTCAAATGCAAGAGGTTAACCATTATTTTATGCTTCTAAAATTAATATTTTCCATTCTCTTTTCCTGTATTAGATGGAAAATATTGACAAGTATATACACTGAAAAGTCATTAATTAATATGGAAAAGAACAGAGACACTCAACAAATCACTTATTTTTAAAAAACTGCCAATTTACTCTGGAGTTATTCAAGTTCTGCTCAACAGATCAAGCTGAACCCAACAATATTTATTGTGATATCATAACCTCCAATAGCTAACTTTTATGAGTCACCTTAATATCTGACATCTCATTTTATTACCTTTAACAAATAAGTATATCATTTTCTATTCAAATATAAACCGGAGCAAAGTTGAAAAGCTTTTTGGGCGGTAATGCATGTCTGTGTCCTTGCCGCCACCGCTCTGCGTCCCTGGAATAACTTGAATTTTAATGGACACACAGGCAGGCAACTAGCTGTCTCTTAATATTTTATCTGAAGTCACAGAATATTGCCTTTCAATACTCCCTGAACATTAGCGTGCTCAGTTCCTTGCATGTGAGCCTATACAGTAATTCCATTTCTATGAAATCATTACAACAAAAACATCCAGGCATGAACAGGCTACAGAAAAAGCTGCTATCATCAACCAGAGGCCGCTTTCCACCCAACCTATTAATATACAATCTCAGAACTGGTCCTGTTACTATGTCAGGGCAATTTCTTTTGTCTTTTGAGTAAGAAAGTATGGTTAAGGAAGCTGAAGTCCAATCCCTTATTTTGAATAATGAGCTCTGACGCAAGGCATTTCTGCTGTCATGCTGAGGTGAGATATTTTAAAGTGATACTGAATTTATACTTCTGAAAGAGTGATGACCAAAAGCTGGTGAGGTTTTTCCCTTTCTTTTTCCTTTCTTTCTTCCTTCCTTCCTTTCTTTCCTTCTTTCTTTTTTTGGAGACAGGGTTTCCCTGTGTAGCCCGGGCTGTCCTGGAACTCACTCTGTAGACCAGGCTGGCCTCGAACTCACAGAGATCCGCCTACCTCTGCCTCAGGGGTGAGTGCTGGGATTAAAGGCGTGCACCACCACACCACCACCACCACCTGGCATTTCTCTCTCTCTCTCTCTCTCTCTCTCTCTCTCTCTCTCTCTCTCTCTCTCTCTCTCTCTCTCTCTGTCTCTCTAACAGATTTTAATCCTAGTAAGTTCTTAGTATAAAAGAAGTGATTTTTGAAGAGTCTGGAAACTATAATTGTGTACAGAGAGCATATTACTGAAGTATGAGAAACATGCATTTTTGCTTGTCCCAACGTCACAATATCCTGGAATTTGTGTATTGGACATGGTTATTATTCCATCCTTTTCACTAGTGGTTATCATAGCCCTTTGGATATGGAAATGATCTAATGAATCTCGGCCTGGTACAAGGAAACTCTCATTTACACTCTACATTTTGTGCTCCTGTATGATAGGAGGGTGTGATGGTGAAATTATGTACCAGATAGTCCATGCCTTCCAGAAGGATAATGGCAGTCCCCTGCCCTTGGCAAGTTTGGTAGACAGAACTGGGTCGAACAGAGGCCCAGGTAACACTTCTGGAGTTCTCCCTGTATATGATGTCTGCTGAAATCGGCTGGGTAGAGATCTGTCCCTAGACCTCTTGCAAAGGAGATAAACAGTTTAGTGTCTGCTCTGTGAGGGTCAAGAAAAAGCTTGCACAAGGCAGGCCCCGGCAAGGGGTAATCCAAAGTGAATTGCCGCTTACAGGATCAGCCTGAGAGTCCATCTCAATCTCGTATTGAATCAGCTGAGGAATTAAAGAAAGACCTTAATGTCCTCCAAAGGAAGAAAGCTGGGAAGAGCAGGGAGTCATTTGCCTTTGTCTACAACTATCTCTAAAGGGAACCCTGGACCAGCTTCTTTGTGTTGAAGAATTCTAGAAATGGTTTCTGAACCTGGAAGCAACAAAGAACAAAAATGGGCGTGTGGTATGTCCGCATCCAGTTTCTATTTTCCTACGCTGCATCTGGGTGGGAACGACTGCTCTCCTGCACTTGGTGGTTTCCTCAATGACTTTTCAAAGATTTCCCGAGCACCCCAAACTGTCTGGAAGACACAGCTGTAGATGAGGTGCCGGGATTGTGTCAGGGGTGCAGACAGTCAGTCACCAATTTTTGTTTCAGGTCTGAGAAGCCAGAAGTCTGGAAGGAAGCTTTTTATATAATTTGCAGCAGTATAAAGAAATGTATACGGTCCATTTTGCTTTTTTGTATTTACTTAAAACTTAGGGATGTTTCACATCCTAAGAAAGGTCAACAAACTTATTAGTAAAAACATCTTCAGGAAAACATTAATATTTTTGAGGCATTAGCACCAGATGTTGTGTTTCTGAGACACACCACCAATACTTGGAGCATTTCCTAGGAACTTTACCCAGTTGAGAAATTGAGACATTGTGATTATGATGAATTTGATCAAAAATATAAAGTTTAAGCACAGTTCAAACTCCAAGGCCACAGCAATACATAATAAAGTAATTGATTTGATCATTTAGGTTATATAAAGTGTTAAGTTACTGTAACCTCAGCCAGGCACAGCGGCACACACCTTTAATCCCAGCACTCAGGAGGCAGAGGCAGGCGGATCTCTGTGAGTTCGAGGCCAGCCTGGTCACCAGATTGAGTTCCAGGACAGCCAGAGCTACAGAGAGAAACCCTGTCTTGAAACAACCCCCTTCGCCCCCCAATATCTCCCCGACTTGCCCCTCATTATTTTCTCTCACAGAGAATTCTCTAAATCAGAAGCAAGGGAAGGGGAAGGACCAAGGAAGAGCTCAAATTCATCCTTAAAAGATGCCAATTTAAACCTTTACAGTGGTCATGCATGACATAGTTTCATGACTTTGGAAGAAGATTAAGACAGCAAAGTATGCATTCTGACCCTCATCCACGCTGAGATGTGTGTTAATGATGTTAACCCATGTCTGAAACAAACGATAAAATTATTGGTGTTCATGTCCCATGTATGTTAGCATAAACGAGAATGTCCATGGGTGGTTTTTGTCTTATGCGGTTTACTCTACTGAGCCTCTAGTTTTGAGTGGACCCACGCAAGGTTCTTCTCACTACCTTGATGGCTGGGAGCTGGTTGGGTTTTACAAATCATACGAATTATCTCCACTGAGATACGACTGAAGCACTCTTTCTGATCAGCAAGCCTGGGGAGGCTCAGGAGCATTTCAGGCATGGGTGAATGGAGATGTTGGAAACACAGCTGCAGATGGCACACACGGCCCGCCCCCTAGGTTGACTCTAGTACCACCTCTGCCAGGGATAATTAACCGGCTCTAGGTTTGGAGGGTCTACTGAAGAGCTGTATTTCGGAGCTAAGCTCCGGGAGAGCAGGAAGGCTCAGGGCCCCAGCTGCTGACAACAGCTGTCCAGCAAATGCCCTTGACTCCTGTGCTTCCCTACCCGTACCCACCCATACACCAAGAAAAGATTTTCTGGAAAACAAAAAAACTCACTATAGGCAGATTCTTAGGAAAAGTACTTTTTAAGGGCAGAGGCAGTCGTACATTCTCTTAGTACTGCGATAAATTTTCAAGTAGGAGCAATGAGATAAATGAACTTAATTTTCGTCTCTCATTTCTCGCCTTACTTCTCCTTTTGGGCTTAAATTATGTACCGCATGTTTTACATAGCTTTTCTCGGTAAATTCCCAAGCCTGCTTATTTGATTATGAGAGACAAAAATGAGCAATTATGCTCTCTTTTCAGACTTAATTCAGGCACTCTCTTCCTTAAGCTGTGTTTTTCTTTTGGCTGGGGCTGGTTAAGCCACGTGAATAGCCAATGAGTGGGAAAATTCCAAAGCGTCTCTCACTTTATATGGCAGTTCAATGGCTAAATCTATCAGGCCTCCTCCAGCTCGCCGCCCCGCCCCCCCTCTCCCCCCATGGGTTAATGGTAGCCCATCCGGGGCCATAAAAGTGGAGATAAAGTTGGCCAAGGCATAACTGGGGGAGATAGCTTATCTCTCTTACTGTATCTTCATATGTCACTCCGTTACCATAGTTGCTTTACAGATGTGACCCCTCTCTTGTCACAATGCCACTGAAATAAATCACCAAGTTGTCACCATGACTGCAGGCTGGGAAGGGACGCAGAGTGAAGTTAAAAATTTCCCAAATGAAGATAGCGAGGAAAACTCTATTCATGTAGAGAACAACTTGAAAGGAAAAAAAAAAAAAAAAAAAAAAAAGGCCGGAGCAGAGAAATTCCCTAATCTGGAAGTGGGAGTTTCCATGGAATATTTATGTGTACTTAAGAAGGTCTCATTAAGTCATGGAAAAAAAAATTGACATTTGGAGTTTTCAAATTCTTCCAGCCACGGCACATCAAGTTATCTCTTCCCCCTTTGTATATATTTCTCATAACAACACCTACATCCTTGTAGTTCCTGTGGCACTTATCTGCGAGCACTTTCTCTGTTTTATTTTAAAATGAATAGTGTGAAAATGTTCCCAAGATCTGTATTATTTTGTGGTCAGATAGAGAAACAACTGTCTATTTATTTTAGACCCATATTAACTTTGCGTGTTTTTTCAAAAGAATCTTGGCCACTGGACATATTTTTCTTCCTTTAGCAATCTCATATTTAATAGGGAAAGACAGTAGTATGATTATAAGATTATTATTAAGTGACCACAAAAGAGAATTAAAAAGAAATTCCTATTCAGAGTGGGGAAACCATTTCCATTAACTTAGTTGAAATTGAAATGACTCAAAAAAAGTATCCCTGAGTTCCAAGAATAATCTAGACCTTGTACATTAGTCTGACAGTCTTTCCATTGTTCATTTTCAAAGAGAATGTACCCTGGCACCTTTTAACTGACAATATGCGACACTGCATAGAACATGTGTGTGCACACTCTACTAGAGATGTTACATACAGGCCAGTGGGTCCGTCAGTCAGAATTCTGATAATCTCAACCCATCCTTGGGGAAATTGCTGAGGGTCAGGAAGGAAGTGGAGAATCCCACTTTAGGAATGATGCCTCACTCACTGTTTGTAACCTCAGTACTCAGCAGGCTGTCTGGATTAGATATTTAATTACGGATCCAACAGGGACGAGAGCCAAGATCTCTACACTAAGTCAGGACTTACTCCCTGACAAAGATGGGTGCACATCTGATATTATCCCTGGTCAACCTAGTCTCTGTCTGCCTTCCTTTTAGAAGCACTGGACAGTAAGTCTCTCGGGATGTTCATCTCTTGGACATGATGGGCACTTAGTAAGTGGGAGCCATTGAAGCAAGGAGGCAGATCTGAGGGTTGCTGTGAATCCAGTAAACTTGGAATACCAAAAACTCATGGAACCTGAAACTTCGCATATCACCAGATACTCAGGAAGGGCACTTGGGTTCCTAAAAAGTTCATCTCTCCCTTCGGCTGCAAAATGCACCCAAGTACACAAAGCATTGCTGAAGGGCTCATGCCCTGCATTCCTAACACCAAGGTGGAACCCAACTGCTGGGAGAATTCACTTCTGGGGCTACGCCTTTTCTTGATGTCGCCCACCAGGAGAAGGGTATGAAAATATTCCTGACAGGAACTCATACTGCACTGAAGGAACGATGGGCGCCTTTGCCTACTGCTCAGCACATTTAAGAATAGACAGCCCGGGGTTGGGAATTTAGCTCAGTGGTAGAGCGGCGCTTGCCTAGCAAGCGCAAAGCCCTGGGTTCGATCCTCAGCTCAAAAAAAAAAAAAAAAAAAAAAGAATAGACAGCCAGGACTCAGAGGGAGAAAAAGAATAGTTCAGAAGACCAGATGTCAAGTGTTCCGAAGTTTGGATGAGGATATGGAAGAGCGCTGGGGGAAAGCAGGCAGGCTTCCAGGCCGAGAGCTATTCATGGGCAGAAGAATAGGAGAGGAGGAAGCAACCCCCAAACAAGCAGAAGCAACAAACCAGTCTGTTTTCCTGGTGGTTTAGTCAGCAAGGTCAGGATTCTAGGCAGAGGCTCAGGAAAAGAACCGGAGCTCAAAAGCCACGCCAGAGGTCAGAACAACAGTTGCTGGGCCTCAGCGGCGAGACTGCAACCAGGGACAGGAACGGCTTTTGGTTCTTAGCGCGACTGTCAGGTGCCTTCACATTCCCGTCTCACTCCCTCACATCCTCTCTTCGACGGTGTGAGTCTAACGAGAAAACGGTGCCGAAGCCGTGGGTTTGGGGGCAGGAACCCACAGCCTGGGTCCTTGTGGCAGCCACCACTAGCTCTCGTTATGTGACATGAACCCCCTTGGGCTTCTGGAAGACGGGAGCAGTCACGGTCCGTGTCTCACGGTCTTTCTGTGAGGTTACAAAGTGAGACAGCACATGGGGAGTCAAGCTCCGTGTCACACCAACAGCACTTGTTGCTGTAATGTTATCACGATGGTCTCGGTGGCAACGTTGCTTGACCCGGCCACAGACATGTTAATTAACGAGACAGGCCTCAGAAGTGCAGCGGGTAAGTGGAATGACAGCCGGTTTTTCCAGATCTCAGCCCTGCCCATTGTAACTGCAGCATCACTTTCTATCTCTACCGATAACAAGAAAAGCATCCGGGGATGTGACTGGCTCTGTGATGTCTTTTCATATGGTCTGGTAAGCTTTGGACCATGTTAGTGACCGGCCACTGGCGCCTTTCACCTTTGCTGAGTGGCAGACTGAGGTCATTGTTCCCCAGTCTGACTACATCTATGGTGTCTCCAAGAGAACAGAAATCTCTTAGTCGGCAGCTCATCCGGTGAGAGCTGGAACAATGTGATACGCCTGGCTGGCCTTGTTCTTCCCCTCATGATGGGGGCCTTCACAGATCTGCAGGGACAAGGCCAAACTCATCACAGTAGCATTTACACTGTTTTGGTATCTTTGCAAATAGTTCTGTAATTCTCAAGTGAAAAGAAGAGGTAGGAAACTCAGCTTTAAAAAAAACTGTCTTTTGATCTGGGTTTCTGTAGGCCAGTGATCTCAAACTCATGCCAGTATGAGAGGATGCTCAACTGGTACCTTTATGAATAAGCATCCGAGCATTCTGCCCAAAGAATAATGGTTTGCCCAAAGAATTCCTGGTTTCATGGCTGTGGAGCGCCCACCCTGATTAAAGCAATCTGGCATAAAGCTCCATGGAATCTTTTAAAAACCTGGTTCTCAGAAATGATGATGACAGCTTCATGGTCTTGAGGAGATTTGAGCTTGCTGATCCCACTGAACAGTCAAAGCTCAAGGCCATCTGAAACTGACAGCTTATTATCTCTGAACATACTTTAGCCTCACTAACAAATAGAGTTTCTGAACTAGTTAAAAAGTGAGTTGTTATGCAAAGCAACAGGTATCCAACAAGGATGAAAGATCTCCAGCTTTTCCACTACATGCCAGGCTGCCAAGCTCAGGATCAGACACCCAGAGGCCACAGAGACACAAACATGTGAACAGAGCTCATGGATTCGACAATTGAGTCAGCACAGATTCCAATTATATCAGGGGTGAATCCAGGTACAGGGGGCTGGAGAGATGGCTCAGCGGTTAAGAGCATGTGTTCCTCTTGCAGAGGACCTGGGTTCAATTCCAGCACCCACATTTTGGCTCACATCCATCTATAGCCCCAGTTCTAGGGGATCCAACGGGCATGCACAGAATGCACATGCATACATGTAAGCAAAACATTCATACATACAACATAAAGGAAGTAAATCTTTAGAAAGAATCCAGGCACATCGTAAATAGAGAAGAATAAACTGCAGTCACAGATGAGGTCAGCTCTCAGAACATACTTTGTGAGGTCTGGCGCTAGGTGAGAAGGTGGCTTATGAACAACTCTTAAATGTGCTCCAACAGACGATGTGGAAAACAGACCCCAAGTACTACAAGAGTATCAAGACTGCACAAAGACTAAGGATTTTCTTAGATTATTTAATATTGGTACACAAATCTTATTACTTGTTTTTGTTTGTTTGTTTGGTTTGGTTTTTTTTTCTTGTTTTGTTTTTCGAGACAGAGTTTCTCTGTGTAGCTTTGGCGTCTTTTCTGGAACTCACTCTGTAGACCAGGTTGGCCTCGAACTCAGAGATCTGCCTGCCTCTGCCTCCCGAGTGCTGGGATCAAAGGCACAGCCACACAAACCTTATTTCTGACCGGTAGTTAGCATAACTTCTGTAGCCCCAAAGGGTTCAGATGCCCAATGACGGCCCTGTTTCAAATCAACCTGATGAATCCAGGCAATCTCTCAGATGCAAGAGTAAAACCAAAGAGCAGACCACCAGTTGGCCAAACTGTGAATAATCAACTCAAACTAAAACAAACAGACAAACAGACAAGAGCAGCAACAACAAAACCTCACTAAACTTGAATCAACCTGAGAGGCCAACCCCTAGTCTTGGAGTGCATGCTGGGAACATCTGAGAGGTGGACATGTGCATTGATGCTGTTCCCACCAACTTGGCATCCACTGAAGCACATCCACAGGTAGAAACACACCTTCTTTAGGGGACACTCCGTTCCCTTTGGCCTGTGGCACAACAGTGCCGCAGTGGACACTTGATAGACTGGCATTTGATTTAGTACTCAGATAAAGCCGAGACCACATTCTACCAAAGCCTTTGAGACCGTCTCCTGGGGACTGTATCCCATTTCTCATCAGAGCTCTCACGATGATGTGAAATAATTTTTTTCTTACAAGGTACACTGAAAGATGTTCCTGGAAATAGCTTAAAACAGGATAGTCAAAAGTGGAAACGGAGGCTTACATTATTAAAACTAAGTTGTGTTGGTCACTGTCTACTTCAAAGTTTCTTTCTATAGTCCAAATTATCCTGGTCTAATTTATTCGAAATAGTGTTGAAATACCTGCATCCATGTTTAGTCCTTGCCTCTAAGCCTCACAGTAGGTGACTTGGTATGCTTTTAAATAAATCAGTCAAGAGTTGTATTTACAACTAAGTATTACTGATAAAAAGTACTCATTTCCAATGGCTAGGTGCTTGTGCCAAAATGCTGCTCATGCTCAAAGTTCTATTGGAAACTTGTCTTTAGTTACTTTCTGAGTAAATCACTGTGTCACAGGAGATAGAGTGCCTTTATTTTGCTGTCACTTTTTACTTTTTTTCAGAACAGTTTTTACCAAGCTAGACCACCTGGTTTTCCCTCCCAGACTCTGACACCAACGACTTCGATCCTTTCAGAAAGTCTAGTGATTCTTCAGAGTCAGGAGTCTACAAAGCGGAGGGTACGCCAAGGGTGTGAAAGCACACCAAATCAGTCTCAGGAAAGAAGTTATCAAAAAATGACTGGGGTGATTATATTCCCGGAACAGGCGGACATGTTGCTTGCAGAATTATTTTGAAAGCAGGAACGCTTGACTATAGAAGCGCTGCTGTGCTTACAACCCATTTCATTAGCTAACCAGACCTTGCAGCATTGACGGCCGTTAAGTAAACACGACCCAAGGAAAAGCTCCACTGTGTGCTTTCCACAGAGACGTGCCATGGACAGTCCTTGCCTGAGAGCTGAGGCTTCCGGTAGTGGCAAGACTGGAGGTGAGGATTTTAAAAGTAAGAAGGTCAAACGGCACCATCATCAGCAAAGCACCACGCCTTTGAGGCTGGAGACTATGGCTACTAGTTAAAATGTCAAGTCCTCTTTTGGCGACCAAAGCTCAAAGGGGGCCAGTTCTGTCACTGACGAGCTGTACTGTAAGGGCAACGCTATCTTTCTGTCAAGAGTCTTCAAGCCTTCTCTGAAGGGCATGCCTCCTAATAACCTTCATTAACTTCTGTTTGGTTGCCTAAGAGTTGTCTCTTATCCAAAAAAAGTTTAACACAGTCTCAAAAGAGATTGTGTTTATTTAAGCTTGTTGGAAAAACATTCCTATCATTTCAAGAATGACTAAATATTTTTCATTCACATAGTTTGCATTCCAGACTATGTTTTCCTGCCTCTGTTGATTACATGAAAATTAGCAGGCCAGGTCTGATCTATTAGATGCAATTATTATCTTCCTGAGAAAAACCACGAGGCTCTTTAGCAATAATACCCTTTAAGGTAGGGGAGGTGGCCAGCAGGGGCAGAGTCCATCCCTGCATGCTGCTTCTGCCAGGAAACATCCGACTGCCACAACGGCTGGATCTGGGAACTCAGAGGCAGAGCTGGAGCATCAGCTCTGAACGATTTTGAAAGATGCAGGCACTGGGCAATTTAAGCGTTTAAGGACCCACCGCCATTTGTATTTGCGAAGTGCTGATCAGCCCAGGAGTGTCACTCAAATCAAGTGCAAAGTGAAAGGCACAAGCACACAGAAATGGAGCAGCTGCCCTGGCTGTGAGCAAGAAACAGGCAAGCATTTCTCCCCAGCTCAATGACTTCTGCACATGTTGGTTCCCACCTGTCTGGCTACCGCTGGATGTGGGAGATCTAACAACTATCAAGAGCCACTCATGGTATGTGCAAAAATACATCTATGTATAGCTGTGAAAATCGTAAAATCTTGACAGTCATACTGAGTCAGATGGGCAGTGTCTTTTATATCCATTTCATCTATATTTACATACTATTTTAAATATCTCAAGATATCTTAAAGGATCAGAGAAAAACCAAAAGTACCAAAAAAAAAAAAAATTCATGACTGAAACGTTCTGGCGCTTAGGTTCAAGACCTAGGCTAACACACAGTCATGTGGCATCCAACATATGACCTTATTTGGACAAGCAGAAAATAGACTGTGTTATATTTTAATTTCCATTTATGGAATATATTTCCAGGACATTCAGAGTTAAAAGATGAAACAGCATGCCTAACAGTCCTGAGGCTATTACGAGTATTTTATTATTCTTGGCTTACTAATAATAGCGGCACGTATGGCACCAAGGCACTGCCACCCATAACTGAGTTCTAATCCCTATAATGTAGCAGAATGTTAATAACATGCGACCTTGTGGCATCTCTGACTTCACTGCCCTGCTGGCGGGGGGGGGGGGGGGTCAGCCAAACTGTCCTTGACTCCCCACTACCGAGGCAGTAGCTTAATCATTTGAGATACTGTGCAGTAAAGGAACATTATGGCCAAGGCGGGGCTGGAAACATTTTTTTTCTTGTTTCAAGGAATTCCCACCCAGATATGTGCCTGGTACAGAATTTTCTGGCAGGCCAGTAGAAATCTCACTCGAAGGGCAGCTTGACTCAACTGTATCGTCAATAATTTGTGAGAACAAATTATACTACTCCTCAAAAACAGTGAAGACGGGATGTTAAGGAAGACAGTGTATCTGACAGTGAGTTAGAGGAGCACGGCGTGAGATTTCTGATGTTCAGGTGAGGTGCCTGGCTAACCCCAGACAGGTAAAGACACGCCTAATGTCTGAACCTCACAGTGTCCTAGGCAGAACCAGGAGCCCCTAAGTAAGTAAGACATCCAAGGAAGCCAGGTGGTGGGGGAAAACAGTTGATTTTCTGGCTCAATCACATTCCATCTTAAATCTAGGGAATTAGTGTGTGTGTGTGTGTGTGTGTGTGTGTGTGTGTGTGTGTGTGTGTGTGTGTGTGTGTAGAGAACCCACACAGTGGATTTCTTATTCCTCCGCTGTAAGAGTTTAAGTCCAGGTGAACAGAATTACAAGGGCTGCCTGATGTCCAGCAGAGTGCATGTTAATAGCTAACAAGTAACGCTGCTTTAACTCAGTGTGGGGAAAAGTTATAAAAAAAAAAACTGAAGCAGAGTAACAAGACGGACCCTCATGCACTCAACTCCGAAAACCTACAAAGAACTTTGACTTCCTGGCCTAAGACAAAAACTGGATATTGCTTTGGTTTCAGAGAAACATAAAAAAAAAAATGGAAAGGAAAAGTAAGTTTCACCCAACTCCAAGCACCAAGTTCATTCCTGGGCAACTGGAACATCACTCTGAATGTTACCCTTTACAGTGTGACCTAAGTGTTTAGTTCTTGGAAAGTGATGTACTCTGGAGTTGGCTCCAAATTCTTCAAGGTCGTCAGAGTTATCGGCTCTTCCCCAGAGGAAGCTCTGTGTGAGCCAGGGGAATACTTGGTCACAGTGGTCACCTGGGCAAGTCAACCACCACCCAAAATGAGACAGCAGATAGAGGCTGACCGGAATGCTTCAAGTCACCCTGTAATTCTTATCTCTTGTCCCGGGTGTCACCGCTAAGTGGGCCCCACGCCTGACACCTGACATGTCACTTATCTTTTTCTTACGTAAGTTAAGCACATCACACATCTTAGCAGCAGGTTTTCTTCTCTGCCTTATTTTACCTTCAGCTAGAAAAGTTTTTGCTTTTGTTTTTAAAAAAGAAAAACAAAACAAAACAAAGTTTCATTCTGTCCTTAGGTTCTGCATGACATTAGCAATCAGCCTAGGCAGTTTATGTATGTGATAGTATTGAAGAGAAAATTACCAAGTTACTAAAAACACCTAACTGTGGCAAAAAAAAAAAAAAAATCACTCTTGCCTGTGTCAAGAAGTGAGTAACAACACAGAGGAGCATCTACACATGCATGCAGGGTGCTCTGAACGCAGTATGTATTAAACAAGACAGTTGGCCCTGGCCTGAGCCTGGGGAAACCTTAATAAAGCTTTGAAATTCCAGCCTTGAGGAGCTGAACCAGGAAAGAGCCTACTTCAGATTACACACCAGTCATGGAAGGCCCCAGGGGCTACCTCTGTGATGGAGCCAGGAGGAGTGTGCTTGGTGTAACTCCCAGCATGCAAAGGGAAGCTGTCGGGTCCATACCGCCTGGAGCTACAGGCCCATTGATGTCAAATGTAGGTGACACTCTGCACCCTGACCTCAAAATGTGTTTCAAACACAAGCACTCCAAAGCTGTTCTTCCTTCAACTGGTCAGGGGTCCAGATGGCGGTTCAGGCTTTGGCTAAGGTGATCCTTTCTTATTAGGCTATTTGTCAGATAAGAAGACTCAGACTTAAGGGAAGTATTGGGTTTGCTCCTCCATTCTTACTCTCCTTCCTTCCTGCCTCTGCTCATAGTTTTTTTTTTTTTCACCAGAAAAGTTTTTAAGCATCTACTTACATGTAGTCACCATTTAATAATTGAGGAGAACATGGGGAATTTCCTTGTCCGCCAGGGATGTTGGCTCTTTGTGGGGTGCACTATATGGTCTGAGGAAGTGTAAGTATAAAGTCCAGGGCCTGGGCTTTGAGGAAATAGTGCTGCTACGTACCTGCTATACAGCCTAAACAAGATACAGAACCTCTGAGCTGTGAGCTCCGCGACTATCTAGCACCTGCGCTAAGGACCTTGCAGGATGAAACGAGATGACGTTCTCACTGTACTCAGGCCTGGCACACAGTAAGTAGCAAGCAATGTTTGTCATTAGGAACTGCAAGTAAGATGGCACTTAGCCCGCTGTCCTTTCCACTTTAAATTTTAGATTAAAAAAAAAATAAGGACAGGTCTTTCATATATATACCTATATCGAAAACCTCATATTTATTCCATGCATTTCTATCCTAGCTCTTTTTGAGTGAAATTAAAAACTAATGGGACTAGCTGGGCATGGTGGCATGCACCTTTAATCCCAGCACTCCGGAGGCAGAGGCAGGCAGATTTCTGAGTTCAAGGCAAGTCTGGTCTACAGAGCGAGTTCTAGGACAGCCAGGGTACACAGAGGAAAGGTTGTCTCAAAAAACCAAACAACCAAACCAAACCAAAGGAGAATGATGAACTGGAGGAGACGCGGAGAAAAGCCAGCAAAGCCATACAGGAGGATACAATCGGTTCCAAGACTACAGACTGAAATGGCCTGGGCTTATCTGTACGCCCGAATGGGGTGTTGACAATAACTCCCTAAGACTTCATTACGAGAGTACTTAAGTGACAACTTCAAAAGCACTTAAGTACTTCTGAATCAAGTTAGCTGTCAAGTGACAGCCTTGTCTTCAAGGGTTCCCAGATTCATGTTCCGGCCCTCTGGGAGTAGGTAGTCACACTATGCTGTCACTCGGAAGGTAAGTATCTTTAATAACAATGGCGGCCCCAAGGTTCTCTCTCTCTCTCTGGAGGTCCTAACACGCTACATTTGGTGGTCTGTGAATTATTCTGGAAACATTCAAAACCGCAATGCCCGTGTGGGGTTCACTCTTCTAATTTCACATTCTGAGTACCCCGAGACAAAGCTAAAAAGAGAGGGTCAGCACTCATTATGCAAGTGTGTGTGTGTGTGTGTGTGTGTGTGTGTGTGTGTGTGTGTGTGTGTGTATGTGTGTGTGCAGGAGTTTACTACGGGTCTGAATCGTGCACACACACCAGTAGTTCTGTTTGTAAATGATTTTGGCTGATGGCTCATTTCTTATTCAGTAACATCTTGGGATTTTTTTTTCTTATTTCATACCACTCTTTTGCTATTCTGAAATCACTCGACATTAACAATACTACGGAATGGCTAATGAGAAAAATGTATTCAAATGGGTGCATAGATTTTCTTGGACTCTATACAATAAGACCCTCTCAGCTTGTATGATTTTTTAAAAAAAAATATTTAGTAATGCTTATTATTTATCAGTAACTTCTCAGTATCAGTCTCTGAAGTTTGACTCTGTATGAAGAAAAGTCATTCTGCCTTTATTACATCTTACAGTGACAATCATGGAGAACCAATACCATCTTTGCTATTCGGCTTAGGTGAAAAACAAAAGAAATACTAGCTGAATGAGTTCTCCGAGGACTAGAAAATGCAATCTTCTGAAAGATCTGAGGAAGACACAGACACAAAAGGGACCAGCAGGAGCTGCGAGGTGAACTGTAAAAACACTGTGTTGTCAAGCCCGAGGGGGCCACCGAGACAGGAGACTGCAAAGGCAATTCTGAAGGTGTCTCAAGGGCACCCTCCCCTGAGTTCTGGGAACCGAGGTAGAGGGTCAGTGGGTGATCACATCCCAAATGCTTATAGAAATTTCCCGAGCTGCAAACGATCTCCTACCCCTGCCATGCCACTCCAGTCTCTCCCTGACAAGGGGCCCAAAGCCGGTACTGAATGGAGATTCATAAAGGAGGGGGAAACACCGGGTATGGGGTCATCAGGAAAAGCACAATAAAAATAAGAGTTCAGCTATGCCACACGGTCTCTCTGAGCCTTTACTTCCTCATCTCTAAAATGGGACAAGAAGGCCTTCGGCACAGCGCCCATTACAAAGGATACACAAAGTTGGGCGCAAATGTCAAGTTCATACCTCACAACACTTCAACACAGACATGCCTTCTCCTCTTCAATTCAGCCTAAGTGTGCTCTGGGAGGTGTCTCCTTTTCCCTTTGGCTTCTCTAGGCTGCAGGAGGTTCTCCCTCAAGCTCTTGGTATTAAGGGCTCACTCACACTGTCACTCTTTTCCTAAGCTGTCAAGAATCAGGTCACAACTCTGTGCAGACGCCACAGAACCCGAACACGAAGTGACCCAACTAACAGTGACTACTCCGACACCTCTACGAGCTAAGACAAAATCAACGGCACACATACTCTGGGTTGTGTCCCGTGTCTGTCCGTCCGTCCGTTCCCCTCGCCCCCCCCCCTCCCACCCTAGTTCCGTCACAAACTCTAAAAGCTTCATTTTGAACTTAGGCAGCAATACTTCACGTTAAAAGGTGTTTTTTTTTTTTTTTTTTTTTTTTTACTGAGCTATGTGTTTATTATTATTATTATTATTATTTTATCATCCACACACTGGGACTTAAATATTCCAGGTTGACAACAGACTGTCCATAACTCTTAGGGTCGGGCCCTGCCACCCTACCCCCATCAGCAAGGCCCTCTTGCCAAATCCACTGAGGAACAACACAGCTTTCCCCATGCTCCTCTCTGCAGCTCCACAATGCTACCTGCCTTCAGGGGGTGGAGAGGAGTGTGCGAGGGGTGGTGAGTTCCACGAGGGGGTGGAGAGGAGTGTGCGAGGGGTGGAGAGTTCCACGAGGGGGTGGTGAGAAGAGTGTGTGAGGGTGTGGTGAGTTCCACGAGGGGGTGGAGAGGCGTGTGTGTGTGGGGGGTGAGTTCCACGAAATCTGTCATCTGGAAGCTATAACGTCTTGGCGGGTGGTGGCTGTACTCTGTGTAGAGTACAGTGAGGGGACTGGCGATGTCCACAGTACAAGGGTCCTCCAGCTTCCATTTCTTTTACGTGGTTTTCAAGGTCTTCAGTAAGTTTGATCCCTCTGAGGCTAGCTCACGCCATTCGCCAAACTGAAGTCTTAATGCCCGACAAGTCAGATGCTAGCAAAGGATGTCTTGATACTCTGTGTCATAGGCCGAGGGGAAAACCAACCACTGTTATTCTGCTAAATGAACGCGGCCATCAAACGACTTCGGATGACATAATGCTGTACCCATAGATCCCTGTATCTGGCAACCCTCGTCAGAGAAGCCGCTTCTTGTAGTAGATGGCAATTAACACACACAACTGGTCCATAAAAAAGAAAAAAAAAATCCTTCATACTAAAAAAGACCTTAATTAGATCATTCTCTGGAAGAAAGCCTGCCCATTTCGTATTACAAATTCTACAGGGATCCGTCTTCAACATCGATTTTGGCCTATAGTCATTCATTTTACCAAGCAAAATGCTTCTTAAGCACGGATCGCCTATTGGCTTTGTCAGAATAAAAAAAAAAAATTCAATCACCTCACGTTTATGAGGACCAACATGGGTGAGTTAAGAATGTATGCAAAGTATCTTCTCAGGGTACAGGAAGTGAACTTAATAGCAGCTGGCTCAGAGAAATGAACCTAGCATTGCCTTAGCTGCTCTCTATGGAGCAGGAAAAGACGCAGTCAATGTGGGGAACCGGGTCATAAGGCAAAGAATTAGAGGAACCGGAAGCCACGGTTGTCTCAGCCTTAGCCCTAGACGGGCAGCAGGGTGCTCAGAATGAGGCACTAGCCAGTGTGAATCGCCATTGAGAGTTCTGGGATTTTCTTCTGGCCGTCAGCGCTCTGGGGCTATGAGGTATCACAAGTTGAACATGCTGTGCCTGAGTTAGGGCTCTAACTTCTGATTTTATTTCTTTGTCTTGACCTTTGGGTATTAAGCAGGCTTGCAGTGAACTGACTCAGAATGTATGCATCCTTGCACTGTGTCATGTGTTCAGACAGAGCACATGCGCCATGCTTAAAGTAAAGCCCATGCTATTCTCATTTTAAATTTGCAACACTTTCCCCGAACGACGAATTTGGGTTGTATAATAAATTTGTCTGCAACCAGTAACAGCACGAAGCAGACATTATGCCCGAAGGAAATAAGAAAAGGAAAACAAGACCATACTGGCAGAAGCTTCCTCGACAGGAGACGTGGTGGCCAGATGCTCATTAGATTCGCAAGGTTTACCTTCACACACGGGGCAACACTCCCCGGGCACCTTCACGGGGTGCATGCAGCTCTGCCCACAGGCCGTGGCCACGCAGTGAGGTTCTCCGTTGATGCACTGGCAGAAAGTACAGTCGTCTTCCCGCCACCGGTCCCCGTGGGCGCGGATCTGGCCATTGGCGTAGCAGCCAGCCGGGTTGTTGTAAGGATAGATGGGATCTACAGGGAAACACGAGTTCAGAATGAGACTGAGCCTCCCAAACCTGACCTCTGTCTGCACCTGGAGGCGGTTTCCTCCAGGTTCCGCCCCTCAATGCTACTCCAACTGTGATCAGTGGAAACTGGGGACTGACAGGAAGGAGTCCCTGGGACTCCATCCACAGGCAGCAGTTATAACGGACTTTTATCGACTCATCTTGACACCGGTGTTAGGAGGGATGTGACCTAAAAACAGGTATGCTGGTGCCATCACTCCTAAGACTGGCAAGATACGGGGATAGAGACAAGCTTCGGCAGTTAGAAAATGCAGGTCCGTTTTAGGCTCTGAGAAAGTCTTTTGAGCTGCTGAATTAAATATTTTTTATACCTCGATTTCACTACCTGCAAAGGAGAAAGAGCATTGTTCTTTGAACTCAAAATGATAACTGCTACATCTGGGACTAAGTGAACTGACTGTGGTGGTCTCCACAGGCCAAAGAGGACACTGGGAAGGAGCACAGTAGGTCCTCAATGCAGCCTTCTGCATGGCAAGGTTTGACTGGACATTTCCTGAGTCACGGATGGCACCCTGGAGGAGGACTGTATTTATACCATTTTCCTTCCCGTCATTTGGGCAGCTAAGTAACAGACAAGGTTGAAAGACAGAATTAGACAAGACTACCATAAAAAGAAATATTCTGAAATGACTGGCAAGAACATAAAAATAATGGATGCAAAAATAGCCTCCAGTATCTCTGTAAGGAGAACCATCGGTAAATCACTCCATTTTCTTTACTAAAAATACATTAAAACTGACGTCAATGAATAAGAGGAGAGAGCCCAGGTTAAGTGTAGAGGTTAGTGCTGATTCTAATGAGGCAGAGGGCATGTATACAAAAGTTAGATGGAAGTGGTCTACAGACCTTTAGGACTTTCTCAAGTCCTTATAAAAAGTATTGCAGAGCATACTTCACTCTGCTTTGAGCTTGGATCTGAATTCTGGGAGGCTGGGAGGTGATCAGATGTATGCACAGGCAGCTCACTGAGACTATTAACACAGAGCTTCCTATCTGGTTTGTACAACACCAAGTGTGATGCAGTTTCTGATTCTACTGCGAACCAGGGTTGGCTAGAGAACAATCAGTTGGGAAAGTTAAAAGTTTGCGGTGATTTTCTCTTTTTATGTGTCAACCTCAGTGACACATAAAAAGTGAATTACTTTTTCTCCTGTCTTGACTAAAAAAAAAAAAAAAAAATATTTTCCAAGCATGGAAAGGACTCATTATTATGAACAACTGCTTAGGGTTAGGAATAGAGTTGCCCTACATTAGATATTTCAGGTTTTCAATACTGCATGATAAATAAAAACACAAAGGGATTTTAAGGAAACAAGTATAGAACTGAACAGGCCACCTTGTGAGCAGGGCAGAAAGACTCTGGACTAAAGGTCTGTGACCCAGTCAGGACAAGAGGTTCATGTGACCATCGCTTAGGACACTATGTGTCAGATGATGCCATAGACTCTTTCAGGCCCTGGACCATGGCTTCCTTGCAAACCCAGGTGATCTATGGCTTTTCTGAACTTCAGTTTCCTGATCCTTAAGGGGGTAGGGTGTAGTGGATAACAATCGGGTGACATTCTGAAATTTCATTCCTTATGACAAGCAGAAGTAGGAGGAGTCTGAGGGAGAAACATGCAAATACTCCTGCTTGAAGAAGAGGGGGAAATACAGAATCCCCAGGTCCCTAAAAGTCACACCTGACACATGCCTGCTCCTGAAGCTGCTGCTGCTGCAGCCACACCCAATCTACAACCTGACGAATCGGCACGCCTTTTCCAGGTAGAAATGGCAGCAGGGTTCTGGCTCTGAGCTGACTGGCTGAGACAGATGGTGACCGGCCATCCTAACTCGAGCTGAGCAATCCAAGGACCAACTCTAATGCTAAGGTGTAGACAGCCGTGGTCCTAGGACTTACTATGTCACCACTACAGCTGCAGGGCAGCAACAGGAAGCAACCCGGAAATCATGGGTCAGCTTTGTAGAGCCTGTGACCACTGACTGGGCCCCAAATGCAGCTTTCCTCGGGGAAGTATTTCCACATATTCTATTAGGCACTATCAACATTCTAAAAGACAGACAATGGTGCCATTACAAGGGGACTTAACATTCCTCTGAATTACATCGGTTCTGAAATAAAAGCTCTGACCATTCGGCCCCCTGGGGGAGCTATGCCCTACCTTCGCACACAGGGCAGCACTCCCCTTCAGGCACATAGTATCGTTCGCAGTTCAACTCCCCACACTGAGCAGTGAAGCAGATGGAGACGCCCCCTTGGCATCGACAGAACCGACAGTTGTCCATTCGAAACATGTCTCCGTCGTAATACTCCACGCTGTTGAATACGCAGGCTGGCTTAGTTTCTGCAGAGAGTCAAGACAAACAAGGCATGGGGAAGAGGGGCGTATCTCATGGGGCCCCACCCACAGACAAAGAAATACACGTAACTAAGGAATGCTTAGAGGGGGAGACATAAGCCTACCTGGGTTATACAACGCCAAGCGGTCAGCTCTGAACTCAAATACATACAAGTGACACTAGCTGGACTGAGTAGGTCTCGTATTTATTTATTTAGGCACACACACACATGCTCTCCTCTCTCTCTCTCTCTCTCTCTCTCTCTCTCTCTCTCTCTCTCTCTCTCTCTCTCTCGGTCATGATTCCACGAGGAGCAAGGTGCAAGGGGGGAGATACGTAAGAGAGGGGTTTGAAGGAAGAATGGGAAGGGAGCAAATGATGTAATCATATTTTAATAAAAGAAACTCAACTCAACAAGGCACATTTGAGGTCAGTTTTGAGTGGCGTCTTTGTACGTTTTGAAATAGCCTCTAGAATGTTCTGTCAGCAGGAAGTTCTAATTTGATGGAAATGTACTAAACTGAATTTAGCCCTCATGGAGGGACGAGCGCCCAGTAAAAACAAAACACACAGTTATCCCATTCACACAGAGGAACTGAAATGCTCCTTGGCAAGATCTAGCCTGACTTCCTCCACCCCATCACAGGTAACCCTCTAAGACCATGACACTTGTTTGTGAGACTGTATTTTACTAATTCTTGATCTTTGAACAAGGATCCTGTTTTCATACTGGCTTTTGCTTTGCTTCCAAAGATTTAGGTAGGCCTGTTCGTTTGTTTCCCTTCTTGGCTTAATAATCGATAACGAATTATTAGTGCTAGGCCAGTAACATCCATTACCTCATTTAATCTCAATACAAAGATATGAGGCAGGTATGATCACGAGGCTAGAAGCGAGGGAATTCTAGATCATTTGTCTCAAAAATGCATCTTTAGCAAACGGCAGAACTGAAAACCATAGTCCTTGAACTGAAAGCTTGTATTCTACATTCAATCCCATGGTTACTTCTACTAAGGACTTAACAGTTTCATATTCAAAACTGTCAGTATGAGACCAATGATTTCTTTTTTTTTTTTCTGAAAACTAATACCAACCAGACAAAAGACACTATCAGAAAATAAAACCACAGATCAGTATCTCCTGTGAATTGAGACAAGCATTCTCAAAGACGCTACTACCAGGCCACATCTTATGGTTATAAAAGGGGTTAGATACTATGACCAACAGGTATGTATTACATAGTGCCAAGCTGGTTCAATTATTCAAAAATACGTTCCTTTTAATAAGACATGTCAACCGAATAAAGGACAAGAACTATTTTCTTGCATTTTTGCATACTTTGCAGAATAAACATCTGAAGGAATCCGAAACTCTTCCATTATAAAAACACTTAGCAATAAGGACTAGGAAGAAACTTTGGCACCTTGATAGATAGCGTTGATTTGCTTTGGATACGAAGGGTATTCTCAGTCCCACCATCACCCAAGGACTGTGTGTTGAAGATTCGGCTACCGAGATATACATGGCTTGTCAGGTCACAGGCTTTATCAACTGGTTAATCCATTAAGTTCACAGCTGACTGGACTATTAGTGGAGCCTTGTTGGAGGAACTCGGGCATGCCTTTAAAGGGTATATCTTGACCCTGGAGCCTTCCTCTCTCTCCTCCTTCTCTGGCTGCTATGCCCTTTCTGCAATGATGCTACTGTCTCGACACAGCCCTAAGAACAACAGGCCAGGCCACAGTGAACCTAGAACCATAAGCCAAAATAAATCTTTTCTTCCTAAGTTGTATTTCTTAAGTATTTTTTTTTAATCACACTGGGAAAAAAAGCTAACACAAGGGTCTACAAGGACTCACGGATAACATCATACTTAGCAATGTTGGAAGACTAAACTTTCCTCCCCTAAGACCAAGAAAAAGACAGTGATGTCTGTTCTTAGAACATCAGTTTAACATTACAATGCCAAGACAATTAGGGAAAGGAAATAAGTAAAAAGCATCCAGAGTGGATGCCATGATTTTAAATAATAAAAAAAAACCCTAAAAAATTCACTGGAAATCTATCAGACATTATAAACAACTTCAGCAAGGTTACAGGGTACAAACTGCAATATAAGAAAATTGAATTTCTATACACTACCAATAAACATTCAGAAAATAAAGTTTTAAAAAAATCCTATTTCCCAATAGAATCAGAAAGAATAAAATACTTACAAAAAATTTAAGTACAAAACTTATACTCTGGTCAACTATTTAAAGAAATTAAAAAGTTCTAGATAAAATAGACACAGACTGAAAAGCAATATTGTTAAGATGAAAATATTCCCTAAATTAATCTAATAGTCAGTGCAACCCCAAAATCCTAGCTCATTCTTTTGTCTAAACTGACACTCTGGTCATAAAACTCACATGGAAACGTAAGGGATTCAGAATCGACAAAACAATCTTTAAAAGAAGAACGAAGTCAGACACTTCACACATCCTGATTTCCACACGTGACCCAAAGCTAGAGTGACCAAGACTAGTGTGTGCCGTGGTAAGGACAAGACAGGACACTTCCGAACTGAGAACTCAGAAAGAAACCGTCAGCATGACCATTTCTGACAAGAGTGCCAGGACAATTTGATGAGAGGAGGGAAGAAAAAAAAGGTGCAGAGACAACCACATATCCCCACGCTAAGGAATGGGGACCAATCGGCTACGTCACTAACAGTGTATTCAATGAGTCACTAGGGGAAGGAGTATCCTTTCTAGACTTCAACATCACGTCAACTGGGAAGGGACACTGTGGCTCTGGCAGGCCTTGCCCTTCTCCCCTATTCCCTCTACCTTGCTAAAAAAACATTAGACTACATTCCTACCAAGGTCTAGCCCGTTCTTTGGCCACTTCCCCCTCCTGATGCTGACGACCAAAGTTAAGCAATCAGAAGCCCCCTTTGGTTTACCCAGCTAACATGCCCTATTAAAATGAAGCATCTCATCCTAACACAGGGTTTCCTCCTTTCCCTTTATAAACTGCCATTTGCCTATGTGCCACGTCTGTCTCCTCTCTATCCAGAGGCTGTCCTTTGTCTCTCTAGGACAGACACCCCTGCCCCCTTACCACAGCACTCCTTTACCACAGCATCCCAGCCCATTCTAACACAGACCTCCTCTTCTTCTCCTCTTAAAATGACACCTGCAAGGTCACTGGCTGCTGTTTTTTCTGCCAGAGTCAGAAAGCAGCCACTTTAACTCTTCTTCCCTGCTTAATAAAGGATCTCTCACCAAGCAGAGGTGGCGCCCGCCTTTAATCCCAGCACTCGGGAGGCAGAGCCAGGCGGATCTCTGTGAGTTCGAGGCCAGCCTGGGCTACAGAGCGAGTTCCAGGAAAGGTGCAAAGCTGCACAGAGAAACCCTGTCTCGAAAAACAAAAAAAACAAAACAAAAACAACAACAAAAAAAGGATCTATCTGTGGAAACAGGTGCTTGGGTGTGGTTTGTGCTGAATTCAGGGTTGAGAGGGAGCCCCTGATGTGCAGGGGTCGGGGTGTCCCTTTCAACATCCATTCAGACTGGAAAAAAAGTAAGCCAACCAATATTAATTATTTAGCTTCGTTAATGAACCACATTCACCACAGAGGTGAAGCCACAAATCTCAGGGCAGGATCTGAAAGAGGAAGGAATGAAACTCTGGTCATGCACAGAGCTGCTTCAGGACTTGTTTTCACAGTGAGGTGTGTAGAAGCTTCCAGGGAAGAGGCTTGATTGACAGGAGAATGGGGACAGTTAGTCAACCAGCTACAACACCTATGGGGATGAGGGGGCGGGGGTCAAGCTTAAGAGAGACGGAGAGTCTCCAAAATTACAGTCCAGAAAATAACCTTTAGGGTAAGCCTTTCTGGGTTAAAACAAAAGAAAACCAATCGGCAAAATGAAGTCTTGACGTTTGATGTTGAAATTAATTAGTAAGAGCTTTCCAAATACGTGTGTGATGAAAAAGCTACTGGTGGTCTTGGAGGAGCAGTGCCCAATTACTTCTTCCCCTGTTGAAGATGGATGTGAACCTTAGGGTGACGAAGAGCTGGCCACTCCCCTCTACTGGAGCAGAAACAGTACCACGGTAGACTTTGCACTCCTTGGTATGGAAGTGTCTCTCAGTGACTGCTCCATGTGCTTTATGTTAGGCAATTTCTTTCCCCCCCCCCCCCCCCCCCCCCCCCGAGCTGAGGACCGAACCCAGGGCCTTGAAGCACTCTACCACTGAGCTAAATTCCCAACCCCTGTGTCGGGCAATTTCTATTTCTCTATTCCGTTAGCTTCTCTTTCACCTCATGTCCCACAGCTCTTGAAGGAGAGAGCCGTACTATACACTGCTGGAGGACTCGAGTTCTGATTGGCTGAAGGTGACTGGTATCCCAGGGAAAGGCTGAAACACGGAACTTCATAGGAAATGTAAAAATGGAGGACCACCCCCAACCCTGCCCAGGTCTACTCCTGCTGCATTTTTTCTTCAATTTTAGTGGAGGGCAGCTTCTATGTTGCCACTGGTCTCTTTCCACTGTGGGGTGACCTGTGTAGGAAGCCGAAGGTGTGACAGGCGTGTGACTGGAGGGGTGAAAGGGTGGGGGTGGGTGGGGGAGGGAGTGGGATGCGGCAGCTGGACAATCTCTCCCAGTGTCCCTCTGACTGACAGAAGATCAGGCATAAAGGCTTCCAAGTACCGGAAGGGGAAACAGACCTTTTCTACTGGATACTTCCGTTCTATGCCAGGAGATGCCAAGGAAACAGGAATTTAGAACGAGGGAAAAGGGACAATACTTAAAAACACCGCAGAATCCTCTCATGAGCACTAGCTTAACTAAGGCTCTGGGGAACAACAGGAGTGTGCAATAAATAACACCCCAAACAGAGTCTTTCTTTCAAACGACTGGATTCTCTCCCTTTCTGTACTGGAAGACACTCTGACCTTGGGCCCTTACTGCACATAACTGCCATCCAGACAGGGGAACGGTTCTTCACAGATGCCCTTAGTCACTGCTTTCTTATTAACATGCTCCAGATTGGGTTTACAGACCAACATCGTACATGATAAGAAAGCTGATTTTGAGTGTGTCTTTCCTGTGCATGACTTTACTTCAGACGTCCCAGTCTTTTCTTTTTTTTTTTTTTTTTTGGTTTTTCGATACAGGGTTTCTCTGTGTAGCTTTGCGCCTTTCCTGGATCTCGCTCTGTACAACAGGCTGGCCTTGAACTCATAGAGATCCGCCTGCCTCTGCCTCCCGAGTGCTGGGATTAAAGGCGTGCGCCACCACCGCCCGGCCAGACGTCCCAGTCTTAATTAAGACCCTTAAATGTTACTGTACATTCAATCTCTGTCCTTTAATACTACTGGGAGATCAGCACCACAGGGACAGGCAGATGTCTGGAAAGGTCCAAGAACAGGCTAAAAACACAAGCCACACTGCATCCTGCTGCCTTCCTATGAATTTAGTCCGTGCCCATCTTAAACCGCTCCAGGTTAATCCTGTGCACACAAGCGACCCGCCTTTCTCTCCCCTGCCTTCCACCACTCTTGGCATGCCTGAGAAAAGTGAAGCTCTCTTCCTGTTATTCAGGTGACAGACTCTTAACACTGTTGAACATGGAGTGACCTCAAGTTATACCTAGTCTCGCTCAGTACGCCCAGTATTAAAGATTATAAGGCTGAAACAATTTCTGGGAGTTTCAATCGATATGTTTCCAATACCATAATACCACTGACTTACTTGGGGAACATATTATATAACTAAGTCACCCTGAAGGAGTCTGTTGCTGATGATGTCATTCACACCAAATATTCTATTTATCTAGGTGGCTCGTGTACACACCGGGAAGCTGTGTGTCTAAGCATGACTGCTGGTTACTTCCGCATTCTACAGCTGGTGTCTCAAGAGCCAGAGCCTATGGAATGAGAGGTGGGACATGCGTACGATGTCAGGGGAGATAAGGGCACAATGGAGCAGACAGGCATGTTGAGCTGTGAGGTCGGCAGGGCAGCTCCAGCTCACCGCTGATAAAACATCTTCCTGTGAGCTGGGACAGATACAGTTGTTTCTTGAAGGAGGTGGCTGACGGGTCACCACTCGATCCTATCACTTGTTCCCGTGGTTTCTGGTGTCACCACACAAGAAACCTTCCTCTCAGCTTGCATCAGAGAAGCCCACGGCAAACCTGTGCTGCACACGACCACTCTCTGCCCCCCGCCATCTACCAACACAAGACCAAGCCAGGCTTATGGAGGGAGCTCTCCAGTCTATTCATCCAGCCTGGGGAACTCAAGAGCTCTGGAATTCATTTTGGGACCATCTTCAAAATTTGCATCTTCATTTTAATGTATGTTTTTAAAAAGTCACGGGAGCCCCATGGGTCAGCTCAGGAGCTGCGTCTTAACTGTGAAATCTCTGCTTCGACACGTGAGGCTGGTCACATTAACCGTCAATCTACTCTTTCCTCAACTGGGGTCTACCTGTGGATGTAACTGGGGACTTCGCAGACCACAAGACAGTAATCCAGACTCCAAGGTCCAGCTGTGCACATCTGCCCTTTCACCGAGTTTCAGTGGTAATTCTTGCCTTCTATTCAGGAGCCTGGCATCAGGGTACTGGTTTCTATATTTGTGCTGTTGAAGCGACTGAACACATAACATACTGCTCGGTGCTGCCTTCTTAATTTCCATGTGAGAAAGAAGTCGCCATTAGGGACTGTGTGTTGCTCTATCCAGCGGGTCTTTTTGCCTCTACGAATAAGAACCTACATCCTTTTACATTTTAATGACAGGGAAGCTGGGGGGCAAGGCGTGATGTTTAACTCCGGCAACTACATGGACTACAAAGACACCCATCAGCCTGCATACTTGCGTGGGCTCTGTTTAATTTTCACTTTCAACTGGGGCTGACAACCTTATGACTAGTCTTCTCTCTTCTAATTAATATTTAACCACTATGTTATTAAACCTGTTCTCAGGGTATAGCTGCCCCAAATCCTTGTGGATAAGCAAGTTCCTCTCCGTTTCTTTTGTTTCCCTCCCTTCCCCCTGGTTCTCGTTCCCTCATCCCTCTGTCCTTTCCTTGTACCCCCCCAACACACATACACACACACACACACATACAAAGGAACACACACACATATGCACACACACATACACACACGGACAAACACATATACACACACACACACTCACACGCACAGGCCCATGTGCATACACACCAGAGAGAGAGACAGAGATAGATAGAGATAAGAAGAGAAAGATTGAGGGAGAGACTATGATATAAATCACATAAATTCACATATAAATACACATGGATGGATGTATACACGTCCCTGTCAAAATAAACAAGATACACGCAAAGATAGATTAGCCTTTAAAAAAAAAAAAATCCCATGGTACTGAATTAGAGTTCTCACAGAATTAGAGTTACTGCCTAGTCTCCTACAACCGAATGGTCATTATAACACAAGATAATACACAGCAAGAGAAGAAACGATAAGGATAGCGCAAAAAACCCATGGTGAGAAGGAGCAACTCCAGGGAACACGGTAACTCGCTTTGGCTGCCAGATGGTCAATCTTACTCTTAAGGTCAGGGTTCTATAAGAAGTGTCTACAAGTGATGGCAAGCCACGAAGACTGGTATCAAGGTTGCTGAGAAGGCGCGGTCCATGTTCTGACTGATAGAGAAGCCTAGCACTCGGCTTTCAAGGAGCAAAGAGAGAAGATGGGCGATCTTCCTTATCCACAGAAACGAAGCACATGTTCTGCAGGTGTTCTTGGCGGAAGAATGACGTCAGAGGGAGGTGTGGGACCGTGGAACACGGGGTTCTCCTGTGAAGTGACCCCCCCTCTGCGAGCTGGCGTGTTATCAGTCACTTCTCAAGGGCACAAAGAGGGTTGATCCATCGGATCATTCACTTGTTAAATCCAGAAAATCTGGGGGGACCCCACCCCACCCCCACCCCCGCGGCACGGGTTAAGCCAACATCCGCAGACATGTGATGAGACAGACGGAAGGACTAACCTTCCTAGCAGTTCTCCTTACGGAATGAAGGAGAGACAGCCGTGCAAGAGAACACATCTGAGAGGTATTGCAAAGCCCTGGGATCAAAGAGTGATGATGTCTGCCTCAAGTGGTGCAAGAGTTATGGCATAAGTTAAGTATTCACAGAAAACGGTGAAAGTTAAGCATTCACAGAGTATCACCTGCAGTAAATCATACTGCGGCTCGGTCAGAAGGGAGAGGTCTGCTTGTCCACTGGCTCGGATTTAACAGACAAAAAAACCACTGGCTGGGTGGTAGCAGGAGTGATGGGAAGCACTTCAAAGAGATTTAAGCCCATGGAACTTTCCCCACACCTTCCCTTGTAGGTTTCTATTTATAAAATCTGTATATCGGGATGCTTACTCTAGCCTTCCTGTCTCCCTCCTCCACCACCAACACCCAGGGTGGTGTTCTGTGAGTGTGGACAGAATGGGAGCACACAGAATAAAGACTATTTACACTTGACGCGTAATTACTATTACTCATTTCAGTCTAGCGTCGTGGAACCGAGGCTCCCGGTGACCTCGAGCCTTCCCCAACAATTCCCATCTTACATCGTTCGGTCTGAGGTTTTTCTTAACCACCCAGCTACACTACCACTGTTTCTTCAGTGGAAACCAAAGCAACAAGACACATGATCACGTGAATGGAAAATACACAAGGTCACGATTCGAGGAGGATTCCACATTAGGAGGACCTCTTTGTGTGTGTCTTTGTGTGGCGGTGTGTGTGGGGGGGGGGGCGGGGGGCGGGGGCAGGATATGCTCATGGGAACCTGAGAGCGGGAAGGAGACCTCCCAAAGACTGGATTCTCACAGGCAGTAGTCGCTGCCAGGTTCTGTGTGTGCAATGTATTTTGGGATAGCTGCTTAACGGTCCCGACTTTCGCCCAGGCACAGACAGTGGTCGTGGTCTATGCAATTACGTTGCTGTGCTTTTCCCGAAAAATTCCAACAGAGGAGCATGGTTCAGGTTTTTCTACTCTCCCAACGTCCAGATCTAATAAACATCAGGTGGCCAAATACCAAGCTGTCCTGTGAAGGGTGAAGGTAAGAGGCAGGTTCTGTTGAAGGGATCCTATGACACTGGAGCCCTTGATCTAGAGCCAGGAGGGTCAAGTCTAAAGCTGGCCGATACTGCTCCCAAACACTGATCTAAGATGTTCTTTAACTAGGGAAACACCGGCCTAGAAGAATGAGGTCTTTTCTCCCATGTGATTTCAGTGAGATTATCTCCGGACATGGGGACAGGACACTGGATGACAGAAACTATGTAACAGGCTCTCTGACTCCCCCTTTATTTCCCCTGCAATTCCCAGACTGAACTTCGGACACACCACATCTTACGATCTGCTCCTGAATCTGTGAGGTTCTCTATGACAGTGTGATACGTCCCTCTCTCTTAGGTGCACAGTGACTAAGCAAGTCCCCTCTCTGAGTGACCTTCACCATGCTCTAAGCATGCTCCCTGCTCTAACGGGCAGAAAGAGCTAGGCTGGCCCCTCCCTCCACCTCCTGCTCCACCAACGTCCACTCTCTGAGAACAAGAGAAACCCCACGTACCATTAACACATTCAAAGACATCACAGCACTTTCCAGGTGTCCCATCTCCACGAGAGACTATGCGGGGAGTAGATCCCACCTCACAAACGGGGACACCACATAAGTCAGAGAGACACTCGCATCTGAAACCAAAGAAAAGGGAAGGAAAACCCCATGAATAAATGACAACACAGAAGTCGGGAGACCCCCAAACAAAGTGGCAAGGGCCTGGGCTACATAAAGGAGTGAGGGGAGGGTGCCATCAGTAGTCACTTCCCAGACAACTATGGCTCATGTCCTAGATAGACAGCCCCATTTTAACTTGGCCCACCTTGGGAGACCCATCGGACCTCAGGTCTTAGTTAACCGGGTTGGTATTCACTGTAACACTGTCCGATGATGTAGGACCGACATACTCATTATGTCGGTCAGGGACGCTCACAATGCATGAGTGTTCCCTCCAGTAAGTAGCGACAGGCTACAGCCTTGTTTCCAGGGATGGGTAGGCATTCTCTAGAGGTTTCTCTTTCTTCCCCCTCCCAACAATGAAGTTATTGGCTTTTCATTCATTCCTTGTCAGTACGATCCTCTCTAGGAGCACAGTCACCTTGAGCAATATTTAATTTATGTTTGAGTGCTGTGGACACAACAGACGGAAGACTGAAGTCTCTACACGCAGTGGGGCATGAGGTGTAGGCAAATGGACCTTGTGACAGCTGTCTCGGAAGCAGAAGGTTTTCATTTCTTGAGTTCTAAGCTACCACAGGTGCATGTATCTCTGCATGCAGGGATGAGATACTGCATGAGCTATAAGCTCTGGTCACTCTTGACTTTAATTCTGCTGTGAAAGCTGCCTAGACGAGGGAGCCAAGAAAGAGAGGTTAAGCGAAGAAAACAAAGAGGAGAAGACACTGGCTTCTCAGATGCAATGAAATAAGACGCTGGGGATGAGATGCTCAGGCAGCTGGGTACCAGCATCCAAATGTAGTAATGGGAGGTAGCTGCTAGCCTCTAGTCCTGAGGACTACATAGGGAGCAGAGTGTGGGTCAAAGAGTAGAAAGAGTGATGGAGCAAGATGCCAGGTTGAGAGGAGTCAATAAAGGCATCCTTAAGAGAGAGATGCTGGAAGGAAGCATGGAGGTTCTCATGTATAGCGGGGGCGTTGTTCTGACCAGGGGAGGGGCACTCACATCAGGAATTATTAAGAGACTCATTAATTCTGCTTTGTCCCCTTTCTTGCTTAAGTGATTAGTCTGTTCTATTATTTTTTTTTTTTGGTTTTCCGAGACAGGGTTTCTCTGTGTAGCTTTGCGCCTTTTCCTGGATCTCACTTGGTAGCCCAGGCTGGCCTCGAACTCACAGAGATCCGCCTGGCTCTGCCTCCCGAGTGCTGGGATTAAAGGCGTGCGCCACCACCGCCCGGCTAGTTTGTTCTCCTATTATTTGCATCTTCTATAAATTAAAATACGCTTATAGTCTTCCAGTATCTCGATAATCAGACCCAGAACGTCAATGACGTTTATAATTAGCCGTGGAACTAAAGAAACGGAAACGAAGTTAAAGTCTGCACCGTTAAAAGCCACTGGAAAGATGTGAATGAAACGTGGCTCCTGCCACGCCTCCTTTGGTTTTTCCACACGTGATGACGGTTAGATTCCTGGGAGAGCAGGAATGAAAATCACATTAAGGTTTTGCTGCAATCATATTTCTGTCTACAATTTAAGACACATGCCTGTTTGTTTTGTGTGCGGAGTTTTGTATTCCTGCAGGACAACTACCTTCTAGGGCTGGCCTTTGAGCATCCAGTAAGATAATCATCTCGTAATCTTTCATGCTCAAGTGCCTAACTGCTACAGTTTTAAGCACGCAGTCGTATTGCTATGATCGCACAGTTTGGTATATTGCTTACATTACTGCACGTGACACTCTGCACAACTTAACTTCTTCATATGGAGGGCCCACACCTGGATCCTAGTGTCTAGAGGCACTCACAACTGACAGCATCCAAGGAATAGCTAACTGCTTCTATCACATCTTCTGGCATCTAGAATCACACTCGGCCTGTTCATGTGCTGCAGAGAATCATTCATAAACACCAAACAGCACATGTATGGCCAAGAAGTACTTTCTTTGGATGTTGTTCTTCCACACTTTAGCACTCTTTCTATCCAAACACATGTGTGTGGTACACTTCTGTGCCAGACTTGTGGGACCGTGGGAAATCACGTCACACTGAAAATCATTACTAACTTTGCCCTGGATCTGCCACAGTCCTCAGTGTTCCAATACCCCTATTATTATCCTTAGAGACCCATATCGGCACCATGAAGATGAACAAAAACTACTCAAAAGTACTTAGTAACTCACTTAGAAAAGGAGGGTTCCACCCCCCTCCCCCAAATTTTACTACTGAGCCTAAATGGTTGATTGGCAAAGAACCATGATTGTGCAAACTGGTGTGTTCTTGGATCCCGTCCTCTTACCTAACCCCACCCTCCAGCACATGCCTCCTACCCAGTGCCATCCTTTGGCTTCCGACAGATTCCTCTGAACCTAAAATCAGCACTTGAACGGATGAACTGAGGAAGGAACCAGAAAAAGGTGAACATTTGGGCTAAGGCCTGATACGTTTTATCATCTGTTAGGCTTAGATCATGGAAAACCACCTTTAATTGTTTTGAATGGGGGGAGAGGTTAGAAATGGCCCCCTAGCAATTTCATGCAGTTTAACACAATTCACACGAACCATCTGCTGACAAGTGTTCTCCATTCATTCTGTCGGGCGGTAACTCATGCAGACCCCCTGGCTTGCCCGCACCACACAGATGGGTATATTCCTACTCTTCGGGCTTTCCACTTGAGGAAACAAGACTTTCTTCAGAGTCACTTGGAGGAGACGCCGGGCTACAGGACAGCGGAAGCGCGCAGACTGCAATCTGTCCTCACTACCTCCCTCCTTTTCCCTTCTCACTCTTTCTCCCCTCCTCTTCCCTTCTCTCCTACCCCATTCCCGGGTAAGAGCAAGCAAGCAAGGCCAAAGAGAAAACAGATGGATTAGGAGACTAACAGGAGACAGATGCTTAAAGAGGTTGATGTCATCACTCACCCCTCCCCGGTTTCCTGCGGCTCTCCCTCACTCCACCCAGCCTACAACTTTGTTCCTGTACTCACTTCCACAGCCAACAATCTTCTCCTCGTTCCATTTATCAGTGTCTCAGCACACCACTCATCGCCCTGAGGTCCACATACCTCTTCTTTCCAACTCTCTCTCCCAGCATTTCGCTGATGCTACGCTTGCTCACTCTCCGCTCTGGGCAAACACTTGCTTTACTGTTGGGGCTTCTGCACCCCTCTTACTTCCAGAGTGTTCTTTGTCTAGCCCATGGGTCCAGCTGTTTTTCAGGCACCGGTTCCTTTGAACACCTGAACACACTTGTCTGGGGCCCTCCCCCTCCCTTGGTTTGGGTCACACCCCCTTTTTGCAGAGCTGGTATACAAAAAGAGACCGAGTTGGAAATAAAAGGAAAGGATGGATGATATTAGCTAGTTTGGCAAACCAAATGCAACAGCAAGGGAAAACCAGACAGAGATCCTCGATGGCCAACTCAACAAGTCCCCTCTGGACAGAGCGACGTGAGGATACTTCGAGCAGCGAGTCTCTGCCCTAGGAGATGAAAGTCATGCACACAGCATCTACCCTTCTAAAATATAGGCTCCTGTACACTGGGTTCCTATTTGCAAGGTTGTACAGTCACTACTGGCACTTTTTCTTTACCCCAAGCAGAAACCCTGCATCCTACAGCAGCCCTTCCCCTCACCCCCTCGGCGCCCCCCCCCCCACCCCGCCACCCCGCCTCTCCTGCCTCCAGCCCTGGTAACTACAAATGTAAGATATACCTCTGTGTGTTCACCTATTCTGTGCAGTTCATATAAATGGAATCATAAAACAAGAGAGTTAAGGATATTGGTTTTTTTTTTTTAAATTTCAAAGAAGTGGTAATCTGTATCTGCAGTGTGCCAGGGTATCAAGGGAGCCTCTAATGTCATCCTCAATATTAAGATAATAATCGATCAAAACGCCATGTTAATAAATTTCTGTATAATGTAATCACAGCTGCAGCCGGGGGGGGACTTGGTTGAGAGGGCTCCGGCTCTCCTTTTCCTAGAGTAGGTAATGGGTTCAGTTTAGTGGGCATCTTGAGGGCCTGAATGTAATGGTGAAGAGCACTGAAAAATCACATAAACCCCTAGAGGGCACTCACTTCCTTAGGAGGCTTACATTGCTGGGTAGCTGGCTAATAGGCAGTGAGTATACATTTCCTCTTTACCTGTATGTCCTTTGCTTCTGGGACTATATACACAGTCCCAGGCAGTGCAGAAGCTTCCAGACACAGCTTACTGGGTGTTTGCAAGGGTGGCCTCTCCTATCTTGTAGCTTCCACACCCCACTGGATGCTCTGCTTACTCTCACTCTCGCACCAATGGCAATCCGCCATTCACTGAATGCACCAGCCAGCCCCACGCCATAGTTCAGATGCTCACCCATCCCTGGCTCCTCTCACTTAGCCCCTGGTGAAGACCCCGGAGCCCTCAGGACCACATACCCAAAAGGATTTCTCCAGGATTAATTTTCCCTCCTCTGACTTTTAACAATACATAGACAGGGTACCAGACTCTTGTAGAATACCTGCTTCGTCTACTAAATCAAAATCATATTGATTCTCCTGTGAGGTCCTCTAGCGAGGGAGGGGATGGCTTAGAAAAGAAAAAAAAAATGAGCAAAAATTCAACCAACAAGAAATCTGGAACTAACACTTTCTTCATCCATGGCTATTAAGTTAAAGTTAAAGCTTGGAGCATGTATTGTTCATTAAAAAAGAAACTGTTTACATTTATGTATTTATTTTGTGTGTGCGTTGAGTGCATGCGTGTGTGTATGTTGGACATCATGTCTGGAAGTTGGAGAACAACTTTTGGGGGTCAGTTCCCCAGTTTCCCCATTCCTTCATGTGGGTTCTGGGGACTGAATGTAGGTCACCAGCCTCAGTGACAAGCACCTTTCTCCTCTTGTGCCACCCTGCTGGCCCGGCATCGCTTCTTATACACCACACATGACGATCTCAGAGGCAAATGTTTTCCACAGTAGTTATGTGGAAGTCAGACAATGGAATTCGCTTACAATGCAGGCTCTGGGGTATTGCACCTGAGGACCAGTGGGAGAAGGAACTTCAGAATCTGCTGGACACACGCTCTCCAGGAACCACCTTCTAGGACACTTGTGCCTATGTGTGCAGGGGCCGGGTCGCCACGGTTTAAATTTTACTTCCCACTTGAGAGGACCAAGCACACCTTAATATTTTTTTATTTATTTTCTTAATTATTATTATTATTATTGTTATTTTTGCTTGTTGTTTTTCGAGACAGGGTTTCTCTGTGTAGCTTTGCGCCTTTCCTGGAACTCAACTCTGTAGCCCAGGCTGGCCTCGAACTCAGAGATCCGCCTGGCTCTGCCTCCCAAATGCTGGGATTAAAGGCGTGCGCCACCACCGCCCGGCTCGCCTTAACATTTTAATGGGGATGATAATTGTCAGTGTATGCTCTCAACCGTTTACAAAGGCTCCTCCTGCTCTGGACGCCAGTTATTTACTTAACTGTCACCCACCAGAAGAGTGTGAAACTCTTAGCAATCCATTCCCAATTCTCGGGAGGTTGGTTTGCTCACCCATAAGGTAAGACGCATGCTCAGAAAGCATTCTTCTAACTTTGCAATCCCATGACTCTACTGCCACCATTACTGTCCCCCTCGATGCTGCCACCTGATCCAGGCTCTTTTCTACTGCATCTCACTGGCTGGTACCCAGGTCCCAAAGCCTGTCACCTCTGCATCTGCCTGCTTCTCTTCCTTCTTGCTCTCTTTGAATCCCAACCTTCAGACCTGGTTCACTATGTCCCCCTGACATCTCTGTCCCCATAATTTTTGCTTTTCCTGAGGGGTGGGTGGGGTAACAGTTGAACGCGATGTGTTTATGTATGTGTGTGTATATATACATGTATATATACGTATGTATGTTTCATGAGAAGAAACAGCATGCCAAATGCTGGGGTTCTGGTATCACGGAGCAGGTCTGGGACCTGTCTTGACACTAGCTGAAGAATCAATGTTCGTTTGTCTGCTTACCAGAGTGAAGAGAGAAACTTTAAAGGCCACTACACAAGGGGGGGGGGTGACCATTGAACCTGGGTCCTCTGACACCCCCACAGCCCTCTTTGCAAAGCACAGGAGTGCCTCGGGAATGTGCTCTGTGGTAGGCGCTGGCACACAGATGGCAGACATTATTCTAACACCCCTCCTCGGGAGCATCTCTCCAGAGGAAGACATTGGAAGCTGCACACCTCGGGCATCCCATCTTGCCCAACACAGACACTTATCTCTCTGCCCATGCCCTGCGGTCTAAATTGTGAGGTATTCTAGAAAAGAGCTCATCCAATGGTGGCTTTATCCCACACCCGAAAAGGCTGCCTGAGCCTTCGAACGGGGAGACAGTTCTGTCTGCAACCAAAGTCAGAGAGATTTCTCTTGGTCAGGGAACAAGGAGAAACGAAGCATTTAAGTACTCGTACGACTAAGGCTGAAGAGGATAATTAATGAATTAGCTTGTCAGGAATGGAAAAGACGCCACATAAAACACAATCCTATTCCATAAAAAGCAGCTTCATCATTAATGAAACTTGATGCCCTATCGTTCTACTGCTTCATTTTTCTTACCTCTTTCCAGGAACACGTACGTTTAAAACAAGACTGTAAATAAAACATCCCAAAGAAGGAGGTTTGGCATGGAGCGGTCCCAAGGACCACTCTGGAAAACAGTGCAGCTCCCTATGGGAGTGCCTCCGGCTGGAATTTCCCTCCTGACTCTCCCTAGGAGATTTACCACTCCCTGGAGAACTACTGACCCTGCTTCACCCTTCCTCCAGCTAATCCTCATGAATCTTCATCCCTAGCCACAGCCAGCCACGGAGGATCAGTCCCTGCTGTCCATCAGTGGTCCTTCCCCAGTACAGGGAGCTCTACTGTGAACAGCAGCATAACGGGTTACCTCACATCACTTATGACGACTTTGACCTCAGAGACAGGAGGAAAGCGACTCAGTTCTCTGTGGCCCTTAAGCTGTAAGAGGAAGAACTCACGGACGTGCTCTCGCGCACGGGAGACAGAAACCCAAGTAATCAGGACAGCTTCTCTCTTCCTGCCTTTCTCAAGGAGACAATTATGACTTCCTCCTCAAAGACGCCAAGCGCCTAGAAAGCAGAAGGTGGGAGGCCGAAGGAAGAGTGAGCGGTACACGCTGCAGGAAAATGCAAGCTTTAAGTAGACGCGGTTTTCCTAGAACTGCGCCCCACCGTAAGTCAACATGGGGAGGATAAAGCACTTTCTACACATTACTCTCCTGATGTGATCTGGGGCAAGCGTGAAGAGTCTCCAGCCTTGGCAGGAGCCCAGCCACAGCAGAAAATATTCCTCGGCCCTTGTTGAAAAATGTTAGGGCTAGGAGTCCACAGGTATTCCCAACCACCTTGTCCAGCTCAGGTGTCTGACACAGAGGGTCCTCTGCCTCCTCTTCCTTAGGTCTGAGAGGAGTCACTGGTGTATCCTTTCATGGGCTGCCAGGATAGGAGGGAGAGATGCACAGAGGACCATTCAAGATAAGGAAGAAGCTGGGCGGTGGTGGCGCACGCCTTTAATCCCAGCACTCGGGAGGCAGAGGCTGTCAGATCCCTTGTGAGTTCGAGGCCAGCCTGGTCTACAGAGTGAGTTCCAGGACAGGCTCCAAAGCTACACAGAGAAACCCTGTCTCCGAAAACCAAAAAGAAGAGATAAGGAAGAAAGAAGAGAAACTGGCATATTGCAGCCTTTAAAAGGAGGATGGACATGAGGATGTGATCTTCTAAAAGCATTATTTACTTTATGTGTGTATAGATGCCTGAGTGTATGTCTGTGCCCCCCATCATGTGCAGGTAGGAGCTCACAAATGTCAACAGAGGCCCTGGAACCCCTGCAACTTACAGACAGTTGCAAGCTGCCATGTGGGCGCTGGGACCTGAACCTTGGTCCTCTGCAAGGGCCATAAGTGCTCTTAACTGCTGAGTCATCTCTCTGGCTCTGAGAATAAGTTTTACTACAGCAACGCAAAATATTCTCATTTCAAATCCTACAGTCACCAACTGCATTAGACATGGAGGCTCTGGAGCATGGAATCAGCTTGTCTACATATACGGAGTCAGTTTGTGTCTATTTGCAGAGAACATACATGCCAGCAGGCGTGAAGCTAGTCGGACGCCAGGAGTGCCAGGAAGCTTCTGTTTCGGGAGGCCCTGGATATGAGAGCCATGTGACCACGGGAGCTTGGACAGGTTAGATAATCCAAGTCTCAACTGAACCACATGGAAAATCGAGGTGGATAAATCCTCCATACGTCCCATGACTGCTGTGTGGATGAAATGAACCACTACGTGAGAAACATCTAGCACTGTGGCTGAACCATGAAAACGCTCGACACCCGTTCTCACATTTATATTATTCTGGAGGCTTCAGGGGGATGCAGATGAAGCATTTTCAATGCTCTGACCTTGCACAGTCCCTGAAGATCCAAGGTCCTTGCTTCCGTCCCACTTACATAACTCACTCCATCAGCAAAGTCATTGAAGTCACGCACCCCACTTGCAGATAACAACAGGCCACCTTCCGAGTTCTCCACACCCACTCTGTGAAGTTGTCCACGCCAAGATTTTGCCAGTTTCTCCCAAGTCTGAGCCTCTGTCTGATGGGTTCTCTTTAACCTATAAGGCCCCTCCCTGCCTGTGGCGTTTCAGTAGAACCCATCGGAGGCTAATCTTTCCACTATCTTTACATTTCCTGACCCTTTCCTCTCCTCCTGCATCTGTTCTTTCAATGAAAACTCTCAGTTCTATTAGCCAGGGAGAGCAAGCCTAGAAGTCGGCAGGAGCCCAATAGAAGAAGTCCTAAGAACAGAGCAGACACACAGATGGCTCAGGATGTGTCCTCTCTAAGAGGTATCACTCTCACCCTGAGCAGAAACAAACACTTGTTCAGAAGATGCCTGTCTTTTATGCAAAACATGCCAGTTCAAAGATACTGGCAATAAATACGGCCAAGAAAGTAATCTCAAGAAATGCAACATGTCTCAGGAGTGAAGTAAATCCCAAGGATGCCCGCTGCAAACTGGGACTCCACCTAGTGACTGCCTTTGTGCCCAAGGCTGCTGGGATGAGCACACTCCTTGCAGAAGTCACTCTGTCTGTGACTCCTTGGGAAAACGGACCTCCATTTATCCCCAAGGACCCACGTCTTTGGTGACGTGCTCGAGGTACAGTGGCAAGTGGCTGAGGATGGGGACAGGTGGGAGGGAGGTTGTGTGAAGCACAGATTGTGCAGAGTTCACCAAGTGTGAGAGTGGGCACAGAAGGAAGACATTCTAGGTACAAAAGAACCTATGAAGTTTACAAGAACAAGAAACAATCTACACAGCATATGTCAAGACGAGGACAGGGCAATATTATCAAGAGTTTGGCAGCTGATATGGTGGAGAGGCAGGCGAAGGCTGGTTAATAAGGGCTCTGCCTACTATTCTAAGAAGCATCATTCCTTGTAAGAGGAAAGCAGAAAGAAATCTTAAGCAAGTGATGTAGTCTGGCAATGGGTGGTTATCTGGAGGGGGGGGGTCCATTCCATTTCTCTTAAGTCATAAAGATACATGAGATTAGTGCAAATATTTTCAGCTGCAAGACACATTTAAAAACCAAAAAGTCAATGACTCTAATAGCCTAGAATGCCCTTTTGACTTTCTCCATCAGATGAACTCTGACTCATTCCTAAAGACTCAGCTCCAAAGTCAAATATGACAGTTTTCCAAACAGGAATTAGTATCTCTTTGCCCCATAAGCTTTTCCTTATTTTGCACATTTCAACTTCTAAAACATGTAACACTTAAAACTACAATGATTTATTCACATTTGCCACCCCGTAAGCTAAAGGCTCCTTGACATCATGGACATTTTATTCCTTCCAGGTACATGACGAACATTCCAAATATTTGTTTCCTGAACAAGTCAAAACTACAGGATTTTGGATGCTGGGGCTTGCAGTAGATTATCCATAGAATGTACTTATACTTCGATGGGGGTGGGGTGGCGGCGGCGCACATCTGCAATCCCAGAGCTAGGGAGGCAGAGCCAGGCGGATCTCTATGAGTTTGAGGCCAGCCTGGTCTACAGAGAGAGATCCAGGACAGGCACCAAAACTACACAGAGAAACCCTGTCTCGAAACAAACAAACAACAACAACAACAACAAAAAGAATGTACTTACACTTTTATTTATCTGTGTTAGATAGTCATGGGCAAGAAACACAAACAAGGTGGGTCTTGGTCTTCAAAGGGTGCACAGGTTAGCCTAATCTATCCTGATCTATTTATGCTTTCAGTCACCCTCTTTCGAAGAGAAAGTTCTAGAAGTAAACAAC
This sequence comes from Peromyscus californicus insignis, assembly GCF_007827085.1. Classification (NCBI taxonomy): domain Eukaryota; kingdom Metazoa; phylum Chordata; class Mammalia; order Rodentia; family Cricetidae; genus Peromyscus; species Peromyscus californicus. The sequence goes on along the minus strand of NW_026294492.1, from coordinate 28,157,782 downwards.
CCTGAGTCATAAATAACATTGTACATGTATATACATATGTGAGGGTTTGAGGCAGGGTCATACTCTACAAACCCAAACCAGCCTCAAATTCATGGTAATTCTTTCGTCTCACTCTCCAAGTCCTGGGATTATAGGCCTAAGCCACCATGACCAGCCTGTTACTATAATTGCTGTATTTTATTTATGAGTATCTTCGTGGGCCTCTATTATGGGTCTGTATGCATAGGGAAAAAAATGGATTGCATATATAGTTTAGTCTCACATGAAATTCTAGGCATCCATGAAGGCTCCAGAGCAGGTTTGCCAAGGACAAGAAGGGACAAATGTAACTAATGACTTAAGCTAATCACAAGACTCCTCCCAAATCCATACAAGGCTGGGAAAGGAAAACTTGGAAGGCTTTTGTCTGAGTGATCCACTCACAACAGACTAATTCAGAAAGGCCAAGGGAAACAAGCCATCTGTACCTCCAGGGTTCCAGTTTAGCTGTTCAGTGTCTACGAGGCAAACATGACCTTGAACCTCTACAAACCGTAAAGCACAGTGATGTACAGCCGTCACCTCTGTCCACGATGAAGGGTGCCAAGTGGGTAAATGTTCTATGTTCTATGAAACTCTAGGTTTCTTTCAGTTTTTCCCAAAGAGAGAACGTCTTACATTTCCTTATTAGCTCTCTAAGTAAGTTCACAAAGCTTTTTTTTTTTTCCTTCAGGGTTGTTCAGAGCAGTTCTTTTATTTTCTGGATGATGGATGGATAGAGAAACTTGTCAAGTTCACCAAAGGCTCCACAAAGATTCAGTTGCTTTCCCTCGGTTCTGATGTCTGGACCATTTGGAACACACATAAGCCAATGAGTGATAAGGCCCTGCTTGTTTTCAGGGTTAAGATGAATGCAAAATAAAGACGAGGTACTGGTCCAGGTTCATGGAGGAGCGCACAGGGCACATAGCCCTGGTATAGGAAGTGTGAAGGTTGGGGGCTGGAGAGGTTAAGAGCACGGACTGCTCTTCCAGAGGTCCTGAGTTCAATTCCCAGCACCCACATGGTGCCTCACAACCATCTGTAATGAGATCGGGCACCCTCTTCTGTGTACATAATAAATCTTAAAAAATAAAATAAAATCTGTAAAAACAATAATTAGAACTTAAAAAAAAAAAGAAAAGAAAGCGTGAAGGCTCGCATATCTGAAGTACACGACTGACGAACCGACCCAGCCCTCTTACTGGGGAGATAGCTCATTTCTAATGGGTAAGGGCTTTAACTTCTAGGAAAGCCTATTTGCTTCAATCTGGGATAGGTCCAATAACAACATGGAATTCTTACCATTATTTTGTTTTTTTTTTTTTTTAAAAAAAACCAAAACATCAGAGTTTAATATAGATTCTGGCTTGTTAGTCATGAGTTGATTTGCTCTTTTGGACCAAAAATCACTATGACAGAGGGCAACAGAATCAATGTTCTTTTCTAAGTTGTTCTAGAAAGAAGGGGCTTCAAATATGCTTGCAACCATTTTTTTTTTTTTTTTTTTGCATGTGTTTAAAAACAAAGAGAATGCTACTGCCACAGCATGTCAAGAGTCAGGAATGCTTTAAAGGCACATGCTAAGGCACATTTTACATACTGTATAATTTATCCTCAAAAAGCAGTTGAAGGAATTACTTAAAGGGAACAACCCTCCATGTCTTGAAGACAAAAGAACTGAATTTTAAAAAAAGATGTCTACCAACAGACTGATCTTAAAAAAAAAAAAAAAAGACGATAGATCCATCTTTGTTGAGATGGGAACACAGAGCAGATGGACATGGTAATTCATTACAAGGCACTTAATTTGATAAAGGGTCCTTGGAACTGCAGATTCAGGGACAATTTCTCCGGCTTAGCTTGAGCTGGCATGAGAAAGGCAACTTAATTACCCAGCACAACATTAAGAGCCATAAGGTCTCCAACAAACACGACCTGATGATCAGGGGTACCCAAGATGGTCTCACAAAGGGGAAAGGGGAGATCTCTGAGCTGTAAGCATAAAAAGGGAGGGGGTCCCAACTCCCCCATAGAAAGGTCGGCTTTAGTATATCTATTTGGGCAGAGGGGGTGTGGTCTGCTGCTAGTCCCTGATCCTCCACTCCTACCCTGACACTCGGCTGAACACTTCAAAGACTGACCAGGTGGGTCTCTGGAGATAAGAGCTGTTGAGAGAGACTCTGAAAAGCTCTACTACCTACCCCAGGATCCATACTTGAGCAGGTGGAACGGTGAGTGACTCCAGCACTTTCCCAGTCGCCACCCAGCTGAGGTGTAAGCGAATTGACTGGTTTTCAGTGGGAAGTGAAGCCTATTATTTAGAACTGGAAACCAGGGCAAGTAAGAGGACTTAACAGTAAGTATTCCCCATCATTTTCCACATGCGTGTCTTTTTGAGTTCTCTGGTTTCTTTGGTCTACATGTAAAGGTGGCACATGCCTGGACAGGATTTTTTTTTTCTTTCTAAAATTCAGTTTTCATTACTTGGTGGAAAACAAGTCTATAATTGGGCGTTTCCCTTGAAGGCGGGTTACTGATGGTGTGCGCCTTATCAGATGACCCTCTGGAGGTCCAGAGCCTTCTGCACCCGTCCCTGGTGATACTCAGAAGTTGCTGACACCTTTCCTTTTACTAAGCACCACACCCTACAGCCAGCCCAGAGTGCTGTTCTGTCTTCCCTCCACGAGGCTTTGTTGGACTGTTTTAACAGATTTCAGTGTTTTCACGTTAGTACACCTTGTCTCCACACACTGCAGCTATGTGGTCAGATTAATTTTTATTAACTTACATGCTTCTGAAGGGAAGGAGCACCCTGCCAAGGATTCCATTCTGCTGGCCTCATCAGGGATGGGTCCACTTCAGGCTGGGAATTCTGGAACTCCAGAATGCTCCCTTCCCAAATGTCTTTGTCGACTCCCAAGCACAGTGTGCTAGCAATCTGCTAGAGTTCTATTATCATCCCACAACAGAGCACTAGAAAAATGAATGTTTCTCACACGTGCAAAGAAACTGGGATTTCGGAGGGAGGACACCTTAGATTTCTGAACTGAAGCACCTGAGGGGCAAATATGTAGATCTACTCTTAAAGAGAGGAGGCATTTCCTGACCTTTGTTCCGGCCATGGCTGTGTATGTAGGTTATCATCTTTACTTCTATCTAATTTCCCTAACTGAAGTCTGGAGCTGTTCCAACAGGACAAGATGGGACAGGGAAACTGTCTGAGATACCAGAGGCCGTGTTTTAGAGGAGAAAAGTCAAACTGAGGCTCAAACAAGGGAAAAAAAACAACCTCCCATCTAAAACATTTTAAGTGATAGAATGGTCTAATGATAAAAATTAGTAGCCGAGAACATAAAACTTTCCCCAAATAAAATTATGTGTGTGTGTGTGTGTGCACGCAACATACACACACATACAACTAAATGTGAAATACAGAAGCATTAACAATATAGAGCTGAATGATGAGAGGCAGAGAACAGACACGAGCAGTTGGAAACTTGGGAAAAATGAGTCTTTACAGAGGAGAAACAATGTGCACACGGGTCTCGAGGGCAGCAAGCATCCATGTACAGCCACACATGGGCTGGTGTGGTCCACAGAGGGCAGTGTGTAAGGCACTGGGGACCTCTCACCCCCATGCACACACACTGGAGTCCTTCCCACAGCACACATACCAAGGCAGCTGACAGAGATATCCACATTCCATCGTCTAATAGCAATTTAATAGAGTAAACCCTTATTTGTCGATTCAGCCTTTGGCCTGATGTCATCTACTCCTTTTCCTTGGGAGCGATCTCCTCACAGATGTAAAAAGAAAATGTAGCTAGCCGTCACCAAACACACCATCACCTGTTTCGCCTGTTTACCGCACACACCGCTTTCCACAGTCTGACGACCCAGGCTTGGGTAACTAGTCTAGCAGTTTGTGTGGTTCCTTCTGCCTTTTCTGAGAAAATGAAATGATTAAAAAAGCAGCCATCTCTCTTCTATGACTTCATTGGACAATCTCCCTTTCCTATCACAACGTGACCCTACTTACCGCTTCATTATCTTCCTGAGTCCTGGTTTTTCTTTTCCTCCTCTTTCCCCCTAAAAGTTCCTAACACTCACTTCTTGGGTTTCACCCGACTGAGAAGAAGATTTGGGAAAGTCAAAAAAACTCAGAGGTGGAAGCTGCTTTTAAGATCACGCAACCCTTTCCTGCCTTCCATTTTGGCTCAGACAGCAAGAAAAAGTGAAAAGCTTGCTCAATTCACACAGAGGTAGACCCAGTTCGTGTGACATGGTGAGGATACTTCGGCTACTACATGGGTTGTGTGCACGGGCACACATCTGCTCACAGACAGCAATCACAAAGGGATGGTCAGGTCTCCTGAGTGGCTGGACTCTAGAAAGTATGGGGGTTGACAGTAACTTGGTCCACAGGGGACAATGCACTTGGTAGTTCATGTTCACCCAGGCAGAGGTTGCTGCTGCTCTAGGCAGGGAACTTCAAGTTCCACACACTGTGAAGACGGATCACGGTACAGCTCTCCAAAGGGGTTGAGCTGCAAGATTCAGCCTCATTCACTGAACTTTACTTCAACTTTCATGTGCTGAATATAGTCTACGATTTTTTTTTTTTTTTTGGTGAAAACAGGAGTCATGTATTAACATTTTCACCAAGACAATCTAAAATTTTTGATTACCTTAGAGCCGGAAAAAAATTAGAACTTATAAATCTTGAGTTAAAAATAAAAACAAGATTTTTGGATATAACGTCTCAGAAAGAAGGAGGTCTCAACGCTCTGGATCTCGGTTCTGGAAGAGAGTCAGGGTTCTTTGGTCAAGAGAGAGGCAGGAGCCAAAAGGGAGCTTGGGAACCTGGCTTTCGCAGCATACACAACCCAGGACAAAGTCTATTTTAAGCTTCTGGATATCATGAGCAATGACTTAATCTATTCTGAACTCAAAATAACTGGCTTGGTTTTTTTTTTCTCAATAACTTTTAACAAAAACGTATTTATAGACAGAAATTGATAACATAAACATTTCAGGAAGAAGAGCTTAAGACAACGCTCCCTGAATTTAGAATGAGTGATTATTAATCATTCATCTTTTCAATAAACATACAAAAACATCAAAAGGCATGGGATGTTCGAAATAATAATTCAGTTGACTTCCAGGAAGGTGCGGTGGTATCATTGCCCAAATTTTAACAATTTATCATCTGCCCTCTAAGTTTGTATCTTTAAAACTGGTGAAAAAATGATAGAGGCAAAGTGAAAACTCTATAAAAATGAGGTGCACACAGTGAAGACAGCAATGTGCCTTTAGAGCAGGGAAAACAACAACAAACAAACAAACAAACAACAACAAAAGTGACCCGGAAGCTATTGTGACAGACCGTCCAGTTGGGTTAAGGGTTAAGCTTGGTGGCAGACCATGGACTCACAGCTCTGCATCTCAGGTGTATCCACCCTCCAGATACAGCGGGTAGATCCATTTCTCTCAGACAAGATGGACTGTGATGGATTTTCTATGCCACATCCTTTAAAGATTGCTTTTTGTTTTAAACAGGGACCTAGTTTCAGGACTAAGATGTTCTGGCAGCCCCTTCCCAACCACCTCAATGACATTTTTCTGATATCTGAGCGAGAAAAACCCGGCATTTCTTAAGGAGAGGAGGTCCGAGTTGTAGTCACCAAAACGAGCCTTAAAGTTGAGCTGGTGCTTAGAAGCCCCTGACCTGTGTCTGTGCTGAGACGAATTGCCAAGTGGGAAGGGAAAAGTGCCGAGCACCTGGTGCGCGTAACTAAAAGCTGCCTGAATTTCAGAAGACCCAGATTGCCAGAGCCAGAACACACCCGTTTTCAGAACAGGGTCACTCATCTGCAGGGTTTCACGTATTTTCTTCAACCAGAAAGTCAGGTCTAGAGGTCACCTATTTTTGTTAAATGCATATCGTGGTGGGTTAAAAACGGCCAGAAACTCTTTGACACTTTTTCCATCAAAAGGAAGAATCTACTCTGCTACTCTTTGGATAAGGGCTTATTCCGAGACTTGCTTCCACAAACACAATGTGGCAGGAGGAGGGTCGTCCACATGTGGGTCTCTAGAGATGCTTGCTCTAACACTTCCTCCTTCTGACATATGAAGCAGTTCAGGACGGAAGAACTTGCACAAATTATCCATCAAGACATCCTGGCAGAGCTCCGAGACAAAAAGGCATCTAAGCCGTATACGACCACCAAGGACTGCGTAGCCAGCACAAAGAACGGTGAAACAGAGAAGGTCTTTTGCTTTGAACTGCTCTTGGGGGTGGCAATGCATAACTGAAACACATATACGCCACGAATTTGTACTTTGCTGATATAAATATATCAGTGAGACATAAGCTCATATTGCTGATTTATCATTCTGTTTAAAAAACACCAAGAAAACCTCACAGACACTACAGAGGAAAGAGCAGAGGGATTTTGAAGACCCTGAGCCGCAGACAGACCTACCCTACCCCCTCTTGCCAAGGAACGGTTGCGGTTTTACAGAAGTCATTCATTCTCCAGACTTCCATTTTCCAGACTGTAAATTCCTCTTGGCGTTAAAGCGACGATGAAGTGAGAAAAGGCTTTGTAATTAGCAAGGTATGTGATAGAGTGGAGCTATGCCTGTGACTGCTGTCCCCATGCCGCTCAAGGACAGCTTTCCCAGCCCTACAAAGACAGCATTTGCACTGATGTACACAACACATGAGTTGTTTTCTTCCAAATCCCCTCTGCATGGCAGCTTCTGCACATGCACACATACCATGCACACACTCACGGACACTGTAAGCACAAAGGGGATACAATCCTATAGGGCATTCCATGTCTCCTTCTGTTACTGTGCAGTGGTGTTCAGACCCCAGGTAAGGCCCTGAGATGCTAATTCTTACCTTTTTCTGTCTTCTCTTAGAAAGTGTCATGAGCTGGCTGCCTTAGCTGACATCAGAGTGGTACCCACAGAAAAGGACCCAGATGACTCAGTGTGCCTGCAACTCTGTACCAGGCTGCAGAGTCCTGATACTGGGTCAACAGTTGATTCTTTGACAAGTAAGAGTGACAGAGACCTATCGCCTTCAGGATGCACTTTCAGGAGAACAGAAGCGGAAGAGCCCGAACCGGACTTTGGGCCATAAAGTCAAAGCAGAGATGCTTCAAGGATCGACATTGACAGAGGCTAGGGATAGAGGGGAAAGTCAGTGTGCGTCGGTGGCAGAAGCGGAAAGTGTTATCCAGGTGTGATAAGAACATCTAGAGAGTGGAGTCTGTCCCTTGGAAGACCTCACTAGTGTTTTGACGAACGAACAACTGTGAGTGGAATGAAAGCACACAAACTTAGGAGGAAAACTCACAAGCTGAGCTGGAACTCACACAGAAATAGGCAGGCAGTTGGGGGCCTGGCTGGGTCCAACAGTTTTGCTAGGAAAAGATGGAGGGTCCCACAACCCCCTTTATGAATATATGAAAGCATAGTCAATCCATGAAAAAAAGCAGTTACTCTCAGTGAAAAGTAAATTTTTACTGCTGGACTTTCAGCTGCTTTACCCTTTTCTGCCCTGAAGGGCTCTCCTGCGTGAATTCTCTAACAGTTAGTTTTACTCGAAGTTCTTAGCAATGATCTTTACAAGCAGGTGAGCAAGTCAAATACTCATGATAGGGTTTTATACATTCGACCCTGGTTTCCATTGTGCCCGAAATGTGGTTCTCTCATGAGAACAAAGGTTTCTCTTAAAATGTCATTACTATAAATTAGGCACTTTTCTTTTGATTTCTATTTTTATATGCTTGCTTGGGCTTTCTTTCTTTTATCACAGTACGACCTACAAACTTCTTTAATAAGAGAGACCCCAGTTCATATGCTAAGCTAACGTGAACGGGTTTAAGTCACCACCTGAGCATATGTACCCTGCATGGACCAATATTAATGCACACACAGAGGAAATACGACATAATTGCTGAACTCTGGAAACATCCTTCAGCTAGCGAGATAAGACTTTATGTATGCAACCATTAAACAAGGTGCAAGGAAATGTATGATTAATTGACAGCCTGGAAAAAGGATCTACTCGGAGTTCCCAGGGGGCGGGACAGGCATTAGTGGAAAGATGAAGACCTTGTGGAATTTAATTGGAATCCTGCAGGATGAGTGATATCAGAAAAGGTGGAAGGGAGAGATAAAGGTGACTCATGCTGTGTTCGGGGAGGGCAGTGCGAGGAAGGAGCCGTGTTTCTGTAGTACTGAGGTGTAGCGGAGCATACAGGAAGGATCCGGGAGCATGTGCAAGGGTGTTAAAGCGGGGCGCACAATAGTAGCTTTGTGAGTAACGGCACGAGGCTAAAGAAACCGCAAGTGTTTTTTCTATTCTTCCTCAACGTATGAATTAGCTTGGCTAAGCGTGGGCCTGTTCGCTCATTCCTTCATTCCTTCATTCATAAATACGGGCTGGCCGTATTACTCCCAAGCGCTAGAGATCACAAATACCCACAATTCTTTGAGAATCACAAAGAACCGTGGAGACAAAAAAAAAAAAAAATCTGAATGATTTCAATGTCTTATAAACAGTGTTACGATAAACAGATAAATGAAGAGCTGCAAGAGAGCAGAAGGGCACCACCAGAGACCTCTGTAAGGGCTGAAGGTTGCCAACACTTTAAAGAGAGGAAAATGTAATCCTGAACGCGGGCTCATGCTGTCCAGGTAAAAGAAGGGACACACTATATGGAGAGAGGCGGCTGGAAATGCCGGGTTCCTGAACACGAGAACACTTGGGGAGGGCACTGATTGGGCAGGAACAAAGGGTGAGTGTGTAGCAGGCAAGGGGACAGGCATGGGTCACTGCCTATCGAACACACAGGAAGGCAAGAGCTATGAGAACGTAGCCCTCTCTGCAAATGATTTACAGCGGGTCTCTGAATGACTTCCTTCTCTGGGCTTCTTCAGTTGCATCATTGGAGGCACATTTACCTTGGACCGTTCTTCAGGAGAACGCCCAAGTCCAAATTACATTAATACAATAATAACCACCCTCAGGTTTCTGTTTACTAGACTCGCAGAAGCTTGGGGATGAAAACAGAAGGCATCCAGTGCAACCTCTGTTCCAATGTAACATTTCTTCTAAGCACGGCTGGCAGGCAGCCATCCAGATGGGAAGAAATCTAACCAGCGCCAGGAACTCGGAGCCGGCCTCAAAAAGCAGCATGACTCACTGCCAAGCGTTATTAGTTGCGAGGTTTTCTTCTTAAGCTGAGATTTAGTGTCTTCCTACAGCTTCTATGCATTTCACGCAACAAGAGGGACTGGCGCAAAAAAAAAAAAAAAAAAAAGTCCCTTGTCCCTCCAACAGACAGGAAGTACTCAATCACAGCTGTAAGTGAGCTCAAAGTTGTCCCGTTCCTTCACGTAAGGACGGGCTTACCTCTGATTCAATAGGTTCTCTGATAAAACATACCATCTTCCTTTTCAGGAAGGCCTTGCAGGGGCATCGGTGACTACTAGTATTGCTCCATGGTTTTCACCCGTGATTGGCTGTACCTATGTGTGCATCCCTTGGCACACAGCTTCACAGACATAAGACATGCTAAGGTGGCAGGGAGCTTGCTCTACCTCTTTTAACACACCACCTTTGCAAAAAATCTTTGCTGTCCGCTTCACGACACAGCATAAAGGGCATGTCCGGGAGAATCCTAGGTTTAGAACACTAAAGACCTAATGTATCTTATTATTGGCAAGAAGAAGAAAAAAAGCAATTATGAGAACAAACTCTAGGTATCTACCCCGTTTCCCAAAAAAAGGAAGCTTGCTGTAGTGGTTCACCTAATCAACCTCATGGGATTGACGAGGGTCTCGATCAGCGGCTCTCAACCTTCCTAATGCTGCGATCCTTTAATACAGTTCCTCATGTTGTGGTAACCCCCCCAACCATAACATTATTTCATTGCTACTTCATAACTGTAATTTTGCTACTGTTATGAACCCTAATGTAAATATCTGACATGCAAGACAGCTGGTATGTGACCCCCAAAAGGGGTTTTGACCCACAGGTTGAGAACCTCTGGTCTAGGTGATACATAAAACACAACTGTAAGTGTGTCTGAGAGGCCACTTTCAGAGAGGATTAACTAAGTGAGGGGAGGCTTGCCTTGAATGTGGATGGTACTATGGCACAGGCTAGAGGCCAAAGGAACAGATGGGAGGAGAGTAAAGAACTTCCCTGGTGCAAACAATCTCTCTTCTCTGCTTCCCGGCTGCCGCGGGGTGAACGGCCCTACCACACCCTCCTCCCACGGTAGACTGAAACCTCTGAGCTCGTGAGCCCGAATCAACCTCCAGGATTCGCTCTAAGCACAGAACTCCAACTAACCCATGCTTCCTTTAACTGTGAGATACTGGCTTGCATTCCTAATTCACAAATCCATTTCTGTAGCCACACCTTACTCACGCCGTAGTAAATCTAAATGCTAAATGTCAAATGCCTGGCACGGGGGTGGGGGGGGGGAGTGGGGGGGGGGGGGAGCTGGCCTGGAGCAGAGGTTATAGATGGAGATAAATAAGGAAGGGTTTCAGCTCTCGACACTCTATGTAGAACAAGGGTGGTGAGAAATGAAATGTCGTTATCGCAAAGATGACTTTAAACAAAGGGCTACAAAGATGGGGGCGGGGGTTGCGGGGGGCAGAGATGACAAAGAGGAGGGATGGGCATCATGGGTACGGGGAAAGAGATTGCAAACCCAGTCTCCCTGAAAGCAAGGTACTGCTGGCTAGCATCGTCGTGATACTCCGCAGACAATCAATGGCATACAGCCAAGGGCTCCCAGGTTCTAGAGAAACCTACTCTCCGGTGTTCAATGCACGTCCTGATTGCTAAGACGAAAATGGGGATAGCGGCTCATCTCCCACAGCTGAAGGGAAACGTGTCTGAGACTTCAGAATTACTGTTTAAGACTTGCAGACACCCCTTTGCCTCGGTAAGAACTGGGCCTCGGGAGATGCATGACTCCAGATGTCCAGGGTCCCCTTCTGATGAGCTCTCTTTGAAGCAGGCTCTGTTTCATAACACTGGGCACTTGCCTCAAAACACCCACAAGATCCGCTGCAGAGGATCAAATGGCGGGCCTCACTGTCCCAGATCCCTCATTCTGCTTCCTAATCTGTACGCCACCGAGGGGAAAGCTTGCCTACCTACCTACCTACTTCCTTGCCCTCCAAGGGCTTTCAGGAAGAGGCTTAATCCTTAAGATTAATGGCTTAACCTGGTGACACCTGGCTTTGAAGTGAGGAGAGACACATGTAAATAGCGACTCACAAGAACAGTCCAGTGGTTTCTCCAGAGAAACCGGCAAGGATTGGGTTTCCCAAGGGAAATCCAGCTACAGGCTTGAGAAACTGGACCCAGGGGGATGGTGCTAGCAAATAAGACAGAAAGGAGGAGACTTGAACTGGTGACGAACCAACCTTGCCGGCAGGGTACAGCAGCCATCCGCTGTGAGCCGCACTTGAGTTTCGTAGCTGTCCAGGGGGCACACGGCCTGCTGGACAGGGGGGCACTCCACGGTGCTGCAGTCCACGCTGAAAACTGAAAGGGGGCAAACAAGAGAGGCACCGTTTATTGTGACATCGACTTGCATTTTGGATCCCCCAGAATGAAACACTGACTCTTGACAAATGTCCAAAGATCCCTTGCTTCCCCGAAACCCAGAAGGCCCTTCTAGTGTTTTTCTTTCAGTCAACGCTAAATGACTGTGGTAGGTCTCCAACAGAGGGCAAGAGGCAGGAGGAGAACAGAGTGGGAGGCCAGGTCGTTACATGGACGGTGATGGACAGCAAGAAGTTGTTTCTGACAGAGCAGTTCAAGAGATGGAGAAGGGATTGCTTTGCCTGAAGCAGTTACCTGACGGTAAAACTAAAATTAAAGGAAAAAAAAAATAAAATGAGAAAGCCCGATCAATCGTTAGAAACTTGCAAAGAAGAAGAAATCACCGCAACCGAGATCTAGTCACAGACGACATTAGAAAGGCTGGTACAAGGGCAAGGCTGTTAGATAAACTATAAAGCGAGAAACAGTGGAGACACGACAAGAATTCCAACGCTGGCAGAGAAGGTGAGTCGAATGACGTAGGGCATGCTTCGAAAAAGCCAAGGCGGGTGGGGAGGGGCTGCCAAGGAAGAAAAGTCAGACCGTTTCCTTATAAAACATCTGCCGTTCGGCTGTAGGTAGTATTTACCCAGAAGTAAATTCTGTTTTCTATAGGAGCTGCTTCCCAACGTAAAGCTTCCAAGTGACAGACGCATCTGCCAACGAGGCCCTCCGATCGGTCTCTCGGGGAACACAGCAGGTAACTATAGCACCACACTCTTCCCCCAACTGCTTCATCAAACATACGTGAAGAAAATAAAGACGAAGGAGCAAAGGACTGGCTCACTCCCTGAGGGCGCTCGCGCATCAGGAAAAAGGATCCCTCTGGTTCTCTGTTTTAGAAGAAGAGTCCCGAAGCGAGGCACCAGCCCCCGACAGCAAGCCCTTCCTTCGTGTGCACACAGGTCGGAATGTTCACTTTGGTGGGAGTGGAGGAGCCCTGGACAGCTGAGGAGGGACCCTGCTGCCCTCTGACGCACAGGGAGCTATGCTACTACCCAGCCAGCTCGCGCGCGTACCTGGTTTGCACTCATAGAGATCACAACACTCCCCCGGCTTCCCTGAGGCTTTGGACACCAGAATGTTCAGGGATCCCGGCTGGCAGACTTTGCGCAGACAGCCCGCGGGGTCACACACGCAGCGGCTGGGCAAGGGACAACACTCCCCGGGGGGAGCGTAGCCCTCGATCAGTACGGAATCTTCGGGGCAGCGTGGAGAGAACTGGACTTCGCAGCGGGCCTTGGAGCAATCTGGCTTCTCTTCTAAATGGGAGAGAAAGAATTTAGCTCATGCCCAGGGCGGTGGGGGGGTGGGGGTGGGGGTGGGTGGGTGGGGGGCACTTCTGAGGGAAGAACAGGTCGTCCCAGGTCTAGTTACTGTACAAAGAGCGGGGCAGCGAAAGAAGTCTGGTGGAAGTCTTCAGACTTAGTGTAGCCAACCACGGGAATCTCTCCCAAGAGCTGCCCATGACACCAAAACGCAGGCCTGAAGTTCCATCCCTTGCTCAACCCATACTACAAAGCTCGAGGGGACGCAAAGGGAAGACCCCACATGGCTCAGACTCAGGTCCAGATTAACTGTGAACCCCAGGGTCTTGAGGTTTCTTTTTTGATAGCGATGCATGTTAAAAACCAAACCAGAGACACCAATAAAACCTGGCTACTCCAGGGACTGGAGACAATATGGGCAATAATGGCCATGAAGAACTCTACTGCCAAATGAGCATCGACCAGGGGAGCTGATTAAGATATGCAATTCTATGCTGGGGGCCGCTTAACGAGCCAAGTTCCCCTACATGGCATGTCTCAGGGGAGACTCACTGGACACACCTCATTTTCCTTTCAGCGTTATCTGCTGACCCAGGGAGGCACCTCGATTTCAGAGACGGGGAAAAGTAACAGTGGGCATTACCCAACAAGTGTAGGATTGAGCAGCCGAGCCCCGGCTTGTCAAGCCTCGGTCCTCAGGCCATTTTCTTCGTTTAAGCTTTGAAGAGGCCTAGGGCCTCCAGGAAAAGACTAGAATAATCTACAACTATACTCCTGCACACTGTGACCTTTGAAGAGGGTCGGGGTGCCGGGGGGGATGTTAGTGAAGCAATGCCACGTGGTACTGGAGCGTATACTTCCAGAACCTCTAGTTGACTTTGCTGAACTAAAACCTAGAGATAGAATCACAGAGCAGGGTTGGTGAGTGAAGAGGTTCCTTGATACTGTGTGTGTGTGTGTGTGTGTGTGTGTGTGTGTGTGTGTGTGTGTGTGTTTGTGTGTGTGTGTGTGTGTGTATGTATCAAACAAACAAACAAGCAACAGCAACAAAAATCTGAGGCAGGGCCAGGCGGCGGTGGCACACGCCTTTAATCCCAGCACTTGGGAGGCAGAGCCAGGTGGATCTTTGTGAGTTTGAGGCCAAGCCTGGTCTACAGAGCGAGATCCAGGAAAGGCGCAAAGCTACACAGAGAAACCCTGTCTCGAAAAACAAAAACAAAAACAAAAACAAAAACAAACAAATCTGAGGCAGAAAACTCAAGGAACCTGCCTAATCAGCAAAAAAAGCAAGAATCCGGGCACGCCATCTTACACTTCATTCAGCTCTGGATAGTACAGGTGTAACTGTCATTCCCAAACTAAGCCTGTTTTTCCCCCGCTTCCCCCAAAGGTCTCCTGTAACAGAGGTGGACCTGGAATTCCTGATCCTTTCACCTCCACTTCCCAAGGGCTGCGATTATAGGCAGGTATCACTGTGCCGTAAGTTAAGTGACATTAACTTGTGGTCATTTTCCAACGTGGCCGCCTCACCTTTCCCTTTACTGGCCATCTTCCTTGTTTAGCTACTCCTGGTCTAACTAAAACACACAAGAGGAGATCACCCACGCGTAGGGTCCTAGAAAACTCACCCAGAAATATTTACTGGGCGCCCATTGATTTAGCAGTTTGGGACATACCAGGAGAAAGAGACGGGGAAGGGCGAGGGGAGAAGATTAAGATTGATTCTTGCTCTCCTAGGGTCTACAAGGCAGTAAAGGGTGACAGAAAAGTGATCAATACTATGAATAGTAACGGAGAGATAAGTGCCCTGGGGAGGCAGACCAGAGTATGGGGAACTAAGGATGCTTACAAGGAGCGGCAGCTACAAGAGGCAGAATAGACGTGGAATGAGAGGTGAGCTACAGAGATACCCAGATGAGCCTTCCAAGAAAGGGAACAGAGTCTCGACTGCGGAAGGGGACCCCTCTTGCCATAGTAAGGCTTTGGGATTGTGAGTAACAGGAGACACCATGGGGGAGCAAGAGGTGGAGAATGTACCTGGAGAGAAGAAAGAAAGAAGCCAAATCCACCCACTGTTGACTCCAGTAAACGGTGTGTTGGACATGGAGATGACTTTGTTGTTAAAGGTCCTGTGACTTCCTTTCTGTCACTTAACTTATGGCTGTGCCCTCCTTTTCCTGTTGGACAGAATACTACTTCACCACATCTCTGCTTGCAGTCAGGGGCAACAGTCAAGTGCAAGCCTCGCCCTCTCTTCCAGTTGCTTCCATCAAACCGACAGCCAATAAGTTTAAAGCAGAGTGGACAGTGCAGACAGCCTCTGGCCTAAGAGCAAACTTCAATCACACTGACAAACACACACACACACACACACACACACACACACACACACACACACACACACACACTACTTCTGACTTCCTAAGAATTCTCTGAGTTATTATTTGCTCCATTTTACAGGGAATGAAAACAAGGTTCGGGCAGGTCAAGCTAACTGTCCAAGATTATATGGCTGGTGCACAGGCTGGGCTGAGTTGACCCTGGTCCGTCTGGTTCATGAACTTCTGGTATGATGTGACTCCTGTCCTAGGAGTCCCTTGTGTTGAAGGTGTTCAACTTTGCCCTTGCCCTTCTTCCTTCCTGAGTTGATTTATCTGGGCTCAACTTCTTTCCTGACTAGGATTGTGGTTTCTGTTAAACCCTTATAGCTGAACTCTCTCCTTTCCTGGGAACCACAGAGCCTACAATCACATGCCTGGGCCACACAGGCCTCAGCTCTACTCTCAAAACACCTAGCAATCTACTTTCATATTATAATCCCTAGGAACTACCTGGCAAAGAGAAGATGAGTCAATGATCAGGAGTCTGTGTTGAGAACCCCCCATCCTCCCAGTATTAGGATCCTCAAAGAGCTGAGAGAGAGAAGGTTAATCTTAGTGATAGGGATCAACTTGGTCTTTGTCAAGTACACCAAGCAGACTGCTTGTCTGGCAAATGCTAATACTGATTTATTATAAAGAAAAGTCCGAATTCTACCTACAAATAGCACTAAATTATTACATTTGCTTATTTGTTATAATTGATTTGTTGCTTTGAGACAGGCTCTTCTGTAGCTCAGGCTGCCCCCAAACTAGCTATGTAGCTGAGGATGACCTTGAACTTCTGATCCTCCTGTTTCTTCCTCGCAAGTGCTGGGATTATGATATGAACCACCAGGCTTGGTTTTGTAAGATTCTGGGGGGTTCCAGCCTAGGACTTCCCGAAAGCTATATAAGTACCCCTCCAATTGAGCCCCAGCCCCAGGCCAGCATTCTATTATGTTCATATTCTCTGAAGATTCGGCATACATAGTTAAGACTTTTCAAACATACTCTTCAATGCTTTCCATTCAAACCCAACTTACTAGCTCTTGCTAGTTAGTTACTCGACTCGTGATGTGCTCGTTAACATTCTCCACACTGTCACTTCTTAAAGTTTGTACTGCATGAGCTTTGGCAACACACAGGGGACAGGGCAGGCGACCTAGACAGTGTTAACCATAAGTGAACGTAAATGAACCAGGAGTTTAAACTTGGAAGTGTCCAAGAATGTTGAGAATGAAGGTTTAATCTTACCAAACACGACTTCAAAATTTTCTCGAGAGAATCATACTAGGTTTCCCTTATCTAATACAATCACTTAGTAGATGTTAAAGCATCCTTCGGGTTCTTAGAAAACACCCTGTTTTAAACAGTTCTGTTGGCTTCCTAATAACCGAAGATTTTTAAACTTAAAAATTGGAGTATCGTTGTTACTAGAGTTCACTCTCCTCTCCACACATACTCTTACCCTCCCAAGCCCTTCTCTTGCAAGGGCTGGCCTATTTAGTCTTGGATACAGTTACATGGACTCTCTCAATGAGGACTTTTGTATTCTATCTCTTCCACTGCTGCAAAAGGTTTTTTTTCTTCTTTCTTTTGAGACAGGGTTTCTCTGGGTAGCACTGGCTGGCCTGGAACTCACTATATAGACCAGGCTGGCCTCGAACTCAGAGATCTACCTGCCTTTACCTTTCAAATCCTGGGATGAAAGGTGTGTGCCAACATGCCCAACTCCTGTAAAACTATTTCTATAAGCACAAAGTTAACTAGTCTTTGATGTTTATGTCAAACTTTCCTATAAAACTACCTTAAAGGGAAAGGGGGCAGATGCCTCTGGCATCCTAGCTCTTTTAGATTCATCTTTACTAAGTATTTTGGCAGAAGATGTAGAATGCATTTAGAACCCCAAATTCCCACCGAACTCTAGTGACAAGTTTTGCTCTCCATGCTTTGTACACTCCCCGGTTCCTTTATGTTTTGGTATCTTTTCATCTTTCAGACTCTTGATAGTTTTCCTGAAGAATCTTAACACGAACCCTAAACGCATTTCTATTTCTCTCTTATTTTCTTAAAAACACACAAAAAACATGACTTCAACATTTTAGCCAAATACTTCTCTGGTCATGTTTTAAGTTTTCTATGCATTCCTCTTCATGGGATCTGTTCTGAAATAACCTACCATTGAACACTGATTTCTTCTTTTGAAGTTTCTCAGAGGAGTGCTATAAAATTGCTGTAGAGCAACGTTGGGGGCAGGGAATCTTCCTTTTGTTCTCATTCACTGATTTGATACTAATAATACGTGTTGTATACGTTCTTGTTTTTGTTAATTTCTTGAGATTTTTATGGTTTTGGTTTTGCACATATATCTGAACATATATAGTCTCATGGCCATTTTTTTTAAAAAAAAAACCATGAGTATCTGAAAGCAAACACGAGTATTTGAGAGTAACACACACTCTGTATTTATTGACCACAAACACCTGTCTTTGAAATCAACCTTAATTCGCAAACTTCAGATCACGTGTAGTTGTACTTTTGACCTGCTTTCTGCAGACTCTCACATCAGCCGGTGACTTCTCACATGTCACACTGGTCATCATTCACCCTCAGACCTGCGCTGTTCACAGGAGGACGGCAGGCGGACATGTCAAGCCTTACACTGAGTTGGTGAACTGTGAAACCATGCTTTCCAAGAACTGAGATCTGTAACACCGACAGATATCTTCTTGTCTTATACCTGTTAGTGGCTGCTTTATTTCCCATCTTTCAACAGGGTGCCCCACACCTTTGTGCACTCAGCCTCCCGCACACACTTCACGCGATGTGTTACCATGGCACCAGCAACTGTTGTTGCGGCCCCTTCCTTCTCAGCCTACTTCAAATACGCTAAGTTCTCTTGGAAATCTTTATTTATTCTTCTGCATCTCTCTCACTCGTCCCCCCCCCCCCCCCCCCCCCCCCCCCCCCCGCCCCGGCACAGGGAAAATAAATAAGGAAACTATTGCCACATCATAAATTTCCCATGAATGGGAAAGGCGTTACTTTTGAAGTTTAAAATGTTATCTATTTGAAAAGAAGTCCTTTTACACGCTTTCCCAATGGCATCTAATAAATCTATATATAATACTTAAGCTAATGAGCAAGCTTTTGTGTCTGGTTGCCCTGGTAACGTTACACTGGCATCTTACAAAAATAAAAACGGCCCCAGATATAGAAAGACTAAAGTGACAATATGACTCACAACTGAAGTAATTAAGGAAAAATAAATTAGTATCAGTAATCTTCCTTTGAGGACTGATATGGTTACCTAGTATAAAATGTCATAATAATTATGCCAAGTGTCAATCAAACCTAGTCACTTGAACCTCCACGACTAGATAGCGGTTATGCCTAGGCCGTCTCCAGGATCATATACCAACAGAGAAAGTAAAACCGCAACTCAAAAGGCAGGAAATGCATTTCAGAGTTTTCTGCTTAAACGTAGGTCTTAAGTAAAAGACAAAGGAACAGCTACTAGACGGGGAGAAGGGGAAAAATGAGATTTTAAAAGAGAGAGGTAAAGTCGCACAGCCAGATTCTTGTCATCCCTGTTTGTTTTATTGAGCTCCACACATCTGATACTGAAGCTTTCCTTCTACTTTTCAAAATCTCTTGACACCGTCAGTTCAGACAGCCGCAGAATGCTGCATACTAGCTACTAGAAAACAGGAAAAGCGGACTAGTGAAATTTAAATTTGACTCTTTAAGAGTCAACTACACAGTCAGTGTTGCTGGGTCCCCCCAACACCAACCCCGATTCCTTCTGCCTGTTGGTACTAAACCCATAACACAGGTACACACCACTCTGAGACATCTCTGGGAGTTCCAGTTACTTCTAGGATAACTCAAAGAACCCCCAGATTAGTATTAGATTTGATATCACAGACTTCAAGAAGGACACAGAGTATGAAACCAAGAGGCGAAGGACCTACTATACTTGTTTGCCCCAGATGTCACTGTGGTGTACCTTACACTCTGAGGGCTGTCTGTGACATTGACCTTGGGTGTCACAGGGGCCCTGAGCCACTTGATAGAACCTGGAGACAAATCCTGTGATAGCAGACCGGTCTATGAAGTCCTCTGTGTCTGTCTTTCATTCATTCAGTTGACAAACATTAACTGAATGACTTGAGCAGGGAAGGAGCAAAGTCCTCGCTTCCTTGGATTTATAGCTCCAGAGGAGACAGGCATTCAAACAAATGGCTTCTCAGCATAGTGCCAGGTGGCGATAAAGGCTTTGAAGTATAATCACTGATATCAAGGCACTGCATTAGCCAGCCGAGTTCCTCTATGTAGCCAAGAAAGAGAAAGCAGGGCATGGTGGCATGATAATCCCAACACTCAGGAGACAGACACAGTCAGGATGGTAAGTTTGAGGCCAGCCTGGTCTACACAGTGAGTTCTAGGCCAGCTACTAGGGAATTCATGGTGAAAACTGAGAGAGGCACATGAATGCATATATAGGAGGCAAGAATGTTCCAGCACTAAAGAACAGCAAGAAAGCCGGGCGGTGGTGGCGCACGCCTTTAATCCCAGCACTCGGGAGGCAGAGGCAGGCGGATCTCTGTGAGTTTGAGGCCAGCCTGGGCTACCAAGTGAGTCCCAGGAAAGGCGCAAAGCTACACAGAGAAACCCTGTCTCGAAAAACCAAAAAAAAAAAAAAAAAGAACAGCAAGAAAAAACAAACGAACTTTAAGGCAAGACAGAGCTGACTCTTAAGTAGGAATATACACTTTGGAGGTACGAAGAAGAAATCGAAACTGAAGTATAATTATCATGCAGCAAATATCAATAAAAACTCACAAGGCAAACATTTTGATGGGTAATATGTCTTATTAAGGATCCAGTTGCCATAGTCATGGTAGAGAAATGAAAAAAAAACAAAACAAAACAAAAAACTCTCCTAATTGAGGGCCTCCTGCAAGGGAGGCCTGCCAGTACACATTCCAACCCCGCTATGCGCTCTCCGGTGAGAAAGAGATTACATTTTCATCTCTACCCAACAGATGACAAGACAGACCCGGGGGTGGGGGGTGGGGGTGGGGTCAAGACACTTGGCTGAGGACACATGATGAGCCGCTGAGCTGCCAAAGTCCACAAATTTTTCTCTCTAGTCCATAAAGCCCAAAGTAAAAGTTCCGTATTTGGCTTGTCTAGGATTTGTATGTCTAGTCCGTGGCGATGTTTCTGCGCCAATACTCAGTCCAGCATGACTTTGCAATGGTAAGGAATGCATGGTCTTCGGTGAGTGCTCATCAGCGTACTGTCCCCATCAGTTACCCTGCTTCAGGTGCTCTTAGCCATAGAGACAGCCTTGGGCATCAGGCTGTCCCTGCACGCAGCGTTATTCTGTCCTGAAAACTTCTAAAACAAATGCAACACATATGTCATCCCTCTGTTTTCAAAGTTTGGAGGCTGCCTCCTTTAAAAGTTATACTGGTGAATTCTTTTCATTCACATTCCATGATTTTATCATAACCTTTTTTGGCAGGCTTTGCTGTGAAGACTTGCTCCACACAGTCATAACCCCGAGGGGGGAAAATTAGGCTTTTGTTGACATAGTCCCAGAAATACTTCATATTTCAGCTCCTTCAGAAACACCCGCTGTACTTTCCCAGTTCCTTCTTTTACTCTGAAGTTGGGTTTTAACGGCACTAGAACTTACATAGGGCCTTCCCTCGCTGGTTTATTAAAGAGGCCATATTAGAGTGTTTTCAATGGCCTAATAAAATTCCCCTGCATCACAGTGCAACATAACTCAGCCTGAATACAAGGAAGAAAACAGTAAAGGATTTACACAACCACAGTGTGTAATATTTTAATTCAGTGCTTCTAAAGTCTGGCTGGGCATTAAAATCACTCACAAAGCTTTTAAAAACACCACTGTCTAGAAACCACCTCAGACCAATTAGATCAGAATGCTCAGAAGGAGATGGGGCCTGTGTATTTATTTCAGCAGCTCCTAGGTGATCTTATTGTGTTATTCTGGTTAAGAAACACCCCCGACTCCTTCAGCAAACTGAAAATCCTTACAAGGACATTCACTATGGATACAGAGTTTGACCAAGGGCGCCTTCAAACACTCAAGGCAAACCATGGGTAGTAAAGGGCCAACTGACCCTTCTAATCTGGCCAGCTCAGGGCTCCAGTCTTAAGACATGTCCAGGGGCCCCTGGACCACACAGCTTTCCTAACCCAGGGTATTGCTGACCTGCTAGAGCTTACAGATTTGCTACTCCAAGTGGGGCCCCTGAGTCAGCAGTGGTGGCGGCACTATTATGAAGTGGAGCCGGCTGGAAATGCGTTAACTGAGGTTGGCAGGGCACTGAGCCCCCAGCTGTACTTCAGCAGCAGGACACAGTAAAGTTCGAGATGGGCTGATGCAGGGTAGTACTCTTCAGTGACCTCCCCCCACCCGACCAGGGCCAACATCACCAGCATCTCCTAGGCATTTGCCAGAAATGAACATCCTAAGGTCCACATGTAAAGAATCAGAAACTCGGCCGGGCGGTGGTGGCGCACGCCTTTAATCCCAGCACTTGGGAGGCAGAGCCAGGTGGATCTCTGTGAGTTCGAGGCCAGCCTGGGCTACCAAGTGAGTTCCAGGAAAGGCGCAAAGCTACACAGAGAAACCCTGTCTCGAAAAACCAAAAAAAAAAAAAAAAAGAGTCAGAAACTCTGGGAATGAGGCCAAAAACGCCGCATCTGAAAACCTCTACAACGATTCACTAGAATAGTCCCCCTCACCCCTTGCCTCCTATCAGAATGGCCTGGGAAATAAAATCCAAAAGCTCAGAGTGCAAGTGTCCTACTCCAGCAATTCAGAATTTTCAAAAGACTCCCAAGGCAATGAAAATGTGTGGTCGTGGATGTTGTGAGCCCACCTGCGCCCAACCTGTTCCATGACCTCAGGAAATTCAAAGCTGTCTTAGTTCTTAGAAAAATGACCCAACCAGGCTTCTCTAGAATCTTCTTTGAAGAGATCAGAGTTACCTGAGAGAAGGTAAAACCTGAGATCACCTTTTAATCATGGGCGGAAGGCTTGAGGGTCACAGGGAAGAGGCAGACCCCGAATGGGAATTATGTGTATTCTACTTCACTTTAAATACAGTCTGCATGTGGCAGTAGAATGCCAAGTCCAGAGAAATTTTATTGCATCATCTGTTAATTCATACCAAGAAAATGTATTCAATTTACTGTCAGACGAATTTGCCATTCAAGCAATTATAGTTACATATTCATACACTATAATGAATTCCAAAACGTTACAATCTGTTTTTTAAAAAAACTCTGGCAATAAGATAAGCACTAAAGATAAGTTAGAATAAAGGTACAAAGATCCAAATGTTGGTCTTAAAATATTAATTTTACCTTATAAAGCCACCTCCCGTAAATACCACATCCTTGCTTGTCATATGCTAGTCCCACCCCACCCCCACAAAGGAATCCTAGCGATTAGGTAATAGGACAAAATGACTACCGAGGGGAAGCCTAGATGAACTAAATTCACAGTCAGTTCAGCAGCGTCTTAAAAAACACTCTTCCTCAACAGCTTGAAAATGTCAAGGAGGTATAAACATTGGAGACAAGGAGCTCTCCAGGACGGGTTCTACCAGGAGGCGACATCCATCACAGAACACAGACAAAATCCTCAGTATTGCTGCAGCATTCTGTGACTCCGGTTGCCTTCCACGCTTGGAGTCCCCCAAGGACTGGATGTTGTAACTCAGCTCTTTCTCACAATGACGACACTGCTTTGACAAGAATACAATAAAAGGCCAGACCTTAAACGCGAGGGACGGAAGGGTCTGGTGTGCCTCAGCGGTAAAATGTAGGGCCAGCACTTTGTGGTGGGTGTGTCCTCGGTGAACACACTGAGGCCAGCTCCTAGGAGCGTTTCCTACTCAGTCAGGTTCCAAAGCCCTTGGCCTCAGATCATTCAAGAAGACCAATACAGGCTTCCTCCATGAAAGGGGCGGCCAGTCACATTCTTGCTAAGTGACAGTTTCTGTCAGCACTCTGAAGTTTTAGTGGTCCAAGAGAAAATGTGAAGACACGCACGCACATAGGAACATCAAATTCAAAGTATTATCAGTAATATTATCATCAAGTTCCTGGGTCTCAGTGGCGATATATGGACTTTTAAGAAGTCCTGGGGAGTTATTTGACGGCTATTTTAACGGTGGCGTGAGACCTTCAGAGTTGGGTCAGAGGACATCAGTTAAATGAGGAATTCGGGAGGGCTCATGAGGCAGGAATGAGGGACAGGTAGGGAGGGGTTGGCAGAGAACATGCTGTTGCTATTCTGTCCCCACTGACGACAGCAGCAGAAAAGGAGGAGCAGCAGGCTGTTTAACTGTTTATTCTCACGAAGGCTCACATATGCTGGACACAGACATGTGGCTTACATTATAAATAGATGTTTGGAAAAATATTGTGCCCATTTTTTTTTTTTTTTTTTGCTGCCTCCTTCTCTCTTTTTCCTTTTTAACCTCCAGCTCATGGATGATAATCTGTTTCTTTGAACCAGTTGGTGGACACTGAACAGAGATTATTTTTAGCCACCTTCAGCCCATTTTTATACAGGAGTCAGTATCGCCGCAAAGGCTTCAGAAACAAGAACCGGGTTCAAATCTTGGCTTTTTAGAATTAGCTGTGCCATCTTCCACCAAATGGGTGGAGTTTCCTTAAGGGCTGTGATCAGCACGACAGAGGAGGCTGCAGGAAGCCGTGTGCGTGGCGCATCTCAGAAGTCAGAAGCCAATAGCTTGATGATGCCACCACTGTACCACCAGTACTTACTAGAACAGTTCAGGCACATGCACGAATGCACGGACGCACCCATGCACCCTTCACACACACACACACACACACACACACACACACACACACACACACACACACTCACCACTCACCTCTGCTGCTCTATATAAATTGCACACTTCATAGAGCCTTGGAACACTCATGTGTTAGGCTGAGAAATCTCATTCTACAAGACCGGCTTGAAGAGTAGAAGAATATATAGTGTTTCCTATTATGCAGAGCACAGTAGTTTCATATAGACAAGCTCTAGAGCAGCGGTTCTCAACCTGTGGGTCATGACCCCTCTGAGGCGTCGAATGACCCTTTCACAGGGGTCGCCAGAGACCATCAGAACACACGGATATTTACGATTCGTTAACAGTAGCAAAATTACAGTTATGAAGTAATAATGAAAATAATTTTATGGTTGGGGGTCACCACAACATGAGGAACTGTATTAAAGGGTGGCAGCGTCAGGGAGGTTGAGAACCACTGCTTTATAGAGTCCTGATGCCTTCTCCTTAGTTGTTTTAAATCCAATGCCTAATAGGCTATCTCAGAAGACAGACATGGCCATTGAAGTTAATACTATTGATAATGTTAAGGTTGATTATGAAACACACACCCAATTACCCCTAGATAGCATAGAAAGCTTCAGTCATCTTAGCAAGCCAAATGCTTCTGTTGTATCCTTAATTTAAGGGAACAGTATGTAACTCCATCTATGGAGAAAGAAGAACCACCGAAGATTCTCCGCCGGCTACTTCTCCACTCTAGGTATGTTGCCGGGCCCCTGCTTACAGAGACGTTAAATTGATGAGTGGGCACACGATGACATCAGGTGTCTCCAATAACAAAGAAAGGCTGACAACATTGATATATGGGCATGGGGACGTTCTGGGCCTCTTGTCACAACCTCACTTCCGCTCCATGGCTTTCTCTGAAGGCTTTTCCACCCTTCTGGACTGTTTCTTCAGCTCCTGCACACACTTGCTAACAGACTAGCAATTGGGGCCAGCCCCTGAGCGGGGCCCCACATTTCTATGGCGTCTTTGTGTCCACTGTGTACCCACTGCATAAACGCTGGTCCACAGCGACCGCCAAGAGGGCACCGGAGACTACAAATATGTGGACTGCAGCTGAGCAAAGGGATGTGTTGACTTTCCACCCTGAACTACAACTTGACCTGCGGCAAAAACAAAAATACAGCGATGTGTGTGTTTTTTTTTCCCCAGAAATGATAATTATAGTACTCCAAACTTCAACTACCAAAATGGAAAAGGCACTTCAAAAAAAATAATTTATTAAATGGGCACTTATATTCATGGTAGCCCTTACATGGAAGTTATACTTTTTTTTTTTTCTTTTTGTAACTATTAAAGGGTTGGGCTCTTGACTCAAAGCAGTCTTTCGGGGGTTAGGGTGGGGGCTGAGTCTGGCAATAGCCCTCTAATTCATCACAGTTAGTATGTTTTTTTAAAAATATCTTTTCCCATTTAAAACATACCAATAACTTAAGAATCACAGCTTATACGTCTGTCTGATACAACGTGTCTGAGGAGTGTGAAGTCTGAAACACTTCTGGTACCAAACAGAGAAGGTGCAGTGTCCAGAATCCTTCAGGAACAGTCCAGGTATCCTGGCCTATTTTATCTCTTCCTCAGCTCCTCACTTGGTCCTTCCATTCTCGCCAAGCTCCTGAACTTAGGACTCTCATCAGGGTACACGGGATGTAACCCTCACTGTACTGATTTCTAGCTGGTTCTCACACTGGCATCCTCACTGGTTCTCACACTGAGGTATGCCAGAAGGCTTTCTGAAACACAGATCTCAGCCCAGAGTCACTGATGGGGTTGGGCTGCAATGGGGCTGGAGGAGGACCGTGGCTAACAAATTTGCGGGCTCCCTTGCGGCTATCCTGGTACCGTGCTTGAGCACATCTGCCAGAAGACATTGGTCTCTTAGAAACTATTTTCCTCCTTCCTAGGAAAAGTACTCACTTCATCTTGTCTGCCTGCCTGTCTCTCCAACAGCTGTAGAGTGGAACTAGTTCTAGGTATTAAAGGCCATGCTTGATGGACTGAACGGAGGTCCCATCTCATCTCATACTCTTCTAAATTAACAGCATCCCATATCTTCCTGACGTTATCACTTCTAGAGACATACAATACAGAGGACAAACTGGATTTCGAACTTACGGCTGCTGCTACAGTGAATGTTACAAGGGCTTCCGGGCTGTGACTCTCCAATGTGTCAAAGGGCATTCACAAACAAATCCAGCTGGAGTGAATTTCTAAGATAAATTTGTAGCAAACTAAGATGGACACATTCACACTTACATAGGTGGGAATCTGTATTAAGTTGCTGGAGCCTGGACACTTGAAAATTAATTTCACAAATGTTATGGGAAACTAATTCCACAAAGTGCTAGGAACCTGAGTTCCCTTTATCCTTTTGCTTCTCATCCAATAATACGGTGCAGCCCTCCCTGGTCCATACAGCATTCCCAACAGTAGCAAATCAGGAAGGGAAAGACAGTAATTTTAGGTTGCAAGATTTAAAAAGTTGTTACATAATTACTTCTGCTAACTTTATGAAGCAAGACTTAGGTGCATGTCCTCACCCACTTGCAAGAGTGTGGGAAATGACGCCTTTAATCCAGGTGGCCAAACCTCTAGTTACAAATTTCCATTTCTGTAAGGAAATGAGAATGGACACATGGATCCCAGCAGGATCAACCAGATCTCCTGGCAACAAGTCTCCACAACAATTTATCATTTGGACAACAGATGTATCTTGTCCTTATTTTGTTCTGTTTGAGACAAGGTCTTACTATGTAGCCCTGGCTGTCCTGGAACTCATATGTAAATCAGGCTGTCCTTGAACTCACAGAGATCCACCTGCCTCTCCCTCCCTAGCACAGGGAGCAAAGGGGTGTGCCACTACACCAGGCTTATCTTGCGCTTTTTAAGAGCAAAAGTAAACAAATCATTTTGAAGAATTGCTTGAGAAATACTCAAACTGAACATAAGCTCTCCATCTACTTGTTAAAGGTACCTGGAAGATTTAACCTCTCACGAACTTTAAAATCCTTGAGAACCAACTACCATGTAATAGGCCACAGTTAAGTTGGGTATTTTAGCAAAAATGAGATAAATGAGATGAGCTTGTCATCAGTGGGCCTAGATTTCTTGTGAAATACCCTACAAATCAGAATTTAGCAAATCAATTTAACCCTATGATTACAGTATGAAAAGGGGGGGGGGCTGCAGATTTGAAGATTTAATTACACAACGGTGGATGAATTAATGTTTGTTCGTGAATAAAGATGTAGGGCTGGTTCTGTCCACAGGACTTCATTGCTAAAAGTAAACTAGTCTTCATCAGAAATCCTTAGATATTTATGAAGAAAACAGTGGCTTAGAAAGCCACTGACCTCTCAAAAGGTCATTCAGCTAATGGCCTGAAGCCGAGTCCCCAAGGGAATTCTCTACTGATTCTACCAAGACACAGTCATTCATCATCACCCTAAACTCCTTGGCCTTCGGTCTGTAGCTAGCATATCCCTCAACAGTTATTCAAATCTCTCATATAATACTTAAGAACACTTAGGATCTAGTGTAAACATGATTGTAAAGCTCCTTCATCATCCAGCCAGATAAACATACAAACAGAGCCACAACAACAACAACAACAACAACAACAAAAAAGGCACTTTCTGAAAGTGGTATGGCTGAGGAAGGTCAAAAGAGCAACCTCTGGACGTGGCCAGTTGTTGTACGGTCCCACTAGCCAGTTTCTGACAGGCTGCCCATCCGGACAGATGGAGAGCCTCATCCCATGAGGCTTGTGAACACAAATGTTTGGAATGCAAGGGAAGGCTTGCTGAGATGGGAGTCCAGGATGATCCTTCTTGAGACTCAAGTCTAAGGGAGACAGCTCCCATGAAGAATGCTCTCTAAAGCTGCCTAATTCCCAGGGCATTTAGAGCTCTGGGACATTCCCTAACCCCTTTGGAACAGGAAGGCCGGGCAGAGCCAAGCAGGAACTATAACTGGATGAATGATATGACCAGCCAGAGTTCTTCAGAATTCAAGATAGCAGAAGGACTCATAGAAAAGCCAGGTATCTGCTCCTGGGGTCTTGGCTTGGCGTGGTTCCCACCTCTGAAAGCATTTCTATGTGCAGAGCCCCATCCGGCTGTTCCTCCATCCTTGTAGTTCAGCAACACCACCCTCGTCTTGGTCTGCTCCTGGATTTTGTGGTCAGACTGAAGTCATCCCCTTGAGAGGGCTGAAAAGCTATCCTGACCCTAAGCAAATGCTTCTGCAAGGCCTGTCTTATGCTCTGTGCAGACCTCCGGCCTAGTAAATGAGGGAGATGGAGCCCGCCTTCCTCTTCTATATCTCCCCCCCCACCCCCTCCCCCTCGTCTGTTCTTCCTTTTTTCTACTACTACCATCTCCTTTATTTACAGATGCTCTCATTCCTAGGGCTATCATATTTTATTTATTAAATTTTAAGTCTGATGTCAAGTCTACCTAGTCTTTGTCCCCACTGTAACTAAAAGCAGAAAATTTTGCCTTGAAGAGGGAAAGTAATAAAGAGAGAGAGGCTTTGGAGAAAAAGGAAGTGGACGAGGAGAGAGGGAAGGAAAGAAGAAAGAGGAGACGGGAGGAGGAAGAGGAGGGGTAGGAGGTAATGGGAGGGATGCAGGCAAGGGATAATCCCAGAGGGTTTCTTTGGGGATGGGATGCTGGGAGCTCAGTGGCATAGTGATGTGTGAATTTCTACTCTAGGTGTTTTTCATAACAGACTTAGGAGTTACCTTTTCCTCCTGACTCACTGCCCAGAGTCAAGAGCTCTGGGATTTACACTGCCCTCCCCCCTCTTTTTTTTGACTCCTGGTTCTCCTTGGAGATGGCAGTTTTCAGTCTTCCCCAACGCAAGACGCTTCCTCCTTAGAGGCTAACAGAAGTCCATCAGCCAGACACTCTACTTGGAATATGTGCACAGTGTTTGATCACATGACTCCTGGCATACAGTGGGGGTGGGATTTTATCTGACCTTTTCAAAGCCTTAGAAGAGATTTGAGACCTGTCAACAGCCCTCAAGATTAACAGTTGTATTAAAAAATGGTTCATCTGATTGTTGGGCCTCTTTTGCATAAGCAATGGCAATATAGGAGACTCAGGATTTCCAAGAAGAAGTCACGGGTTACTCTAGAAAGGGCCTCATTGGTGCATCACACCACAGACTACAACTGCCCTAGAGAGTGCAATGTGATTCTGGCCAGCGTGCTCTGGAGGCATTTCCAGAAACTGCTCCTCTTGGTTTGTCATACATGCATTTCAGAGACTCAAACTACTGCCAAACACAAGCATAACAGTATTTTAATTAGTCCCACATTTCAGTTTTCAGATTAACGCCCCCCCCAAAAAAAAGCCCAAACCGGATCACTTTCTAGGACCCCAGTATTCCTCTTCTCCCACAATGTCGGCTCTCAGCACTGTCTATTTCATCAAGAAAAACCTTTGACCAGTTCTTGACTTCCTACGTGTGTGATAATGAGCTAAAAACAACTGGGCTGTTGGCCTGTCGCTGGGTAAATGCTCTGCTCTCCGCACAGCTGCTTCGGAGCACATCTGATTCAAATTACAAATCACTACACGCTATGGACCTCCTGGGTCAGTGTGTCATGAATAACTGAATTTGTCAGTGCTAAATCAATGAACGGCGAGGGTCCACTGCGCTGTTTTCTGTGCAGTAAATTCTGAGTAAACCACAGTTGTGCATCTTCTGCCATGACCTACCGGTCTAACTACACTACCCACTACCCAATTAAGAATGCGCCCAAAGGCTCCACCTCATCAGGGGAGAATGTTGGCTCTCACACAGTCTATCCCCACCAAGCCGCCTTTAAAAAAATTACTATCACGTTTATTTATGTGGGTGTGTGGGTGCATGCCAGGGCATGCTTGCCAAGGTCAGAGGACAGCTTGAGGGAGCAGCTGGTTATCTCCTTGCAGCATGTCTTTGCAGGGATTGACCCCAGGTTGTTAGGTCGGCCATCTCAACTTCTTCACCAGCAAGGCCATCTCACAGCCATGAGCCTCCTTTTGAGTCAGAGACCAGATTATCAATTAGCAATGCCAAGAGCACTTAACCCTAAATTATGCCACTTTAAGGAAAAAAAAATTATCAAGAAAATGACCTTTCACATTGACAAATAACTCAGACTAATTTCTAGTGATGACTTATTACAAATAAGAAGTAATCCAAGATTAACCTGCCAGAAAGGACACGTAAAGCTGGTCATGATGTTCACGTAAGTTAAAGGTAATGGCGTAAACCGAACATTTGCCTTTCTCGGTGTTTCTACTTCAACGGTTTATGAAAACTGACCAGAGCCACTCCCTGGCACTTTTTTAGTTCCTCTGACAGCGGTGGTCTGACGTCACGGCTTCATCCATCCCCTAAGCTGACAAGTTTTTGAGGCTAGAGGCCACAGCTACCGGCTTAGGAATGCTCATTGCCTACATTCCTCACCCACACTCACCCTGCCGGCACGACTATCAATCTACCTAGCATTTAAGTGAGCACTGAAGACAGTCTAGCCAGGTATTCTGAGGGGTCTGGGGATACAGAGTGGAGCATGCATGGTCCCTAGCCTCAAGAGCCTGCTGGTCATCATCAAGCAAAAGCCATTCCCCCTGCAAAATATCTCTTCACTTCCGTCTACATCCAAGTCTGATTTCTCCCTCTAGCCCCTTGCTCATGGATCCTGCAATATACCTATTTTTGAAATGCACACGTTGCATCGCTATTTATAGTTCCAGCATGGAAAACCATGACCAACGTGATGTATTTCCATGAAACTGGGGCCTGAGTCTTGTAAGATCTGTGTTTCTCAGATACTTAACACCTAGAGGAGCATGGCAGGACGCTAATTGGCTGCTATAGCCCTTACGGTTTTCTCTCCCACCTCCTTCCCTAGCTCCCACCATTCTATCTTCCTGCCTGGCTCTTTCTTTCCATAGATAATTGAGTGCCTGATGGTGCTGAGCACTGATGTCCAGAAGAACGTTTCCTAGCCTCAGTCTTTAAGGAAGCTCTCACTCTCGTTCTCTGTGTCTGTCTAGCTATCTCTCTGTCACTGTCACTCACTTGTGAGTGCTCTCTCTCTCATATGTGTGTATGTTGGGGGAACACACGTGTGCCATTTCAAGTACATAGAGGGTCAGAGGACAACTTGGGTGTTGGAACTTGCCTTCCACCTTGTGTGAGAAAGGGTCTCTGTTCACTGGTGTGCACACCGGGATACCTTGCTTGGAAGCGTCTGGAGACTCTCCTGTCTCCATCTCACATCTCACTGTAAGAACTCTGGGATTAGAGATGCATGCCACCATGCCCAGCTTTATGTGGGTTCCGGGGATCTGAACTCAGGTCCACTTAAACCACTGGACCATCTCCCTGGTCCTTGAGAAGTTGCTTATAGTAACATCTGGCATGCAAATAACTATTGGCAGTTGTACTTGCCACTAACTGTTGACTTCCAAATACTTACAAAAAGTTAGGGATCTCTTTGTATCCCAGAGTCACATCAACAACGTAAACTCTAAAGAATCACAGGTCACAGGAGAAAAAAAGATTCACATAATTTACTACAATAATCAGACATCATACACACATACGAAGTTCACAATGCATTCTATCCTAGCTACATAACAGTCTTGATAAGTCTGGGCTAGTAAACAGCTGGGTGCTCATTAGTACGACAGCTGGGTACTCCTCAGTACTCTCTCCCTCTAGAAACATTTGCACACAACAAGTTGAACGTTACTACAGCATTGCTCTGAAACCATATTGACTTTGCTAACAAAGGAATGTTATAAAATTGACACTAGGCTTAACCAGCAAAGGAGAGGGCGTGTCTCAACTATAATTGACTTTATGGATTTTTTTTCAGGGGTTTCCTGGTCCAGCACGGTTATTTTAAACAATGAAATAACCATGCTCTACCAGAAGTCTGATGGAACCACGCGGCGTAAGAAGAGTGGGAGGGATGCCGCGTATGGCTTCTAGGGTGTCACTATTTACCTCAAACACAACGAAATGCTCAAAAAAAAAATTAGTTCTGCAAACGAACTGCCTAAACGCATCTGTCACTTCAAAAGCACTGCACAGTGCACTGGAGTGAATTTTAAAGTCTCTCCAAGCCCGAGTTAAACAAGCGGCTTTCACAGAGTAGGAGAAGACTCCAGAACGGGAGCACACCCCGCCCCCCCCCCACCGTCTATATCTTGTTTCCACCACATCTATTCCTACGTGCTTAGAGGCTCCTCGGAAAGAAGGAAAGGCAGGCTCTGGAGGGGTAGTATTTCCGTCCCCAGCTTTCGGCTTGACTTACTTAAGGAGACCAGGGAAGCACGGCCACAGAAGACAACGGGCTGTAGGTTACAAACGTCAGCTCCAGAACCTATTCCGCCTCGGCGGTCACTGGCCCTGCAACCAACGACCACGTCCAAAGCCTTCCGTGAGGTCCTTGAGAGCATCGCAGAAACACAGCGGGGCATCGTCAAACATGGGTCCCCTGGTTCAGGAAGCTGACTTCTACTACAGCGTTCTACAAACGTTCGACTCAGGAATCACATCACCCACAAAACGAAGTCTCGGCATCATAAACGCCTCCTACGATAATGCCAGGCTCCCATGACGCTCCATCTTGCAATGGCGAATTGACTCCCTAAACGACGAGGTACATCTGAAGAGATAATCAGTGAAGCCACTACACACTCAACACTGGCAGTGACTGACAGCAAAACTCTCACACCATAGCTACCAGAACCCAACGGCCTTGGCTACCAAGGATTTTGATCAGCACTGAAAACTTCAATTACGCAGGGGAAAAAGTCTACCTTCTGTCTTAGGGTTTCTAGTGCTGTGAAGAGACACCATGACCACAGCCAACTCTCATAAAGGAAAGCATTTCATTGGGGCTGGCTTACAGTTTCAGAGGTTCAATCCATTACCATCATGGTGGGAAGCATGGTGGCGTGCGGGCAGACATGGTGCTTGCGGAGGCTAAGAGTTCTACATCTGGATCCACAGGCAACACGAAATGAACTGTGTGCCACACTGGGTGTAGACGGTGCACAAGAGATCTCAAAGCCCACCTCCACAGTGACATACTTCCTCCAACAAGGCCACACCTACCCCTACAAAGCCATACCTCCTAACAGCGCCACTCCCCTTTAGGGGGCCATTTTCTTTCCAACCACCATTCCTTTCCAGCATCTATTAATAGGAACTTCTAAATGGAAGAGGTGGGCATATGCCAACCCCCGGCGATCGACTAACATCCACATTAAAGGTGGAGAGTGACTGAAGCACTCTAAAGTTATTTTTGGATCAAAGAATATTAATTAGACATGACGTATAATATATAATACCAAACTAAAGGGACAAAATCCCTAAGAAGCACCAAAGAATTCTACAGTCAAATCCCATCATCCTTCAGTCGCCTTGGGGAGGCCTATGGTTATTCCCATTCTGTCCCTTCTCAACACTTTCCTCTAATGCCCCCTTTGACATTAAAAAAAAAAAAAAGACACCACTCTTGGTGCCTAACAGTTTGAACTTACGTTTCGGCAAAAAATACAAACCCCCAAAGTGCTTACCTATGTTATTAAGCAGGTGTGACTCCATATGCCTTTGGGCTGTTTCCCAAAATAAAAACTCGGCTTCTAACAGCGTTCAGAAGAAAAGTGCCTCAGACATCATAGACCACTATAGACGGCTAAAAACAGAAAAAGGAGGGGAGGGAGGCACGGCGGGATGACTGAGTACAGGAGTCAAGTGTGATTGGGGTGCATTACATAAAAATTCCCAAGTAATCAATAAACATATTATCTTGGGGGGAATATAGTCTCCAATAGCCAGAGGACAGACTATGCATGTCCCCTAAGACTGGCCCCCACAGGGGTGCCACCAAGTCAGCGGAGTCTTTGAAAGGTGGGATTTTATGGAAGGTTCTGAGGTGGGTGTGGGATTGTGGGACTCTGGCCCCTTCACTCATTGCCTTCTGGCCATGAGGTGAGCCCCTGTGTTTCACCACGCCATCAGGCAAGATATGCTCACATTGAAACAGGGTCAACCAATCACAAACCGGAAACCAAAAAGCATCTAGTCTAACCTTTCTCTGTATGAACTGATGATCTCGGTTAGTTCGTTATAGTGCTGAAAAGCTAATACACTGCCCGAGAACCTCAACATGGTGCACATTTTCTATTCACTATGCATTATTTTTTTTTGCCAGCCATTAATTCCCTTTTCCCTGCAAATCTAGAGTGTCATCCTTACAATTCCACTGAAATCATAGTGCCTTCTGGTGGACCGACAAGAGGAAAGAAAAAAAAAAAAAGGCCTAGCTATGAAAGTTAAAAATGTAATACATGTTTGGTCATCTTAAGATCATGCAAACAACTAATAAAAAATGGCTTTTGAAAAATAAATTTGCTGGGCAGTGGTGGCGCATGCCTTTAATCCCAGCACTTGGGAGGCAGAGTCAGGAGGATATCTGTGAATTTGAGGCCAGCCTGGGCTACCAAGTGAGTTCCAGGAAAGGCGCAAAGCTACACAGGGAAACCCTGTCTTGAAAACTGCCCCCCCCCAAATAAATAAATAAATAAATTCATTGAGAACATGTTTGCTTCATGAGGGTTAATTTCAATACTTCTCAGCTGAGGTGAATAAGATTTAAACAGTATTAATTATTAAGCTTTTCACCAATGCCCAAATGCTTCTTCACAGCAACACCTCAATGCATAATTTTTCCAAAAGAAATTTAATTAGGAAAAACAAACCATGATTGCACGAAAGTCAGATATTTAAAAAAATTCTTGGAAAATAGGTGATTATGATTTTTGGATTTGATTTAATAGATACTATGTGGTTCCAAGGATCAGAAGATTGTATGAAATCACAGCTTTTACAATGCTATGCCAATGCAAATTCCTCTTAGCAAATCACTTCATAGTCTCTGCTTCTGACAGGAGGCCTCACAGGCTTCCTGATCCTGAGTGGCTGCCATGGGGGCAGGTACCACTGGCAGGAAGAACACAAGACTGTCAGCAACTCTACCACAGATATCTGCAACTTCTTAGCTCCACAGGGGGCTGCCTTAGACAGGGTCTCTGTTGCTGTGATGAACACCAGGACCAAAAGGCAACTCGGGGATGGAAGGATTTATTTCAGCTTACAAGTGGTAGTCCCTCATCCAGGGAAGTCAGGTTAGGAAGTCCGGGCAGGAACCTGGAGGCAGGAACTGATGCAGAGGCCATGGAGCCATGCTGCTTACTGGATGGATTGTTCCTCCGGGTTTGCTCAGCCTGCCACCCTCCTATAGCACACAGGACTACCAGCGCCAGGGGCGGCACTGTCCACAGTGAACCGTGCCCTCCCACATCAACCACCAATCAGGAAAATTCTCCACAGGCTTGCCCACAGACCCGTCTAACGGAAGCATTTTTAAAACTGAGGTTCCTTCTTCCAAAATGACTCAAGCTTGTGTCGAGTAAATACACAACGAGCCGGCACAGGGTGAAGACTTCCCTGGCTCCCAACCGACAGCTGGGCATTGGATGGACAGGTACTTGGAAATATCTAGCAAATCACAGCTCTCCAAGGACATTTCAGACCCAGGACTGCAAGAGGAAAGGGTCTTGGCTGTACTTTCTGTCCCTGATGGCACTCTGCTGACTGCAATCACTAGACGGTGATGGTCTGAACGGCTGAAGCAATAAAGGGACAGAATTGGTCATTAGCTTGAGATCCAGAGCAAAGTCACTGGGGGCCAGGGGTGGGGGGCTTACCTCGTTCTGGCTTTGAACATTTCATTGGGAAGTTCTTCCACCCCTCAAACTTACTCCACATAAAATGCCTGCTGACTTCTGGTACATGATGAGTATGCTATAGATGTTAGTTATTATTTTAACATTTGCAACCTCAGAAATGAGATTTGTTTTTACTTAGTCACTTTCAAAAATGTGTGTACAGTGCTGGGCATCTAACCCAGAGTCTCGCGAATGCTAATCAAGTCATCTACCGTAGAGCTACACCTCCAGGGGACGATTTATTTTTAAATAAATGAACACCAGTAATATGGTTTGCTGGCAGACAAGGACATTTCAACCATGGAAAGCTCTGGAAGAGAAGATAAGGGATGTAGGAAGACATCAGAAAGAGGAGAGATAGAGACAGACAGACAGACAGACAGACAGATAGATAGATAGACAGACAGACAATATAAATATATGTGAATCAGTAGCACAAACAGATAGGAAATAGTAAGACGAGGAAGTCAGAAGAGAAGAGATGAAATATTTAGAAGGAGCAGAGAACTGAGTGGGATTTGCATTATACATGATCTGAATCAGAAAGATAAAACAACAGCGCTCCAACGCCACTAATTTGGTATTAAAATTAAATTATCACTACTTTTTGATGTTTGTACCTTTTTTATGTATGTGTATGCCAAGCCTCGTGTGTGTGTGTGTGTGTGTGTGTGTGTGTGTGTGTGTGTGTGTGTGTGTGTACGCACGCGCTTGTGGAGGCCAGAGGTCAACCTTGAGTGTTGCTTCTTGGGCAACCATCCAGCTTGTTTTTTGAGACAAGGTCTCTCATTGGTCTAGAGAGCAATGATTAGGTGAGGCTGGCTGGCCAGTGAACCCCAAGGATCCACCTGTCTCTGTCAGCCACTACCGGGATGATAAGCATGTGGCAACACGCTTTTATATGGATTCTGGAGGCTGAACTGAGGTGCCCATGCTTTCACAGCAAGCACTTTTCCAACTAAGCTGGCTCCCTAGTCCCTCCCTTGTGTCATAATCTCACCACTGAATTCAACTACTGTACGTCACCACAGCCCAGTAGTAAAGGCATGCTGCCCTAGCAGCCACATAAGAATAGCTCAAAAATCCCTTTACTTATTAATGCGTTTCTCATTTTAAAATAGTTGGCTCCAGGAAAAACAAAAACCCCTAAGACATTATGCTCAGCATAAATTTCAGAAGAAGGGAAACAATATTAAAAGAGTTAGTCCTTGTGGCACTTACTAAATTAGTAACACTCGTATATTCAACGTAGTAAATGCGGTATGTGTGTGTGTACCAAGAACTTGCAAGATTATCAAGAACATGCAAATGTAAATATCAGCCTGGGCTTAGTGGTAACAAAGTTGCCTCCACCAAACTATCTATTCTGGGATGTCAATGAGAACCACAGCTTATATTTGTTCTCGTTTGGGTTTCTGTCACCGGGATAAACACCATGACCAAAATCAAGTCGGGGAGGAAAGGGTTTACGTCATCTTACAGCTTACAGGTCCGTTATGAGGGGAAGCCAGGACAGGGACTGAAGTGTGGCTACAGAGGAGCTCTGCTCCCTGGCTGACGCTGAGGCTCAGGCTCAGCTACTTTTGTTAGTACCTCCCAAGACCACCTGGCCAAGGGTGGCATTGCCCAGAGTGGGCTGGGCCCTCCCATATCAACCATTAATCAAGAAATAGCCCACAGAGCTAGCTGCCCACCGGCCAGTCAGATGGAGGCATTTTCTCCCAGTTAAAGATCCCCCTTCCCAGATGACTCTAGCTTGTGTCAAGCTGACAAAATCTAACCAGCTAACGAGGCTGAACACGATCTCACCCTGACCTA
This sequence comes from Peromyscus californicus insignis, assembly GCF_007827085.1. Lineage (NCBI taxonomy): Eukaryota > Metazoa > Chordata > Mammalia > Rodentia > Cricetidae > Peromyscus > Peromyscus californicus. Next base: position 28,119,925 of record NW_026294492.1, on the reverse strand, counting down.
AATCCCAACTGTCCAAAACAGTAGCAGACGCAAACCAAACAGACCAAGTTATTAATGAAACTGATTCAAGTATACATACATTTTAATGCCTCACAGGGCCCGCCAGTCCTCTCCTAACAAAATCACCCTGCTGTTCTAAGAGTAAAGACACTTTCGTATAACTGGAATTCGGTTTAAAACTTCAGGAGTCCCTTTTTTTGGCTTTTGACTCATGAAGCTTGTAGATCACTTAGCTTCTTAATTGGGAAGATTTCTTTAAACATGCATGGGTTCGGTCAGCAGTGGGCACTTGTATTTACCACAGATATAGCATGGCTAGGTCAGGTCAGTACTTAATGAAGAAGAGTGGGGTGGGGAACAGCCCTAGAGGAAGACAGCAGAAAATGGAGGGGTGAGGCCTTGATTTGAAGGGGGGCCTACAACCAAGATTATCTCCTCATTTTAACTGTTAAGGAAGGGATGGCTCCTTGGCTCCTCGAAGCCAACGTATATTGAATATATGTTGACTATACGAGGCTGATGGGATCTCAGGACCTAAGGAAAACAAAACATACATGCCTCTGATCTCTGACTCCCATAGCATCAAAAGGCATAGAGACCTGCGGCTGCCATTTCCCCCAGCTTTACTTCATGCCTGGCTTAGCAAGTGTACCCCACCTTCACACTGCACAACAGTAAGAAGAGGCAGGCAGGACCTGACAGAACCAGAACACAAATACCAACAGCAGAGGAAGCAGGCGTGAGGAGTGTGGGGCCACCACTCCTCTCCTGCACTCGGTCCTCCATCGGCGGGCCTGCTCACACCTAACCTTTACAGTCAGGAGTACACTCTTCCTAGAGATCTCTCTTTGCCTTCTGGGAACGATTCCCCCCACCCCCATACCCGATCCCTTCACTCCAGCCTTCTTCAAAGCACTTAATGTTCACTCCTCTCATGGGCATTCTCAAATTCTGGAGGCCTGCTCCCTGCCTCCCAGGACTTTCCTCCACAAACCTCCACTGTTGCCTTGGTCTGGAAGGTGCTCTGTCCTACGCCATCTTTATAATCCTGTGTTACTTAGGGCCAAACAGAATGCCACCTTCTCAGGGAGGAAAGACCATCCTCCACTTCCTCAATCTGACTAAGACTCCTTGGTCAGCACTCCTGTGGCCTTTCTGAATGAACAAAAATGTTCATTTCGTTCCACTAACCTATTCTGGCTTTAATACTGTCTTCTCAAGAACGCTAGACACGTATCTCACATTGGGGTTGTGTCTTTTACTGTTGACTCTCGCTACATTAAAATTCTTTGGTTAAGGGGTTCACCTATTACTGACTTCTTGCAGATCTGTGTGTTGTTTTTAGGGTCTTACAGATGTAGTAATCAGGCCTTCAGCATGGAGACTCCTACTAGACTCCCAGACACTAAGAGACCTCTGAAATAAACAGATCGAGAGGAAGGTTACCAGAAATTAGGTACACATCATCTGTTATGATAATATTTTTATCTTCAGGCCATCAATGCTGCCACAAACTCCATTAGCACTGTTATACTGGGAAATGTTTTAAGTTGGCCAAAAAAAAAAAAAAAAATGAGGTGGGTTATTATTCCTGGAAAGAGGCCAATAGGCTGTTTCGGGGTGGGGGGTGCACAAGGGCTGTAGCAGAGATGGATGGAGGCAAACAAAACGATGAGCAGTATGATGGGAACTCGGAAAGGGGAAAGGATGTCAGGAGAGGCATAGAGCAAGCCGATCTCTAAAGACACAGGCGCTGAAGTGATGTGGATAAAAGCCAAGAAGCAGCCAGGCATGGTGGCACACACCTTTAATCCCAGCACTTGGGAGGCAGAGGCAGGCAGATCTCTGAGAGTTCCAGGCCAGCGTGGTCTACAAAGTGAGTTCCAGGACGGGGTGAGGGAGAAGAGGGGGGGACACAGACACGGACATAGAGAAACACTCTGAAACACGTCCTCCCCCCCAAAAAAAAATCACGATGAAAGAAGAAAAGAATCCCAGGGCAGAGCCCACACGGGCTCCTGAGCACCCCAAGAAGCCCCTGTTGAGGGGAGGCCACTGGGAGGCTGCTGCGTCTTTGTTACCAGGTGACTCATCTAAACCATTCTGAATGCTCTTTTCACCTCCCCGATCCTGTCCACCAGCTCCAACTCGCAGTGGCGTTGAATCAGAAGCCCAGCCCTGGCAGTGGCTGCAGCCGCGCAGCTGGTCATGTCTGCAGCCAGGACAGCCTGGGCTTGAGAAGGAGGCTTCTGACTACAGAACAGATTCTCCCATTAATCAGGAATGCTCCTGGGAGGGAGAATCTGAGCCAGTCAGCTACTGGTCTGGATATGGCTAATAATTTCTCTCTTAAGTTTCTGGACGAATTCATGCCAGGGTTTCTTCTAACTACAAACAGCAAATATTAGTTTCCTTTTGTATCAAAGAAAAAGGAAAAAAAAAGCTGCCAGCAGTAATACGAAAAAGAAAAGTTACCAGAGCTAAAACGGCGAGCTTAAATAAAATGACGCAAATTAAACCCAAATACAAAAGGGAAAAGAACAAAAACTAACCCAAATCCAGACCTGCTATGTCTTTTCCTCTCAGGAGACAAATGCAGGGTTATTAATGGGAGTTAGTGTCCCATTTCCTACCAACTGGGACTCCGCCTATTGGCTGAAGGGTGATCAGTGTTGCTGGTCATGACTTTGGGATTTTTCTCAAACTCGAATGGGTTTTAAACTCCGAAATGCTTTCTGATAATCTGTCTGCATCGCCTTCTTATTCTTCTTGATTGAGACAATGCTGCATTCCCAACACTGTACGTTACTTTTTTTTCCTTCACCATCCGTGATGGCGATAAAATAAAGTCCAATTCATTTTATCATGAGTTAGCGCTCTCATAACTTCGTTTCGGTCCATTATTTCCCCCATACAATATCTACTAATTATCCTATGTGCCAGGCACTGTCTCTGCTTCCAAGGTGACAGGTAAGAGAATAAAATATAATGGGGGTATGACTGGGACTTTGAAAGCACAACCAAGTTCCAGCACATTCAAGTGTGCACCCTCAGTGAGAGAATGGGGAACCAGGCTGGAGAGGCTCGGCATGCTGTGGAATATGCATGAGCTACCACACACATCAACTTGTATTTGCCTCCGCTGGCTCTGGTTCTCCAGGGATTCCAGCGTGCGAATAATCACGCCTGAGACAGTAGATGCTCCTTGTTAAAAGCTTAAAGAGTCTGTGAATAATTTTAGAGGGAAGCCGAGCAAATTGGGATATGAATTTTGCTGACGTCCCTGGGGAAGAACGGCAATCATTCTCCAAAGATCAGGAGGGGAACCTGGGCGCAAGGAAGTAGTAGGGGTCGGACCTGCCAGCAGAAGAATAAAGGAATCTGGAGTTTTCTTTCAGTGCCCCGGATACTCCAGTACCTTTGATGGCTTACCTTCCAAACATCATCGGCATAGGAAGAAAGGGTTGCAGAAACACCACTACCTCAATACACTGCAGCATATTCCAAAGGGTCGCGGAATCCACCCAGCCTTTGCCCTGTCTCCTCATCTAGGATAGGTATCCAGGACTCAAGCTAGAAAGTTTAGAGGTCATTTTCACACCCAGCTCCTAACCTGACCCCCAGTATTTCAATAGAGTATTTCCAGAGGACAGGGATTCCACACCCTTCTCTCTACCTTCTCCATGACACCCTGGTCGGGTTGACAGAATTCTCCTTCAGTGTCAAAAGGAATTCCCCTAATAACCCTGTAGCCTCCAGGTAAAAAAAATCCATTTTTTTCCAGAGTGGGCAGAGTGGGTCTTATACACAACACTTCCTACTATCTCCCCTCAAGCTTAATGCACTGTCCAAGATTCCTAGTGCATTGAGGGAAAAATTGAAACTTATTACTTTATGTGTGACTGAGTCCTTCCTTACCTCTCCTACCACCTTCCCAGCCCCCAACATACCAGCTGCACCAACCCTTCCAGCTCCCAGGACAGGGAACTTTCCCCACAACAGGGTCACTTAACACGGGCTGGTCCTGCCTAGGATTTTTCTCCCCAGGCTTGTTATTTACTTATTTTTTAAAAAATATTATTGTTGTTGTCATTATCACGTTTTATTTTGGCTTTGTTTTGTGTTTTTGAGACAGGGTCTCACTATGTAGCCTTGGCTGGCCTGGAACTTGCTATGTAGACCAGGCTGGCCTCGAACTCCTAGAGATCCACTTGTCTCTGCCTCCTGAGCACTGGGATTAAAGATGTGGACCACCACACCCAGCCTAGGTTGTGGTTTTGTGCTTGTTGGGTTTTTTGTTTGTTTGTTTGTTTTTTTTTTGTTTTTGTTTTTTGTTTTTTCAAGACAAGGTTTCTCTGTGTAGCTTTGCGTCTTTCCTGGAACTCGCTTTGGAGACCAGGCTGGCCTCGAACTCACAGAGATCCGCCTGGCTCTACCTCCCAAGTGCTGGGATTAAAGGCGTGCGCCACCACCGCCCGGCCTTTTTTTTTTTTTTTTTTTTTTAAGATTTACTTTTGAGTATCTGTATGTGTGTGTGTCTGTGTGTGGGCACGGGTACTTAAGCACAGGTGCCCGAGACCCCTGGCTGGAGTTACAGGCAGTTGTGAGCTACCCAATGGGGGTGCCTGGAATTACCGTCGGGTTCTCCGCCAAGAGCAGCAGTGTTCTTCACGGCAGAGCTGTCTCTCCATCCCCTTCTCGAGGTTCGCAGCATACCTCGCACCTTTCTTCTCCCGGTCCGACTTCAATACCACCTCTGCAGAGACAGCCTTCTCTAACCAGCCTATCTCAGTCTCAGTACCCTGCAAGCCAACTTCAACTGGAGGACTCTACCTAGGCTCCGAGCAAACCACAAGACAGGGATGTCCATTCTCTTGTCTGTCTTGTTCATTTTGAACTGTGCGCAGCACAGCAGGTGTGTAACTACTGTTGAGTGAGTGAGTGAACGGATGGATGGATGGATGGATGGATGGATGGATGGATGGATGAACACATTGGGGACTATGACTTCACATGAAAACGTTTGTGAATCAGTTCGCTTTGGAAAACAACTTGGAAGGCTACTTTCAAGAACGGCCTGAAGTTTTGCTCACAAGCATTCAGACATACATAACTTCCCCTAAGTCCTCCACATCAGAACAACACAAACTCATAAAACAGTACCGGACATCGAAAGTATGAAGATGTTCTGCCAAATCAAGGTCCCACAAATCCCATCTACTTCAGAGGTGTTGCGTTACGTCAAAGTCTGAAGGAAATTTCACACACACACAAATGCGTTGGAGGTAAAGCTGGGAAATCATGACAAATATGAACATACTCCCAATTTTCTGTTCTGATATGAAAATTTTACTAGCGGAAAGAAAATTAGATCTCACTGTTTCATCCTCAGAAGTTTAAGTGACCTTTTACTACAGATAAATGACAGACTGGATGAAATACTAGGCGAGCTGAAAGGAAGGACTCTGGTCAGAATACACACGCTTTCATAAAGACTTCAATTAAACTAAGTTATTTTCTCAACTACAGGGGGAAAAAAAAACCTTGAAGAAATAATCTTCAAACAGCTGGAAATCCACGGGGGGATCCAAAAACCACATGAGATGGAATAAGTTCAGCACAGTTGATAAAAAGATTCAACAGGTCCAACATGCGACAGCATTCACTCTATACACGCCTTGGAGACCTGGAGGTGTATTAATGCCCACACGCTAGATATCCCATTTTATATGAAATTTGTATTTGTGTGGGTTTCTGTTTGCTTGCTTTAGGGTTCTAGGCTTCCTTGAAACAACAAAGCCATTCTATCAGACTCTGCCACTCATCGCTTTTGGCCCCGTGACTGTCTTTTCCTACTTGTTTGAAAAAAAAACCTGTGTTGACTGTACTGTGAAAAAAAAAGAAAGAAAGAAAAGCCCTACTGTTGTAACTGTGCCAAGAAAGTATAAAGAAACAAACCCAGATGCTAGAATTTAAGGCATTTCCTCTGCTCTGTGACCATGTCCTTTAGCTGAAGGTCAAAGGCACATTGCGGGCTTCAAGGTTCTGAAGCCTTAAGTAGATGTTTTTGTCATCCTCTGATTTTATTAGGCATGCTGGCGATACACATTTAACAAGAGAAGAATTTACTCAGCAGCATTTAAGGAAAACCCTGGTATTTCGGGCACGGCTGATTTTAAATTCCTAGTGCTTTTTACTGATAGCCCTCGTCCCTTCAAAGAAGCAGTGAGTGAGTGAAGGAAGTCATGTGTGTGCCCATTTCACATTTACTACCTTCTCAGGCCTTGGTGTGCCCATGGGTTGTGATTTGTAACACTTTGGGGGACATTCTCTTAGTTTGGATGCTTCAGATCATAGGAAATAACACGAACTGTATTGATTTTATTTCTCTTCATAGGAACCACGTCACCTGAGATGAATAAGGAAGTGAAATGTGTTTCCTGGTAATAAAAAAAAAATGGTATCTCTGCCATAGGAAATACAAGGAAATCAACCATTACTCTAAATAGACGGTCATCCAGTGGGTCACCCCATCTGCTGATATGACTTGTACTTGAGTTTTTCAGAAACATATTTAAAGCAGAAGGAACTTTTGAACTTTGAGGGGGATGGCAAAGGAATCTTGCCGGGATGGTTACTACGGAACTCGAGGGGCACAAATGCATGAAACATTGAAGTTAGCACAGGATTTTGTTAAAAAATCCCTCTGAACTGAGCAGTGATGTAACTCTGAGATGTGGTGAAGACTTCAGTGCCATATAATACAGCAAAGTGCTCCCACCAAAAAGAATGGCCAAACATGGAGGCTTCTCCAAGACCAACTTTCTCTTAGAGCAGTGCTTCTCAACCCTCCTAAACGCTGCGACCCTTTCATACGGTTCCTCACGCTGTGCTGACCCCCAACCTCAAAATTGTTTTCATTGCTACTTCCTAACTGTAATTTTGCTACTGTTATGAATTGTCCTGTAAATACCTGTGTTTTCTGGTGGTCTTAGGAGCCCCCATGAAAGGGTTATTCAACCCCCAAAGGGGTCATGACTCACAGGTTGAGAACCACTGACTTAGAGAGAGCTGGAATGGCCTTGACTCTGAGACTTGGGAGACCCAACACCCTACACTGGCTTTACCTTTACCCCTACTTCTCCTCTCCATATATGGAAAAATGAAGCCAACAGTTTGGAAGTTAATAGTCATTCTTCTTCTGTTTACCAGAATTCTGGAATGTTCTAAATAATTCTGCTGGGAGTCATCACAGTTACCAATGGGTATGCCATCTGATCATGACCCATGACACTTCTTGTCTATGCAGAGGAGACAAACTTTCTGACTTGTCCCTCTAGAAATGTCAACAGAGGGAAGACAGTATTCAACTTTATCTGCTGTGTTTCCTTCGCTACTCAACAGGGCCAGCTTTGCTGGCATGCGGGAAGCAGATAGACAACATAGTTTCATAGCCAATCTGGGTGTGGTTGTCCTAGTGATAAGGGAAATGAAAGTGGAAGGGGTTTGAATAATATTTATTCGAAGAGTTATAGCTTGTTCTTTCTCCCTCAGATGTTTACCAAGTGTATGAATATCATACCGGCTCTTAAAAAGAATGGCTGGAATGTGTGTATGGCAGAGGTGAGCAGGGAATCCATGATCATCAAAGAGGAGCTGAGCTTGTAGGAAACTTGTAACCAGGGACTACAGCACCATTACCAGCTTTGGATATTTAACAGCACATATGTGGATGCAGACACACACACACACACACACACACACACACACACACACACACACACACACGGCAGAGCTAATGAGATGGTCACACTGATTTCCAAGTATGACCCATTAGTCACAGATATACATTTGTCCTTACATACATGTTTAAACCCTAATGCAGTCAAAGGACTCCCAGGAGCACTTAGCAGACATGGACCCAGGCAGAGAGACACAAAGGAATTTGCAGATAACATTTTGGAGTTCCACGTCACACTAAGGTATATAACAAGACTGCAACATAATTTCATTTGCAGCATTCCTGGTGGCCAGAGACAAGCTGGCTCTCAACAGGAAGGCATTTAGAAGATTCCAGTTTGATTAGCAAGCAGAGTGCCAGCGGGCACGGGGAGTGTGTAAATCTTACTTTCTCTTCACTACAGCAGAGATAAACATCACCATAAATGTCATGTTCGAAGTATTCAGGCAGTTTAAAAACCTGACTGGTTACCTGGACCTGAATCAGACACAACCGAGGACAGGAGATTCTCTATTTCACAGTCCAGAGAAGAGAGCAAGGTCCCCTGAGGTCAAAGCGCCTAGGACGATCACCATGAGACAGGTCACCAGGTGTCAAGCACACTTGGAGGAATCATTTGAACATCTGCACACCCTGCAAACTTCACCAACACAGTCAGTAGCACCTTCTCACATCTACTGTTGCGAAGACACACACTGTTGGTATTTTTAAAAAGCTCTTCAAGGCAGATTGTACTTGTTTTTCTTCAGACAAAGCTTGTGAAGAGTAAATAACAATCTTTAATATAATATAAATACATAAATAGGACTGGTACCTCTTCCAGACACCCTGACCTGCCTTTCCAGCAGGCTCAACCAGTGTTCTTGACAACTTCTTAATTTTCTGCACTTTGAACAGCACAACTCCACATGTTTAAGAGAGAAATGAAACCCATTTTGTTTTCTAAACTCGATGAAAGGAAGAAAAACATACCAAACACACAAACAACATAACGTCAATGATGTTACTGGTTCATATGACCAACAAACAGCTTTTCTCTATTTCATAAGACCTGCTTTTTTATCTTCACGCAAATATATGGGTACATTAAGAGAAAGCAGTATCAATCTTGAAACATTATTAAATTCCTGTATTGTTCTCTTGTTATTGGAACAGGAAAAGAAGGGCCTCTGATAAGCAGAAAACACCGTACTTGCTTTTCGGGAAATTAAAAAAAAAAAAAAAACAAAATAAAAAAGACTTCCAGGGACAGAGAAAAGAATGAAAAGTTTCCCTACCCCTCGGAAAACTAGGAAGTTGTCAGCCAGAAACAAAGAATACATCCTTGATTCAGGGGAACATTCCAGCTCCTGAAAAACCACACAAACATTCATCTTGTGTTAATGCCTTCCCTTCCCCAGCTTTACAGTCACCACTTATTGCTGTCACTTCCTCCTGATACAAAAAAACACTTAGCAACAGAGGTCACAAATCAAAAGCAGGAAGGCGCCCTGTAAAAGAGAATGTCCAGGACTTCAGAGGCATCGGCAACCCACGTGAGCCCTCCGGACTTGTCTTATAGAGCCTCTACACCATTCAGAGAAGAGCCTTGCACCCTTCCAAAGAAATTATCCGAGTGCCCAGGGCTACCGTATGCTTAGCAGAGGTCAATATGTACTAGGGATGGAATCAACTTTATTAGAACATTTCTAAACTTTTTTCAGAACCAAAGGTTGAATTTTAATGAACTCTGAAATGACTTTCTTGAGAAAGTTTGACATTTCGCAAAGAGGACAGAGGCATCGGTACTAGAGGTAACCACAGCACGTCGGTGAGTCACAGAAGGGCTTTTAAACCAACTGAAATTCAGTTCAGTGGATGTTTTCTGTTGCTTTGGGTGCATGAGTGTCTGTCTCCCTGAACTACCATGCTCAGCACCACTACACTTGTATCTGGCTACCCTGTCTCTGCTACTGCCTGGGTGAACATCTCCCTGGAGTGTAAGAAAATGCATAAAGAGGGAAACATGAGGCTGGGTTCTGAAGCTGCAAAAACCTGAAAGAACAGAACGGGACGATCATACAGGAAAAGGAAACACATAGCAACCCTCACCTTTTTTTTTTATTCATAAGGTTGATCCACGTGACTTCTGGCTGCACTCGGAAGAAGCTAGCTTCTCACAGATGTCTGCTTGGGTGAAGTGGTATACATTCAACCCTGCGCCCTTTCATTGAGAAAGATTTTCTTTTCCATTTTCATTCTTTAAGGAAAACAAACTCTTCTATACTCAAAGGAGCCTTTCCCACTCAGATGACCTCTTAACCAAGACACTAATATATAATACTGACATTATTATATTAATATAAAATAATTATATTAATATAAAATGCAAGATTTATAATACTGGCAAACCTGGAAAAGCATAAAACAAGTCTACCAAAGAACCCTTACCTACACTGACAGACATAAGGATATTTGCAATAATCAGTTTTCTGACTGAAGACAGATTCTTGCTAAAGTCACTGTGCTCCCCAAACTCAGGCTTGAACTTGTTTTCAAGGACTGCGCCACACTCCCCCCTCCCCCGCTCCCGTCTCTCAAGTAAAAAGAGCAAATATAAGCTGTCTAGCTTGAGTGAAGTGTCCACAGTCCCTGATAATGGCTTGGGAATACTAATCACAGTGGTTAATGAGGTTTGAAGGGCGCAAGAAACCTGTGGTGATTCACACCCTCTGGTTGATGGAGATGACCCAGTTCGGGGCAGCCACAGGCACTGTGGGATGACTCTTACTCACTCAGCTGTCTGAGTGGCCACTCAGAGGGCTGCGATTCCATATCCTTTGCTCCTATCAGGAAAACCCTTTTGTGTGTGGGTCAGGGTTAAGCTGGACACAGCTGGGCCAGGCAGGCACTCGGCAGCTCCCCGTGTGTGACCGAGCACAGGCTGAGCCCTGGGAATACCTGAGAGGTCACCTCCAGCCAAGTCCGAAACCCCACACACAGGAGGGAACTACCTGAGAGAGAAAGCTGCAACCTGCTGAAGTCAGGTGTTTAGTTAGCTCAACATCTGGAAATACCAAGTTTAAACCTGGCTCTCAAAGAACATCATTTCCCTAGCCCAAGAGGCCAGGGTGCCTTTTTATCCTTTTAGCAATGACAATTGATGCATCTTTTAAAATGTGCATTGCGTACACTGTTAAATAAAACATATCCACGTGTAGCAGAAGCTGCTCTCCACTATGTCTGGTGCGGCATGAACCTGAGGTTGGAGATGCAAAAAAAAAAAAAGGATAGGCACGTGTTTGGTTGAACTGAGCACATCTTAGGACAGAAGAGGTGGCTTGGAAGCGCAGAGTTGTGTCTGTTCTTAAAAAGGTTAAAACGGAAAAAAGAATCCATGAATGGTACAGGACCTCAGAGCACTTACCTATAGAACGCAGCGGGAGAGCGCTGTTCTAACGTAAACATGGAAACTCATTTTACACTAACTCCTTCCTGTACTCCCAGTGCGGTGCGGCGGAACAAAACTGTCCTCTTTCCCTTACCCACCCATGCTTCTCTGAGCAACAGATATGAAATATTTTGTCAGGACTTTCTCCTATCTCCTGGAGGGGCACAAGAATCCACAACCCCCAAAGGCAGGTCACTGGCTCACACCCCACAGCTAAGGGGCAGGGGCACAATTCAAGCAGCTGCTCCCTCCCACTGGTCTGAGGCCAAGTTCCACAGTTTCCTGTTTTTATTTCCCAGATACTTGACACTGGTTTCCGCCTTTTGGTAGCCCTTTCTATTTTGCTTGTATCACTTATCAGAACATCAAAACAGCAAAGAATTCAAGCGTGTTTTAAACAATAATTCTTCCAAAAAATCTGTACCTATAATAGACAGCTTTAAAATACTGATTTACGCATCAAGCTAAGTTAAGAAGTCTACTGTTTCAAAAATTTATTTTGACTCTGTTTTCTTTCCCCTATCACACTGTTGGAATTAAAAAGGAAGTAGAGGTTAAAGTCAGTTAAAGACACACACACACACACACACACACACACACACACACACACACACACACACACACCTCTTCATATATAAGTATTTATTTTCCCCAAATGAAAAAGCAGAGTGATTCTAACTGGACAGAAGCTCACTGAGCCCTACAGACATGCAGTCTTGTTAATGTTGCTTTGTGATGTTTTATTTGCAAGTTCTTTATAATAGAGTTTGCATAGTCTTTAAAGAACAGCATACTGTATTAGTCATTCATGGTTGTCTTTACAAAAAAGAAGGAAGCAGTGATACAGATTTAAAATTGCATAGTGGCCTTATTGTCTTAAATAAGCAGAGTAAGTATTAGTAAATGGCATTTGAGTAGCCAAAGGGAGAGCCATCCGGGACCCTGATGGTAATGAGGTCCTTGCTGCCATCTGGAAGGTGAGGATAATGGGCTTTTCACTTGGCCACAGGAAGAGCTAGCAGTTCCAAAGCTGATAAGCAATATTAATTGGGTTCCTTTAAAATTAAAATTGAAGACAATTTCTACGAGTTAAAGCAATATGTTCATAAGCATAGCCCAGCATGGCTTTCAGGTGTAATTAGCTGAAGAAAAATAGAATCTAGGTTGAATAATTTTAATGAAGAACCTGACTCAGCAATCAGGAATCTGTAAATACCAAAGTCCTAAAGCTGAGAAGGTAAGGTCCCTGAAATGCAGCTGGCATTAGTGTCTGGATAAACACATGTGTTGAGTTTATCCTTTTCGGGGGGAGAGGGAGGACAGGAGAAGATATACATATATATAAAAGCTTATATATATGTATATACATATTGTATCATCAATGAATATATCTGCAGCAGTCTGAAAAGGCCGAGTGTCTCCTAGATGCCATAAACCTCATCAGACATACAGGATACAGCCCATGTCTATCCTCTTGTGAACAGAATAATAGTCGTGAGTTGTTAGAACAGCCTTGTAAGTTTAACTGTGCTAAGTCAAGTTCTTGAATAACCAGCAGTCACGCACAACTATTTCTATGCCCTGTGAGCTAATAACCATAATGCTATTGTTTCCAATAGTCAATAATACATTAGACAATATTTGGGGGCACTGATGTTTAATACCATGTAGGATATGTCCGTGTTATCCACACGAAAATCCAAGGACGTGAGGTTTTTAGATGTATCTCTACTGCTCTGTGAGGATCAGACAGGTGAGTTACACAAAAGGTCACCTCTAGTACACACAGCTCAGTTTCTCCAGAATCTAACTTCAGGGTTTATTTTATCTTTTAGTATGTGGTCCTATACATACTAACATGAATAGTAGTAGTGGTGATACTAATTTTCTACATTTACTTATTGTATGTGCGTGCGTGTGCGTGTGTGTGCGTGTGCGTGCGTGCGTGTGTGTGTGTGTGTGTGTGTGTGTGTGTGTATGTGTGTGTGTGTAGACAACTTGCAGGAGGTCAGTTCTCTCCTTGCATCACATTGGTTCTGAGGATGAAACCCAGATCAAGCTCGGCAGCCAGCATCCTTACCCACGGAGCCATCTTGCAGCCCATTAACAACAGTAACAACAGGTAAAGTGCCCTTGCTGCATTTTCATTTCTTTTAGCACTTACTTGGAAGAAATCTTTAATTGCATGGTGAGACCACTGTGCATTGGTATTTCAAGTAAAGCAATTTGAAGCCTATGCTTTATTTGGAAAAAAAGGGAGAAGTCGCTCAGAGCTGGTCCAGTGATTAAAGACACAATGTTCTCTTGGGGCAGCATCACAAATCTGTCTCTCTGGGGAGGGAAGTAGATCTGTATAAACAGGCTCTCCTTCTCAATGTGGGGAAAGCCAGCAGGAGCCCTTTTGGCTGGGGCTTGTGGGTCATGCACAGTCCTCTGCTGTAGGTGAGCCCTGGTCAGTCAAGAGCTCTGAGGAAACCAGAGACACCGGGGCCCTCCCTAAGGATGTTGCCCAGGAGGAAAAGTGCAGGGGAGGAGAGCAAGGCTTCTTCTACCTTCCCTGTGCTTGTGTGCCTTCTTATTGCAGCTGGAAGCATCTCCATCAGGTGGTCCCAAGGGCAAGAGAAACAGGAGGGAATTCTATGCACTGCCTCACCTGAGGGATAAAAATAAACGCTATGCACCGCACTGTGTTACCTGATTTTTCTGTGGGTGTTTTCTGTGAGTACCCACCTCCAACTTCTACCTCATAGGCACATTCAAAATAATTTTTTGAGAAAGTTCTATGAAAGTACACAGTGCAATGTTGCTTTCAAAATACTAGTTAAGTTTTGTTTAGTGACAAACATTGCAAATGGCACCCGGAGAGAGCCACAGAGCACAGCTTGTACCGCCGTCAAGAGACTAGGAGAAAGATAACCATCGGAAATAAAATCTAACCTTGGCACCTGACCCTGCAGGGGAAGAAGGTGAAAGAACACGTCAAAGAAGGCCTAAAAATGAGTTAGGAAGGGACAACCTCATTTCCTCAGACAGAACTGAAATAATACATTTAGTTGAAAGTCAATGCTCTGACGTCCTTAAAAATCCAAAAGGAAAAAAAAAAAAAACAGAACAAAACAAAAACCAACAAGCAAACAAAACCAGAAGGGAAGGTATCTGACTCTATGTCAAAATCAGGTTGGCTCCAGAGAACAGAAACCACACAACATAAAAACCGAACTTCCATTCGCTTTCAGCGGCAGCAGGAAAATAAAGACAGAGAGGAAACTCTGTATAAACGGATCTTATAGAAACTCAGACTTCCCCTGCTCCATCTGGTGTATGCTCCTGCACCCATAAAGCCATCCAGAAGGAGTCCTTCGCTGATGGCTCAGCAGAGTGGATCTGGGGAGTCAGGGGGTGCAGCCGGCGACATGGGCTCACTCGGCACCCACACAGCACCTCCTGCATGACCAGGCACAGGGAGCAAGACTCGAGAGCTAGGCAGTGGATCTAAGGAAAGGGAACAGGCCCCTGAAGGCACAGCTGTGAGTGCCAGCGGAGGGGAGGGCTCTTCTGGATCCCGATTGATCGTCTAGGACCATAATCCGGTAATCACCTCCCTTTCCAGTCATTTCCTTATCTCAGGATTTCTGCTTTGAACTAGCGCCCCTTCTGGGGATGGGCTGCCCAACTCTAATGCAAACAGTCCTACAAACTTGAAGGAAAGCAAAACAAGGACACCGAGCCGACCAATCACTTAACAATCAGTTCAAGTGATGTATCCCATGCTGTCATTCTGGTGCCAACAACGGTGTATGACTTTTTCACTCAGTTAAGAGCAGCGATGACTAGGACTCATTCCCTCTGGTACTGCTTTTCACCGGACAGGTCCTTTTATATCACTTCCGGTGGGCTATCATCACTCTTTCTCCTCTATTATGTCCATTCCCGTTACATTAGTCTTCCTTAAAAAAAAATGCTCCATGCGCTCATATCACTGATGTACCCCAAAGTCATGGAGGATACCACATTCTCGTCACCCTTATGTGTACTTCAGATCTCCCAGGCCCCCCCCCCCCCCCCGAGTTTTAGGTCCATCGCACACACCTTCCCTGGATTCTCCATGGATACCTCAAACACAGCAAGACAAACTCTGGAGGCCCTTCTCGACCAATCTCCCACGGAGCTGCTCTCACTGTGTGCCACACTTCGCCAACGGCCCCTGTGTATAGCCTATGTATCAGCCCCCTAAAATCTATCTTGACCACCATCCACCCATCATTTGTTCTTACAAGTACCCTCCCAAATCTGAGAGTTTTCCCCTTCTTTATCCATCCACATCGGCCAACAAAGCCCGCCCACTCAACCAATTCCAAGGACTCCCGTCAATACCATCTTTTCTGTCCAGGCTCGTTTTTACACTCCCACTTCCGCAGAACTACTCCACGCATTTCTCAGAGTTAAACTCAATTCCAAGCTCCTCCACGAAACCTCCGCCCACAGCAGTTTCTTTGTCCACTCAGTACAAGACAGGGGTATCAAACACCGCAGGTCCATACACAACTGCCCGCCTTTCTTCAATCAGCAAAAGGGTACACACCATTTCACACGACTCCCAAGTACTTGCGGCTAAAGATCAAGGAGCCATTTCTAAAGCCCCATGTCTCTGCCTCCTTTTCCAAAATGTTTACTGTGCAACGCTGAGTGTGCTGTATAACCTATACTATCCTAGAAGCCCATGTAATGTGTGACTAAGAAGCCTACTCCAGAATCCATTTTATAGATCGCTCTTTGGCCAAGCAGTGCGAACTGGGATGTTTCCCTACCATCCCCTAATGGGGTCATTCCTCTTTTTGGAGAGGTCTTCTCCCAAGGGTGCTTCCTTCCCCTATGTAGAAAACAGACCTTGTTCACTTGGAGTGTGTGCATAGAGTATATATATCACAATGCAGCCTTATTGCGTTCTATCTGCAAGACTTCTCAGGACCTCCTCCTGACCACTCTTTATTGTTAGTTGTCATACTGTCCCTGGGGTCCTTTGCAGCTCAGATGTGATCCAGGGATCCTACTCCTGGAGTAATTTTTTGGTCGCCTCCTTTTTGTCTGCTATTAGCTACCTACATAAAACTTTGCTCTTATTGGTCAGTTTTCCTAGTGTAAGGCACACAAATTCTCAGTTCAAAAAGGGCATTCTTTAGTTCAGGTGGTTCTCAGTTCTAAAATCTACCATTATCCAAACAGACTTTACCCTCTATTGTTGTGGAATGTTATTTTAACTACGCAAAGATGTTTATGCTGTGGAATATTACTTCAACTATGTGAATGTGTGTTACATTTGCTTCTGCTACCTTGGTTAACGATGTAAAGATATGTTGTATTTGCTTCATCTTGCCTGCCTAAGGTACCTGATTAGTCTAATAAAGAGCTGAAGGGCCAATAGCTAGGCAGAGAAAGGACAGGCAGGGCTGGCGGGCAGAGAGAATAAATAGGAGGAGAAATCTAGGCTAAAAAAAAAAAAAGGAGAACAAGGGAAGAAGGAGAGAACAAGGGACATGCCCAGGGCAAGAAGCCAGGCAGCTGCCAGCCAGTCAGACATGAGACACAGTGAATGTAACTTATATAGAAAGAATAGATAGCAAGCCTCAAGGCAAAAGGCAGTAAAGAGAAACAAGTTAATTTAAGTTAGAAGAGCTAGCCAGAAATGAGCCTAAGCTAGGCCGAACATTTATAATAATAAGTCTCGGTGTCATGTTTTGGGAGTTGGTTGGTGGTCCAGAAGAAAAAGCCTTGTACACTCTATCACATCTTAAGCTATTAATTATAGGTCATTGTTTCTTGACCATAAGATATCTATAGTATTCCAACTGTCAAGCTTCTATCACTCTTAATGACTTCATTATCTATAAGTCCAAGATCATCTTTAAGGTTTACATGTTGAACAATAAGGAGGGATCGCCCCCCCCCCCCAATACTCCTCAGAAAAGGGAAATCCCCTAATCTGGAGTTCTTGAAATGATCTCAAATATTACAGAATGCCTTATTTTGAATAACAAAGCATTTAGCCTTCAATAACCTCAGTCAATTCTACCTTTGGATTAGATGAAGGCCTTCTGACAAAATTAGCTAATTTTTTTTTTTAAGTGAAGGAATTTAACTAGATACAGTACCTACTACGGGGATGATCTCAATGTAAGGGAAGACAGACGTCACAAACAGACGTCAAGGTCATGACACAGGTCAGGAACACGTGCCTAATTCATTACATATGGAATTGTCCTAGTAGTAAGTGAACAGCAGGTCTAGTGACCAAACTTTCTTACTGAAACTGATAACATCTCAAACAACCCAGAGGGCTGTGAAGAGGCCACACACACAGAAACAGGGCGTTAGTTAAGTGACTGCCACGTGGCTGAGGGACAGCCATTGCAGAGCACTGGGAACACTAGAAAACAGCAGTTTCATAACTGTGAGAACGGCAAGAAGTGACGGATCTAACCTGCCACATTATTTCATACAACCTGATTTTTTTTAAAAAAAAAAAACATGGATAAATCAGCCGATTATTTAAATAGCCATGTAACCAAATCATCTATAACCCTAGGTATTTACATGACGGCTAACCTTGTAAACTTATCTGTACGTGAAGATTCCGATGAACAAGGCACCAATTTAAGGACTGGGGGGAATGTTATTGACTACTCTCTGTAGTGATAAAACTTTATGTCAGGCTGGGGAGGGAGAGAAGGCAGCCCACAGCATCAACTGAGCAGGGCTCGCAGGGGCTCACAGAGACTGAAGCAACAAGCAGGGACCTTGTGAGGTCTGACCTAGGTCCTCTACATATATGTTATGGTTGCGTAGCTCGTTGTTCTTGTGGGGACACAAGAAGAGTGGAAGTGGGGGTGTGTCTCTGACTCCTTTGCCTGCTCTTGGGACCCTTTTCTTCCTACTGGGTTACCTCATCCAGTCTTAATATGAGGATATTTGCCTAATCTTACTGTAACTGGTTATGCCGTGTGCGGTTGATATCCCTTGGAGATCTGCTCTATTTTGAAGGGAAACGGAAGAGCAAGGGATCTGGGGGAGAGGAGAGGTAGGGGAGTATAAGGAGGGGTGGAGAGAGGGTAAGCTGTGGCCAGGATGTGATGTATGAGAGAACAAATAAGTAAATAAAAAAAGAAGTCGTGGTAAAGCCCTTGCCTAGCACACATGAGGCCCTGCCTGGGTTCAATTACCTGGACCACAAACTACTACTATTAATAATAATTCATATTTCATTTCTATTATTTTCCTCTGTAGTCTCTCAATGATTAAGTAGTTCTGGTAAATACAAAGAGCAGTATTATTTTATAGGTTATTATAAATGCCTTATTATTTACAGCAGTTTAATAAATCCAATACATTGTAAATGTAATACATTCCAGAAGTGTCAGTCCTGCTCTATGGCCCCAGGGGCTTGAATTTTGGATGCTGAAATCCTTGTTATTCCAAACTGCATGTTTTGTCATTCTGAGAATGGCAACATTCTAAAGGAAAAAGGTGAATTTAAGACCGTCTCCTCTTAACACTTTTTTTCTCATTTGCCCACGAAGAAGAACCTTCGGCTGAGGGAAAACTCAGTGCTGGTCAGGAAGAGCTGACATCCAGGCCTCTCTCCTCTTTAATTTTTTGTTGTGAACTCTAGTACTATGCTCTGGGTACTTCTCTTGGGATTTCTATGTTTACAAATATATTTTCAAGTTACCCATTGCTTTTTTTTTCTAGGCTGTATTACGAACAGACAAAAATGTCTGGGCCATATTAGCGTAATTCTCTTGCTTCTTTAATGCGATTTCTGACTTCTCTCCAGAGGTGAAATGTCTCACAATCCATTCATACCTGCCTGATCGTGGCTCCTGGCAAAGTTAACCTTCGCTTTCAACGTAAAGGCACACTTCTCTCCTCTGAGGCGCTCTTCCTTTCTGCCAGATGAGCCATCTTTCTAATTAGCAGAGCCCCACGCTAGGGTCAATCAAGCAGAATGGACCTGGTGACAACAGATGCCAATCCCAAGCACACCACTCATGAAATCATCCATTATGCAGAGGTGACCTAGGCCAGCTGGCACAAGGTGGTACCCCCGCTCACAAGATGACAGCATACCATCCCACACTTCTGGGAAACACATACACACACACACACACACACACACACACACCTCAAATCACATCAGTCCCTGAGACACTTTACGAATCTCAGGACTCTATAAGGTCAACCTTGCCTGTGTTGGCTCACACGCTATCACTGTTGAGAGTTACACAATGTTGAGGCTTACAGACAGCTAAGGGAAAACCCACACTTACCTTCAATCCTCTTTAAAGCGGAAAGGCACATATCCTTCCTTGGAAACTCAAAGGGATTGTTGCAGGTTCGGATGGTGTCACATTCACACTTCCCGTTGATGATATTGCAGCCCGAGACGAGATTTTCATTGCATGGTTCAAAACCGAGCAGCTGGTCATCATCCCAGTCCTCATCTGGAAAACAATGACCCAGAGAATGGCTTGCTCACATGCTTCCTTCAAGGGCCTTGAGATCAAACACACACTGGGATGTCAAGACGAGCATCCGACTGTGAGGCCTTCACTTGTAAAAGGCAGTTTGGGCTGCAATTGTACACACAAATACAACATAACCTCCTCTTGGTCACTGGGAAGCCTGGAATATAGCCACACATGTGGAAATTAAATAGTCACATACACAAACATTTGTGATCAACATCCACGACTCCCATGTGCCACCACACACCAAGTATGATCCCGAAAAATACTGAATTGGGGGAGCAAGGCTTGGGAGATAGTTCAGTCAGTAGAGTGCATGCCGCACGCATGGGAGGACCCATGAAAGCCAAGGGTGTTGCTGTTATAATCCCAGTGCTGAGGAGGAGGTGACAGGAGGATCTTGGGGAGTTGCTGGCCAATCAGCCTAGCTGAATGAGTGAGTTCCACAGACCCTTCCCCAGAAAAAAAAAGGGTGGATAGTGTCCGAGGAATGACATCCAAGGTTGTTCTCTGTTCCATATGCATAGGTGTGCAACACACACACACATACACACACACACACACACACACACACACACACACACACACACACACTTTTAAATTCTGAAACAAAGCTTCTTCAACTTCCACGTTCACTAGGAGTATATATGAGTTACATTTGCCAATCTCAAAAGACAACTTAGGTTAACTTTTTTCTTACTGTAGACCACAATACACCAAGGCAGCTAATAAACATCGAACATCATATCATTGAGAGAAAGGAATGAAGTCTGTGGAGACCCACAGTGGCTTCCTATTGCGACTTTACTCAAGGTCAGAGACTCTGAGCTTGCTTTACCCAGCAAGGCTGAATAAGGAGATGATTTGGTCACTGGCGTGTTTACCAGGTGTTTGGAAGGGTCTACACTTGGCTGTATGGTGTTGATCTAGCAAGGGGGAGGTCTTTTGCCTCTCCCCTTGGCATATTATAAAAAGCTGTGTTGGATAAATGAAGGGGCTGTTGGGTATTGACCCAGGCCCTCCCGAAGCTATCTTGTGTTTCTATCTTTCTTCTCATTTTCTAGGTCTATCTTTCTACCTAATATTTTCTCATTCCTCTCTCCTCCACCCAAGAACCCTTCATAAGGTGGGAGCAGGTCGGAGCTGGACTCCCACAGGCTCCCACAGAGATTCAATGGAGGAGATCCCCTGTAACATATTTTGGGACCCACTGCTGGCACCCAACACTACCTACAACAAAGCTGATGATGACCACCACACAAAGAGCTACAACCCAATGAGAGACAGGAGTCATGACATTCAGAAGCTGAGACCAGTTCAGGTGCTTGCCCTGGGATGGAAGAGATGGTAACATATAAAGTAGGTTCTAGAGCTAGCCCTGAGAAATGGCTCAATGGTTATGAGCAAGCACTGCTTTTGCAGAGGACCTGGGTTCTATTCCCAGCACCCACATTGGGTAGCTAACAATCTCCTGCAATTCCATTTCTGGGAGCTCTGATACCATCTTCTGGCCTCCATCAGTATCTGTCCTCATGTGTACAAACCCATACAAGTACACATAGTTAAAATTAGTAAGAATTAAAACCTTTAAAACCAGCTTCCCCCCCCCCCCCCCCCGGGAGCCAGTTCAGAAAAATGCAGCAAACATGAGAAACACTGATTAGGTTCTGTTCTTAACAATGTTCCTCCTAGTTCAAATACCTCGGGACAGAAAACCACAGAACTTCTCTACAGACAACCGGGGACACGAGTCTCCCCTCTTCACGTTATCTTTAAAAGACCCTATCCTACCCGAGCTGGGGCTGACTGCTGGATGGCAAACATGTTTCTGATAACGGTATCTAGAAAGAATTTTTCAAAGTGCTTGGATCTGAGAGAGCACTTAACACCTGCTGTTCACACTAAAGGATACACGCCATCTTAAGACAGTACTTCCCAGCTGAGGTGTGTGGCTCCATGGCAGAGTGCTCGCCTGGCAACTGTGTGACCCTGACATGGACCCATCACATTTCGAGGGGCAGGGGAGTTACGTTTTCATGGAAGACAGTGCCAACAAAGAGCTATGGTTTTCACAGAGCTAACACTTAACGTCTGGTGCCGTCACTCAATGCACATACTAGACAAGATTACTCTCCCTTACTGAAATAATTTTTTTTTTTTTTTTGCCAAGGAATCTTGAGAGAAGAAATCACAACCTGAAGAGCTTGGGGCGGTTCTTTGAGATGGCAGAGGAGAAAAATCTGTGTTGATTTTAGATGAGGTTCATGTATGTAATCAATGCCTCAGTTTTGATTATCTTTTGGTTTCAAAGTTTAAGCAGATTCCCAAGTGATCTGTTTTATGATCTATTCTCTTACTTGGCCTGCCTTAGGTGCTCAGAAATGGCACGTAAATAATGCTCACACATACAAAGGCACACTTCATGCTCACCAAAATCACTTCAAATACCCCGAAAACCAGAAAATACCTCAAGCAACTCAAGACAGAAAAAATGTTATCTGTCTTCAGTTATGGCATGGGATGGCACCTCAACGCTTTCTCATCTGTGTTTAGCACAGTCTAGGCACAGGCTCAGCGGAACTTGCAAAGAACTTTCTGTGACGGCATAGTCAAAACTGCAATGCAGAGACAGTTGAATCCTAAGAATGTCAAAGCTTCTAAGTAATTCATAAAATATTTGAACCACTCGCTCGAAAGACCATCCATTTGTCTCCCTTCTTTCTCTTTTCTTTTTTAAATGAAAGGAAATCTCAATTGCTGATTTCATAAATATGCACAGCATTTCCAAACTAGGTTGCTTCTTCCACAATCATTCTTGCCACAAAAAAAAAAAAAAAAAAAGAAAAGAAATCCCATGCTTCCATTATACTACACAACCCCCGCCCCGGGGCGCAGGCCTCCCACCCAGTCCTCTACTGTCTTCCTACCTCTATTCCCTTGTCCTTCCGCCTCATTTCCCACACCTGTTGTCTTCCTTGAAAAGCCAAGGCTATTCAGTGGCTTTCTCTTGCCAGACACCAAAGACCAAACTTCGCTGTTGAACATAACATTCTTCATGATGTAGTTTGTGCCTATTTCGAGACCCCCTCTTTTAGTGATCCCCCTCACAGCTCTATCCTCTATGTGCACTGACAGTCTCACCGCAACCCTAGAACTGTTCCCGGTGCTTTGTGTTTCTACCTAGAACACAGGTTGGCTTTCTGCTTCAATGGAACTCTTATTCACTCTTTGAGACTCAGATCACTGTGACTTCTTTTGAGACGTTTTCTCCAAATGCCCGGGAGAAGGAACTGTTCCATCTTCCATGTATCTGCAAGCATATGCACAGGGTCTCTCACTGTGATCGAGGTTCTGTCTAAGTTGAACGTCTCCAATGGGCCAGAGACCTAACTGGTAGGAACTGGGGGATACAACTGTTAATTTCCTTAACATCAACACAGTGTGCGTGTGTGTGTGTGTTTGTGTGTGTGTGTGTGTGTGTGTGTGTGTGTACACAATAAAAAAGTTTATTATAAAACAGACACACAATGTCACAAGAAAAGTGTATTTCAAGATGATATATAAATGAAACACTTTTAAGCAGATCTTGTTTTAAAAGCTTGTCATGAAAGCACTGAGTGGGGCACATATTTTAAACTAATGCTTGCACACTGGTAGTTTCTGACTAGGAACCATCTGCCATTTGTCTCCGTCTCAGTCCAGCTCTCGGACAGCGACCACTTAACACCTGGTGGGCATTATCATCCTTCCAAGAAACCCATTTTCGGAGCCAAGCCATTTGGACCCCCAGATGCAGCTCCCTGTCCTCACTCAGGAAGACCGATCGCCCTGAATTCGGAATCAGTACTGAAAGGCAACAGCCCCTTCACGATCCCCCTGGCTCTGTACTGCTTTGTTTCTGAGGGTCTTGGTGCGTCACGGGCTGCACCAACAGTGCCACGGATAAAGCTACTGTCCCTGGGGATGTCACCAGCACCATTCCATCAGCCTGGAAGGGAGGCTCTCTGAAGCCAACAATATGGCCGATGTGTTTCTCGACTTTGCGGAAAGGAAACCTTTCTGTTCTCTGGCCCCACCTAATCAATACTTTGTTTTTCTTTTTAGCAAGCAGTTCCCTTAGCAACGGTTGTTTTAGAGGGTCGAGAACAGCATGCTTCTAAGACAAAATGCTTTTACAGTTTTCTATTACAGAACATTATACTTTGAAATAACTTAACCGAAAACCAACAGGGACTGAAAGCAAAGTTTAATGAAATTTGATTAGATCACAAAGCTAATCAAATCTGAGACAATCTGAACCCAGTGCAGGCTGAATCTTTCTTATCCTAATCCTCGAAACCAAAAATGTTTCAAATTTCAGGTTTTTTTGGTTTTTGGTTTTTGTTTAGTAAAATATCTGAATAGACTTTGTGCTGTAACCGTGCTCAGAAAACCTTGAATTTCAGAGCATTTTAGACAGCAAGATCAGGGTGGTCTATCTACAGTACTACTACACAGTGCTTGGTGAATTTTCTTTGCAGATGTCTACCCAACAAAGCATCTGATTTTTTGACATAGTTCCTGGCTTCTCTTTGGGCTGGTCAGGACAAAAGTAGTCCAGATCAGGGTACCGCCCCGTATTTATAACAAGTACGTTTTTTCCCCTAGCATTCTACATGTGACTAGGTGTAGTCTCCTAGACAGAAGGGTCAACAGATACTATTGCACATGTATTTTAAAGTTGGTACAAGGTAACGAATCAGGATGCTAATTCTTTTTCCTGAATACACGAGAAACCTAATGCTGGGTACAAATTCAAGGTGCTACGTTTCCAAGTCTGTCCAGGTACATGAGTACATCCAACTGCCAACAGGACACCCCCCCCCCCTAGGTTTCACCTGGAAACGCCCTATTTTTTTTCCTCCAGAGAACCACATTGCAGCGTGCCGCAGAAAGGCTTCTCAGGCACATCTCATACCATCCCACAGAACTAGTGAGATGAAGAGTTGAAAATTAGTACAATTAACAACCTAACTTTCAGTGAAGAGCCTCCTTAGGGGGATTTTTTTAATGTTGTTTAACTGTTGCATCATTCACTGTACAGGGTGGTGAAAAGGAAGATTCACTGGAAGTCCGGTGCTATCACCTCTCTTTAGACTAAGACGCCTTTTACGTGGCTTTGTCCCCCCCCCCCCACTGTCGTCAAATGGACACTGAGGGGGTAAAGACAAATACAAATTTAGCATTATTATAGAGACAGTTGCGCTCTTGTGTGCCATTTTGAAACGGTCTTGGGGACTTTAGAAGTCTGCCAGCCACATGTTAAGAACTGCCGTTCTGACGCATGGCCTTGCCCTGCTGGTTTCGAAGCCAAGACAGCAGGCGATCCCAGACTAAGAAACAACAGTGAACAAGGCATACCTCTCCAGGTCATCACTGAACCAGAAAAATGCTTCCTGGGGAGTTTGAAAGCAAAATGCCTCCTCCCCGCTCCCCCACCCCCGGCTCTGAGGCTCACAGATTCGAGTTCTTGGTTCCTAGTTGGTTGGCACTGTTTAGGAAGGTTACAGAGAGGCGTGGCTTTGATGAAGGAAGGGTGTCACTGGGGGCCAGGCTCTGAGAGTTTAAAAGTCTGTCCTACTTCCCTAGTTCTTTTTCTCTGTGCGTTATGTTTACAGCTGAATATGTGATCTCTCAGCTGCCTGCTCTGGCTGCCGGCAGCCATGCCTCACACACCTTAGGGACTCTCCCTGTAAAATCGTAAGGCCAAAGAAACTCTGCTGTGAGATGCTTTGGTCCTGGAATTATATCACAGCAAGAAAAACAGGACTAATAAGCTTCTCTAATGCAATTACAGCAACATGGGATTTGTAAGTAACAAATGTCTACCTTAAAAAAAAAAAAGCCACACTCGTTCATGAGATCTTTTTCTAGGATATTAATGTTATAAAAACAAAACAAAACAGAAGCAGCTTATTTGGGACCTCTCTCTTTTTAAACAATCAGAGTAAAAACATCACCAACAGAAGAAATGCTAGCAGGTCAGCTAATTTATATCCCTTCATTTAGTACAAAAAAAGGGGGGGATTCCCCTACTGGCTAAAATTTCTGCTACATTAAGCCACCTAGAAAGGTTGCCAGCAAAAATAGAAAAGCGGAAGAAACTTTGGCATGTATTTTTTTTTAAAAAAAGAAAGAAATACAGAAATAGAGGAAGAAATGACTCTTGGATCTTGTTTAATTCTGACAAAACTGGACTCCATCGTCAACGACCACCTACCCTCAGGCTCCAAGTTCTGAAGGGAACAGAATGATTTTTGATTTGGGTAAACTGCCAGGTATCCAGGGCCAAGCCATGGGCAGCTTACACCCGTGTTGATATGTTCATTCAGGTTCATATAGTTTACATTTATCCTCTAAGCACATGGTTCTATAGGTTTTAATGGACATCCCCTCGCCCTGATTTTCTCAACAGCTCTTGTAGTCTTAGTTCAGCAGGCAACTTTGCAGAATATAAGTGGCTTCCTTGTTTAATACAGAACACGTGTTGGTATTGTAAAAACACGGCCCCCTATTTACTTCCTCCTGGACTGCCTTTCTGCTCCATAGTATCTCTGGATGGTGTCTCTTACGGCCTTCTTCCACGTTTGATACGCAAGATTTGAAATACAAAGCCTTCCATGCTGAGAGTAGAGAGGAAGAGCCAAGCAGAGGGATGTGGCAGGGCCTCATACAAGAAGTTTGGGAGGCCCCTGAACTCCAGGTCTAAGAGGAACTATGGGATGCTCCAAGAATTTTTTTGTGAACCTGTTAGCCTGACTAATCCGGGATTCAACTTCTCTGCTCATCAAAGTATTCTTCCTTATGGAAATAGGACATTTCAGGTCTGACAACACGTACTGGATAGTGGGCTGTGCTAATCTGAAATCTGCCTTCCTGAAGGTTGAGGGTACAAATGTACACTCAGAGCCTCACCTTTCCGGTGTTGTCCCTGCTCAGGTTAATGGAGTTTCCTCCTAAGAGATAGCTGCACCCCATTATGGAGCAGTCCACTTACCAGAAACATGCTACAGCAGATTATTTAAAAGCAAGAAACAAACTCACGGTACACACTCAGAGAAGCTCACTGTAATGGAATTCTGTTGGCAGACGAGAGGCTTCTGGGAATATAGATCAAATTAATTCTTCAGCTGTTCACATATCCCTGTGGCTACGGTAAGCTGCAAACAGCTAATACTGGTATCTCTTTCCACGCCAGCCTAGAAACTCCAGTGTAAGGTCCAAGTGCTGCTCTGTGCAGCCCCAGCTCTCCGCTGGCTGTTATCAGGCATGCCGTTCTGCTCCAGGAGGAGTCTAATGCAGTGAGCTTTCAGTCTCCCTGCTCTGGGCTTAAAGCCTATGTCCCAGAAGCGGGTGCTTCCCTCTCCCTCTCTTTCTTGGGCTGTAATCAGTGCAAAGCAGGAAGGTCATATTTGTGGTTATCAGTAGAAAGGACTTCTGCTTTAAAATTTTGCTTTGCAGACATTTGCACAAAACGAAGCTATGTTAGGTGTCTGTCACTATACACTAGAGTGGACAAAACCAGAGTCCCTAAAACAATGGCAATACTAAAATACTCCCATGAATATTTGCTCAAGATAGAAAGGGACACAAAGCTCTAAATATGTAATGAAGGAGAACACTGGTTTCCTATTGTGTCTCAATGACGAATTCATTGAAAATGAGCAATACAGTTAACTAGATCACTTTATTATATATTGATTAATAAATATAAGGTTTTCGACCTCTGCATTTCTCATCAGATGCTTTGGCAATGCCACTAACAGGAGGGCCAGAAATGAAGAACAAACATAAACGGACTCCTCCTTTCTTTATTCCCATCACATATTCTTCAAGCACATACTGGTTATCTATTAGGTGTGCCAAGTTGAGCCAGGTACTAACGCCCTGTGATGTCAGGAAGAGGGTTTATAGTATCCATCATTCAGACCTAAGTCATGTAGCAAGTATCTGGAGACAGTATGGGAAATACATGGGAAGATTAATTTCCTTTCTGACTGCAGAATGCCGGTGAAGAAGAGTAAGGAGGCTTAGGAGAAGGTAAGTCTTGATTATAGGAGCAAGGATTTAACCAAGAAACAAACGTAAAACCAGGAGAGCGGACAAAAAACCTGGTGCCCACCAACACACTGCAGAACACTTCCGACTCTGTCTAAACTAAGAATTGCCCTGAAGTGCACATGGACAAAGAGGCTAAGACAGATGGGGTGACGTAGCAGAGAGAGCCCCGGCCCAGGTGACCACAACCTTGGCTCTGACACTGGTTCCTGTGAAGATCCTTCAGCCTTTAGCTCTCTAGGCTCCGGAAATTTTAATGACTAAAAAAGGCGGTGGAATGGATAATTTAAGAGATCCCTTTAGACTTTCCTCTTAAGTTTAAGATCCCAGCAACACTGTTGAAATTGTGCATTACTACGGATTTGCTGATGCAACTCTGTAGTGCCACAGAATTATAAAGCTACAGAAGTCATAATTTTAAGAAGTAGTTGTCTACTAAGAGACAGGTTGAATTTTGAAAACTACTAAGTTTCAAAGTATGTATTAAGTAAGGTAAACTATAAATGCAGCCATCACAGCGACTCAATGTCCAGTAAAACATGTTAGTTCCATGTTTATCTAGCCCCAAAGACTATCAATTATCAAATGTTCTGCTGCCTAAAATTAATACGTCTTGGTTAAGGGAAAACCATCCTGGGGAAGGATCTAACATTTTGTTTCATCTCTTCATCAAAATTCCCTAAAAGCCCTCAGCTGTCCCTCATGTGTCCCCGTGTTTGATCTTCCCAAAGAGGTACTTCCGTGTAAATCACACCCATTGAGAGAGGCATTAGGAGAACAGCCCCAAGCTTCTTAAGGACATGTTAGTTGCAAACAATTGGCCCATAAAAAGTCCAACATCTGGCCATTCACATCCTTGGCATGGAGCACAAAGCCTATTTTGACTGATTCCCAACACACATCTTCAGACTCTTGTCTACCACATGCCCCCTTCCTCCAGCAACACGGAGTGGGGCCTGTTGCTCACTTACCCATGCCGCTTCTCGACTCCATGACCTCCAGGACTTTACACAGCTCTGCTTACTCTTCAGAGAAAGCCCCTATGAACTCTCAAAGCCCATCCTCAGGGACGTATTGCCTGCACCAAGGCTGCACCCCCTCAACCTTCCCAAAGAGCATGACCAAATGGAACTTGCCGGGGACAGGCTCATTCGACCACCACAGTGGCTTCGGTGACAGGTCTGTTTCGTTACTGAGCTACCTTAGGACCCAGCAAATAGCAACTTTGCAAAACCAATGTTGCAGAAGGGATAGGGACAGAAGACAGAAGGCCTGGAATGTGAGCTAAGCCATGTGAGTATTTAAAAGTCAAATTATGGGCTGGAGAGATGGCTCAGTGGTTAAGAGCACTGACTGCTCTTCCAGAGGTCCTGAGTTCAATTCCCAGCAACCACATGGTGGCTCCCAACCACTTGTAATGAGATCTGGTGCCCTCTTCTGGCCTGCAGGGACATATGCAGGCAGAATACTGTATACATAATAAATAATAAATAAATAGATCTTTAAAAAAAATAAAAATAAAAGTCAAATTACTTTGAGAAAACGAGTTTGGTGCATGAAGAAGAAGGCCACCAATGACTGTGAAGCATCTTTGGAGTCCAGGCTTTTAATTTGGAAAAATGAATACAAACTCGTTTTCTTTTCATCTCAACACTGTATGAAATCAAGGTTTCTGTGTATCAATATTTATGACATTTTGAATGAGTGGATGAATATAATACACCTCAACCACTTCAGAGAAATAATAACAATAAACTCTTAGTTTCCTTTCTGCCATTTCTGCATATCATGACATTAGCTAATGTGACACCAGTTAATGCTTTTTGCAAGAAAGGCACTTGTGCACATGAATAATGCACAGAACTATTTTATAAATATTAATGTATGCTGTTGGCCTCACATCTGTTAGTCAAATAACCAAGAGCAAACCAGAAGACAAGGCATGAGAACTGCACTTTTCCAAAAGTGTGAACGACTACAGTGAAAAAACGTGACTGGATCCTTAAGCAACAACAACAAAATGACACGATACTCTGAAAGGAAGCCCTTTGAAGAATTTCAGTGTTTCAGTCACAGAGGCTGGACAGTCAGCAGAGATCCTAGGGGAAGTACATTTCATCCCCTGCTAACAGCCAACACTTGGTGAGCAACTTCTAGATGCCAGCGAATGGACTGCGGGCCTCGGCAGGATTAACTCGCTTGGCTGAGGCGAGAATTGAGCCACCTAGGTCTGAATCCCATGCAGACTGTATCATAGGCAAGAAGACGACTTAAGAACACAGGGTAGTGAACTGAGCACAAGCTGAGCAAAGTCTCAAGTTCACTGGATGCTGAAGACCGGAGCTCTTGACAAAGCAGGACAGGAATGCTTGACTTTTACTGCGGTTACACCTATCTCCAGGGAACATGACCTTAAGGCCCACTGCCCAGGGTCCCCTGACCATTGGGAACAAGCAGACACACCTTGTAGCCAAGATAAACAATCCGTGGGCAAACGTTTGCAACCATCAGAAGGATGGAAAATCTAAAGCATATAAACATGATCTCAACTCTTCTCCCCTTTAAGGAACAAGGGTTTCTTTGTGAGAGCGAACAATGCTTTCACATACAGCAAGACTCCTGAAGGGCATATAATGACTTTTTAAAGGTGTAATGATCTATAAGTAGCATTAAGGAATGCTTTCAGGATAATAACTTTGTGAATTCGGTCAGCACTGGTTGTGTAAGAAATGTTTTCACATATCAACTTAAGCCTGTTGTGAACCTCACCTTACTAATGTCTGCATACTTCAAGATCCATCATGTGGAAGATGATCATCAAAAGAGTGATGGTCCAACAGTGATATTTCTAGTTGATTCTCACCTTCAGTACCAACACTCTTTTCCAAGGAAGTGTCCTCCCTAAAACTCTTATTTGAAAATCTAAAGCTTGGGGATTGGAGGGGATAGCTCAGTTTTGCGCAAGCCCTTGAGTTCAACTCTCAACATTATAGCGTGTGTGCGTGTGTGTGTGTGTGTGTGTGTGTGTGTGTGTGTGTGTGTGTAAACAAAAAGGTCAACATCCCAAACCTGTGTGTGGGGTTGGGGGGTGTGGATAGTAAGATATGTCTACATTTGATCTCACATAGGTCTACCTATTACTACAGGAATCTCTTGTTATGTTGGTCCCAGCAACACATCAGTTCGTCAGTTACAGTCAATGAAGACAGTGATTTTTTTGTAAGCAGCATACAGTTTCCTAGTGTTAACTCATTTCACCATTAGGGAAAGTTTGATGTGTACATCTACATTTTTTTTTTTAAATTTCTGGCTCCTATTTAGAACAGTAATGTTGTAAATTAAAAACAAGAACTAGATTAACAGCCACAGCTTGTTAGGAAATTTGAGAACGTCTGACACACTGACTTTAAAGACAGTCCGTCCGTCTGTCCTTCAAATTTGCCCTGGGTTCTCCAGTAGGAAGCAAATGCAGACTACAGGATAATGAAAAAGAGTCTTGCCTTCTGACACATCAAGGAACAAATATTCACATCTTAGGGGGAAAGGGAGGTTTATGCAGCATCGATGTAACCCCTAAAATGCAAGTGAAACTGATCATACGAGTAAAATACGATAGAAAAAGGCTTTAAAAAAAATCTTAAGCCGTGTTTGAAAGACATATTTGCACATTTCTCAAAACCCTGGGAGCTTCTTCTGGGTAACAGCTTCATCTCTAAACATAATGGACACCCAGCTCAACATCAAGGCTGAGTGTGGGGGTCTCAGCGACTGCACAAACAGGACCTAAGTCTATACCGGTTCTCCCTGCCTGTGGAGTCACACTGATGAAAGCCTGAGCCCACCTCCAGCTGACCTTTCAACAACTTGCACTTTGCAGCCTGTTCCTGCTGCCCTTAGGGGAAGACTGGAGCCTCAGGGCCCCCGGCACTTGAGTTCCAAGGGCCTGAGACAGCCACCTTTTGGTGTGTGCAAGGTTCACAGTTTTCCTCCTCCTCGGCATCAACTTGGCCCCAAGACTCTCCCTAATTATTTTGTTTAAACGGAAAAGCCAGCTAACACCTCCCCATTCCCTGTCCACTCCAGGCTTTATATACTTTACCTTTTCTTTCTTTACCACAAAGCTTTAAGTGGGCAGGGATTTTTGCCTGGCCTCACCTCTGTATCTCCTGGGACTGTAGCAGAATCTGGCACACATAGGTCCTCCAGAAATATTTCCTGAAGGAGTCAATTCCCTGGGTCCAGGTACATTTCCATTTCCATGGGCTTCTGGAGATACCATGTCCTCTTCTTGGGAAGGCTTTCGTCTCCACTTCATCTAGACAGCTGCAACGACCTAATCTCCTCTTCTTGGGAAGGCTTTCACTTCCTCCTCATCTAGGTAACTGCCACTACCCAATCTAGCTTAACCGGCTTCAAAGTTTCTGTGACTTTCTCCACACATCCCCATCTAGCATATCCATCCACAACCCTTCCCTTACCCTAAAGCATTACAGCTGCTGCTTTGCAGCTGGACTCCGAAGTTTCTTGCAGCCAAAAGGTGCCTTCTTCACTTCCGACCCTGTTCTATGCGGAACTGATGGACAGCCCACAGTGAGGCTACAAAACCCATTTGCTGAGTGAAGTAAGAGAATGGTGTGTCTTCGGCAGGTGACCAACCAGGATAGGGCATCCCTACAACAGTTACTACACTCACAAAAACAGCAGCAACTTTTAAAATTCTCCTGCAGGTCTGTCTCTAAGACTCGGGGCTGCTCTCTTCACTACGTGCACATTCATATTTAACATCACGAGATGCAAAATAAATAAACTTTACAGTAATTAGGCCTTCTGGGGGCAAGATGGTAATTTTCAGGTATTTGAAGCTATAGTAATGTCAAAGAACGAAGTTCATACATTTTTGTATTTCTAATTAGAGCACATGCATGCATAAGCATGCACTCGCAGAGAATAACTAGTCTGCTTCAGATGAAATGTAAACAACAAAAAGTGTGAATCACCCAATTCTTCTCCCACATGCTCCCGCAGCACGTATTCCCACATGCAGTCAGGTAGGTGGATGTTTCAAAACCGTACTTCTGCGACGGTGTTCTATTTAAAGCCGGTCTTTGGAGTGAAAAAAGAAAAAATAACCACGAGGAAATTATTCAAATTGCAAGATTCACAACTTGTGGAACTAACTCCCTAACTCCCTACCCAAAGGTTGGAAAATCATTTAGTAGTTTTGCTAAGTACAGGCTTCAAGAATGGATAGATTTTTAGATACAAAAAAAAAAAAGAACTAAACTGACGAACTTTCCAAAGGGCATCATAATCATAATCCACACCCTGGTTAACTGGCTGTAAGGATCACTAGTTTCTACCAGGAACATGCAGCTGTGTACTATTTACAGGTACCTGAAATATTCTTTAAGACTTCTGTTGGTTCAGAACTTCCAAACTTATGGCAATATTTACGCTCTCTGGCAGACTAGAGATGCACGCCTCAAATCATGACATTCTGGCCTTCTGGTACCTGCCTCCCTTCTTGCAGCAGCCAAGTGGAGGAAGGCCTTCTATATACATCTTGCTTACATAGCCAATGAATGAACCGAATAGCCAAGACATTTCTAGTTAGCAATGTCGTGGATCAGCGCTTTACACAATGTCACGTGAGAAGAAGGGACGGGAGATAAGGAGCCTTGCTTCACCCAGATGCAGAATAACCATGGGGCACTGGTTACCATTCAGGACAACCTTGGGCTAAGGAAGAGTTAATCTCCCAGGCACAGAGATTCCAGCTGCAGAGGAAACCCCATTCCTTCAAGTCCAGGGGCAATAGGATGTCTCTACTCCAAAACAGGTGTTCTGCAAACAGACTGCCATAATTTCTACTCCTTTCTCAGAAGCATGGGGTTTAATTTTAAGGATCTCTAACGAAAAAGCTGGCTCACCTTCCCGGCACATCTTACAGCAGTTTGGAAACAGTATAATTAGTTCATGACTAGAGAAAGGTTTACATGAATTCTCCACCAAAGAATTCAATTGGGAGGAAATGTCTGTCCTGCACAGGGGTAAAAAGCGGGGGGTGGGGGCATCATCGCCCTGAGGTTTGTCCTGAAAACCTTTTCTAAGAGAGGTGACTGACCCCAGCGTGGTCCATTAGTAATAGAAAAGACAGAGACGGGTAAGTAACAATTAACCTCAATGTTCCTCTCTTCCCACCACTAACTTAACACGCTATTTGTCAAATGGGGTCTTCTCTACTCTAAAAAGTGGGATGCAGTTTCTTTGGGGGTGTGGGTGTCTTTCCTACCTTCTAATACATTTGGTTTTTGAAGTTAGAAATGTGTTCGGTCAGTACAGTCATTGGACGTTTCTGTTTTCGATGCATCCTTTTCAACATGCACAACTTCCTGTGCATTCTTGTGTCATCTGCCTCCCTTCTTTACCTCAAATCCTTTCCTCATTACCCCACCTTCTGTGGCTGCTAGGTTGCCTGAAGTCAGCTTTGCTGAAGGTTCAACATCCACCTCGTCTGAAGAAAAACACACCTGTTCCTGCCTGTCAACCCTCTGGGTGGAAGCCTTCCGGACTAGGGATGGGGGAGTTCATACCACCCTGTGTTTCCTTTCCCTCTATCCCACCCCAAGGCCACGGGGGGGGGGGGGCAGCCTTCCCCCTCCCAATTCCTTCCTGTTTCCCAGGCCAGGTCCATCCAGGACACCCAACTGCCAGGGGTCAGAGTGCCACATTCCAGTGGCTTCACACCACCACAGGGAAGGCTCCAGATTCCTTCGTGGGGGGTGGGGGCAGGGCAGGGAGGCTGGAGTTAAAAGTTCACCAGGGGCCAATTCAGCCCACTGGGCTCTATGTTCAGGACACAACACCATGGGGGCATCAGGGGCGCCAAGAACCCCTTCCACAGTGGAGAAGGACAAGATCTCCAACCTCTGTGGATTAGGTAGGAAGACGAGGCCATCACTACTTTTTAAAAAGTAGTAAGAGCACTCTTTCAGGGTCTCAGATGTAATTGTAGAATTGGGGGGGGGGGGGGCGGGGAGGCGCTGGCTGAGGGAGGCTATTCTGGGGAGGCTATTCTGGGGAATCATTTCCGTAATTCTGGAATAGTTTTCTGGCCCCAGTTTCTTTCAGAGTCTGATGTACCTTTGACGGATAAAATGCCACTCCCACGTGACATCCAGACTTCTTCCCCTCCCTGAGGGACAACATAGCTACCTCCTCTCCCTGTACTGAACTTCTCGGCTCCAGTTTTTCTTGGTTTCGCTCTACAGGCTGAACTCACACCCACACAGACCCTGGCCTCGTCAGGACTTCCCAGGTCAGCCTACTGGTTGCTTGAAGCTGCATGAAATTTGGTCCTGGGATATGCAGCCTATCACGGATGCCCTAGGGCAGAAGGCCGTTAACATGATGGGAACTGACAACCTCACCCACCTACACCCCAGGCAGCGACTGGAGCAATACCGCATGGTACCCAGGACTGATCCTCCCACACAGTTAGTTCCACACCATTGGAACCCAAGATGGGGAAAGCTGTGGAGAGATGAGGAGTTCTGGGCCAAATTGGAGGGTTAAATGAGGGCATAGGAGAATGTGGCTGGTCTGATGGAAACAGATCTGAGAGGGAAGGACGAGAGAAGAGACGCTGGAGAATAAGGAAATGAAGGAAGTAAAGAGGGCCTT
The DNA here is from genome assembly GCF_007827085.1 of Peromyscus californicus insignis. Classification (NCBI taxonomy): domain Eukaryota; kingdom Metazoa; phylum Chordata; class Mammalia; order Rodentia; family Cricetidae; genus Peromyscus; species Peromyscus californicus. The sequence goes on along the minus strand of NW_026294492.1, from coordinate 28,084,452 downwards.
TTTTTTTTTTTTGAGACAGGGTTTCTCTGGGTAGCTTTGTGCCTTTCCTGTAACTCGCTTTGGAGACCAGGCTGGCCTTGAACTCACAGAGATCCGCCTGCCTCTGCCTCCCAAGTGCTGGGATTAAAGGCGGGCGCCACCACTGCCTGGCAAAGATAGTTGTAGAAGCCCCAGCATGGACCAAATCTCTCCGCCACACTGTTAAGAAAATGTTTTCTCCCCCAACCCTTGCTTTAAATGAATGCCTCTGAGTGAAGTTGAAGAGCAAAGACTAATAAGCAAGTGTGTAAGAGTTAATAAGACCCTACAGAAAGAAACACCGAGGAGCCATCTGACTCGAAGCAATTGTTCTTGTTTAAAAACAGAGAGAAAGAATTCCTGACCAATTAACCACTTATCACCCACCCCCTTCTTATCAAGCAAGGGTTGCACTCAGGCTCTCTTATTTGTTAAGACTCCAAACACCAGTGAGAAGATGCTCTGTCTGTGGCGGATCATCAGGAATTATCATCTGGGCTCCCTCCCTCCCTCCCTCTCCTGCACACACACACACACACACTACCTTCCAGAAGAAAACGGCTCAGTGTTCTGTTCACAAAAAAAACTGCACATTACGGCCACGAGCCGCTCTCCCAGTATTGTTGGCAGTCTGTGTTCCTGTCAGCGATGAAATAAAAGCGCCCGCGTTTCGCACATAAGCAGTGTGGGACTACAGCAGAAGCAATTAGGCGGCCCATAAAGTGTGCCTATGACAGCTCTTCTTCCTTTTATGAAGATCCAACTTTAAATGGACCGCTTCAATGTGGGTGAGACAGATGTGGGGAAGAGAAAGCGACCGCATGCCCTTCCATTCTTCCTACAAAAGGACGAATCCTTCAAACCAGGGCAAAATAATCTTGCCACACAGGAATCACCCTGCAGTCCTGTGCATTACAATACAATTTTTTTTTTTTTTTTTTTTTTTTTTTTAGACGTTGAGTACCAGAGAAAGATTTAATGGCCAAAAAAAAGAGTCCTGGAATGCACTGAGAACTAGAACAGGAAGAGAGGTTATTAAAATGACAATGAACAGGAGAAATGGTGTTTTCAAAAACAGAGCAACCTGCTTTGTTTGCGTGAGTACATTTCCACGTTTGTTTAAAGCTCTAACAAACTCCACCAGGGAAAAGGATTACTTCTACAATCCTGTAACATAAATAATCTACTTCAATCTAAATACTTTTTGAATGTGAAGAAACACTTGGGGGGAGGGACAGACACAGGACTTCCATGCACACTACACCTTTTCTAACTAGGATGGCCTTTAAAAACTGTGACTGACTGCCAGATTCTGGAACCAAAACTCTTGTCCTCCAGCTCAGTCTTTACCACATGAAATGCTGCCAGCAAAAACTTTTATGCTTGTTTTCTTTCCTTTAGGGGAAACAAAAACACCACCAAAGACTCACTTAGTTTTGTAAGAGCTGTGATGATTCTCCTGGGGAGTAGGGTGTGGACAAGTCACAGATGACCGGTGGCATCCCACCCTGCCCCACCCCGGACATCTCATCTGGACCATTTGGACACCATTTGTTCCTCTGGTGTGTGTAGGAACTCTGTAAGGTACCCTCAGATTCAATACCCCAGGTGGCACCTACCTATGAACAAAGTCATCAATAGATGTCCCTTCCAAGCACCTGTACCATGGGATTGAAGAAAGATACCTATCAACTATTCATTCATTAAAAAAAAAAAAGACACTAAGCAATTGCTACTTACATGCCCCCATACTAGGTACTGAGGGGCCACAAAAGGACACAGTAACCAACTTAATTACAAAGCATCCGCCGACCCTATTGAGATGCCCACCTGAAAGGCAGTCAGGAGTTGAGGAGGGTACAGAGTCAGCCCATAAAGAAAGAGCAGAGTCTTCTTATATCCACCGCCTGTTTTAGGAGTTTGGAATGTCCCAATAACAGTGTTTACTGGAAATAAGTCACCTGATTAAGCTCTTTCATCCTCCCCACATTACCTGAGGAGCCAGTAAATATTAACGAAGCTTCTGAGTGACTGGGTACGCTAGATCAGATCAAATCACAGGCACCCAGGGATGAAGACGGAATTTGGAACTCCCAACCAGCCAGTCCATATCCTCATGCCTACACCGCCGCCGCCGAGCTGCAAAGCCCACAGCACTTTCATTTTTAGTTAGTAAGAGAAAAGAAAACCACTTTCGGACCTTCTGAATGTAACACTGAGCAGGGCATTTAACAAGCACCTAATGGGTAAAAACCACTGTTCTACGCTAAGGTACAAAGACACAATGACAACCAGTATTTACTGTGAGTGCACTATGTACAACACCCTACGCTAATTCTTTTGCACGAGTGAATTAATCACATCTCATAACCACCCACAGGAGAAGACACCACCATCACGCCCCTTTCCAGATGGAAGGCACAAACAGAGGGGTGAGCGGGCTGGCCAGGAGAACGCAATTCTGCAAGCACACGAGTTGCTGGGTTGGGCTGGGAAACTGACTCCAGAGCTTGAACTCCCACCCAGAGGCAAGCTTGCCTCTATTAATAAAATGTGGTTTCTCTCTAAGGAATCTGTCATCTAGATTTTTCCCGGGGAAGTCATTTTTCTCCAGCGAGCCTTTCTTGGAACTTTTACCCCGAACACCCCATGGAAAACGGGGACCACGCTCATGGCACATGTGGGTCTCGTGTCCCATGAGGACCCTGTCCCCATTGTCTGGGGGAGCTAGCAGTAAGGCAGTACTGGGGGGCTTAGATCAGTGCCACAGGGTAGGCAAGGAGGGCCAACTAATGAGGAGAGCTGCGGTCACTGGCTAGGCATATCCCCAAGTTCATGTGTGTAGTGTTGGGAGGTGGGAAATCAACTACAGACAGCTTTTCCATGTGGGCTTTTCCCGAGTCCTATGGGTAAAGACAACAAAGAATTCAGACCCTGTGCGAGGCAAGTCAGTGACAGACACACAAAAGCCAAGGTCAGGCAACTGCTGTCCTGGCCATGTGCTGGACACAACGAAGGGCAGGTACGGTGTTACAAACTCACATGCTGCTCTGTTCCATCAAAGACAGTGTGCTTGCAGTATACACAGAAGCTGTCCCCGGCCCCAAGATTTAATGCTCGTTTATTTATTTTTTTAAATTAACCCTTACAACAGGGTAAGAAGTTAGGTGTTGAAATACGAATGCAGAAAGAAAGGGACAACGATGGCTGAGGCTAGGACACTGGTGGAGACTCCGAAGAGAGCCACCAAAGGAGAGCCAGACTCTAAGGTCGCCTTTTGGAAGAACTGACGCTTAATGAGGTAAAAGTGTGAAGCAGCTCTAAACATCCATCCATAAACAATTCCGTGCAGCATCTACTTCTGGCCAGGACCTCCAACTATATTTATTCCTTCTTTAACGGTTGCACATCCCAACAGCCAGAAATAAACCCAGGGCTCTCTCCAACTCCAACTCCTCCCCCTTCATCTGAGCTGGCCCAACTCCAGGGCCCTGTGAGCAAGGAAATGTGGTCCAGCAACATCGTATTATCATTCACCTACTGTTCAAACACTCCTCTCTCCCGTATGCAGCTAACAGTGCCACAGAAGCTGCACCGTCTACCATACAAGGATGATACCCATCGAGTTCAGTTATACATGGATTTAAACGTGTGTAAGCTGGCACGATGGAGCACTTGTAGTCTGGGTAGATAATAAAGAACAGCTGATTAAAGATTAACTCCAGCACTCGAGCCGATCTATTGCGTTTCATCTTAAAATGGCTTTATAAACGGATTTCAATAACGAAGACCCCACCCTGAGCTACACCTTAGAAAGTCCCAGGCCCTCTCCTTTTTTTTTTTCAAACCTTTTCTGATTTCTGAGCAGCCTTCCCATACCTGTTTCTTCATCTGGGAGACAGAGCTTCCGCACCTACATTTCGATGGTGGTTTTAAAGGTGGAGAATGGCAATCATTTGTTTATGATTGTAGAAAATATTTATTAAGCTAAGTGCTTTAATTTTGGAGTTTTGCATGCTAATTTAATGCTATCATAAATTAATATCTCATAAATACCAAAGGTTTAGATTGTTAAATTGATGTTATTTCACCTCCAAATTAATTTTTTTAGTACCAAGTTATGTTCTTTTAAGTCAGTATTTTGGTCAAAAAAGTATCTCTTAAGTATTAGTTACACACACACAACCAAGTTGTATACTATGGTCTGAAAGAGTCTAGATAGGTACTCTTTCCAAATAACAAGTAGCCTGGTACTGTTTGTGTTTTGTGGACTATCTTGATTGGCATATATCACACATAGTTTACACTTATAATTCAGACACATACACAGTGGGGGCAACCAAAGTTTTTTGTATTCCTCAAATATATATATATGCATGTATACATATAAAAATATATGTAAATATATAAAACATCTATGTGAAAACTGATCATATGATTTCATAGACTATTTGTGCAAAGGGTCAAGTCAAGAGTTTTTAAATATTGAAAAATAACAAAACAAACCAATGTGAAATAGTGAAACACAGGCCATAAACTGACTAGGTAACTAGCATCAGAGTCGTAGAAACAAGCAGCAAGTTGATAATAGTAGAAAAAAATATGTTTCCCTGACAGGATTTCAACAAACAACCCTGACCATGGGTCTAGTTTGTGCCTTGCTGGATAACGTCTAGGCTGCCATGTTTTATTTTATAAAATGGCAGAAGTAGGGGATTGTTTGAAATACATAAAACCCACAGTGACCACAATATATGGTATATGTAGAGTACAAAGATTGCAAATTCACTGTGAAGTTAATGTCTAGTCCCTATTTAAGACTGAGTTAGTTACATTCATTATTCACACTAAATAAGCATATGTAATTCTATTATATGCTACTCCACTCTCCCCCTCCCCTCCTAAAAAGCAATGAACTGAACATGTCTCTCTCAGTGGGCTGACAACTTGCACAGAGCCTACAATCATTAGTTAGTTCTACAGAGCTCCAGTGCCTTTAGTCACAGCAGTCCTGATGATACAGACCAAACAACAATCAAGAGCTCAATTATACCCTGAGCAGAGATGCAAAGCGCGGATTGGAAGTCCTCAGTGGCTAATCCTTAGCGGGTATGTATGTGGGGGCGGGGCGGTGAGGGGAGTTGGGGGGACGAGAGGCGTGGGGGGGTAGGGGGGTATGGCACAATTGCAACCAACTTCTGGAAGAGCTTACGGAACCAAGAAAACCTTTTTAAGTTCAATCAGAATAAGGTTTTTTGTTTTTTTGGTTTTTTTTCCTTCTTGCTTTCTAGACAGCCCAGAAAACAACGTGGGGGCAAAGAGATGAAGTAGAAGCCTATAGCCCTTTCAATCCAATCACTTGGCTTAAATTAAATAAGGAGATTATGTGACAGGGCAGGGAAGTGTGTCTGTCCATTAACCTGAAAGAGGCGGGGTACACAATGCACGCTTCAAAACAAAACAACTCCGTATATAGAAGAATGGACAGGAACAGATAACAGAAGCAAGAAGCCGGTTCTGTGTTTTAAAGAGAGTACTGGGGATAACTTTTCCTTCTCTCTTCCCCAGTTCTCTAGTAAAAGCATGCTTCCTTTACAATAGTCTCCTTTAAAATGATGGCAGCAGCTGACATTTGGCCCCAGAACACATATCTAGTGATGAGGAATAAGATGTTCAAACTGGAACTACAAAGAAGGACCTTGGATACACTTTCTGAGGGACCATGAATGAACCTCAGGTTTCTTTATCCATGAAGGGTGATGCATATGTAACTCAGCACCAAGGATCTTTGAGCACTCGAGGTTTTAAGGAATTTCTTTATCAATCCTTTTGGACAAGCTGCCTTTGTGGATACCCTGGTCATGGCATTAGCAACTATAAACCTCTTGAGAACCCCAGTTATTTCAGAAGAGAGAAGACCCGGGCAGATTCATGCACAGAAACGATGTACATGCATTCATCTCTACACACCAACGACGGCACATTGCACACAGGGATGCTTGTATATGAATATGCACGCATCACCAAAATCTGTAACATATACACAGTTGTCCACTGCAGCGACACATTGTCCCCTGTAGGGAACGACAGAATGTCTGTCTCCATAGGTGCAGACTCATGGACAACATTCCCACTCCCATTCTGCCTGTCCATCCATTACTCTGCAAGACTCCATGCTAGGTCACTTCCTGTCTCTCTTCCTGCCCCCGGGTTGCCCTCTCGTTTGCCTTCTCTACCTCAAACATCACTTTTCTCCTCAAGTGCCATATCTCTGGGTTCAAACGCAGGCATGATAAGCTAGTCAAGAGCCAGTTTAAACATCTCTCTCCTTCCAATAGCTTTGAGGGGCTCTTTCCAAGACTCGGGGAAGCACAGCTATCCATGTGACTGAAATGGTACGTCACCCTCACTTCTCCGTTCTCTCCTCCCAGGAGTCTTTCTCAGTCACAAGGACTGTTTGCTTTGGCTTGCAGTCTGATGGGCACGCCCTCCTTCAAGTACACTTCCCAGGCCTCAGCTTCCATTCATTTATTTTGCTGAAGTTCAAGGGTAAGTGTGCACTGCATTGCATTGCATTGCATTGCATTGCATTGCAGCAAGCAAGCAAGGAAGCAAGCATGATCAAGGTTCTTCACCTGCCCCCTGAATTAACTACGGAACCACAGGTTTAAGAACACACACCTCAGGGGGTGGGTGCTGTTTGCCATCAAGTCAAAAGTGCCGCCTGCCGATAGAGGCAAAGAGGGACACACCTGTCCCTGAAGTCTGGAGGCTAAATTTTATTTAAACCTCCAATACTTTCTAAAGAGCCATCCATCAGATCAGGGGATCGATCGCCAAAGCACTTAGGCGTCTCCACTTTTCATTGCCAAGGATGGACTATGGACAACCTGAGTAACTTTGCCATCTGTTTCAACGCCCCCTCTTTCCAGTTCCAAAAACCTTTAATGCCAGCAAGAGGTCATTCAATAATAGGGCCTGAAAATGGGTGACTGGTAAATCCACCAACTGGAATATGAACCTTATCAACAGTTACAACTGGGTATGGGATGAGCATCTAAAACGTGAGAACGGCGGAAGGCTGGAGCGGGGCCGTCAAAAATCAACGTGCCCTAAGAAAATGGGGTTGCCAAGGCATGTGTGCTTCAACGATTAAACGACATGGGAGGGGGTGGTCGGAACACAAGGCCCTGCCTGGGTTTGGTCCCAGCACTGGCTGGACCACACACTTGTCAGGGTAAGTCTCTATGCGTCTGTGACTTGACCCCCTGCACTCTTATCTTGTTCCAATCTCTCTTCCTTGGCAGCAGAGAGGCTTAGTCTCATTTGGGCCTGTATCCTCAAGTATCTGATGTCAGCCTGTCTTCATTTGTAAATCACTTTAAGACCTTTGGAAAAACAAACAAATAAAAAGTTCACGACTAGTGTTGAAGGGAAAACAGCTCCCTGCCACTAAATACAACAAGTTCGGGCTCCCCGCTGCCACTAATCATCAAAGATTCCTCAGTCCCTAAAATTACGGGGTTTGGAGGAAATCCAAAAGGGACCGTGCTTCCCCAAATTCCTTATATTGCATTCCTGTGAACTTGCTGCTGAAGCCACCGGGAGGCGTTTTCAAAGTATCCAGTCACACACTTGCACCCTCCTGTTCTAGGTTTAAGATTTTCTTCCCTAGAGGAGCCTAAATTCCTCAGGACATGGGGACATCACCTGAGAGGGTGAGCGAGCAGTCAGTTCACTGCCCTTAACACAGACCCCAACATCCAAGGCATCTTGGTCGAACTCAGTTCCCTCCCAATGAGTGGACATTCTCAAATAAGGTACCATTCTGGATTTGCTGAGACTCCAGAGGTCTGTTTTTACTGACAGGTGCTCCTGTGTGGCCATTTGACGTGTGTTCTCGAAGCTGTTCATCATCATTTCTCGGAAGTTCATCAGCAGCTGGTCACCGTACTTGCTTAGTGAACCAGATTCCCTGGCCACCAGGAAAAGGCTAACAGCAAGCACTTCTAAGTGTCCTTACAAGAACAATTCTTACAAGTAGGTGAGGGAGCCGCCCATGAAAGGGGACACTCTGATGACAAGCTGGAGAGAGAAGTCCTAATGAACACATGAAAAAAAAAATGCTTTAAAATACTTGTTAAAATAAATAATGGCTGAATTCAACTCATTGTGGAAACGCTACCAAAAACATTAAGACTGGCTGAGGTGGACACAGTTAAAACTCACCTGTGCATCCTTTGGGAATGACAGGATTTCTCACGGGGGTGGGGTGGGGGGTGGAGGTGGGGTAGGGTATGTGTGGTGGGGTGTGGGGGGTGTGGGATGTGGGGGCGGGGAAGGTCTAGAAACAGGTAAGCACCTCTCATTTCAGTTTCCACAATACAAACCAAACGGCTGAGACGGAAAAGGTTTTTGTCTAATATCTTGGATGACCTTGAGTCTAGATTTAGTCAACAAATGCTCATTGAGTTCTTCCTGTGTGCCAAGCGCCAGAATAACACACAATCCTGGCACTGGAGTGGATCACACAACCCGGCAGGGAGGAAGGCAGAAATGTGAACTCTAACACAGTCTGAAAAGGCCTAAAAGAAGTGAAGGAAAGTGCTATTTATGGGCACCCAGGAGCAGGGGATGGTATTACTTTTTCCTGGGCAGGGCAGGAAGGCTTCACAAAGAAAGTGGCAGAGAGCGGACAGCCTGAAGGATGAGAGCCCATCTGAATGGCTGTGCAGCAGGCCCGGAGAAGCTGAAAACCGACACCACACCCAGTTTCCAGTTCCTGGCCTTGCTGCTAGATCTGGTAGCACAGGATAATGACAAATGTATTGAGCACATTTCCGAGTTTTGGATTTTTCCAAGGGTCTCGGCCCAAGATTGAAATCAGGTTGGAAAACCTAAAACTTCGGGAACAAGACCGTCAGGCCTTTTAATTTAGCACTCTTAATTTTTCCCTTACCTGTGGGCTTTCAGTAATAATATGTAAATTACCACGGCCCTATGGGAAGTTAAATGCTTATTACACTAAGATTAGAAACAACTGTAACGATTATGCATATAAAATACACCCCCCTCTAGAGTCAAAAAGCTGACACTTCCTCCTCTTTCTTTTTACTTCCTGATACCTTCTACTTTTCCATTCTCTCAAGAAACATTATCACCCAAGTATTTCTTACCCCCAGGGCAAAAGCTTACACATTCACAGACAATTTAAAAAATATAACACACGGGCTATTTTCATTGCCAAATGCAGCTGCAATTATGTATTTCTCTTGGATGTGTTCTATGTTATTAAAACTTGTAAATACTTTATCTCCTTCAAGTTTTCCAGGCCTCTGTTGGCAGGGTCTTTTCTTTTTCCTCTGTCTTTCTAAGTGTCTAATGTAATTTTCTGAATAGTGCCTCGATAAACTTGGCTGCTGAGGGGCTCACCTTTTCCCAGTTTAGTCTTTGAAAATAACATGATCTCTTTCCAACCAAACACACCTTTAGCTCCTTGCATTTTGTTTATTTCCCTACAGATGTCTTCCACTTCTCACCCTAAATTTCTGTTTTTTTCCTTTTGGCTCTCCCATCTAAAATTCCTTGATAAGGTCGGAAAAACTATGTTTAATGATAGCCTGTTAAAAAGCATCCTTTACCGCTCCAGAGATAATAACGTGTCTCAGTCACCAAGAAATAAACGTCAGATTATTCCTAAGCTCCACTTGCCTACTCATCGACATTCCAATTAAACAGGCAGTTTAAAAGCCTCCAAGTAGAACCTATGTTCAAATACAATAAATAAAACAGGTCTGGAGAGATGGTTCAATCCGAAGAGAGCTTGTCACACAAGCGTAAGGATCTGAGTTCACGTCACCCACACTGTGTAGAGGCTGGGCACATGTCATCTAAAACCCCAGCACAGTGGGATGGAGACAGAAGAATCTTTGAAGCTCATTGGCCAGCTAGTCTGATCACACTGGTGAGCTTCCGGCCTTCAGTGAGACTCAGTTTCAAAAACTCAGGGCCGGGCGGTGGTGGCGCACGCCTTTAATCCCAGCACTCGGGAGGCAGAGCCAGGCAGATCTCTGTGAGTTCGAGGCCAGTCTGGGGTACCAAGTGAGTTCCAGGAGAGGCGCAAAGCTACACAGAGAAACCCTGTCTCGAAAAATCAAAAAAAAAAAAAAAAAAAACTCAGATGGAGAGCAATCGAGATATCCAATGTCAACCACTAACCCAACTCCCCCACAACCCATGCATGTACACAAACATGAACACACACACCCATGCATACATACACACACACCTGCACACATCCACCCATGCATACGCACCCATGCATACACACATCTGTACACACACACCCATGTATGTACACACATACACACACACAAGAACACACGCCCATGCATACATACACACACACCTGCACACATACACCTATGCATACACACCCATGCATACACACACCTGTACACACACACCTGCACACGCACACCTGCATACACACCACACATCTGCATGCTTGCGCGCGCACACACACACACACACACACACACACACACGCATAGATACATACACACACACCTGCACACACACACCTGCACACACACCCATGCATACACACACCTATACACACATACCCATGCATACATACACACACATCTGCATGCACGTGCGTGCACACACACATGCATAGACACATACACATACACACACACACTCAATAAAGCAATATACAACCTTCAGGAGGCTTCCCCTTTGCTTTGCTGGTCTACAGAAAGGCAACCACTCTTGGCATGCTAACCGAGGCAGAGTTGTTTGCAGCACAGCAGCAGTACCATGGAGCATTTGTCGTGTTGCAACCTAAAGGCACGTCCACAGGCACACGCCCAACTTCTAAGCCCAGAGTTAAAGGCAAAAATGAAAGACGTGGTAACAGCTGTCTCCCTCAAGGATGCTTCTGGAACTGCACCACTCAGAGTCCCCACCTGATGATGCCGCAGAAACATTTTTCCGTCCTGAGCATTTCTTTTTTAGGCCAGAAGGTAGGTTAACGACAGCCTCGTAAAGATTTTGTTTTGTTTTGTTTTACAAACTTCTATCACTTTTTTTTTTTTTTTTGATTCATGCCATTACATGCCACGGCACCAAAGGAATGTGAAGTTCTGGGCCCCGGTGAAGATTTTCACAGAATCCTTTAGCAGTTCAGTGCAGACATGGTTGACTGGAAGAAGTCCTCACAGAGGATGGGTTGTTTGGCACTGACATCTGGGAACAGCCAGGTCACCAAGAGCCGGAGAGCAGAAAGCAAGCAGCCATGCTGGAGAGAACATGGTGGCAAGCGGGAAGACAGTGAGAAGAAGTCTTCCAAAGGCTGCCCAGGCTCCTTCCTACCCTTCAGCTTGCAGAAGGTTTTGGCAAAGGACTGCTAGAAAAGGAGGGTCAACCACCAGGGTGGGCAATGTGAAGAATGAGCCCCGTGGGTAGCCACTGGACCTCCCAGCCAGCATACACTTACTGCACACACACACACACACACACACACACACACACACACACACACACACACACACACACCACTCTTCCTGGCTGCTTCCAAGACAGAGAGTTCTGGGTGCCAGAACTTCAGACGCTCAAAGGTCTTCGGCTAGATGTCCCAAATCAAGCAGGAAGAAACCCAAATAAAGACCTATTTATATAGCACGGAAGAACACAGGAAAACCAATCTTAGGCAAAAGCTCGAGTTGGCAGATTAACACCACCCACATCTCAATGGCTATTTTCATGGCCACTAGCTACTATCTAGCAAACTAGACAAGAAGAGCTAAGGTGAGCTCTGGAACTTTTGATACCATCATCTGAAAATGAAAGAGCAAGTGCAGGTACAATATAAAATATCCACCCAGTTGATAGTAAACTGGTAACAGTTTTATAGATTAGAGGAAAGGGTTATGGGGGGGGCAGGGTGTAAAAAGCAACCTATTACAGAAAACTAAAAAAAATAAGTTCTTATAGGTAGGGATCGGTGGCTTGGGAAATTAAACCCAGAATCAGGAAAACCACGTCATAATTATTTTTCGTGTTGTATGCTATCGTTTGGGAGTATGCAACATTCAGCAGATTTATCAATGAATAAATACTGACTGGAATTAACCAATCAGTGTCATTCTGGAAGGCTGACCTTGTAAATGTGGACCAGCCCTCAGACAAAGCAAGGTGATGGCTGTATCTGCTGGAGGCAATGCCGAGCGGTCCCTATTCTTTAGAATCACATAGTCACCGAGTTGCAGGGCGATGGGCTCAGACCACCAAGCTTTGGGTGGAGTATGCAAAGGAAGGTGGAAACTCCAAGAGGCAAACTTCCCAAGCTTCAGCGTTGGCTTGTACTTTGAAAACAAGTTAAGTGACGCTATGTTGGGTTGCCGAGAGACCGGAAGGCTCAGTCAGTGGCCAATACAGCCAGGGGCTTGGTCCTTACAGTTAACATTGCATCCTCCGAACCTGAGATACCAAGGAGCTCCCTTCAGCCGTCCGTCCGTCACCCCCCCCCCCGCCCCCGCCCCCGCCCCCCCCCCCTCCACTTTGGTGCACTAGTAGTTCTGTTTCTTTAAATTCAGTCTGCTCCATGAGGAAACTCCCTGGCAAGTGAAAACAGCCACAAAGGTAAAAGAATGCAGAGAATCTGGCTGCTGCCTGCAGTCATTAGGAAGAGGAGCAATTACTCAGCTCTCCCCAATGTCAGAGGCAGAGAGCAGCATGCGAAGTGGGCGAGTTTTGACCCGTCTTTGCCCGAGCTTCTCCTTCTGCAGTATGTCACCTACCTACCTCGGGCCCAGGATAACTGTAATAATTAACAGAGCAAATGAGAAATGGAGAAAGAATGAAAGCCCGAGTAGACAGACTTGGGTGGTGAAGCTCAGAACACGGCTAACAGTGACAGGCTACGAGCACTTAATAGATGTCACTAATGTCCCGATAATGATGTGTTTGCTGTCACCGATGTGTCCCAATAAAGATAACCGGAGCAGACTTCTTGGGAGTTTTCCTGCTGAGCCCTACAGTTTCCACCACCTGGCGGAGCATCAGGTGGATGGCCTCCACTCTTCCTTCACTCTGTAAACACAAGCTAATACCTGATCCTTGGCCAGCTCTTCTGGGTCATAAAAGCTCCGATCTTATGACCTAAGAACAGCCTTAGGATCCCATCTGATTTCGTCCCCCCTGCTTTCACGTAGGTAACTGCCTAATTTCCTTTGGACAAATGAAGACAAAGTGAAATGCGGGATAGTTACAGGGTCTTAAGTCACAGAGCTGTTTAGATGATGAGGAAAGAATCCAGAAGCCACGACTATTTTTTCTTTTCTCCTTCAGCACACTGCTCTCGGACACAAGAATCTGGTGATATTTACCTCTGTGAAAAGCCTCAAATCCTCTCTGAAACTAGCCAGGACATCAACAAGTACATTCACACTTGGATTAAAATATGGAGTTAGTTGGCCTTTCAATTTTAAGTCATAGGTCGTGGTAATAATTTTCCTAACATCTGCCTGAAAATATATGAACTTGGGTTCTCAAATAGCATTCAGCGTTCCCATTCTTTTTAAAGTCACTTACAGATCCTTCTACTTTGATTGGCAGTGACAGGAAGGTCTCAAACCCACCCCTTTACCTCACTCAGTTCATACTTTAAAATGAATAATAAATACATAAATAAATAAGCTCCAACAAGAACAGGTAAAAAGAGACTTCATTTTACATATGCAGAATAACAAACTCCCATTTGGGGGGACGGAGCCCTTGGCCCTGATTCTTGACAGCAATGAGGCTGGGGTGGGGTGGGGTGGTCTAAATAGTTCTTGCTACTGTCTGGTTCAGGTGCAGCATCCTCCAGGCAGATCTGCCTCTTTCTGGCAGGTCTTCTGGAATCTCCAAAAATGGTGTCACAACCCTTTAGCATCCAGATAGATGCCTTTGGTTTGATCACAGCTGTGAACCCTCTTCCTGAGGCCTTTGGACATGAAGTTGAGTAAGTGCCCTCCAGTAAGTGGGGCTCTGCCAGTTCAGGTTTCGTCCTGCCCTGCCAGAAATTCCTTTCTGTCTTGAATCTGAGATGTTTGTTTATGATTTTTTTGTTTTGAAATGCTAAACAAGACAGACACAAGTCTCCATTTACAGCTTACTGCCTAAAAGAAAAAAAAACAAAAACAAAAACAAAAATCAAACAAACAAAAACCCCTTTGGGATATCTGGTTGCTAGAGACTTAGTTCAAACTTTTGGAGTACGTGTGTCAAATCCTCAGGAATTAGAAATAATAATTTTTTTTTTAAAAAAAATGACACTCTTAAAACATAGCCAGCCCTTAATTTCATTTTTAACAGTTTTATGTGTATGGGTGTTTTGTCTGCACACATGCATGCCTGGTGCCCACTGAAGCCAGAAAAGGGTGTCAGAGCCCCTGAAACTGGAATTACAAGATAGCTGTGAGCCACCATGTGGGTTCTGGGAATCGAACCCAGGCCCTCTGGAAGGGCAGCCAGTGCTCTTAACCACTGAGCCATCGCTCCAGCCCCTTCCCTTCTTACATACTCTTAAGACAAGTGTTCTCAGAATGTTTCTAATTAGAATGTTATACTTGGGTCTGACTAGCATTGACATAAAAGAAAACCCTGAAATTATGTTTTGTAAGTTTTTTCCCCCCTCATTTTGATTATAGGTTACATGTTTGAATACCAACACTCCTGATAAAAGAGAGGGGTCATCTCAATGATAGGTGCTAAAAGAGTGTCTGGGGGGAAAAAATTCCAGTTTCTGCGATGTTATAAGGCCTGGCTGTCCAAACAAACCAATTCTAAATTACTGATCAGAGACTTTTATCCCCATAGGTTCTTTCTCCTTTGCTCCACAGAGGCCAATAGGAAGTATCCATCTGGGGAACACTGAGCTAATAGTGATTGACTTCCTAAATGGCACTCATTGCTAGGCAAGAAGGAAGGACACATAGTTAACAAGTACCATACTGTGGGACCACACCTACCCGGGGAGCCAAAGAGGGTCAGATATTTTAATTGTGGAATGTTTGTCCCTTCCTCTGTCACATAGACTCTCCACAGACCCTAGCAGGCCAATCCGGTGGTAGCCCTGAGGTACGCACTCACCTGAAAGGACACCACATGCTAGATGGAGACCAGTAACAAGATATACCCCGGCCCTGGGTCTTGTGATGACACGTACCTTGTTAGCTTTTAAAAGATACCAATTAGAAGCAGTTCTTTGAAAGTAAGAATTCAAAGCACAGAGCCGAGCAAATGTTCACATTCCACCCAACTCCACAGGCCTGGAAATTAGGGTTACCCTAGGCCAAACCAAGGAACACCTTGTTCTCTGGACTACAAGAGTCATTTTTCTCTGGGATAAACATTTGAGACCAGAAATACCATCCTGAGCCTCCTGTGGAAAGAGAGTATGTGTGGAGGAGGTGTGAATATATCCACGAAGGTGACTTCCCAATTTACACGCAGGGAAAGCTAACAATGATGAAAATAAGAAAGAATGCAGACTAGAATTAATATTAGTTTTTTTTTTTTTTTAAAATCCACCAAGGACAGTATTTAGCATTTAAGGGTAAGCATATAATCTCAGGATACTCATATCTATATAATCACCTACAATATATATTCATATTTGTTATCGCTAATCTTCACTACAGTTACTTGATGAAAAGCTTGTGACACTCCAGGTTTATTTACATGAGAAAACCAAAGACAGGGGAAACCAGCCAAGGTTGGTCTCCCAGGTAAAAACGGAGTCAAGATAATGAACACTGGTTGTATCTAGGCTCAAGACCCATTTTGTTGGTGGTGGTGTTGAACAAGAAAAATGGGATAAAAGAGGGAAGAGAAGACACTCCCGGGTGAGCCTGGACCATCCATTCCTGGTGGGCAGAGGAAAAGTGAGGGTCGGTCTCTCTCTCTCTCTCTCTCTCTCTCTCTCTCTCTCTCTCTCTCTCTCTCTCTCTCTCTCTCTCTCATCTGCTCCTGATGTGCTCAGTACATCTCTATCTCAGGTTTCACTGTCTAGGACTACCCCAATGAACGGCCCCAGGCTTCCCGACCCATCATGAAACCATGACCTCTAGAAAAACAGCGCCCTATCTTATTTACTATGATTGAAATACAATTGTCATAGCATGTGACAGTTTTCAGACATACCCTTATACATCAACTTCATGCTACAAAAGCTGAACATGTGCTGGGAATGATCCTGGGACTAAATAACCCTCCTGGCACCACCGGAGAGTGACAACCACCCGGTTCCACCCCAGGCCTACTGAATCAGAATCCGCTCTGTTTGTTTAGGTGTGGGGGTCAGAGCCTTGCACATGCTAGACATGTGCTCTACCACTAAACTCTAATCCCTAGTCGCCAAACGTGCATTTTTAATAAGCTCCCAGGTGACTGTGGGCCGTTAAAACTTTCAGAAGCCCAGTTTTTTACAAAAGAGGGTCCCGGGATTTTATAACGCAGAAACCAGACCCACAGCAGATGCCCATTAAATAATTTGTGGGCAGATGTTTCTCTGGTTAGCTGGAGCTCCCTAACTTCATAGGGAAACGAGCTGACCTAGAAAGCGGGTAAGTGGCTGAAGTAGAAAGGAATGGACTGCTTAAACTTCTGGCTTTGAGGTTTGTATCACAGCAGCAGGTGGGCCCTACAGTTCTGAAGGTGATGGGTGGGTGGGTGGGTGGGTGGGGGAGGCGTTGAGCTGGGCCAATACAAGTTGCCTCCTTAGCTCAAGGCAGCCGCCATCCTATGCTGACCCCCAGTGTGACATCCACCCCTCCCCGCCCCCCCACACACACCTGAGGATCTATCAGCAAAATCTTTCCAAATAGAACATAGAAGACAATGTACATTACTGATCTGAAAGAGTTTAGGACCCCTCCCCCTAACCTCCCCAGACGAAATAGTAACCCACAGGGAGGGGAAAAAAAAGAGCTGAATGTACAATTTCAACCAACGACGCAACACAAAGAATTTTAGATCCCCCATTTACCCAAAGTATACAAACTCCGCAGGGATTATTTAGAGACGGTATAAATGACAGGTCTCAAGTGTAACTGGCCGCATTGGTGCAGCCAGGGAATGGCTGGAGGCGAGAACTTGGCCTCACTAATAACTGGCTCTTTCCCAGGAGTTCCCACCTTCTAACTCCCAACAAGGACTGAGGAAACGAGAAGGTGAAGCTGATCGAGGAAATAAGCCCAGGCCATGTCGTCAGGCTGAGCCTTGCTGGATATCAACTGCTATCCTCCCTCGTATTTCCGGGGGGACACGGGGGAGTTCTTACCACAACCCTGTGATTAACCCCAATAGTCAGAGGGGAAACCACACGCTCAGAAGAGGATTCCACACCAGATATCAAGTTCCTGACCTTCACATTCATCCACTAAAGCACGGGCATGTCTCGTCTTCAGAATAAAATGGAGGTTGGAGTGGGGAGATAAGGTCTTGAAAGGTGTTCACTTTGAAACTAACAAAGAAAAATAGAATCTTTTTAAAAATCTTTTTTTTTTTCCCCATCATCCACGTGGGCCCCAAACAGACACTTCAGAGTTCTGTGTTTACCCTGAGGGCATCCTTAAACAGGTGTAATCTAGCATGCCTCTGTCCATCAATGGAGAAGGGTCTATCTAGATCTGACCAGGTCAAAGGCAAGAGGCCGGGAGAAGGTGAGGAGGCCAGAGCTGTTCATCCAGAGACTCCGCCCAGTTCACTGCCCACACACTGGTACTGGCTTAGAGCAAGCCAAAACAAAGAGAAAAAAAACCCACAACAGGCAAGCTACCATTGTGAACCACACAGCTAGTAAAGTATTAAGAATGCAGGCTCCTTCTCAGATGTTGGAAACACTCCGACACCTTACTGTAAGGGCTCTTCAGAGACTAGGAAGACTACTCCTTCCCCGTCAAACATGAATGAGCGCCGTCAAGCCTCAGAACCTGATCCTTATACTAACAAATTTTAACCACGTGCCCAGCAAGTGAGATGACAGAATCAAGCATCAGCTTTACTTGGTTTGAACTTACATGGCTCCAACCACCTTTTTTGGGTGTGTGTGTGTGTGTGTGTGTGTGTGTTGGGGGTGGAGAGGGTCTGTCTTGTTGATCTTGACTAAAGGAGCGTACAGTACTGGTTCTCAACCTTCCTGACACAGCAACCATTTAATACAGTTCCTCATGCTGTGCTGACCCCCAACCATAAAATTATTTTCGTTGCTATTTCACAACTGTAATTTTGCTACTGTTGTGAATCACAATGTAAATATCTGATATGAGACCTCCGAAGGGGTCGTGACCCACAGGTTGAGAACTGGTGTGCAGAATGGAGACCGCTTCTGAATGACGCCCAGACTCCCTGCATTCCTTCAACCCCTGTAGACAGGGGAAAAATAGAAATCGATGAACGACTGATTGATTTTTAGGCAAAAATGAGCCTGATCTTTGAAAATGATGCTTTGGAGAATTAGACCTCTAAGAGGACAGGAATTCACGCCTACTTGCTACTCTACTGTGGTGCCTTCCTCAAATAATTCAATGGCCTATACTGAGGTGTCTCCAAAATCCTTAAACGAAACACACCACCTGAAACACGAGGTAACAACTGTAAGGACATGCCTGGCTTTGCCAAATGCATCCACCTTCCACTCATTCCCCCGCCTCCCGCCTCGTTTACAGATGAAGGCTTCCTTGTCATCTCTCCTGCTGGCCCCATTTCCTGAGTTCAACACACCCACATTTTTCAGGAATTTCACAATTAATCTCTGGAATGTGTTTTGGATCATTCTTCAAAGGATGATATAGTTGTGCTAAGATGAATTCAATGTTTGTTTTGGTTTTTTTCCCCCTCCTTTTCTCATTCCTTATCCTTCAGTCCACCCACTTTCTGGGGCCACCATCTTCTTTGAATCTGCCAACTTCACCATGCCTGCACCCTGCCTTCCCAGACTCCTCACCTCGGCCACTGGACAGTAACCGGAACCACGGAGAACAGAAACCTGTACCACATCTCCCAATGGCTCCCTCCTATAAATGGATGCCACATCCAGAGTTTGGGAACGGTTCACTTTTCTTCACGAATGAAGCTGTCTTGGGCAGGCGGGATGGCGCAGCTGGTGAAGGTGCTTGCCACCAAGCATGACAACCTGAGTTCAATCACCAGCACCCGTAGGGTAATAGGAGAGAGAACCAACTCCCAAATGTCCTCTGACATCCACACACACCGTGGCACACTGTACACACACTCACTCTCTCACACACACTCACACTCACACACATATACTCTCTCTCTCTCTCTCTCTCTCACACACACACACACACACACACACACACACACACACTAAAATGTTTTATAAATGAACGTAAGCCGGGCGGTGGTGGTGCACGCCTTTAATCCCAGCACTCAGGAGGCAGAGCCAGGTGGATCTCTGTGAGTTCGAGGCCAGCCTGGGCTGCCAAGTGAGTTCCAGGAAAGGCGCAAAGCTACACAAAGAAACCCTGTCTCGAAAAACCACAAAAATAAATAAATAAATAAATAAATAAATAAATAAATAAATAAATAAATAGATAGATAAATGAACGTGACTTCTGCTCACAACGGTCCCTCCCAACACACTGCTTGCAAAGTTTCCTGGTCTACCGTTAACCACGTTTCCAGCAGCAAACCTCTCCCCACCAGCTGTTTCTGCCTTTCTGTTCTACAGTATACAACTCATCTCATTTGTCCTTGGCCGAGTGTTTTATGTGACAGGACTCCTTACCAACAGGGAACATCCTAGGCGCCTGCCTGACAGCCGAAAGGCAGGCCATTTTTGCCCTGTCATGTGTCCATGTGCCGTGAATAGTTATAGTTGGTCCTCTGTGTTTCGTCAATATTTACTCTGAGGAGGAACCAATTACTTCCTTGTTTACTTGAATTGTTTCTCTTCCCATACCCTGCTAACATATTTCGGACGACCTCTGCTTGCCTTCCTCTCTCTGGCATCAAAGCATAGACCCTACCTGAAGACTTCTGCGGCGGAGAACGAACCCCACGCACTGCTCAGAAGTTGAGTCTGGAACGCTGGATTTGAAAAGTTCCTCTAACTCCAGTAATAGAAGTATTAACTCTGCCCCGCCTCGCCTTTACTTCACCGGTTAAAAAATCCATAGACTCGGGCTAGGGATTTAGCTCAGTGGTAGAGCGCTTGCCTAGCAAGTGCAAGGCCCTGGGTCCTCAGCTCAAAATAATAATAATAATAATAATAATAATAATAATAATAATAATAATAATAATCCATAGATTCTTAATTTCACGTCCTCCCCGAGAGTACAAGGGCAGGAGCCATGTGCCTCACACCAGCCAAATGTTTTGATGTGTCTGCCTGGTCCTGGGCAACTGCTCTCTAGGGCCTCTCCCCTCACATCCTCCACTCTCTCCAAAGCAGGCATCATCGCTACTGACTGTCCCAGGAGACGAGGGAAGGACTGGAACTTCACAAGCCCGGTTCAGAACACAAAACCGTGCTCTCTGCTTTAAGTTCCCACCACACGATCTCAAGTTCTCCTTGTGGCCGGCCCTGTGGACCCCGGTGGAGGGAAAGCTAAAGTCACTGGGAAAACTGAGTTGTGGCAGAGGGTTGAATTGGCAGTCGTTTTGAAAGCTGTGAAGAATTCAGTTCTATACAGACTGGGGCCACGGAGGGCAAGCTGCAGAGAGCGTTGATGCCCGTCTGCAGTCATGGACACCTGCCTCAAGGCAGCGTCGTCTTCCGGGCAATGCTCTACGGTGTCCACTCCGTTCCTAAGCACTCTGTCCACACAATGTCAAGCTCACAGCAGCTTCCTCTTTATCACCCTAAGACAAAGAAAGGGCTGGTCTGCTGGTCACCTTGCCCCACCCTAAGTGAGGCATAAAGTCTGAGGCCTCATTCCCTCAGTTCCAAAGACAGTTCTCACTGTCCAATCAAAACATCCTTCCTACACAATCCCACTTCATGAGCTCTTAAAGTTCAGACCCCTTGAAGAGATCTCCCATTCAGAGGTTTAGCAGCCAAACTTGTTTCTTTGGATTGTAGGTGATTTCCCTGGAGACAGACGCCTGTCCAAGAGAACAGTCCAGCTAGGGTTCTGTAAAAGGCTAACAGGAAGACTCACTAGATGAATGGTAATGGCAAAGGGAATTGCTCCCTCCTAAGGGCCAGAAGGCACTTGTTAAGACTGAGAGAAAACTTTGGGTACCCGACTCTACTCTCAATCTTTCAAATGTGCATAGTCACTAATTCAGGATTTATTTAATATCAGTCTCAATGCAGAGAAGAAACCCCGGTGTACGTGACGCTTGATTTACAGGTCTTGATTCCTAGTCTTTCAGAAATTCATCTTTTTCTTCGGGGTTCTTCTTATGGTCAAGATTGTTCATGTATTTTTATGGGGTCAGTGTGCTATAAAAACCCGAAACAAGCCGTACGGTGGTGGCGCACGCCTTTAATCCCAGCACTCAGGAGGCAGAGCCAGGCGGATCTCTGTGAGTTCGAGGCCAGCCTGGGCTACCAAGTGAGTTCCGGGAAAAGGCGCAAAGCTACACAGAGAAACCCTGTTTCGAAAAACCAAAATAAAAAAAAAAAAAAAACGAAACAAGGAGCCATGTGTGAAAAAGGGTCCATTTCAGTTGCCGACCCAAATCATTTTGTGAACTGTATTTAAAAGCATCAGTATGTTCCCGAAGTCAGTACGGGAAGGACAAACATTTCTGCAAGTTGACAAACAGTAATGTAAATTCAGACTTAAGCCATGTCTTCGAAAGCAGGTGGGTTAGTCATATTTTTATAGCATGAAATATGTTTTCTCAGGGTGGCCAACTAAATAAGCTTTCGAAAGATTTTTCATTAACAGATACAGCCAGTAGGGGTCATTTTAGTGCAAAAAATGCAGCACGAGAGACTTGGAACATGAATTAAAATACATCCATTCCTATTCATGTGCGTTATGATAATATCCACGAATTTCTGAATAAAAATGGAAACTGAGGGAAGCGCCGGCCATTGAGAAATTTTATGCAAAGTTACAGAAAAAAAAAAGAAAAAATGGGATGGGGGTGGGGGCACCTTCTAGATAATTAGTGACTTGTAAAGATTCCTCTAATCCTGAAAGAAAAAAAAAAAAAGAAACAGGTTCTTCAGTTAACTTATATGTTCCATACATTTTATATGAATGTGAAAATGTCTGAAATTTTAGACACATGGTTGAAAAGGCCTCTCTAAATCTAACCGTTGCATCAGGCCAGAAAACACCGTCTCTTTTACCTTGGTTTCATGGGTTTGAGATTCTATTTGTCTGTTGCTTTTAGTGAAGGAAGGAGGAAGAGAAGGGGGCAAGGAGGGAGGGAGGGAGGGAGGGAGGGAGGGAGGGGTGAAGCTGGATGTGCCCATAGCATTCAGCTGAAAACAGGCCTGCTAAACGAGGTGTGTTTCCAGAGCACACTAACTGAAATACAATCATGTCGAGAAACACTTCCAAGCATGTTCAAGGCCCACACTCACTGCACCTGGTGTTACCAGGAGACAGGCAGCGTGTGAGGGATGCATCATTTCAGAGGAATGACTGGCTCCCGGACAAACTGCCAAAAATCATTCCATACTGTGACATGGGGTGTTGCTGCCAAAACACTTGATTATACTGTAAATGCCCCCCCCCCCGCCCCAAGCATTTCCTTCACCAGAAACACATGAAAAAACAAACAAGGGTCGCACTCTCCAGAGCCTTCCAAAGTCCTTCTTCTCCCTGCCCCGCATTTAACTACACGCTCCTGGTTCTTTACGTGTCTGTTGGGGGGCAGGGGGCGGGGGGAGGGCTGGGTCAAGTTTGGCACTCCTCCACGCGGCAGGGTTCGGAGAAACACCTTTTAGTCCCAAGTCATTCAGAACGCCTCAAGTCGAAACACACGAAATCCTACCAGCCTGCCTGATGATGACCATTTCCCCTGAGCTGAGAAACAAACCCACGACGTTGTAAAAGGGCCCCAGGAGGGGCCCCGTTTGTGTGTGTCAGTAAAATGAGGGCACGATCCACAGGGAACACGGCCCTTCACTCACGACTGCCCACTAGCTTCCAAATCAGGAAGGCCTCCCCGATTTTCCACTAACTGTCCAAAACCTTAAAACCAGGGGTAAAAATAAATGCGTGTGTGTATTTAAAGAGTCACCACAGCACTGAAGCCTTTGAACACACCCACTTTTGTCCTTAAGGCCGTCACCTCTTTTTTCAGTACCCCAGCACAACAAGCACACACACACACACACACACACACACACACACACACACACACACACACACACACACACACACCCCTAAGGATGCTTCAGGGTAAAACCCATGTCCCAGGGGCTGGCTGACAGCGGTGAAAGCAGGAGGCTGTCCTTCCTAGCCACTACCCCAAAAAGACTGCTGAGCCCTGCTCACTCGCAGGATACCGGGAACAACGTCACGGGGCCCCCAACGTCTAAGTAGGCAGGGATCCCACTTGGACCAGACAAGCCAGTCCATTAGCAAAATAAAAGAACTCCCCGGACATCTCTCTAGACCTCAAACAGATCAGGCACCTGGAGGCCGATGTAGAGCCACATGCAGACGGAGGCCCCAAGGCTTCCCAACCAGGGAGGCTCCACCATCAACGCCCCCACCCCTCGGCACATCATCTCCACGCTGCGTTACACAATGCGCCGCGGCGGCGAAGCCAACGAGGGCAGACTCTGCTGTCAAACAAACAACAAACAAACAAACAAACAAGCAAGTCGGCCACCAGCACCAGCTCAGGAAACACGCGGATGCTGGATCATGAAAGGAAAACCTCTCTCGTCGTGAGCCCTAACTTTCCAACCCAGGTGCAGCCCCCACCCACACCCCCTTCAGCCGTCCAGAAGAGTACGCCTTTGACCGTTTCCTATAGGCAAATAAATGAGTAACCACCATGTGTAACTTCGCCTGGGCGTCTGACATATTCCGGAGCTGAAATTGATTTATTACGCGAAGGAAGAGGAGGAAGGAGGTGAAGGAAGAGCGCATGGGGGGGGGGGGGGGAAGTAAGAGTCACACAGGGTGTGCAAGCTGGAGCACAGGTCTCACTCCGCTCTCAGAAGCCGGCTGCGCGGACTGCGTACAACCAACCCTGGGTGCCACACTGCGCTATGCGGGCAGGGCGGCAGGGGCGGACTCCCCGAGGGGGCTGGCGTGTGCCAGCCTCCGCAGTGTGTCCTCCCCCCCACCCCGAACGCGGTACCCCTGCTTGGGGCGGGGAAGGGCCACCCAGTGTAAGCCCAGATCACTGCACGTGTGCGTGTCTATGCGGGGTTGAGAAGGAGCTCCCCCCCCCATCCCCCCCCCGCGCGCGCAATCCAACCTCGCCCGCCGCTGGGCAGGCATCTCAGGGCACCCTCCCTGGGGACAGCGACGGTCCCTCCTCCCCGGGAACCCTCTCTCCTCTGGGAAAAGTCTCAGGCAAACTTTGTTCCGCGCGGGCCAGGTGGGAAGTGGGGAAGTGGGGAGGTGGAGGAGGGTGGGGGAGGTGGTGGCGCGCGGCAGGGACGGCCGTACCTTCGCAGACGCCCACTTCGTACTCGGTGATGGAGTCGCCATTGAGCGGGGGGCGGATGACACAGCGCAGCCCCCGGTCGCAGGCTCCGTGGAGCCCGTAGGCTCCACCGCAGCTCTCGTTCCTCTGGCGGGCACACATGTAGCAGCAGCCGCAGACGCCCTGCACGATGCTCCCCGGGCAGCTCCGAGGCTCCTCGCACTTGGACTCGTCACAGGGCAGGCAGACCAGCGCCCGGGTGCCTGAGCGCGCCAGCAGCAGCAGCAGCCCCAGCAGCGAGACCGAGAGGTGCCCGCAGCCGGCCAGCCCCCTGCCCCCCGCCACCAAGTACATCCTCCTGCGCCGCCGCCTCCTCCTCCTCGCAGCCGGGCCGGGAGCGGGGCGGGCGCCCTCCCCTGCGCGGGGCACACGCGCCGCCGCCGCCGCCACCCGCAGCCCGCGGTCCTCGGGCCCCCCTCGGGGCCCCCGGGGTGCTCCTCCCCTCGCGGGGCGAGGCCCCCGCCGCCCCTGCGGGCCGCGCCGACCCGGAGCCCACGAGCGTTGGCGCCAGCGGCAGCGGCGGCGGGTGGCTTCCCCTCCTCCTCCTTCTCCTCCCGGGCGGGAGGGGGAAAAGAGGGGGGAAAAAAAAGTTTTCCTCGCGGCAGCTCCGGTTCAACCCAAACTTCTGGCGGCCGCGGCGGCGGCGGCGGCTGCCTGCGCTCCGCTCGGGAGCAGGGCTGCTGCTGCTGGCTCCGGCTGGTCCTCCGCTCTGCTCCTGATCGCCCGGTCAAGACGGCGGCGGCGGCAGCGCAGCCTCCCGGCCGGTCCCCGCCTCCCGAGTCGCCGAGTGGGCGCGGTAGCACAGCAGAAGGTCCGCGGCGTCCGCTCCGTGTGCCCGGCTCGCCTCTCTCCCGCGCCGCTCCTCCGGGCGCTTGTTTATGGCTGGAGCCTCCGCCGCTCCGGCTGCGCCCTCCCCCATCCTACCTCATCCTCCCCCCCCCCTCCCACCACCCCGCCCTCCCCGCGCCGCGCGCTGCTCATTGGCTGCACCCCCACCCTCGGGCCGGCCGGCCCCCTCCCCTCCCCCTCGCCTCCCTCCGGGGCTGCCCGGGCCCTTCCTCCCTCCACGCCTCCTCCTCCTCCTCCTCCTCCTCCTCCTCCTCCTCCCCCTCTCCTTCCTCCGCAGCCCCGGCGTACCAAGAGCCGGCCCTGCGGGCCGATCATCCGGGCTCGGGCCCGGGCCCCCGCGAGCGCGCTACGGCCGGGAAATCCGAGACAAGTCGTAGCGACGCTAGTCCCCGCCGGTACCGGGCCACGAGGGGGCTAGCCTGGGAGCACCGTAGGGGAGGGACGGCTGCACCTCGGGGGGGTGGTATAGTTTTGAGTTCGAGAGAGTGGTGGGGATCCTAGCCAGGAGCGATTGCTGCAGCCTAGGCTGGCTGGGCACTGGGGCTGGATCGAACCCCAGGAAAGGGAAGCGAACGCGTGGAATTTCCGCACACTGGACGAGAATCCATCTTCCACTCGAGCTGGGAATAGACTTTGTAAAAGATATTATGTAATGGATTCTTGGGAAGCCCGAGACGTCTCCAGCCAAACAGAGGCCGGTGGGTTTGAGTGCTTTAAATGGTCTAGGTAAATGATTCTGAGTCGGGACAGTGGTGGGAAGGGCTGGAGCTTGAGTTGAATTTTAATGATCCACATTCTGTATGCCTGTGCAGAGGTGCTGTATCATGGGAGGGGTGAGTGACTGGGAAGTAACAGAGCTCAATGCTTCTCTCTGGAGTAAGGCTCAATACTGGCTTACAAGTCTTAACATGACGCTAGACTGGGAGAGCTCACACATCCTTACATGCCACCTGACGCTGCTGCCGTTTTGTTTCTCAGGCTCCTGAGCAAAAGAGGTGGGCTTTCCTTCCCCTCCTCCCATGATGCCTTCTTTAAAAAGATTTATCGTGAATGTATTAATAAAGACGATGTGTGGTAAAATAGTCTTTGTGGTGAGCCAAGAAACAACGGAAGAGGCACTCTGCACGTGTGAGGGGTTTCTCTTCAACAGATTTCACAGGAGATTCCCAGAGATGGCTCTGATCACTGATCAGGATAGAACCAGTGGTCCTTTCATGGGCTCCTTAGTGCCCCCCCACCCCCACGAGGATAAATAAAATACATTGGCAACAACAACAAAAAAGTCATGTGAATCGTTCTGTAAAACAGGGCTGGTGCTGTGGCAGGTGTGGAGTGGGCTTGGCTGCATGACACGATTTTGCTGCAGATAGGTGGCAGCCAGTGAGACCAGGAACATCATGACTAACGAAACAAAAGTTAATGGCACCAGTGTAAGGAGAAAGGACACAAAGATGCCTTTGGAATCTTGTTTGTGGAACAGATTTGTACTTCTGGAGAATGTTTTGGTTTAACCTCGGTAGTCCTCAACAAAAAAGCCAAAGTCACCAGTGGAATATTCCCCCTAACCAATGACATCAGAGAGCTATAAATATTTGTACTGAAGAGAGGAAATGTTTCATCAATTATACTGATTGTTGAAGAAGGAGGGCATAGAGAAACATCAATACTGGAAAGGGAGAGGTAGCACCCCCTTTTCTTGGGGGTTTAAACTGCTGTTGGGGTGACTATTTCCCAAGCGCATTTGTGGCACATTTTACATGGTCAAACTAGATCATCTCCGGAGGCCCTCACATCCTGCAGCCCTGTAAAAAGTAAGGGGTGAAGTCATTTACAACTTGCTAGGTTTTCCTTTAGCAAAAGCAAATATGAGGGCACATAATAAATGTTTGTGTCTTGGTGCCCAACGAGGCACCAGCACTTCACAGTGGGATTTGCCAACAATCTCTCGTCACTGGACCTTGGTAGGACATCCCTTCCACCCCTGCAGAGGTTATCTGTGCTTCTGTTCAAGTGCAAGAATAAAGACATTATTAAAAACACAGCAGATAACATTGTTAGACTCGGGAGAAGCCAAGGTCAGGAAATAGAGAAGAGACAGAAGTGAAAAGACTGTGTCGTTTGAAAGGGGTGTGCTAACACCTCCGTCTACAGTTTCACTCTTGGTTTAGACATTTGTTTTTCCTTTTCGGGCAGTATATTAAGGATTGGGAACCACTTCAGATCTGAGCCTAGGCAAGCATCAGTATGGCCGCCACTACCCCATCCTTCTCGAGACTTCATAGGTAGACATAGAAGACAGAAACATGGTGAGAAAGATTGACAGGTTTGGAAAGGACCAACTTCAAATAATCCAGTTACATGGAGTTCTTTGCCATAGAACTAAGTCATGGTGGTGAATAGGATTCTCGAATACAGTAACTACTGCCAAGTGAGAAACCTCCGAGGCTTTACCCGATTATCTGAGGCCAGTACTTGAGCTCAGTTAAAACATTTCTTTCCTGGGATCCTGCAAGATATTATAAGGTGTCCAGAAACCGAGGCAATGCCAGTATAGAAGATCCTGTCATCTTCAGGGACCAGACTAAGGGTAAAGAAAGAGGGTAGTTCGGCTTAACACGATTAACAGTTGGGTACCGAGTTAGAAAGTAGGCTGGGAAAGGTTACCTGGGGCCCTGAAAGACATTTAAAAATATTAAGAAACAGGGCCTACATGGAATATGGTTTAATGCCTCTTTCTCTGAGAACCCTTAAGCATATTCCCTTATCTGTTCTATGGCATTCCAAAGTGCCTCTTTGGAATGTAGTAGTGATCATATTATAACACAATTATTAAGCAC
Organism: Peromyscus californicus insignis; assembly: GCF_007827085.1. Taxonomy (NCBI): domain Eukaryota; kingdom Metazoa; phylum Chordata; class Mammalia; order Rodentia; family Cricetidae; genus Peromyscus; species Peromyscus californicus. The sequence goes on along the minus strand of NW_026294492.1, from coordinate 28,056,100 downwards.
CTCTAAACTCAGATTGCCAGCCCATTGGAGGGACACATACTTAAAACAGGCATGAGTTGAAAAGAGAAGAATGATACCCAAAAAGGCACTTGGATATTTTGTCTGACCCATCTCCCTTAGTAAACATCTCTAAACTAAGCCCATGGAAGGCCCGGTTCAGGACAGAAGGTGTCTTACAACCTGGAAGAGTTGGGGGATGAGAGCCCCGAAGCAAAAGAAGTTGAATCTTTCTGATGGAGAGCTGGAGGGAAGAGACAGTCTGCCCTCTGTTGGCCACTGGGCAGGTTGGATGAGAGTAGGGATGCACTGTGAAAATCCAAGTGCCCAGTTGGGGGCCCAGCAGACAGTGGGACAGTGCATGCCCTCCATAGAGATACTCTGAGACCCTCCCAGGCTGATGCAGTGTGTAACCAAGCTTTCCTACTGGAGTTCACATTTTCTGAGATGGGCCTGCTGTTTATGTGTCCCTGAGGTGAGAAGAAAAATGTAGACATTGTCTTTTGAGTAAGACACATGCATTATTAAAATAGAGTTTCACAGCCTAGCACAGTGGCAGGTGGCATGCGCCTTTCATCCCAGTACTTGGGAGGCAGAGGCAGAGAGGCAGACGGATCTCTGTGAGTTCGAGGCCAGCCTGGTCTACAAAGCGAGTTCCAGGACAGTTAGGGCTGTTACACAGAGAAACCCTGTCTTGAAAAACAAACAAACAAACAAGAATTGAGTTATACAACAGAAAGAATATCTTTTTATTTTGTGTAAAAAACACATTGCATATATCTCACAGGAAACCATGACAATGACAACAGGTCAGGCTCCCTTTATCCTGTCCCTCCTGGCTCTGTGATCCCTAGCTGGGTTTACCATATAAGGATACTGACGAAAGCCTACGATCAGATAGTTTGAGATCAACTCCTAGATTGAGGGCTCGGCCACCCACTTTTCCGCTCTTGACCTGATGCCTGGGCTATGCTGTCACCGTCCAGTAGGTCACATTTCAGGGATTCCTGGTCTCATCTACTTTGTCAGTGTACAGCAGCTGCTTCAGAGACACTAACTGGGTAGCAAGACCTGTGCACGGAACAAGGATTCTCTTTAGGCTTCCATCAGATCTTGCTCTTGGTTTTTTTACAAGTTTCAACAGGTGCTTTTGCATTCCAAAGCAGTTCTCTCTGTAAAATGGAGACAAGAACACTAACTTTACAGGGTTTTGTATCGGGGAAATCCACATTCTCCTATACTGTTTTTATTGTGAAAATCTAACTGAGCACATTTCCAAGTTTAAAGCTTGAAAGGGTGACTCATCCAGCATGGCTCCAGGGATTGACAGAATGAGTAGAGAGGGAAGGAAGAAAAAGGCAAACATAGAAAAACTGGAATCAGGAAGACTAGGCTCTCTAGTGGAGAAGCTACAACCCCTTGGAAGCTCAGGCTGTAAACACAAGGGGGTGGAGAACAGCTACAGTGGATACTTTCTGCACACATGATCAACCTCTGCCATGGACCAGAGGGATGCTTCGCCACCCCTCTGGGCCTCATCTAGGGAAGACTTTGCCACCTCTGTGGGTCTGAGGCATTGGTCTTTGATATGTCTGTGCTCATGTCAACAACACAACATTCACTCAGAACTTGACTCTCTCCCAACAAGACGGAATCCCAACTGTCTAAAAAATTTTTTTTTATCATATATTGCTGTGTAACATCTGCCTGACTTTTATTTACTTTTTAAGAACTTTTTGAGGGCCTCTGTTAGATCGGCTGTGGCAGTCTGCATTCATCTTGGGGTTTTTAGATTTTTTAATAGTTTATCAATCTCCTTCTCATCTTGAACTTATTTTAAGGGGCAGTAATTAATGATGATGGTAATACATAATCGCTAACACTTTTAATCTTATACTCATGGGTATTTTGCCTGCATGTATGTCTGTGAATCTCTTGCATGCTTGAATCCTCTGAAAGAGCAGCTGGTGTTCTTAACCACAGAGCCATCTCTCCACTCCACAGCTATCATTTATAAAAGCCAGTATGCTCAGCATTTCATGGAGGCTGTTTTCATTAGTCTACAAAACCTTCTATCTGTCCAAAACTGGATCTCACATTCCATTGTAAAAATGGCTTAAGTTGTCTCCATTTTACAGAATCTCTCACAGACATCCGGATGAATCTCTGCCTCCTGAGTGCTAAGATTCAAGGTGTGTGCTACCACTGCCTGACTTCTATGTTTAATATAGTGGCTGCCTTTGGCCTCTGATCCCCAGATAAGCTTTATTGGGGTACACAAATGAAATATCACCACAGGTGCATGTCTTTAAGCCCAGCACTTGTGAGGAAGAGGTTGGTGGATCTCTGTTTGAGGACAGTCTTGGCTACAGAGTGAGAACTTGTCTCAAAAAAAAATAAAAGTAACTCTCAGCTCACCAATTCCACTTGTTCAGGGATTTATAGGACTGCAGGCAATACCACCCATCTTAGGGAAGAACAGAACAAAAAATGAGGGAAGAAAGAAAGAGAAGAGAGGAGAAAGAGAGGGAGAGAGGGAGGGGAGGAGGGAGAGAGGAGAAGAGGAGGAAGAGGAGGGGAAGAAAGAAAGGAAGGAAGGAAAAGTAACACTTGTCTCACCATTGGAATATAATAGTTGGCCGTATTTGTTACACAACTGTGAAGGCTTCTTTTTCCCTATAAGATGTGAATTATAAAGTAAGATCTGTACATCCTAGTCCATAATTGCTTTATTGCTCACACTGGTCCTTAGAATCAATAACTGCATCTTTTTGCTACTGACGAAAATGCCATTGAAGGGGTGACATGTTTCACGGATGGCATATGAATATACCTTTAAGGTTTTTGTTTGTTTGACACACATTTTCACGGTCACAAATAAAATCATGGTCACCATCAAATCATCAAATACTTGTCTGATTATTTTCTTTGGTAAACTCCTAAAATGGAATTAACTGTGGGTCAAAACTTATCCCATTTTGACATGCATTGGCAAATGGCTCTCCAGAAACATTTTATCCGCATGCATTCCTCCAAACTGTGAAGATTTGCACCTTCCCAGTGTGAGGCCCACACATTGAAAATCTTTATTCATTGCTGTTAAGAACCTTAGATGATAGAAATTTCAGCTTTTTAAACTTCAAAAATTGTTTTCACATTCATTATTCTATTAAATTTTAATTTTTTCAATATTACAAGATTTCATCTACGTATCACCAAATAGTTCAGTTTTTATCAATTACCAACTCTTGTAACATGACAAATTGTATGTCGCACGGTTTTCAAGGGAAAGTAGTATGTAGTCAACTACAATTTTCTCCTAAAGAATGCTTTTTAAAAACTAGACTAATTAAAGTAAATACATTATTGAGACCTCTCCCCAAAAAAAGGATAAGACTAGTTGAGATATTATAGGCTAGCCATTCTAATCTTCTTGATAGCTACAAAACGTAGAGGAGCCAGGCTAGGTGGAACACACCTATAATCTCAGCACTTGGAAGCTTGCAGCGGGAAGATCATGAGCTTAATTGGGCTATAGCTCAAGAACTGGAGTCGGGGAAGGACAGAGAGAGACAGAGGGAAGAAAGGACAGTGTAAACAAAATGGAGAATAGAGGGCTCAGGGTCATTCTATTGTGAGGAAGAGAGATTTCTACTTCCTGCCCTGCAACACAGCCCCTCCGTATTCCATACTCATCTCCTTTTCTAATGCAAAGTTTCAATACCCTGACAATTCATAGATTTAAGTGGCGGCCATTCTTTCTCAAGTCTGTATGACATCTCTTTGAAGGAATACAGTAGAAAATTTTAACAATGATTTCATTTATCCAACAGTCTTACAGTGTTTGTTTGGGAGTCGCCACATGTAGTCCTTTGGGGAAACAAGCCCCATTGCTTGTCCTATGTGACTTGCCATGATTTTCTTCGCTCACATGGCTCTAACTTTTTATAATCGATGTGGAGTTCATCCTCAAAGGAAGATTTGCCACTGTTGGAAGTATTGGAAAGAATCAAAACTTGTTCTAGACTCTCGACTCTAGAAAAAAGAACAAAAGCTTCAACAAAGAAGGTAGGCAATGGTAGTACTCGTGGAATAAGTACACAGCTTTTCCAAGTGATTGCTGATTAGGAACTATTACTCATTTAAATGCAAAGTTTAAATGCTAATGTTCATTAGAATATTGATATTTTGGTCTTCATCGTCTCAATATCACGTGACTACTTTGTTGTTGAAGATGAGAACTCCTTGCCTCTTTTCTGGTGGAGAATGGTAATGTTCAACAAAATCTCTGCTCCTTGTCCTCATTCTGGACACTCATCTACTTTTTACATGTAGCTGGAGCCATGAAATGTGAATGGAAGTGAGTCGGGCTCTAACATATCTGACATCAAAGGACAAAACCCTCTCCACCACCCTACATGTTGTTGTTGTTTTATTTGCTTTCTGTTGGGTGGCCTTAACGCTTTCTATAGAGAATTCTGAAGCACCAGTAGATTTTAAATCCATCAGAAGATTTAATTCTCCATCCTTGCATGACTGCGTGAATAGACTTTCCAGGTACACACACATACCCCCATACACATGCCTCACTCAGTCTCAGTGGATTCTAAATTGAATGAGAAATAAATCTCTACTATGAAAAATCCTTGAAATCTTAAGCTTGTTTGTTTCATTAGTTGTCTTTCAAAATATATTTCAGTTTTTATTTAGCAATCATTGTTTACTCATGCTTTGGTATACTACACAAGCCTGTTCAAATCCGTATTAGATTTGATAAACAAAATGAAAATCATTAACCAAAATCTCTTGCCAAGTGTTCTGTGACTATATGGTGAATTACTGTCCTGAAATTGGCAAGTGGGAAAAAGCAAGACTGAGCTTGTAAGCATGAAACTGTGAAGGAAGAAAATACAGGAAATAGATTCCAAAATATTTCTATCACTAGCTAGTCATTGCCAACGATCATGTCATGTTTCCCATTTAGATTTTGCCAAGTAGAACTAACCAGTGATGCCAATGCAGGTGTTTTAAAAAGAGGACTATTAATTTTTCCCCTGACCAATAATTGATTAAATTAGAGCATTCCTTGATTATGAGGATGAGGATGATGATGATGAGGAGGAGGCTGCGGCGGCGGTGCTGTGCCACAAGATGCTTTAATGGAAAGAACATGATCTTAGACATCAGATTGACCTGAGATCAAATTCTGACTCTGGTCACCGTTTTCTGTGTGAATTTGGGGAAGTTATCTAACCTGGATTTAATTTTTCTCATCGGTCACTAAAGAAATTAGTATCTATAGGGCAAGAATATATACCAGATGCTCAACAGAGAAAATTTATTTTTTACTTTATGTTTATGTGTACATATCCATGTGTGTTCATGTGCCCATGGAGGCCAGCAGAGGGTAGTGAATAATCCCGTGAGCTGGAGTAATAGGGAGTTGTGGGCTGTCTGATACGGGTGCTGGGAAGGGAACCCAAGTTCTCTCAAAGAGCAGGAAGCAGTCTTAACCACTGAGCCATCTCTCCAGTCCCTATGATAATATCTTTATGATGAAAGTTTTTATTGAAAGCACAAGATCATCTACGGTTCAACGAATGTTTGCTCCTTTAAAATCTTGAGAAATGGGATTTGGTCTATCGTTTCAGTATGGAGGAGAACTTCTGGCCATGTGACTATTGTCCCTTTGTTTCCCTCCATAATGTCACCTTCCTTACTCCTCTTACCAGCTGGTGACAAGGGACAAAGAGACAAGAGAATCTTTGAAGGTAGAAGTGGAATCATTTTTCCTCATCACTACGTTGACTGCAAAAATAAATGCAATACATGCCACCAGAGGAGAAAAGGTATTGGAGATCTTACCCAGCTGAGCACCCTAAGACCTATAATACCAACATGCCAGGAAGAATGTGTACACTGATGTAATAATGGTACAGCTCTTATGAGAGCAACCAAATGCTCTCTGATTAGATTCGAGGCCTACACTATGAAAGGTAATCCATGCTTGGTACAGTAAATCTGATTTAAAAACCCGTGGCTAAGGAGGTCCTAGACCCTTGGGGTGGAGGAACTTACTATTGTCATTTAGCTAAATTGATACAGCACCAATCTATCTCCTACCTGTTTACGTTATACAAATGCTACTCTCTATCTTAATCAGAGAAGTTTCTCAGGGCAATGCACGATGGTGAATGCAAAGACAAGTAACTCCCAAGTACTCAGCCCAAAGCATGGCATTCACACCACCCCCTGTCAGGCTCCAGGAACATGGGAGAAGAAAAGGAGGCTGCAAATCCAAAACTGGAATGATAGGGAGAAGATCTGTAAAATGCTATCTTTGGGGTGTGACGCAGCCAGTGCTGTCATGGCCCCTAGCGGTATGACTGGTTGCAGCGGGCCTGCTCTTACAAGTGTGGGCTTGTCAATAGATGACCTATGATGGGGCTCACATGGCCCTCCTTGTGTAGCTTGAGAATTTCTCTCCAGCTCCCACCAAGTCCCGCCAGTCCCGGAGCCCACTTATAAAATAAACACACGGACTCTTACATTATTTAAACTGCTTGGCCATTAGCTCAGGCCTATCATTGTCTAGCTCTCACTCTTGTATTCAGCCCATTTCTATTAATCTTTACTTTGCCACGTGGCTTGTGGCTTACCGGTACTTTACATCTTCCTTGTCCTGGCGGTGGCTCCAGCCGGTCCCCCTTTCCTTCCTCCTTCCTCAATTCTCCTCTCTCCTTGTCCGGCCTATACTTCCTGCCTGGTCACTGGCCGATCAGTGCTTTATTTATATAGAGCGATATCCACAGCACCTTGCTGAACTATTGATTGGCTACCGATGGATTCTGGGAGCGGGGCACGTGTTGTCTTGAGTTGTGTTCCTACTGAGAGTCTCATCTTGCTCCAATGGACACAGAGCCACACAGACTGCTCTGGTTAAAGTCAGTGCTTCACAAAACGAATCAGAAAGACATGAATTTGGGGAAAGGACCTATAAAGGGGAGGTGGTAATAAAATTGCAGGGAGGTAAGAGAAAGCGGGAGTAACAGTAATTAGAACGTACTCTACGTGCATGATGTTGGCGTAGAGCAAGTTTAATAAAAGGTTCTTAAAAAATAAAGCCGGGCGGTGGTGGCGCACGCCTTTAATCCCAGCACTCGGGAGGCAGAGCCAGGCGGATCTCTGTGAGTTCGAGGCCAGCCTGGGCTACCAAGTGAGTTCCAGGAGAGGCGCAAAGCTACACAGAGAAACCCTGTCTCGAAAAACCAAAAAAAAAATAAATAAATAAATAAATAAATAAATAAATAAATAAATAAATAAATAAAATGTTACTTTCCTGTGCTTGAAGAGCCCACTGCCTAGGACGGGCAATGGATAAATCAACATTTTCAACATAGTATAATAATAGAAGTTTATCACAATGAATCCGCATGAAAAAGGGTGAAGAAAATTTAAGTCACATGGTCTCTCTCATCTGAAGCTCCTAGCACCGAATCTTCCGATGTGACTCCATAACCTGGAGTCACTTCAGAAACAGGAAAGTAAAAACAACCATTGTGGGGGACAGTGGGAGCACTGGAGAAGGGGAATAACAGAGTATAAAGCAATCTGAAGTGGGGGTGGGTGGAAAAAATGGTGGGACTCTATTTAGGGGGTGGGGAGATAAATACAGAAGAAGGAGGGGGGAGGGTAAAATTACAGTAAGAATTTCCAAAAGACTCATAGGAAATAATACTATTAACCATCGACCTAAAAATACCTACGATACATGTAAGTTGGTATATAAATATCCATCTATAGTTTAAATAAAAATTTCCCATATGGTCTAACAATGCTTCCTCTAAGAACCATACTGTCTAACAATACCCAAATCAGACACAAGACCTCTTTAGTGGTTTTGTAATGAAAACATTACAGGCTGTTGCTATTGCCCTTGTCTGCTGCCCAGAAGTGGAATGTAAGTCCTTACTGTCGAAGACATCACGCGCTTTGGATACAGAACTCAGAGGACTTGAGCTGGATCTGACCTGAAAGTCTCCTCTCTGAGGACTGGCTTTCATCGGTACCAGAAGTCACCATGCAGGATTCCAAAGGAGAGGAGCAAGAGTTCTACCCAGCTATGACATCTCTGAACTACAATGACCAGCAAGGCACTTTAACCCCAAGGGTTCAATAGTGACATGCAAATCTTGGGGGTAACCAGCAACTCTCTAATTGGGCTGAAGGTCTGCTCAACAAGAGGGAAACCATTTCTGGTACTAGAAACCTAGCCAGCTACTCAGGGCTGGTGAACTCATGGATCTGGGAGGAGAACCTACAACTTTACTAAAGCAGCACAATTCATAACCACATTCTCAATATCTGTCCTAAGACCCACAAATGAGTGTCGTTCTTATCCCCCATCAAGGAAACTTCTCTTTGCAACAGAGACCATTACAGAAAACCACAGCGATCAAAATTCAGAGTTGTGGAGCCCAGCTCCAGCTGATCTATTTGCAATAAAGCTCCCACACCTGAGGCTTGGGAGTCCTTGAGGAAGATGGGGCGGGAGGATATTAAGAGCCAGAGGAACAGGGAGTTAGCTGTGAGACTTGGTCTCCTAGAAATGTCAGAAGCTACACCCATGGACGCTCACTAACATGGCTGCCTAAACATGAGCGAGCAAAGAGGACACCCATAGACATTCTAGCATGAATGTAGGGCAGTGGAAGCTCAAGAGGCCTCAATCCTAGCCAGAGAACTATGGGGCTACAGGCAACTAAGAAATGGTGAGAGACGGAGAAACAGTCTTCCCCAGGGAGAAGCATGCCCATTGGTTATCCAATATTAAATGTTCAAACCTAAAACACACACACACACACACACACACACACACACATATGCACATATATCACATACACACACACATATATATTACACACACATACACCATGTATATATGTATATATATATATATATATATATATATATATATATATATGCGCACACAGATCTGTAATAAAGAGAAAGAGGTCATGAGTTTCAAAGAGAGCAAGGCAGAGTACATAGGACATTCAGAGAGAGTTAGGGGATGGGGAAATACATAATTATAATCTCAAAAAAGGTGTTTAATGAAATAAACAGGGCAAGGTGCTGAGGACAGTGCTTGGGATACAGTGAGTACCCAGTAACTGCCGATGAAGGAACGAAGGAAGAGAAGATGTACTTTTGCAGTGTAAGAAAAAGTAACTATGAGGCTACCATAGGCATGTGTTGGGACTCAAGGCCAGTGAAGCCGCATTGAATGGCAAAATCCCAACATCTCACCCAACAAGCCCAGACTTCATCCTGTCGGAGACTCGTCGGAGCTTTTAGAGACAAACAGCCTCATCAGACTCTTATTTCCGACAGACACCAGATTTCATGGCTCCTGAAACATCCTTGGAAGTTATTTTAATAACTGGCGGTGAGGTGCAGCAGCACGGTGGAGGCTTTACAGACAGCAGTTTATTTTCCTTCTTGGTGGTGTATCAGACAACAGTGTTGCTTACGAACAACGGCATCTTACTTAGTGGAAAATTGGCGCCATGGCAGAGGAGTAACCAAGGGACCATGAGACGAAGCGAAGAAACCCGGGAGTCTGCTGGGAGACTTACCAAACAGCAGCGGGCTGGGGCGCAGAATGAGATGTGCAGGAGCAGGGCTTGCCATTCCAGGAGGGCCTAGGAACTCTTAAGTCGACTGGGGTATGCCTGTCTTTCTGCTCTTCCCTTCGTTGTGTACTTTACTTTGCTGCCCAGTTGGAACCCGGCGGGGAGAGAAACCTGGAGGCTTTTCACTACAATCACAGTTCCACAGGCGGATACTTTATAATTTTTTTTGTAAGGGAAGTGCAAACATTTTGCACTCCATAAAAAGGACTGCTCTACCTAGAGGCGTCTGTTCTTTGCTCTGAGATTTCTCGTAGAAATGAGGAGGGAAAGACAGCGACAGCACCGGGCAGTCCTTAGGATGTCACCAAATCCAAAACCTTTACGTTACACACGGGGAAATTGGTGTCTTGGGGTTCTGACCACTTTACAACGAGCTGAATCTTCGCCGCTTCCTACACGGTGCATATCACCAGAAGCCATCTTTGGGTGCCCCTGTAACAAACAGCAGATTGCCTTAGCTCTGTCTCCAGTTCTGGCCCTCGAAAGACAACGCAAAAGGCTATTTTACTTCACACTGCCATAGTTTAGTAAATGTGTTCTAAGGTTCCCCTCCCAGTCCTTTTCCCTAGCTACCTGGTTACCTGGATCGCCACCTCTGCTGATTAGATGATGGTATCTGAAGGTGGGATCTATTACCTGGGCCTTTGGTGTCCATATCTGATGGATGTGCCTTATTCATCAAATATTCCAAATACTGCCATATTACCCGAAGGCATCTTACTCTGGTGGCAAGCAGCAGTTTTTATGATACATAGCTTCCTCTCATTTCCCCTCCATTTTCAGACTCTATGTGGCAGCCTACGTGGACCCAAGTTGACTATTTGTTCTCTTCTTCAAGTTTAAACTCTTGAGCCCTTATCAAAATTTCTTTCCTGTCTCTAAGAAACTATGTACATCAATCAGTGTTCAGAGATGTTTCTTTTTATTGGATGAGCAACTTTTCTGTTCATCTGGGAGTTCTCAAGTTGGCCCTGTTGGTCAGGCATCTGTTCCCATGATCAGTTTCCATGTTCGATGTTTCTTAAACATCTTTAAAAGGAATGTGTTTGTCTTTTTTTTTTTTTTTAAGGTTCTACATTTTATTACCGAGCAAGTCAATTAGGTCATGAGGAACAAAAAATTAAAAATCAGATCTCCAATTCAAACATGATCAAGTCTCCAGAGGTTAAAAACATTGAGTTCCATTTGGTAAGATCGATGGCCAGGATTCAGCACAACCCCTCAGTCTCATCATTGTGGTGTATCCTAACAGACCCAGCTTCCTTCTCCTCCATGTCTTCTTCTGGAGTTGTACTTGATTTCATTTCTAGTTTTTATCCGAATCCATTGGGGGGAAAACAATTTGGCTTTTGTTTCTTGGCCAGGAAGTGCTTGATTCTGAAAGTCATGTGAAAAAAAACATGTCAAGAAGAGTCAGGCACGCAGTATACCGTGGTGGAAGAAAGGAGAAGAACGTATTTATTCATTTTAATGTATTACATTTATTTATTTTGTGAGTGTGTGTGTGTTTGTTGGGGTGGCGATGTGTTGGGGGTCAAAGGACAACTTGCAAGAATCTCTTCTCTCCTTCCACCACGTGGGTCCTGGGGAACCAACCAGGCTGAGCAGCAGGTACCTGTACCGACTGAGCCGTCCGTCCCACCAGCCCTCATCATCCTAACACAGTCCGATCCCTCTTATACTCCCCACAGGCCTCAGCTGAGCAAGTAGAACCGCGTAGATGCAAATACCTTGGATATCGTCTCTCCTTTAACCCTTGTAGAAATCTCACCATGAGTTATGACCCGACACATTCTACAGAATAGGAACGGAGGCTCGGGGGAGATTCTGTAAACATTCCAAAAGACGTAGGCTGTGCACCCGAGTCAGGACGTCCCTGTACATACATGCAGTCTGACCTCCTCACATTCTCTGGCTGGAGAGATACTCTGCTACTTGCAAAGGTGCTTGCATGCCCTTGCTTGGTGATAAGGGAAGTGGCTATTTACCTACTCAGAATCACAGCTTTACTGAACCATACTGATTTAGGACTTTCAGGTCTTCCCTGCCTTCTCAGGTAACTCATCCTCGTCTTGTTCCTTAGCTGTTTAATTCTGCTTAGGCAAGCATACACACACACACACACACACACACACACACACACACACACACACACACACACACACATCACTGGCCACATCTGTGCAAAGATTTGAATGTTTCAATGCTCCTGTGATATTTGAAAGTCACCAGAGGACCAAAAAGAGAGTTCTTTTTGGTTTGTTTTTCATTCTGAACTTAACGTTTTTTTTTCCTGCTTGTTTTAAAGTTAAAGATGTAAATATTGGTGTGTAAATTGTTAGTGGCAGTGAGGAAGAGAGACAAAATGAACAAAGTAAAATAGCATATGTATGACAACACCGTAGTGAAAACAGTGGCATTGTATGCTAACTCCAAACATTAGTACAGTTCTTAAAATAAAGAATCTGAGGAGTCAAAGCATATGACTAGGGCAGTTTATCTGCAAGTAGATCCATAAAACACACTGAAAGTGCCTTAAAATAAGCCTAGGGGTCTATATTTGAACTTCTCGTGAATTCAAATATTATTGCAATTAATATTAATAATTTTTTTGTAATTGCATTGTTCCCAAGTCTACTCTAAATACTCTGTGTGATCCTCTTATCTCCCAGAAGCTCTGTGTACTGGGGACTCTAATTATCTTTATTTTCCATGGGGGAAACAAGCACAGAGCAGTTAACATGTCTTCAGTCAGATTATAGATTACAAATAGGAGCATCAGGATTTGAAGACAGACTATCTGATTCAAGAGTGTAGGTCTTGATCCAACCTAAAAATTTCTAATGTTTTATTTAAACAAAAATGCAAGGATCAGAAAAAAATGTTTTCAACACATTGGTAACATTGCCACCTGGGAAAACAGTGTCCTAAGAATAATGGCATTTCTCCGTATATTTTTGAAACTGACCGTCTTAGCCAACGTTGTGTTGCTGTGAAGAGATACCATGACCACAGCAACTCTCATAAAGGAAAACATTTAATTAGGGCTGGCTTACAGTTTCAGAGGTTTAGTCCATTAGCATCATGGCGGGTAGCATGGTGGCATGCAGACAGACATGGTCCTGGAGAAGGAGCTGAGAGTTTTACATACATCCAGATCTGCAGGCAGCAGGAAGAGAGAGACACTGGGCCTGGCTTGAGCATTTGAAACCCCAAAGCCCACTCCAGTGATGTACTTCCTCCAACAAGGACATATATCCAAATCCCTGTTAAGTAGTGCTACTCCCCAGTGACCAAGGATTCAAATATATTAGCCTATGGGGGCCATTCTTATTTAAACCACTACACTGACCTTTGTGCTAGCTATCAATATAGAAAGGAAGTTGGTATATTACATTAATAGCTTGGTTTAATTAGAAAGCACAATTAACTTATTAGAAAGTATGCCACCAAATATGATAAAAATACATAAACAAAGTAAGACACTTCTCATCTTTGAAGTTCATACAAGCTTTCAAAGACTGGGAAATAGAATTCATGATAGTTAGCATTGGCAAGAGATACTTTCATGAATTATTGGCAGTTGTACTACCCAATACATTTCTTTCCTGGAAATTGTTTGGGGATACACATTAAACATTATCTGGACATAGCCCCTGAACCAGATGTCAGAATTTGAAAGAATTTATTCTAAGTAAAAAAATAATTCTTGTTCTAAGGCGATTTCTTATTCTAAGAACAGTTTTTCTAGGAAAGGAGGAAGAACAAATACAGATGCCCAGCAACCATGATGCATTGTTCATAGTTGAAAATGTACTAAATGCTCAGTAGCAGATTGTTGATTATATAAGCCTATGGAATAAAAAACAATGATAGCTACTGAAATATGATGTTTAATATTTACTGCATTTAGAAAGACATCTACCACATGTTGTTGATTTTTTAAAAACTAGGCAATACTGTGATGATCATAATAGCTCATCTCATTTTATCTGTATCTGCATTTATCCCCACATCTGTATCTCTACACATAACACAAACATAAATAAAATTCTAGAAAAGGGACTAACCAATATGTATGAAGAGTTAATATCTTTGTGTATTAAGATTTCATGTAATTTTTTATTCTTACTTTTATATTGTTGGATCTTTAAAATAAGTCTTCTCTTCGTCATTAGAACAAAATACATCACTCTGTTTACATTTTTGAGGGTGAAATTGCTCTCGCCTAACTGAGCATTCACAGCCTGTACAGACACAGGCTATTATAATTTGAGACTGCTTTTTAAGAAGTGAGATACATCCGCAAGTGAAGTGAGTCTTCCATGCCTGGAGGCATCTTTCCCTTACATGCAACACAGATCAGCCTCCAAGGCGAATTCATAAAACCATTTCCTAGCATGGCAATGAGAGTCTCCAAACGGTGGAGCCACTTATGTGTGCAAAATATTTTATCTGATAGTATAATTCTGGGCTATTTATGAACAAAATCATCTCCACCACAATTATTGTTGTACCTTGTGTATTCTGTCTATTCACAACAGATTTCCTCACACATTTGAGAGCTCAGTCCTAAAGAAATTCTTTTACCTGATGGTAGATGACCAAGCAATAGTTTCTTTAGCTTGGGCATGCATTGGTAAGTGAATGCGTATTTTTCACTTGCTTGACCAAGCTCAGAAACCTGCAAGACTGCTAACATGGCATTATGTGGACGGAGCTCGGAATAATACAATGTGCTCTGTTGCAAAAAGCTGAAGATGCGCTTGTGGAATTTATTTTATTCCGATTTATGAGGACTGCTGCACACAAATAGATTATTGTAGTGTCTGTGATTAATGGGACACCACACGGCTGTGTGGACTTCATAAATCATTTGATGCAACGTCTGAGTGAATTTTACTTGCAAAATCAGTTTCAATCAGCCTGGCTTGAGAACCAGGTAAAGCAGAGCACGGTGTCAGGCTGTGGAAGGTGGCGAGGCGGGGCAGCACTGGGTCCAGCTTCATGTCTCTAGCTATCTATGCTGTGGAAGAGTGAATACAGACAGTACATTAATTAAATCTGCAGATAGAGTTGGAAATGGCACAGAGAGTGAGGATGTCAGGGAAATGAGACAAATTGACCTGAAGTGATGACTGGACTGGGGGTTGGAATAAAGGGCAAAAATGCAACACATGTGCATGCAAATATATATGTATATATATATATATACATATACACATATATATTTATATTCACATGAATGTATAGGTGATTGATGATGTTGATTAATTTTGTAACTCTGTCAGGATCCCAAATAACATACAAACCCAATTTGGCAATAATGAATATTTAAAAATGGCTGCAGGGTTTTATTCTGAGATCAATATTTGGCATTTGTTTTCTTTGGAAAAATAATACCCTTATTGTTTTTGTGAACATGGGTAATACATATTCATCACAGAAGCATCAGAAACCATAGATCAGATCAGCAACACATATTTTCTATACTCTCACTGTTCAATGGGATATATAACCATACATATGTAAAAAGAGAACGGAGAAAATGAATATTAAATACTGCATATTCAATTTGTCTCTTAGCTCTATTCATGTAGAGGATACTTTTCTTCAAGGATCCTTGAGAAACTTGCTTGGTGTTCACCTGTCTCTGGCTCAGTGCATTCATTCTCCTCAAGATTAGTAATTATAAGTCCCGAGAAAATGACAGAGACTAATATTTGTAAAGGATAACTCTAGAGAGAAAAGAAAGAAGTGGAAATCATCTTTGACTATTCTACCTGATCCTCAGAAATTCCTATCTACCCATTTCTCCGAGACCTGAGAGGCCAGCGGCTTACCAAGGGAGCAGGAATAGAATGCTCTCTTTCTCTAGACCCTGGGGAGAAGCTGGCCTCTGGCCCTGAGAATCACTGGCAATTCAGCAGAAAGGTCAGGATGAACCAAAGAACACTACTGTGACCACACATGGTTTGAAAGGATTTGGGACTTTTCTATGTGAAAGATCATTCACCAGGATCAAGGAAGGTGATAACCTGAATCAAATGTCCTTGATTAGGAGCGGGTAAGGGAGACAGAGAGGAGGAAGAAAGAAGAGGGGAGGAAATAGGGCAGGCAGGAAGGGTGGGAGAGGAAAGGAAGGAAGGAGAGAGGGAGAGGAAAATGTATTCTCCTTATTCTCAAAGAATTACTTTTAAAATGAGGAGGAGGAGCCAGCAAGGGGGTTCAGCGCTTTCCACCTGCAAGCTTGGCAACCGAGTCTGGTTCCAGAACCAGTGTAAAGGAAAGAACTCATTCCGTGAAGGTGTTCTCTGATCTTCACGTGCACCCGTATGCATATACATCACACACACACACACACACACACACACGCACACGCACACGCACACGCACACGCGCACACAATGTGGAAAAACTGTGTTCCACCACTACTTACTTTATATATTTGTTTCTCTGTCTCTCTTCTCTCTCCCCTGCCCTTCCCCCCTCTTTGACTTTCTTTCCTCCCATTCTGCCCCTTTCAGACACTGACTGAGTAATTACTTTGTAGTCAGGCAAGGTCTCTACTTTCATAGCACTCACACGCTGAAATGATTCGAGCACAAATCAGCAAGCATAAAAATCTTACTGGAATAAATGGCGTATGTAGAATTAAAGTGAACAATGCAATGATAGCCCCAAACAGATTATTGTGGCTCCTTTAGAAGGTACGGGAATGGTAAGTTAAAAAGGGTTGGTTGGAATAGGTCATTTTTGTTTTTTTTTTGTTTTTTTTTGATGCAGGTCCCAGAGTGTAGCTCAGGATAGCTCTGAGCTTGTTATGTAGTCCAGCTGGCTTCAGCCTTCTGAGATGTAGGAGGACAGGCATGTGCCATCATGCTCAGTTTGAAGAGATAATCTTTGGACTGAAATGTGAACAAGCCCAAGGGAGTCTTTCAAGGATGAAGTATAACATTATTCCTGGTAGGGGAATAGCCAGTGCCAATCTGAGTGTAAGCCTGGAGACCCTGAGACTATGGCAGAATGGTAAACGGCTGGGGAAGAATGTGGGAGAGTCAGACATAGCGTGGAAGAGGTAAAGCCAGTGGGCTGGAAGTTTCAATGAGCTTTTGCTGCGAAAGAAATTCCAGAGTAGATGAGCTGTAAGAAGAGAAAGATGTGAGCGAGAAGAGAGTGCCTGAAACCGACGCTTCACAGGGTGTGTACTTATTGGTTGTGACAAGGTCAAGGGTGTGAACAAGACAGTGATGGGGGGTGGGGTGGGGGTGGGGTGGAAAAAAAATCACATCATTTGATGGGAAGGGATTTTGTCAAAATGGTATGGGTTGACCAAAGTTCATTAAGAAAAGAGTTAAGAAAATCCAGTGAAAACTGATTAAAAAGAGTCAGTTGAAAAATTCTGAAATAGAGTTATACGGGACAATGGCAGTTATTATCCTGACAGACTGTAAACAAGTTTTTTAAAAAACTGTACATACTGTCTTTAGGACACCTGCAGCTTAACCTCAAATATAAATTGGGATGGAAACGTGGCTAAGCGGTCAGTGCTTACCCAGCATGAATAAGACCCTGAGTTGCATCCCCAGTACTGGGGTGGGAGATACATTGGAAAATAATGTTTTGGGTTTAATTTAAATTCCCAAGATAGAAAGGATATGAATTGGCACTAAAGCAGGTTGTTTTTTCTCCCCCAGGAAGTAGTAATCAGAAGAGAAAGTACAACTTGGCAGTCATTCCCAGACCCCAGCACTCTTTTTAATGGCAAATAATTGGTAAGATCTTCTTTTTTTTAGATATGTTATAATAAGTTTTAGTTAACTCAGATACATATCTAATTTAAAATTTATTATAATTCTCTAAACCACAAGGAGAAATACAAAGAAAATGTCTATTTTTGAGATGGGGTTCTTGTAACCTGGGCTGATCTTGAACTCACTACATAATGAAGGCTGCTGACCTTCTACTCATGATCCTCTCAAGTGCTGGGGTTATAGGTATGTGCCACCTTAGAAAATGGTAGAAAATACTATAGATTTTACAATATGTTAGTACTAAGAGATGATTACCTTAGACGTCATAGGAAAGAAGACAGACTTGTGCACAGCTCCTCTTGTGAATTTCACAGGGAAACATGCTGATTGATATAGGAGTGTTATACTGACGATTTAGGAATAGAAATATCATTGCTTTGAATGAGAAATATGTGTATATATATACATATATTCAATAGATATAGATTTAGATATAGTGTGTGTCAGTGTGGTGGTTGGAAGGAAAATGACCCCCAAAGAGAGTGATACTATTAGGAGGTGTGGCCTTGTTGGAGGAAGTGTGCCACTGCAGAGACAGGCTCCTTTGCTCAAACTTCTCTCAGTGTGAGGTTGAGATCACTTCCTGTTGCCTGCATGCCACCATGTCCCACGGTGGTGATAATGGACTCAACCTCTGAACTGCAAGCTACCCCAATTAAATGTTTTCCTTTGTAAGAGTTGCCATGGTCATGGTGTCTCTTCACAGCAATAGAAACCCTAAGACAGTCAGTGTGTGTGTGTGTGTGTGTGTGTGTGTGTGTGTGTGTGTGTGTGTGTGTGTGTGTATAATTTGTAATTTTTTTTGAGTGGATAAAGTGTCACTTTCTAAGAACCCTTTTGACATTCTGAACTTGGAAAAGGTCAACCCATTTCCTTCATAGTTACATTTCTGAAAAATCTCAGTAAATATTAAAACAGCAACAGTACTTTATGTTTACATGTAAAACACAATTAGGTTCTTGGGTGAGGTAATTATAAAATAGCCCTTTTTGGGTACGTGGAAAATCCAATAAGACATTAAGTAATAGTGCAGGGCCAAGCCAATTCTTTAAGGGATTGCTTCATTTGTTTAGGGAAGCATGATTATCCCTGCCTGCTGGGGAGTGACTCTTTCCTACCGTCATTGTAGCTCCCCAAAACTGCTCCACAAAATAAAAAAGCTAAACTATGGGCTACTCGATGGTTTGTTTAACTGAATTAATTTAGCCACTGATACAGGGCAGGCCATCCAAGCCGAGAGATAGCTAGCCGGGCAGATCTCTTACTTTCCATCAAGGTCCTCAAAAATGGCTGTGAGCTGCATAGTCTAGTTACACAGACCATGTTGAACCCTCCACCTGTCCTATAGAAACCATAAGGTTATCGACTGGCTGAGGCGAAATTACATTTGAAAATACCATATCCAAGCCGGGTGTGGTGAGTCAACTCTATAATCCCAGTCTCTGCCCTGGAGGACTGAGAGTTCAAAGCCAACCTGGGCTAAGTAGCAAGAACTTATAAAAGAAAAAAAAAGAATAAATAAAGAAGTATAAAGGACAGGGAAAAGAAAAACTGTATTTAAAAAAGAAAATACATCCATTTTTTTGGATACCATGGATGTTTTCTTTAAGCAACTTCAATTTAGTAGCATTTTAAATTATTTAGCATGTATTTTTTTCACAGATGCTAATTAGATTTATCACATACATTAAAAATTAAGCTTTATAACGTTTTCTAAAATTAAAAGTCCCACATTCCTCAAAATTTACAACCACATCCCATCGCTTGTCATTTTCTAAAAAAAAAAAAAAAAACCTCGGTTCTATTACAGTTGGAATAAAACAAGCCTTTGAGGTCCTCCAAAGAAACATGGGATTTCCTGAACAATGAAAAGACTAGAGATTTTAGTTACTCTCCAGAAAACTGGAAACCTATAGATGTCAGGCCGCAGAGAGCATTAATTTTGTTCCTTAGAGAAATAAATGGCAGCTGCGTGGAAGCTGGACACCGAAGGGGAAAACCTAGGATACAGAGAAGCGTTTGGAGAACTAGATTAATGTGTCCTGTGCTTTTGTGACATAGATTCTACCCTCTGAGGTCCAGTCCGGGATGCAGAACAGTAGTTGGGGGAATGCAGGTTGGAAAAGGTGCATGAAGCTGTTTATCACAAGCAGTCAGGATGGAGACTGAGCCCAGAGCATTGAGAGAGGCAGGGGTGAGGCTGCAGATACGGAGTCTGGTTTAGAGCTACGGAGAGCGATTGGGGTCAGGAACTAACATGGGAGAAACAGCATTGTAGCAACAAGATGACAGGACACAAAGGGACTCTGGATGTGGGAATGGGGTGACCATGCTCTGGGTAAGCAGCCAGAGAGTTCAGAATGGAACCAGCTAAGAAACATGCCAGGCTTCCCAACCTTTACTTGAATCAGACAAAGGGAGTTTAAGAACGCAATCAGCCAGGACTCTGATCCCCCTAGGTTTAGAAGAGGATCTAACAGCTGGCATTTCCACATGTACCCAAGGGATGCATATTGCTAGTCCACGAACTAACTTTAGATTAATAACGTTCTGAAAGCACTAGAATAACCTGAATTGGCTACGGGATTTACAAGCTTTGGACCCTTCATGTGCGGACATGCAGGTTAACAGGCTGGAGAGAGGTCTGAGAGAGCAGAGTAGACAAATCATCAGTTTCTGACTGACTCAAGATGGTTTGAGGGATAGCCTACGAAAATAGACAGCTGCCCATGAAGACCAAAGGAGAGGATTAATTTTCGTTTTGTTTTTAGTTTTTGTTTGTTTTTGGTTTTTGGTTTGGTTCCTGTTCTCTGTAGGCAGCTGCTTGAAGACTTAAGAGCTGCTGGAGAAGATATAAAAGAAAGCTGTGGACTCAAGCAAGTGTTGCTCAGAAACTCTTCACAGTGGCTCTGCAGCCCGGAAGCTGGGCTTTCTGTCCCTCCCCTCAGGCAGCCAATGGGGAACAGTCCAGGCTATCTGGGATGATTGAATTTGGCCTCACCACTTTTCTGGGTTCTCTTAAAGCAGTCCAGGAGGATTTTGTTGCACTATTCAAAAGAAAAAAAAATAGTGTAGAGGTGCAGATAATCAGATTCTTGAATTGATTAAGTTATCAGGCATTTGTTAACGTGACAGACTGAAGAGGGTTCCAGAGTCTAGGCCATATTTTCTGGAGAGCTGCCAGTAACCATTCAGCGAGAAGGCACGTACAGCGAGATGTTAATGTTCAGCAATGTTTCCTCTTCCTTCTTTCTTGACTTAAACTGTGAAGGTAATAGTCACACTGAGGTCGTTACCAGTACAACCTGGGTAACAAACAGATGGCAACTTGCTTAAATTGGAAGATGGATTTAAAATTGGAATTGATTAGAATACTGATGCCTTTGCTAGATGAAAAGGAGTTGATTCATTTTCTGAGATCCTTCAAATATGGAAATTATTAATCAGCGAGTCTGCCAGTTTATCACTAGGTATTAACACTTAGAAACACCAAATTCCCTCTAACGTTATTACTTATGCCACATAAATTCCTTTAGTTGCACAAGCAAACAAACACTCCATTTCCACACCAATGAATAAACATGGGAAGTAATCAAGGCAACAGAGCAACTTGAGCAGCATTAGGTATGTTCTAGGTACTTGATATGTATTTATGGGATGAATGAATAAGAAATGAATGAATGGAAGAATTAGTGAGACAGTGAGTGTCGAAGCGGAAGGTGGAAGTGACCGTTGGCTTGGTACTCGATCAGAACCATAAAAAACGGATAAGCTGCTGCTGTTTGGATAGAGCTGTAAACGTAGAAAGCAGGAGATCATGGAGAGGTGAGATGGAGAGAGGAGGAAAGGGAAGGATCAAGGCTGGATTCTTAGGCGGGACCTGGGAGACCTGAGAGCTGAATACCACCACCACCACCACCACCACCACCACCACCACCACCACCACCACCACCACCACCACCACGGAGAACTGAAAGACTGAACTGGTGAGAAACACTCCAGCAAGCTGGCTTGTGAGACAAGGAAGGGAAGGGAACCAGACTCCACACAGACGAGCTCTTGGTTCTAATTATTTGGCAAGCAAATCTGTGAATCTCAAAGAAGTTGAGTGGGTGAAGAGAGATCTGTGATTTTGGAGTCTACTCAAGCCATTTTGAAGGCTTCTAGGGAAGCGTGAGTGTTGGAAATCTTGAAGTGTTGGGGGAACCAGTGTGTTCAACAAGGGTTTACTGATCTCCCGGGTATAAATATTTCATCGGATCAAAGGTCAATAATTTGTAATTCATGGTCTCAATCATCATATAACCTACATGAGGAGAAATACACTTTAGGGAAAAATTATGTAACAAGAACTTCAATCCTGTGAAGCAGTGGTTATTATTATGGCATTTCTATACATGCATGTAACGTACTTTGATTATGTTACCCCTTCCATCCTTTGTCTGCCCCCTCCATTTTTATGAGATCCCCCCTTTACATCCATCACCTCCTCAACCAGATTCTATATAGGAAAGAAAACACGTGACACTTGTCTTTATGAGACTGGCTAATTTCACATAACATAATGCTCTTCGGTTTCATCCATTTTCCTGCAGATGGTATAATTTCCCTCTCTATGGGTGAATAAAATTACGTTGTGTACAAATACAACATTTCCGTTTCCATTCACCAAGGCTGACTCCATAACTTTATTATGGTGAAGAGGCAGGGAGTGCAGCAATACACATGGATTTGCAGACACTTCTGCAGTAATACATAGAAATGATACAGCTGTATTATATAGTAGCTCTTTTTAAATTTTTTTCTGAGACATCTCCATACTGATTTAACAAGGAAAACTTTATTTGCTTATTTATTTCTTGAGACAGCAGCTCTTCTAGCCCAGGATGGCCTTGAACACTTTGTATAGGCTAGGATGGTCCCGAACTCTTAATCCTCTTGTCTCTGCCTCAAAAGTGCTGGGATTACACGTGTGTGCCACCACATCTGCTTAATTAAGACAACACTTGATAAATACCCAATAATGTCAGTGCAATTTAGAATATTCATTCACCCACTCATTTTTTTTTTAGATTGTGTGACATTTCTTGGTTTTAGTATATTCATAAAGTTGTGAGCCTTCAACAGTATACAACATTTTCATCCCTCAGAAACAATCCACATAACAATTAGCAGTCACTTCTTCCATCTGCTCTCAGACGGCTACTCATCTGTTTTCTACCTCTATGGATTTCCAGATTCTCCATTGACTGCCGATAGTAAATGTCGAATTTGTTTCTGGTTTTTCAGATCTGTTCCGAGGATGGTTGTGCCTACGGTAATGCCAGCCAGCATCATATTCTTCACCTCCACATCCTTATAATGTTTTAAACTCAGGAAACTTGAGTCCATCAGGAAGTTTAGACCCCCTTTGCCTTCCAAACTAAGTCCTTCTTGCCCTGAATCTTTTAGATATTCAGTCTCTTGCATTTCCATTTAAGTTTCAGGGTCAGCTCACCAATTTTTATAATAAAGTCAGCAGGGGTTTCATCTTTTGCCTGTGGGTTGGAGGTAACGTGGATAGCCTACAAACACGGCTCAACAGAAAACCATACACTCATTTGAAACATAATGAGAGCTTTGCGTTTCATTTTCGGTACCTGGATCAAACATTACCTTTATAGATGACAATGTGAATCATGATATCAACAGATTGAACATGTCTTGTTGTAGCTCAATTTGGAGAGTATTTCCATCTTCACAATATTGAATATATCAATCTCTGAACATGGATGTCTTTCCATTTATTTAGTCTTTGTTTCTTATGACAATATTAAATAATTTTCAGAATACACACTTTATTGTATCATTTTATTAGATTTATTTCTATGTATTTTATTCATCTTGCTATTATTGTTAATAGAGTTGTTTGATTTTATTTATAAATTCCATTTTTGTAACACAGTCACATCCTGTAGATGAAACTGATCTGGAACTTACTATGTAGTTGACTCTGGCTTCTGACTCGGGGCAATCTTCCTGCCTCAATCTCCTGAGTTCTGGGTTTAATGGGATGGGCCATCACAGCTAGATGTTTCCTAAAGTTCTTTATGACATCCTTCATTGCTGGTGTTTAAAAATGCAGTTGACGTTTGCAGACAGCTCTTCTATTATTCATCCTTGTTGAACTCCCTAATTCAAATAGAATTTTGTGGATTTGTTAGGGTTTTCCATGGATAAAATCACAACACCTGCAAGTAGAAATGATTTTACTTCTTTTTCAATATTGATGCCTCTAATTTCCATTTTGTGCCTAATTGCCATGCTAGAACCCCCAGAAGAATGTTGAACAGGAGTGTGGAGGGTAGGTGTGTTTGCCTTATTTATGTATGTAGAGGAGACATATTCATTCTGTTTTCTGTATTACCTTGAAATTCCAATCTACTCATTTGTCGAGAGTTCTGGTTTTTTGTTTTGTTTTCTGTTCTCTTAATACAGTATATTCCATGGTTGATTGTTAGATATTGAACCAACCTCATATTGTTGGGGTAAGCCTCACTTGATCACAGTGTTCTTTTTAATGTTGTTGGACTTCTTTTACTAGAGTTTTATTGGAGAAATTTTTATTCATATAAATGGGGATATTGGTCTGTAGTTTTTCTTTCTAGTTTTGACTGCATCTATTTTAGAATCAGGTTGTACTGGACTCATAGAATAAACTGGAAATATTTTCTTTTCCTGAATTTTGAAATGTTGTGAAAACTTACTGTTCATTTTTCCTTGATAGTTTGGTGGAATTCAAAAATAAGACCATCTTCTCCTCAGAAGATTTTAAAGATTAAACTATCAATTTAATCTCTTTTCTTGCTGCGTCTATTCAGATAGTCTACTTCTCAATTCACTCTTGGTAATTTGTGTCTGGGAGTTTGTTCATTTTATCAAGATTATCGTTTCCTTGATCTATTGGTATTTTGGAGTTTGTTGTTTGGTTTCCACATGTTTGTGTCTTCCTTTTTTTTTTTTTTTTTGTTTTTCGAGACAGGGTTTCTCTGTGTAGCTTTGCGCCTTTCCTGGAACTCACTTGGTAGCCCAGGCTGGCCTCGAACTCACAGAGATCCGCCTGGCTCTGCCTCCCGAGTGCTGGGATTAAAGGTGTGCGCCACCACTGCCCGGCTTAATTTTTATTTTATGTGCATTGGTATTTGCCTCAATATATGTCTGTATGAGGGTGTGGGAACCCCTGGAACTGGAGTTACAGTTTTGAACTGCCATGTGGGTGCTGGGATTTGAACCTAGGTCCTCTGGAAGAGCAGCCGGTGTTCTTAACCACTAAGCCATCTCTCCAGCCCTGTGTCTTTCTTAAAGTCTCTGCTGTTGTCTCATTTCATTTCATTGCAGTTGGAAACTACTTTGCATTATTTTAAATATTTTAATGTTTATTTTATGATTTCACAGATGGTCTGTTATAGCAAATATGCCCATGTACTTGAGAAGACAGTATGTTTTGTTGTTGTTGGCTGGAGTGTGCTACAGGTGTCATTTGGGTTTAATTGACTTATAATATTGTGTTGTCCAAGGTTTCTGTCTTCTTGATCTTCCTTCCTTCCTTCCTCCCTTCCTTCCTTCCTTCCTTCCTTCCTTCCTTCCTTCCTTCCTTCCTTCTTTCCTTCTTCTTTTCTTCTTTCCTTCCTTCTTCCTTCCTTTTTTTGTTTTTGTTTTTGTTTGATTTTTGAGATGGGGATTCTCTGTGTAACAGCTCTGGCTGTCCTGGAACTCACTCTGTAGACCAGGCTGGCCTCGAACTCACAGAGATCTACTTGCCTCTGCCTCCTGAGTACTGGGATTAAAGGTGTGTGTCACCACCACTTGGCTTCTTGATCGTTTTCTGTTGCATTCTTCCCCTTGTTGAGGTATTGAAGTTCCCAAATATTTTGTTTCAATTGTCTATATTCAATTCACTTATTACACATTTTGTTTAATGCATCTTGGAACCCCATGATTTGGGATTTTATTTTATTTTTTATTGAGTGTGTGTGTCTTTGTGGTATATGCATATTCATGCATGTGAGTGGATGGGTGCACTCATTCCTGTGTGCGTGTGTAGAGGACACAGGTTGATGTCGGGTATCTTCCTCTACCGCTTGTTATATTACTTATTTGAGACACATTTTTTTTCACTGCCATTTTGACTAGATTGACCTGCAAGCCCCTGGAGCTACAGACGTGCACAATCACACCAGCTTTTATGTAGGCGATGTTGATCTGAACTCAGACCTTCATGCTTCCACAGTAAACACTTAATCCATTCAATCATCTCTCCAACACTGCTTATCTTTGGAGACACAGTCTCCTTGTGTTGGTCCGAGCTACTCTTGAACTTGGGATCATCTGCTGCCGTCGCCTCCCAAGTGCTACAATATCAGGCACGTTCTACTGTACACAGCCTGCTTTGTGAGTTTTCAAGGGGGTAAAACATCAGGAAATGTGAATCCCTCCAGACATGCACTTACATAGCTCATGTGCATTCACATACCCACCCACAGGCTCCTTTAAACAGCTTGTTCTGCCTTCTGTGTCTTCTCAAGAAACATCCAGGAGACAGCTAGGCAACAGTTCAACAAGCTGCCAGCTAAGCACTAAGACATTCTCTGTTTGAATTAGACAGGTTGGAGCAGAGAAGCATGGAAGTGGGTGGAGTGGAAGACAGAATTACAATCTCTTTTCTGTTCCATGGAAAATTGTATTGCAGCAACCATGGGTAAGGGAGGAAAGAATTACCTCAATGGTCCAGAGAAGCAAAAGGCTGTTTGAACTTGTATATCTTCTAAGTTATTTGGGGGACCTTAAATATAATATTGCTGGAGAGGCTTGTGCATGCCTAGGGAAGTAAGAGCACTCGTCTTGTAGGATCTCATATACTCCAGACGTATCAAGATTTTGTACCTTGCAAAGAAAGACTGATATTACACACACACACACACACACACACACACACACACACACACACACACACACACAAACACATACACACATTCATGGCTATTCATGGATTCACATATTTATGAATGTCTAATAATAGATATATTTATCTTTCATGATTTGTCTCAGTAGAGTATAAATATATTCTAAACGTTTCTGGTGAAAACAATTCCAAGAATATCTAAACAATCCTTATACAGATTTATATTTTTAATTAACACTTCTTGAGAATTTGGGCTTGTTGTTTTTTTTTTTTTTTCAATTTACCTTCTTGATTCAAGAAGTGACTGTCCGTCTACCAGAGCTTTTGCAAGTATTGTTGCTGCTCAGTTCAGCTTTTGATAGATGTGGAGTCATTCTGAGTTTAGAATACTAGCTCCTGCGATGAAAAAGCACAGGGCTAACTTTCAAAATGATGTCCTGTCCTGGGCATCAGCTCCCCTGTGAAATTGTGTAGAGAGTCATGGCAGTGGTCTATTAAGCCTACTGCCTGCGAGATGACACATGAACTCATCTTTATTGTTTTATTTTATTTTTTAAATTGGGTCATGCCTGGATCCAGTTCATCGAAAGTCAAAAGAGTTGTATACTCTGGAGAGAAACTAGAATTTGTACCCAGACAACTAAAAATAATAATAAAAAACCCCAACTCTCATCACGATAGTAGAAGGACCAGTTAGAAGGTTGCAGGCAATCAGAAGTGGGGTTGGGGGAAGGGAGGACAATGAGAAAGGAGTATGACCAAAATATTTCATATGCATGCATGAAATGAGATGTATTGTTGTGTATAATTAGTGTGTTCTAATAAAACACAAATGACACTGATGAAAAGGAATTGTGGTCATGTTTCCATTTTTTCTTTTTAACATTTCATATCATTCAATCAGACAGGTCTTTATAATGCTATTTTGAACATTTGCTTTCAACATATAGCTAGGTGCAGGTGTGGCCCTCATTTTAAATGTGGGCAGTTTTACTGAGTTAATTTGAGGTGAGTCACGGTTGACTTGCTGCAAGGTCAGACATGCCCTACAGGACAAAACTGTGTGATGTAATTTTTTAACACCTTTTGCTTTAAGGTGACAATAAAAATCATAAGACCGCAGAGAGCAGAACAAAAGAGTGGCTAAATTTTGTTTTCTCTCTGATCCGAATAGGTTTGATGACCATCAAGAAAGGCCACCATATAACCAGGCATAATGGTACATGACTTTAACCCCAGTACTTGGGAGGCAGAGGCAGGTGGATCTGTGTGATTCCAAGGCCATCTTGGTCTCCATAAAAGATTTCCAGGTCATCTTAGGCTACCGAGAGACACCAGCTCCCCCACCCCCTGCTCCCCCAGAGAGACAGAGACAGAGAGACAGAGACAGAGACAGAGTCAAGTCAGTAGAGATGACATTTGTAAGTCAGGTCTACTGTTCATTTTGTGATGGGAAATTGCCACAGCAGGGCTGAGTCTGGAAATCTGACTGGGAGTCGTCAGAAATTACAGAAGACAGACACAAGTCACATAGAGCTGATATTGGGTGGGCTGTGTGCTCGGGTGGAGATGCACCAGAAGCCTGGATATTCAGCAAGTTTACTACATACAGCATGAGTGAGGAGGCAGGTTAGCTGATCAGGTCAGTACTTTTTACTCAGACTGTTTTTGGCTAAAGGTCAGCTAGCTGTTGGTCAATACAGGGGAAGACGGCATCACCATTCCCACAATTCCCAGGCACTGGTGTCCTGGACATGGCCATGCTCATGTCAACAATACACTTTGACTTTGAAATTCATCTGCTCTCCCTAGGAAATACTCATATTTGGCATAAGCTTTTGAATTCAGCCATCAGATTGAGGGTACAATTCAGTGGTAGAGCGCTTGTCTAACAGAAAAAGAGCCCTGGGTTCAATCCTTATCACTGCAAAACAAACAATCAAACAAATAGATAAATAAGTGTCTCCTAAACATAAAATATAAGGAAATGAAGTCAGATCAAAGATAAAATAGACTTGAGACCCGTGAAGGTAAGGGCCAAGTAACATTTGACTTATAAGTTCTGGAAAACCAGTTCCATGTTTCTAATGGACTATAAAATATTTTAGGTTATGGCATCACATATTACATCCAATTATTTTTCAGCTTCTATTCTCATTATATGTTTTGGTGACCAAAGTCAACCATATTTATCATATCCTTTTTTTTTTTTTTTTTGTAATTTCCAAAGTGAATCTTACCAGAAGATTCTAGAGGTGCTTCTTCCCCACTTTTATTTGGCATGTTACCTGAGAAGTCCCTGTCCACCCAGGCCTTCGGAAGCCAACTCCATAATCTCCCACAACAAGAGGAAGTACAGACACCTCTCCCAAGATACCACGGAGGAGTTTTCGAGGGTTCCTGGCTGGGGATAGATTATAGGATAAGGGGACATTTCCTTGGAGCATTATAGATATCTTGGCCTTCTAATTTCCCTTGAAGAATCAGGGGTAGAGATAAGCAGCTGGGCAGGTCTACCCTAGGGCAGAGTTAAAGGCAGAGGGTGGATTCCTGGGAATGAACTCTGTAGTGAAGATTCCATCTAAACAGCTATTGGTTCTTTGAAACGGTTGAGAAAGAGTCTGTGCTTTGGTTTAATGTTGTGCCTTTTAGATTCGAGATTTGGTCAAAATCATTTCTTCCACACATCAGAATTGTTGCTGTTTTCTACTCAGTGTCTTCTCTGGGCTGTGCAAATAATAAATATTAATTTTTTATGACTTAAAATTGAGTGGATATGTGGCCATAAAATTGTGGCGTTGGAATAAGGACCAATGAACAATTTGGTTAATTCAAAGCTTATGCATATATTGAGGAAAGAAACCATCTTTATAGAAATGTACAAATACACAGGCATGAATGTCATTCTGGCTCTGAGCTGAGTCCGGGCGACCACTAGGTGTCACTATGCACAGATCTCGGTGCTTGTAGACACCAAGATACCAAGATCACTCTTCCTTGGAAGAGCTGCTCTCCCAGTCTAAGACAGAGAAAAGATGTTGCACTTAATTCCACCTTCTTCATCAGAGGGAATCTTTACTTTTTGGTTTGTATGCGAAAGAAAACATTTTTGTGTCTCTACTCTTCATGGGCATCTTGCCTTCTCTTGATTTCCTAAGCAAGGAAAAGCTGTTTCTTGTTGAAGAAACATCTTAGGAGCTTTGAACTTTGTAGGTTGAGATTCTTTCTCTTTGGCTGGCACTGGATCAAACCTAGCATCTTTCAAGATTCCTGAGCTCTCTTTGGCTAAACAAGCTTTAAGGCGTGTATGTAGCTTCATGGTATGTTTTGAAGCAATGACTTCAAGCAAGCACTCATCAAGTATCTACTTTATCAATGAATATTCCTTATTAAGGTGAAGGGTATACAGTGAAATACTACCCTGAGGTCAGGAACACCAAACAGGTAAACATGTTGTTATTTAGAAGGGCTTGTTCTACACATTTCCTCATCTGCTCATTAACACGAAGTTGAGTCACATAAATATGTTAAGTTAAATCTAATCTGGTATGTCCTTGAAATTGACAGTGGGGATTCAAGGTACATAGTTGTTATAATACAGAAAAAGGAAGGAGAGCCAGGTCTTGGTTAAGTCATTGAATTGACTTGGTAGTGTCTGATGTGGTAGTGCCAATCTTTAACCCCAATTTTCTGGGGGCTGAGCAGGAGTTTAGCAAATGTGAGGCCATTCTGAGCTACACAGTTAACCAAAAAGACAACCAAACTGGAAATGATTAGACCAAGGAAATGTGGAGAGGCTTAGTTTTTCAGAGTGTGCAAAGGGATGTTATTATATACTCTTGTTCAAGCTATTTTCTCCATAACCTTCTACATCTACAGGCCACCCCTTTACCCTCATCTGACTTGGATCATCCATGGGAAAATAATTTGGGATGTGCCCCACGCAATAGTTCACAGTGTGCAGAGTGACATATGACATGCCCATCATATAGCGGCTATTATAGTCTCTATTTTTGATTACCATTCACATAAATTATCACTCTGGATTAGATATAGAAAAGAAATACTAAAGCTTCATTAACTTGCCCATGCTGTGACAACTGAAAGGAAGTGGGTTAAACCAGGTTGGCACCTTTGCTTGATTGTAAGGAGATAAGTCATTTGAATAAATTTGAATAAACCAGCGCAAGAGCTCAACAACAGTTTACAAAGGGAGTAGTGAGTGCTTCTAATCATGGTGCTTATAAAGTGTACCTTAGCTCTATCAGTACTTACTAGGAAAATTATCCAATTAAGGGTATAATATGAACAGGCAAGATGCAAAAGAGTATTATGTATTATATTATTATATATTAGTAATTAATATATTAATAAATTAGTAACCATTAATATAATCATACATTATATTATTATTACACATTAGAATAATATAGAATTCTTTGGTGTCATTGTTGCTTTGTTTTGAGACAGGGTATTACTATGTTGTTTAAGCTGGTCTTGAAAACTGTACTCAAGCAAACTTCATACATCAACTTCACAATTTACACAAACACACACACACACACATCATTCTCTCTACAAAAGACCTTTCTTCCTTTGTATTTTGCTCATTTATATAACATCATTGTTTAGAACAGTGCCTGGCACGGTGGCCAGACCCCGAGGTTGGTCCTTAGTAATCTCCAAATCCTGATAGTCACACCTTAGCAAAATCTCCCCACTACAAAGAAGTCAGGATCGGACCTATGGTTTGCTCCCAACCAACAGATGTCAACAGACATGTGAGATGTCATTGTCATCATTAGATTTGATTAGGTCGTGTTAAGTATCACTCAGCATACTGGAGTTAGACATTCTTTTTGTAGGCCTGATGGTATAGATGTCCTTGCTGATGATCCATGGGATGAGGCAGTGTGAGTGGCCTTGAGAAGCCCAGGTGCTGTCTACAGCCCGAGTTAGTTCAGAGCAATAAACCAGGCATAGAGTCACAGCAAATTAATTGTTCAAACTTGAATGAATTTTGAAGTAGATTTTTCTCTAGTGGTGCCTCTAGATGAGAATCTGTCTTCTCACACTCTGTTGCTCCGTGAAACTGAGCCCTTGAGCAGAAGGCCCAGCCAGGACAAGTTTGGATCTGGAACCACAGAAGTGGAAGACCCTGAATGTGTGTTGTTTTCAAGTCATCAATTCTGTGTATTTTGTTACCCAGAAAAAAAGAAAGAAAGAAAGAAAGAAAGAAAGAAAGAAAGAAAGAAAGAAAGAAAGAAAGAAAGAAAGAAACACAAAAAAACTAAAGAACCTGGCATGGTGAACTAATACACATGTGTGTTATGGGAAGGAATTGTTTTATAGATTCATGAATTTTAAAGTGTTATTGTATGCACATGCTACTTTTGTTTATTGCATTAGCTTACAGTTTAAAATTTTATCAAACCTCAAGCATGCGTAGATAGCCGAGTCACACTTTTCGGTTCACCGTGAAGATCCCATCAATCCCGTCACTGGTTGTGAAATACCCCTGTCTTGCACTCATTCCTTCTTCCCTTTGTTTCCGAAGACTGCCTGTCTTAGTTTGGGGTTCTGTGGCTGTGATAAACCACGACGAACAAAACAAGTTGGGGAGGAAGGGACTTATTTCAACTTGTGCTCAGGTCACATTCTGCCACTGAAGGAAGTCAGGCCAGCAATTAAAGGCAGGAACCCGGAGGCTGGAACTGAGGCAGAAGTCATGGAAGAACACTGCTTACTGCCTTGCTCCTGGAACTTGCTCAGCCTGATTTCTGGATCTACTCAGGACCACATGCCCAGGGGGGCTCATCAGCCCTGTGGTCTAGGCACGTTCACATCAATTATTAATCAAGAAAATGCCCAAAGCCTTGCCTACAGGTAATCCAGATGGGGACATTTGCTCAACTGAAGGTTCTCTTCCCTTCTTAATTTATGTCAAATTTACAAAAAGCCCAATGATGGCACCACTCGTGTGTGTGTGTGTGTGTGTGTGTGTGTGTGTGTGTGTGTGTGTGTGTGTGTGTGTTTACACGCACATTTTTATATACATCTTTGTAAAGTGTTCAGTGGTAACTGTGGCTATGTATGGAGTGAAAAGTGAAGGGGAAGTGGGGCCATTGTTCAGCTACTGCTTCACCAGGTGGCTTGAGCCATTTCTATAGATAGAAAAAAAAAGCCCACTGGAGATTTAACGCATCCACGAGCAATAATTAGTACTGTTGTTCTTGTGTGTTTGGGGAGATGGGGAAAAAGTAGGCTATGAAGACCGAATTAAGCAGTGGGGTCATGTCAGCTTGACCACTTTCTTCTTGGATTTTTTCCTTTAGCCTAAATTGCCCAGGTGCTGGAAAAGAAACTTCGAACCAGAATCTCTTCATCAACAAATATTGTCTTAATTGCTAGGTGTGCCAAGCTTAAATAGCTGCACCAAATATGTCTATCTAAATCACTTAAAATGTGGGCTTTGGCATGAAATTAGGCCTACGTAGATTTTTCAAGACCAATTCTGTTGAAAACATGTACTTAAAAATAGGAATTTGTCATTACCGTTTCATGGTGAACTTAAATGTTTCTCTCTTATACTAAACAGAAGCAAGGAGCAGATATTGTAGTTCCTGATAATCTGTGATAATGGGGGTATAGACTAGTGAAAACCATGACCAAATAATTAATATAAAGTGAAATAAAACCCATATTGTTTTTTTGAAGTGTGGTTACCCAAGAGGATGTGTGTCTGTAGACACACACACACACACACACACACACACACACACACATACACACACACACACCCCATTATATTGCTTTTCCTGGGAAGAAACGAGCAAACGTCTCCTCATTTCAGATGGGGCACTGATGGCAGACCAGAGAAACAGCTCTACTGATGCCCAACATGGTGAACTAATACGTTTAATGGGGTTACTTATTGGAGTATGGCTAGCTCAAAGGCAGCTACATCACCACAAAGGGGACCCCTGCATGAAGAGTGACTCACCATAGCTGCAACCCTAGAGTTCTCTGTACAACTGGAAGGCCCCCTGGCAAGTCGGGGAGTCTGATCCAGGAAGGTCAGTGAATCTCCTCCTCCTCGGTTGTTTACTGTTTCCATAACCTCTGAGAGGGACCTTGTAAATTTTGCTAGTCTCAGGAACTTCCTGAGATTTGTGATATGGATTGTTTATTTCCTGAAATTCATAAGGCCCCTGCTTTCTTTTTGAAGAGAATGTTTTAATTTGGGGGGAATTGCTGCCTCTCTCTCTCTCTCTCTCTCTCTCTCTCTCTCTCTCTCTCTCTCTCTCTCTCTCTCTGTCACACACACACACACACACACACACATACACACACTCTCCATGAATGCTTTCAGAGGTGCGGTTCCCTGTTATCCTTTTGGGTCCTGGAAACAGTGTCCAACTTTATCTTCCCCTGCTTTTATCAACACTGCTGACGAATGATAGAGGTATTAGGAGAGAAGGTTCACCGTGGACCTTCAGCATCACCCAGTTTCAGCTTCCTCTTGTCATGTGGCTGTCTAAATTTTGCTTTACTATCTCGAAGGATCAAAAGTCCACTGTATCCTGAAATAGCCTGGTCTACTCTCAGGCAATAAATAGAAAGTTCTAACTTCGCACTATTTAAGCAAAAATCTGCACCCACTTGTTATCTTCCTATTAATCCAATTTCTGACTTTTTGGGTCACAAGAAATAACTATAGCTTATTCCCAGTGAGCATTTGGAAGACATCTGCCATTTGAATCTCAAGGGTTCTCTTGGTGAAAGAAATGTTTCCAGTTTTCATAAATCTCCTGGGCTTGACATTTGCTCCTCCTCTTGGTTATTCTCCTCTACCTCGTTTTCTAACGAACTTCAAAGTTTAGCACCCCGAATCAAGGGTACTACCCCAGAAATGAAAGGAAACCGGGGAGAAATCACCTGCGACGAAACAGGGCCAGGGAAAGGCAAATCGAAAAAGAACAAGCAAGACAGATAAACAACAACAAGAACAGAAGGTTCAGGTGTGTGGGTGAGTACAGGTCTAGGTTGTTAAATTACTTTAGCACACGTTTTTACATCCAATTTGGTGGATACAAATATGTAGATAAAATGAGACAATTTTTACATGTGTATGTGTGTATGGATGCACTGTGTCTGCAGGTGCTCAGGGCCCCTCCCCCGTGTGTGTGTGTGTGTGTGTGTGTGTGTGTGTGTGCATGTGTGTGTGTGTGTGTGTGTGTGTGTGTGTGAAGCCAGACACCGATACCCACTGCTATCTTCCAGTGCTTTCAACCTTATATATTGAGGGAGAGTCTCTTACCTGAACCCAGAGCTCACCAATTTGGCTAGTCTAGATAGCCACATCAGGCCAGGAGTCTACCTGTCAGCACCTCCCCGGTGCTAGGATTACAGTCAAGCCACCAGGCCTGATGATACTGAGGAGAGAATAAAAATGCTTACTTCATAAAACAAACAAACAAAAACCAACCACGAAACTATCTATGGGTAGTAGGGATGAAGTCATTTTATAACATTCAGGCTTTTTTGAAATCTAAAGTCACTTGAAAGACCAGACGGAAGTTGGAAGAACAGAAGAAACTCATTAATCTTTACCTTGTATCTCTTGATTAGATTCTTTTGTGTGTGTGTCTTGGGGGGGGGGGGGTGTTCGAGACAGGGTTTTTCCGTGTAGTTTTGGTTCCTGTCCTGGATCTTGCTCTGTAGCCCAGGCTGGCCTCGAACTCACTGAGATCCGCCTGGCTCTGCCTGCCGAGTGCTGGGATTAAAGGCATGCGTCACCGTCGCCAGGTGATGATTAGATTCTTGAAATAGCCTTCTCATTCTCACCCTTACCTATTTCCCACAGTACAACTCTAAAGATCTTTCACATCTGTACTTAAATCCCCTCAGTGGCTTCTCATGTTTCTCAGTAACATTCTTAACACGCTTCTGTAGTTCCTGTTCAACCTGGATCTTCCTCCTAGCCTCACCCTACACTTTTGGTCTTGTCTCTGTAGCAACACTGTCTATTAGCATGATTATTAAGTTATTGTCAGCGTAACAGGCATGTGCTTAACCACTGGCCAGTCTTGAGGGAGCATGTCATCAAGACTGGCTGTGGAGACTTTTCCCTTTCACACCCAGACACTCTGTTTCTAGGATCTCATCTTGCATCTCTGGTGGGTGTGTGTTGACATTTTCTCATGGAGCAATTGGAAGTAAATGGGTCAAAGTTTTTCTTTAAGGGTGACGGACTCTTTGCTGTCAGCACAGTGAAAAGGACTCATGTCCCAGTCAGATCCCTGTTTCTGGTCACAGATGGAGCTTCATTAGCAAGGAAGGCAGGCAGAACTCAAAGGTGGCAAACTGGTGTTTCCTTTAAGCTGCCGGTTAGTCTCATCCTCAGGTCCAGACCCCGACTTCCTTCATCATCTCTTTCCCCATTTTTCTACCTTCTGTCTTTTCTTCTACTTCTCTATTTTGTAAGATGTGGTGGACAGGGGAGGGGATGCTAGAAAAAAAAGAATTACTTAATTACTTTAAAATCTGAAAGGGGAAAAGAACAGAGTAATAAAGCTCCATACAGAGGCAATAGAACTGATTTGGAGATGAAAGACCCTGGTGGTAGTCAAAGAGAGAATGCCATAACCCAGGCTAGACAGATAACAAAGACAGTATGGCTCAGTGTCTGGTGAAGTAAGGAAGGGGAGCATATGTAACAAGTACAAGGCTAATGGAAATAAGAAGGCACTTCAGCTCCCACAAAAAGAGCACACTCATCTCCCAGTAAAGAGGTGATGGCAATTTTAAGTTACTTTTGGACAGGAGCCAAAAGTTGATTCTGTAACCACAATAGTTGGTAATAATGTCCCACATTATTTAAGAACCTTTGAACACCAACTAGTGTATAAATATGACCTTACCCTGCCAAGTTCTCATAATAACCCAGCAGGTAGTATTTTATGGCATTTTACATAAAGGGAATTTGAAGTTCAGAAGAGCAGCTGGCCCAAAGTGACACACCGGTCAGTGGTAGGGGAGAGCTTGAGTTCAGGTCACGGGGACCTTAAGTGAGCGCGCTCAGGTGTGGTCATGATCACAATCCATCAGATACTTGATAGTTTCCAGAATGCTTGCCACTGTTTTACACGGAAGGCTGAGGGTATGAGGGACAAACGTGGCCATCCCTTTACATGTGGACCAAGCAGCCTAGAGGAGCAGTGAGACTTGCCCAGTGTCACTGAATCAGAGTTGAGAAGCAGGCCTGGCCACTCTATGTGACGGTGTTCCCCACTAATTAGAAGCAGAGCTAACCAGGTGACAGCAGACAGAGGAAGAACAAATAAGTAAGCACAAATGGAACCGGTCTTACTGCTTATTGATGGTTTAGAGCCCAAAATGCCATTGGTCGGAGGAACAGGGGGCTAGCGAAAAATATTAAATTCTACATAACTTGATTTGATTGACTCTGATATTACTTAATTGTTTATATTTCCAAACCCTTCAACACATTGTCTTACCCAAACTTGTTTTCTGTGCAGGAATACCAGATTACCTCTGTGATCCTCACAGCTCCAGAGAACTGCCCATTTATCCCCGGGAGCTTGCCTGACTCCCACATTTATAGCATGTCCCACTTTTATCCTCTACCAACTAGCATTGATGAGAATTGGGTACATGACCAATTCAACTAATTTCTATGTGTGGTCAGGACTGGTGACTGCATGAAAATTGAGCACAGGTATGAGAACATGGGAGTATGGGAGGACTGGGTATGGAAATTGAGTATGGGAGGTAGAAGGCTGGGGTTGAAGACAACAAGGGAAATAGAAAACAATCAAGTCGTTGATGATGAGACGAAGGGGGGAAGCAGAGATGAGAATTGAGAACAGGTATCGTGAGCTATGGATGCAGTTCCAGTTTGCAGTTCCATTTCTCTCTGGAGGCCTCATGTTTTCCTGCAAGGTAACTGGTCTCTGGTTTAGCTCTTGGCATCCCAAGGGTCCTCAGTGAAGCTGCCATTGCAGCTGAGGGCCGGGGGATTCTTTGCTTGAAATGATTTTTGTCTCCTTCCTCATTCATGTGTTGAAATCTCTTTCTCCTTGGGATGATATTAAGAGGTCAGACTTTGGAGGGGGCAACGGAGCTCTGAAGCATCATGAATGGGATTGTTATCTTTGTAATAGGGACGTAGGAATTAGACTAAGGACAAAGTCATAGCACTATTCATAAGAAAGTGGGTCCTGACAGACACAGAATCTATTGGAGGCACCCATCTTTGACTACTCACCCTCCAGAATTTGTCAGGTATGTTTTATAAATTGTAAGCAATCCAGCCTATGGCATTTGGTTATAGCCATTTCAGTAGGCCAAGGCAGTAGAGAATTGGGGGATGAACAGAACGGACCCAGAGAAGATTTGTGGGAGGAGGCCAAAGCTGAAGTCACAGTCTTGGAAGTGATGACCATTGCACAGGTAGAAAGCACTGGGCAGTTTAATGAATTAGATCATGACCTGATTCAATTATTTGATGAGATTTGTTCATCCTCAATGAATGTAAATAAAACCCCAAACAACCAGGCACATTTTGTACATATTTTCTGTATTTCTTTCTTGAGTTTCTGTTAGTATTGGGTTTTATGATGGCTTCTTTCTACCTTCTCCCCGCTCTGTTACTATTATTGTATATCTAAATATAAAGGGTGGGGGGTAATGCTATAGCTAACATTTACAAAGTGATGTGGAGCACAGAAAAGTGCTTTATAGTGATTGTAATTTATGGAGCACATACTGTGCACTGGTGTCCTGTCAGGACTTTATATATAATAGCTCATTCCCACAGTCATACCTAGAAGAAAGCATTTTATCTCCAATTTACAAATCAGAAAACTGAGTCTTGGTGAGTTTAAATGGCCTGCTTATGAATATTCAAGCCGCAGGATTTGGATCAGGCTTTGGGGCTGTAGTTGGCATTGTTCTTGTTAAGTAATGATAGGTTCCCCCTTCCTTTCCTGCCATTCATCCATACAAATGAGAGGTAATCACTTCCATAAAAATATACATGATTAGGTCAAAGCAATGTCAAGTAAAGTATTCCAAAATAATTGAGAACTATAAAATAGAAGTATAGACTGACTTCATGAAGTCAAGTGTGGAAAAATATCAGATCAATCCCATTCAATTTCTCTGGCAGAGATGAGAAATGAGGCGATCATCAATTTTAATTTAATTTAATTTAATTATTTGAGGAATTTAACAAACACACATTGAATGCTCTCGTCTGTTTCATGCCAGTTATTCTGTTGGCCATTTGGGATACAAAGTTGATAATATACGGGTGTAATTTCTACCCTTAATGGGTTTGTGAACCAGAAGGGAAACATATCTATACACAATTCCAATATAGCCACTTAAAGGTACTGAGTGATATACTGGGTGCAATAGGAACTCAAGGAAAATGTGTGTGAAATATTCATTTTGTTCTTCTCTCTCTCTCTCTCTCTCTCTCTCTCTCTCTCTCTCTCTCTCTCTCTCTGTGTGTGTGTGTGTGTGTATGTGTGTGTGTGCGTGCATGCACACATGTACAAAAGCACTGAAAATAATAAAACAGAGGCAATACTTAGGCTGGGATATAAATGATGAGAAAGAATTTGCTAAATTACTAGGTGCCATTTGGAGGTTGGCATGAAAATGACCATTATTTATTCTCTTTGCTTCCAAAATTCATCTGTTCGGAATTTTCTGGGCTAGAATTCCTTCAATATATAAGTCTTTAAATCATTTCTTAGCCAGGTGGTGGTGGCACACTCCTTTAATCCCAGCACTCGGGAGGCAGAGTCAGGCGGATCTCAGTGATTTTGAGGCCAGCCTGGTCTACAGAGAGAGATCCAGGACAGGCACCAAAACAACACAGAGAAACCCTGTCTCAGGAAGAAAAAAAAACCAAAACATTTCTTTTACAAGGAGGATAGACTAGAAAAGGGCATTGGACACCATGAGGGTTACTTAGTTCTAACTTGGTACCATAGAGCTTCTCACATTTAGCTCTTCTTCATGCAGGGTGTGTGCGGTGTGTTTACAATCATACTTTGGTACCCTTTCCTTTTGCCGTTAGCCAATGGGGCATAGTATCCATTGTGGCAATACATACATACATTGTATCTCTGATTATATTTATTTTTTAAACTACAGTCAGTATTTCATGGGTATCACAATGCGAGGCAATACAAATACATCACATTACTGAAGTGTTCTTTATTACTTTATTGCACATCCTCAGCCTCACTTAAAGGACAGTTTATTCATGCAGGATGTCATGGGATTATAAACTGTCTGGAACAATAGCATGAAGTTGGAATTCTTAAACTCTCCAGTTTTCTAGATCAGTGGGAGTGTATGACACAATACTGTTTAAATGTGACTGCGTTTAATAAATGAATTAATAATTAGTGACCAAAGAACATGCTAAATTTGTTTGCTCATCTGTTTCCCACATCACAGGGCAGGCTATTAAATGCATATAGATCACTAAATGACAAAGACGACTGCTCTCTCAATGTGTTGAGAATACATTGTCTCAGAGTGAAATATTCTCTGTAAAATTTTTTTCACCAGTGCTCAGGATTGAATTCAGAGCCTCGTGGGACGTGTTTTTGAAATCTTATTTTAGTTTTAGTTTTTTGGTGCTAGGACTTGAACCCAAGGCCTGGCATATACTAAGGCATAAATTTTTCTCATCCAGTCTTTTCGTCATATTGTTCGTCATATTTATAAACATGAGGGCTGACAGAAACATCAGCTACAAAAAAGTGAAGCCACAGTGGTGCTGAATGTGACCAGCCTCTACTAATTCAGTTTACTCTGAGTTTAACACTATACCATCACCAGGGAGATGGAACGCCTCTGATAAGCGACCGTAAAGGAGCAGAAACTTACGCGTGTGTGCAGGGGGAAGACCTGAGGATACTTTGTAGACCACCAGTTCCATGAAGAGTTGGTCATCTCAAAAGACTTCCACATCCTTAGGGCTGTTCGACAAAGGGGAAAGCACTATGCACAGTGTACTTTTGTTTTAGTGCATCTTATTTCATTTCACACAGTATTCCCATTGATAAGGAGTGGCTTTTTATAGTACTGTTGACTTAATCTCTACCCACCTGGGTTAGCACTGTCAGTGGATAACATTGGATTTGTAATTTTTTTTTTCATCACGAGCCTGGATAATGCAATTACAAACATTATCACGTTTGCAGACTGCACCAAGATGGAAGGACTTAATACCTCATAGCTCATAGCTCACACACAAAGCGCACAGCACAATCTTTTGACTTAAGAAGTCTGAGAGCAGTTCCAAATCCTCTTTAATGACTTGGCAGCCTTCAGCTTGTCATTAAAATGAGAACATACAGGGTGCACCTTCTATGGGACTCGTTAAGTTGTAAGAATTACCTACATGATGTGTCACCACTCAATACCTCTGCATTATCCAACTCAGGAAGTGACAATAAAACGTTGAGCAGACATCCAGACTGTTGGCTGTGTTTTCCTTTTTGGGTATGTCTATGAAAACATCTCCATCACTGTTCGTTTTTCAATACGTTTCTCTCTCTCTCTCTCTCTCTCTCTCTCTCTCTCTCTCTCTCTCTCTCTAAGAGAAGGCTTCACTAGGTAGCCCAGGCTGGCCTCAAGCTCACGATTCTCCTGCCTCAGTCTCTTGAGTAGTAGGTTTTAAATATGAGCCATCACACCCCCCACACTTGGTCTTAATTACTAATTATGTGTTTTCTTAGCAGGCTTACAAGATTCATAAGCATGTGCACTGCAATGGGAATGATGGTGGTGGTTTAGAAGATTGCCGAGTTCATTCCTGAGCCTGGACAATTGAACGTCCAGGAAAGACAGAAGTCTGAGAAAGGGAAAGTAGCAGTTCTATACCTTTAGGCAGGGCTAGGCCTAAGACTGGAAGTCTAAATGCTGTCTTGGGTATTTTGTAAAGCTCCTGGGCCCTCCTTCTTCCCTCTATGGGTCCTGTTTACACACCCACCCCTATGCCTTCCAGCTGTTTCTCTTTGCAATGTTTTCTGGGAACAAGAAGCAGCCATCTCAGGAAGTTCATGCAGCCTGGGAAAGCGCAGGTTATACTGTTATCAAGAAAACCTTTTATATCTTGCTAGCTCATTTGTTAGCCAGCGTTAGTTAATGAAGCCAAGGGACATTTTAATTATACCTAATTGCCTCCTAAACTTCCAGTCAGAAAGAAACTCTGTTTGGAAATTCCATGAATAACAGCAAATGCGTTCTGAATGTGGCATGTGTATGGGGCTGAAAGAAAAAAATCACAGCCCTGGTCTCATATTCAAAGAGCATGTAAATTCTGAGTTTGAATATCTGTCCAGGTGAAAAACTCCAGCAAGGCAAGGCTGCATCTTTTATTTATTTATTTTGTAAAGATTTGCTTTATTTTTATAATTATGTATAAATGGATGACTTTCACAGTACTAGAAGGTGCCATGTAGGTTGCTGGGGTGTAAAGGAAGTCATTGGTAGTTTTACCTACCTGTGAAACCTGTGAACTACAATGTTTGGCATAGTAACAGGTGTCCATGGGTAGAATAGTGGCATGGATGGGCTACCTTCCCTATATAGTAACCAACCACTTTCTTATTGGAGGCCCCATTCTGCCTGGTATTTTAAATCTGGCCAAGAACCCATAGTTGGGTAGCTCCCAGGCCATAGGGTAAACCTACTATGTTATTTTGCTAGTGGACAGGGTATAAAATCGCCATTTAAAGTTAAAAACCTATCAGAGGTTCTTGTTGCTGTTATTTTGTCTTGTTTCTTCACTGAATGGTGGTTTAATGAAGAAACTCAGAACTGGCCAAAGTGCAGAGAATTTGTGTGAGGGGTGGGAGTGCTCAGCCACAAATGGGACGTCTCTACTATCCCTTCCTCACAACTCAGAGATAACCATGCCAGAAGCCAGAAAGATTGCTGAAGAGCCAGTAGGCAGGGAGGAGGGGACCCAGACAGTGTCTTCTGGGCATGTCAAACGGCTATGCTCATGAACTCACAGAAGCTGGAGTTGCCTGCGGAAGACCGGTACAAGAACAAGCCAGTCAATATTCTATCACAGATAGGGGAGGGGCTTATGAGTTCCTCTCCCAGCTGAGAAGCTGTTGACAGCGGATGGCTTCTGGAGGAGGGAGAGTAAGTTTTCTTTAAGCTGTGGCCTCTGACAGGTTGGCCACAGTGCAGTGGTTAGCACAAATTGGACTTAATGGGTAATTAAAAAAAAATAGGTCACAAAGTTGGGAAGGGTTGAATAGGTGTGAGTGGATCTGGGTGGAGTTAGGGGGAGGAGCGGGAGGGGAAAATGATCAAATTTAGTGTGTGACATTTTCAAAGAACTAGTAAAATGAATCCAAATTAATAAATTTGATTAAATTGAATTTGATTAGTGCATTAATTTATTATATATAATAAATTATATTAACTTAATTAATTATAATAATTTAATTAACTTAAATTTAAATTGGTAAAATTGTGCTTAAATTGTTATTTTTTAAAATTATGTGTATATATGTGTGTATCTGTGTGTGAGTATATACACACACAAGCAGTGCCCACAGGGTCCAGAGGGCAGCATCAGATCCCCTGGAAGCAGAGTTACAGGTGACTGTGAGCCACCTGGTCCCCATGGAGAGCAGTACTCACTGTTAGCCACTGGGCCATTTCTCCAGCCCCAAGACTTGCATCTTACCTGCTTCTGCATCCTCTGTGGCTTCCCCAGGTCTGGCATAGAGGAGAATGTTGCTTGAACAATGCTGTATTTGACTTCATAACCCTCAGAGAGCAGAGTACGTGTAAGTCAAATGTTCAAATAAAATCATTATTTTCATAGAAAAGGGAGAAATGAAAAGCGAACAAAGGATCTTAACAAATCACACATGGCAAGATTTCTAAATTTTAAGAGAGTTTTCCATTTCTCTCTTCTTTGATCTAACAGCTGACATTGACTTAATTCTATCTTACATATTATTTTTTTTTGCCCTGTCTTGCTTAACCTTCCTCGCTAGTGCTTTCTCTTCCCTCATCCCTCCCTCCCTCCCTCCCTCCTTCCCCTCTTCTTTCTCTTCCTTAGACTGTTAGTCTACACCTCACAAGTACAGAAAGACAGTGACTGGTGACCTAATTGTAAAAACTCCGAAGTCGTGAGATGTCACTAAAAAGTAGAAAAGCAAGAAGCCAGAGGCTCAAATGTACCATCTGAGAGAAAGATTTCTATCTTTGCTTGTCAGTGTTTTCTCTTTGTTCCTAGCAGTCTGGTGTGACCTGCACCATCAGAAAGCATTAGGGATACACTTACTTTATTACAGCGGAGTAATAAAGGGTCTTGGTGCCACTGTGGTAATTTAGTCGAAGGTCCATCAGAATTTT
Source organism: Peromyscus californicus insignis (assembly GCF_007827085.1). Taxonomy (NCBI): domain Eukaryota; kingdom Metazoa; phylum Chordata; class Mammalia; order Rodentia; family Cricetidae; genus Peromyscus; species Peromyscus californicus. The sequence continues at coordinate 28,012,217 of NW_026294492.1, read as the reverse complement.
TTTTTTCCCTGAGATTCTCCTATCTTAAACCTACCTGTCAATTATTATTCATGTACTGACACACACATCTGTCTTGACCAAGAGCATGCGAGACCGGCTGACACAGACTCAAACTGACTTTATTTGTAGGAGCTGTAGCTCTGTGCAGACTTCTCCTGAGGCCACGGCAGGGCAGGGCCACAGGTTGCAGCAGCTGTTCCTTCTGAAAAGCCTCCCAGGAGCCCCTGGTCCCTGCAAGTGGTGTGCAAAAATGTTCTGATTCTAGCCCTTACATATCGGTGCATGCTTTCCCTGCACATTGCCCCTTGATTGCCTCTGCAGAATGTCTACCAGACTGGACAAAGCTATAAGAAGCCGTGCATGTTTACCTTCTGAGGAGATGGGGCCTGGAGAGGGAGGTGGTCCTGACAGCCAGGAGCTAGAGTATTCTGGAGGCCAGAAGGACCAGAGGCTGTGCGGACCTCCATGCTTGCAATATTACTTCCCATATTCTCCCTCCCATGGTGTCTCCACGGCAGACTTGGAGCTGGCAAATACTTCAAGAGCCAGGGGCTCCACAAACGTGACACAGATTTTTGTTAACATTGCAATTCTATGCTAAATTTACACTACTTGATGATCATGCTTATTTTTTCCCTTTATTTTAATTTTATGAGTGTCTTCCTGCTTGGATGTCTGTGAACCACGGGCATACAGTACCTGCAGAGGCCAGAAAAGGATGTTGGATCCCCTGGGACCGGAGTTGCAGAGACTGTACTCTGTTATATGGAGGCTGGGATTGAAATCCAGCCCCCTGGAAGAGCAGCCAGTGCTCTTCCTAGCTGAGCCATTTCTCCAGCCCCCATATGTTTATTTTATTACTGTGCTTTCCTGTTTCCATTTAGTTTGAATGCTCTGCCACAGTTGGGAGTATGTCAGTGTGTTCATATTCCAGCAAATACCAACCAACCATCCACCCAGTGTCAGTCACAAGAGAAGGAAATGAATCGCTTCCTGCCTTCTTCATTTATTTTATTGCTATTCATTCAGTCAACAAATATTTACCAGGTACCTGCTTCATGCCATCTATGGTTGCTATCACGGGAATACAGTAGAGCTCAAAAAATAGACAGCTTTTCTTGCTGCAATATTCTAGAAGGGGGATGATAAACAATAAACAAATAAATACATGGCATGCCATGTGGTGAGAAGTGCTACAGAGAAAAATACTACATTTCCATTCAAAAATGGAATGACTGTATTTCCCATTCTACTGGGAAGACACTGCCCTGTCTTCAGCCTCCAGGGTAAGCCATGTCCTACGTGCCCTACCAAACAAAGTGCCAGTGAGTCTCAGGTCTGTTTGCCCTAAAAGAAATGCTTGCAGTTCATCTGAAATTAAAATTTAACAAAGTGTTCTGCGTGCAAAGTGGCAACTGTAGCACCCTAACTGGCCCCATCTGGAACGATGAACTCTCCTATAAACTGTCATGTCACCCCCTTTCGTCTGTTAAGACACCCTGGTTCCCTGCAGCCTCAGGGTTACCCCGAGAAATTTAATCATCTGTCTTCAACCGAAGCGCAGCAGCTTCAAACCTCACCTGCCGTATTTTCTTCTCTCTCTGACAGGTCGCAGAGACCTGCTACCCAGCAGGTATGTCTGCATTTATTTCAAATGATGCTAAGGACGTTGATACAGACTCGGAAATGAGAACATTCTTAAATGTGCATGTTCTGTAGGAGCACAGCCCTTTAACTGAGAAAACTATCGGCTGCCTAAAGTTTATGTGTTACAGAATACTGACTAGGATCCTAACTCGGCCATCTCTAATACTCTTCTCCATTGCTACACAGGCTTGTATTTCTACTGCTTTGTTCGGACAGTACACCAGTGGGGTTGCTCACCGCCAGATACAAACCCATCTGGACATAAAAAGATACCCTGGTGTTTTGTGATGACTCCCAACCCCTGAGGGAGGATCTCTGAGGACTTTGAGATGGTTGGAATTGCAGAGATCTTTTGTTTTTGTTTTGTTTGTTTGTTTCGAGACAGGGTTTCTCTGTCTAGACAGGGTTTCTCTGTGTAGCTTTGCGCCTTTCCTGGAACTCACTTGGTAGTCCAGGCTGGCCTCGAACTCACAGAGATCCTCCTGGCTCTGCCTCCCGAGTGCTAGGATTAAAGGCTTGCGCCACCACCGCCCGGCAAGATCTTTTAATGTGAGGAAGAGGAAGAGGGTGCTGCTGAACGTGAGAAGAGAATGGGCCAGAGTCAGCTTCAAAACAAATCGAGGTTTTCATGGTGGAGGGGCAAAGACAGCGCTTAATACAGAGGTGGAGAGTTGGCCCTCTCTTCCCCGAAGGAGCTGACCTTGCTATTGCTTGGGAGGATCATTTATTTCACCCTCTTCCTCCCTCCCCCCCCCAACAGGGACTTGACACATATGCTCGGCTACCAAGAACAGTAGCAAGTGCAGACACCTGCTGGTCCTGCTAATTACCAAACAGCTCCCGGGATGAGGGCACATTGGCTTAACACCTGGGCAGAGGTAGCTGACTCTGTTAGAACCAGACTATGTTGGCTTTGCAGTTATTGCAGAGTCCCAGATCATTAATCAGAGAAATAGTGTTTTGTGTGCCCGGGAAGCGGGGCCAGTAGAGAATCTTTTATCTTCAATTAGCGGGAGTTTGCTACAAAAAGAACCATAAACAGATTCCTTTAGTTTTCCTAGAGCGGAATACATTGCCATCTTAGAAATGCCTAGTGTGAACTCATTTGTATTTAGGTCAGATTGGTTACCTGAAACATTAATGAAAGGTAGGCTCCCCATGCTGACTCCTCTGTAAATGACTCCTACCTCTCTACGATTGGGTCGTGCAGCCACTTGTTTTAAAGGCAGGCACTTTGTTAATGTGAGCAGGTGTCAGGGCTGTCAAAAGACTCCCTTTTATTAGGCCTTGATGACCTTCCAGCATCTCAAACTTATTTACTGTTGGAGTGGCAACATTCTCCGAGCGTCTCCACATGCCACTGTGCCGTGACGAGAACGCCATCTTGACAAGTCGCTTAGGCAGCTGAGGTGTTTTACTCCCCCCACTCCCCACCAAATTGACAGATGAAGAAACTGAGGCACAGACTGGTTAAGAGATCGGACTGCTTCTTCCTATTCCCATGGGGTCTTCATTTATCATGGTCTCTCTTTCCTTGTTCTCCCACTCTGTTCCTGATCCAGCTGGGACCTCCCGTTCCCCTAAGCTCTCTTCCCCCTGACCCTTGCTCTTCATTACCCCCTTACCCACTCCCAGTTTGCTCATGTAGATCTCATCCATTTCTCTGTCACTGGGCGATCCCTGTGTCTTTCTTAGTGGAACCGGGACCTGTCCTTGGTGCATGGGCTGGCTTTTTAGAACCTAGGGCCTATGCTGAGACACTTTGCTCAGCCTTGGTGTAGGGAGGAGGGGATTGGACCTGCCTCAACTGAATCTACCAGGCTAGGCTGACTCCCCAGGGGAGACCTTGCCCTAGAGGAGGTGGGAATGGGGTGTGGATTGGGGGGGAAGGCTGGGGGTGGGAGGAGGGAGGATGGGGTAATCTGTGGCTGATACGTAAAATTAAATTATTTATAAAATAAAAATATTTAAAAAAGAGAGAGCTTGGACTGCCTTGCCTTATGCCGCTTGTCCGGTCTTCCTGCCCATTTTGATTCTTTCGTGGCCAGTGTCCTGGGGCTACCTCCTGGTGCTCCTTTCAGATTGGGCTATTTTGACACTCATCACACTTAGACTTGCTGTCATACCAGAGTTCTTTCACCACTCAGTTGATCTGCCATCTTGTGTCTGTGGTTCAGGCAAGTGGCCTGGGCTCCCTAGAAAGAGAGCTATGAGCTTTGCCTATGCTGAATCGTCCCCTCCAGCACGTACAAGATCAGATTTGGATGTAGAGGTTAAATGAAGTCATTGCTGCTCTGGTCCCACACATATATTTCTTTATTGATAGTATCTTATGCTCCGTTGTAAACGTCCATCACTTCCTATTCATCTGCACTGCAGATATTTAAAGGATTTTTGTAGCTGTATTAGAGCAATAAAGAATGTGAAAGTCTGTGTCTTCCACTCATGAACCTGAATATAATTTCCAATGTCAAGATAATGTAAAAAGAAATGTAGACCACCTATACACCATGGCTAGAAAACAGTGCCAGCCACTGGCTTCTTAACACAATGAATCTTCCTCTACCTCTGCTGTAGATGCAACTCCAAAGGAAACATGGTTGTTTATTCCCATCATTTATGGCAATAGCTAGAGTTAAGATTTCCATGGATCACACAACTTCTATCTGAACCTTTAAAAGGTGTCATGACTTCGTCTCAGGAAATATCTGGGATTAATAAACCTTTCTGTACACCATGGCAGGGGAGATTCAAAAATCAAAGTGAAATAAATTGGATTGAGCAGCGCTTTGCCAACGTGGGCTCAGACCATCTGCATCAGACTTACATGAGATGTCCATCAACAGTGCAGTTCTGTGGGGTCCAATCAAGCAAGCCTGTTGAGCCAGAAAGGTTGTCTGGGTGCTCAAGCATTGAGCTTTCAGAAAGTGTTCAGGTTGCCTCTTCCCCCTTCACTAATGTTGAGGGGCTACTAGAATTGAAGAAAAGAGCTCCACTTTATGTTCTTATATTTTTGGTTGTGAGCCTAGCCTTTAACGGCTGAGCTATCCCTCCAGCCCTCCACTTTATGTTCTTATAGACTTGAATCATAGCTCTGTTATTACCTAGTATCACGATCTTGGCAAAATGCTTAACTGCTTGTGGTTCCGGTTTCCTCATCTGTGAAGAGTGAATGTCGCAATTTCCCCCTGGAAAGGAAAACTGACTGGTAAACCCAGCTCACAGAGCTATTATTACTGGCCAGGCATCACTACCGTGAAATGGTCTCTCCTGACACCAACAGAACCGAGAGTCACTAAGGAACCACTTTGATACGTTGCATCCATTGACTTTCTGAGGGGGGTTACTTGAAGTTCAGGGAAGAAACTGATGGACTGGAAGAGTGAGTCACCGGGCAAAGCCGCAGTCATCTGTGGCTTGAGGAAGCACTGTCTTCCAGAGCCTCAGACACCATCACACATTCCTGGAGTGCTTGCACATTCCCAGATTCTGAGGCTCCAAACGGTGCCTGCCGACTGACCCGCGGAGTGGAGAAGCAGAATCGCTCTGTATAATGAGCTTCCAAGTTGATTCTTAGAAAGCACAATTAGGGGGGAAGCAGAGCCTAGCGAATGTAAGGGTTTTATCATCTCTATGATACCAGATCACACTTTTCTTCTTGCCGATCCAAATGCTCGGATCATGACCCTGTCTGGTGGCGACAATGGCGTAGCAGTAGCAGTAATTCGAAATAATTGTAGGCGACAATTACCAAGTCAGACAATTCTAAACATTACTTACTATTGTTGCTATTATTTCATTTCTGGGTACGAGAACCAGGATTTCATATATGTTAGGCAAACACTACTGCTTAGCTATCCCTAGACTCTGTTTCAAACGTTAAGTGCATCAACTCTTTAACCTTCACAGCGATTCTTGACGCTACTCATACTGTTATAATTATCTATGATTTATAGAGAGAAAAAAAAACCCCACCGTCTAGCTGTTCAGTGCAAAGCAATACTGGGAGCCCGTGGTGTCAACCAGGAAGCTATACTCTATCTTGCCACTGAATCGGAAAGGATTGCGACAGGGAGCTAAGTCGCTACAGCATTTTTCACCTTGCATTCCTGAGGAGGTTTTTTTCTTTCTTCCTTTTTTTTTTTAAACCTAGTTAGGAGGAGGGGGTAGGGTTTGGAACAAGTCAGCCTTTTAGGAAGTCGGTATGGGGGAATGAGAGATCTAGATAGATTCCACACCCATTCTAGGAGAGTCTCCTCAGGTGGCTTCAACTGGACTGTGGCGAGACCAAAGTACTGGCTGAGTCCTCTCTCTGTTTTTCTGCAGCCTTCTGGTCCAGTGTGGACTCACAGGACAGACTTTACTTTTGGTCCCCATATATGGCCGTGCTCTGAGAAGAGCTCTGCTCCAAGGCTCAGCATCATACTCCGGTTGGGAAACCAGACCGTTTCCTGCTTGGACGCCCACGGGGCTCATTTGTCATGCTTGGAGACCCGGCTGTTGCTCCTGCTTCTCCTGGCCCTGCTCTTCTCTTTTCTTCTTCCTTTCTTTTCCTCCGCCAGGCTCAAGACTTCGTGTTTTCTACTTAACGTGTTCTTAACAGTATCAGGAGATGGCTTTGACATTGACCCTGACGAGGATAACAATGAGATGGGTCATGAAATGATCAAGGGGAGGACAACCTCATGAGTAGCTCTAGCTACTTAAACGAGCTTGGCTATATGTCTAAGGATTTGTCTGCCACTTTGGGTGATTTCCTAAACATGCATGCCAGCATCACTGTGAAGACAGCAGGGTTTGGGACTTACCAACCTTCTCACATTCTAGAACCACTGTTTAGAAGAACCACGTGGTAGTTCTGTCCTTCCAAACACTAACACTCCTGAGTCAAAGAATAGTATCTCAAAGGGTTTTTTTTCAGTCTCACAGTCTTATTTCCAGGCACTCTCATAAAGCTAATTGGAAGCCCCAGGCTTTATTTTTCTTTGTGTCTGAGGAATGGGGTCTTGCTAAGTATTTGTGTTATTATTCGAAAACCCTTGTCTGAGAAACAGATGTGAGGAGAACACGCAATCAAAAGTGAGAAGGACTGATTGCAGCTGAGAATAAATATTTATTTTCACACGTTAGAGCCCTTTCTGTAGTGGCTTCCCGTAATAATTCAGCAACGATGAAAATCAGATAATAAATGTATCTGCTGTTGGTGCGTAAAAATGTTATCGCTAACCTGCCATTACGGGGGGGGGGGGGGAGTGCATTTCGAAGGTTTTTCCATTAGTGCTGATGTATTTGGGCAATGCCAGTGGTAGGCTCTCGCTTGACCAAAATTGGTAATCAGTAGCAGGCATCTGCAGAAGAGAGAGCCAAGATTTTCTGTGGTCAAGGAAAAGGGGCCAGATTTCCATTGCTTGGGTAGAGTGAGGTGCCCTTTCTCAATGCCACCAGCACCGTGGGTTGTGTATGTCACAACAAGAGTGACAAAACCACATAGCCACAGAGGGGGATAGCATCAACCCGGAAGGTTCAGTAAGTGTCAAAATTGAAGTTTTTTTAAATTTTAATGTTTTCTTACCAGGGCAGCTGATGTACTTTATTCTTTGTTGTTGTTTGCTTGTTTGTTTGTTTGTTTTGAGACAGGGTTTCTCTATGTAGTTTTGGTGCCTGTCCTGGATCTCGCTCTGCAGACCAGGCTGGCCTTGAACTCACGGAGATCCGCTTGGCTCTGCCTCCCGAGTGCTGGGACTAAAGGCGTGCTCCACCACCGCCCGGCCCTTACTCTATTCTTATATTACACCTCACCTGCTCAAGACCAAGTGCAGCAGCAGACAATACAGAGGCTAGATAATTAGTTCTTTGTTTATATTTCAAACCGACCAGCTAAATTTTTGGTTTGTTTGCCTCAACAGCCTGTGCTTTATTTGCAAGCCGTTAGGTTATTAATACATGAGACACATGTCTGGGTTTTATAAATATTTTTGATTATCCCACAACTCATTTAATGTTTTAATATGGAGAATATGTTTTAGGTGAAACGTGGTTTCATTGAGAGCCTGTTACCTATGACTAACCCAGCCTTTCTGACACAGTCTAATGAGCATGCCGGAGAGTAGGGGAGGGAGGCTCTGCAGCCTGCATGTAGTCAGCTCCTGACTTTGCCACTGACCTTGGCAAAGCCGCCTAAAAACCCTGTGTCGGTGCAGGTGAGAGGCATGCCTGGTGCCCACAGTGGCCAGAAGGGGGCGTTTTTGTCCCCTGGGATTGGAGTTAACAAGTGATTTTGAGCTGACATGTGGGTGCTGAGAACCAGACCTGAGTCCTCAATGAGAGGATTCTGTGATAGAATTCTTTTGGACATTGTTGATAGGAAGGGAAGTTTGAACGATTGTGGGAAACAGTTTGATGTCCCCTCAAAAGATTAGACGTGGAATTACCGTATGATATAGCAAGTTCACTACAGGATATATATCCAGAGAAAAGAAAATTAGCATGTTGAGGAGATGTGTGCACCCCTATGTTGATTGCAGCACTATTCATGAAGGCCAAGCCATTGACAACGCAGGTTATAGATGAATGGATATAATGTATACACACACATGTGATAGAACACCACTCAGGTGTAAGAGAAAATGAAATCCCGTAATTTGTGATAACACTGGTGGGACAGGAAGTTATTATGTTAAATGAATTAAGCTAGGCATAGAACAGTCAAGCATCTCGTAATTTCACGTGTGGAATGTAAGTAACAATGTGGCTTCCCACGGAAATTAAAAGAGTAGATGGGCAGTGGTGGCCCACAACTTTAATCCCAGCACTTAGGAGGCAGAGGCAGGAGGATCTCTGAGTGCAAGGCCAGCCTGGTCTCTACAGAATGAGTTCCAGGACAGCCAGGGCTACACAGAGAAATCCTATCTTGAAAAACCCAAATCAAAACCACACACACACACACACACACACACACACACACACACACACACACACACACACGCACGCGACAGAAAAGAAAAAAGAATAGGTTGGGGAAATTAGTGGAATAGGATGGGGACAAAAGTTGATTGATCAAAGATCAATTACGACAATTTGACCTCATTACAGCAGTTAGGTCAAATCAAGAAGTGCTGGTATGATGGAAACAGATGTAGACGCACAGCCAAACATCAGGCAGAGCTTGGGGAATCCTACAGAAGAGGGGGAGAAAGGATTGTAGGAGCCAGAGGGGTCAAGGACACTGTAAGAAACCCCATAGAATCAACTAACCTGGGCTCATAGGGGCTCACAGAGACTGAACAGACAACCAGGGAGCCTGCATGGGACTGACCTAGGCCATCTGCATGTGTATTACAGTTGTGTGGCTTGATTCTCTTGTGGGACTTCTAACAGCAGGAACAGGGTCTATCCCCGACTCTTACTGGCTTCTGGGACCCTACTCCTCATACTGGGTCACTTTGCTCAGCCTTAATACATGGGAGGTGCTTAGTCTTACTGCAACTGGACATGCCATGTGCTTTTGATCCTTATGGGAGACCTGCCCTTTCCTAAACAGAAATGGAGGAGGAGTAGATTGGGGGGGTGGGAAGAGACAGGGTGAGGGTTGGAGGAGGGGCTGAGAGGGGAGGAGGATGGAAAAGCTTCAGCAGGGATGTAAAACAAACAAATAAACAAATAAATAAATTTATTATTTTTGTGAAAAGAAGTGTTAGCACAGTGACAGTAGATAACAATAACTGAACTGTGTACATTGGAAAGGAATTTTACACTGAGTGTTTGTGTTTGAGAATATAGATATATTTAACTTGATTTAAGCATTGCATGAAGTATACAAAACCAAAAATATTTCATGGTGCCATTAATGGTTATAAATGACGTAGCTTCATGTATTAACTAACTAAAATAGTTCTATGAAATATTTTATTTGAACTTGATTTGTTTGTTTTTGCTTTTAATTATTTGTGTGCTTGTGTGCAGCTACTTAGGATTCCAAAAGAGGGCGTTAGATCCCTTGGGGCTGGAGTTATAGGCAGTTGTAAACCACCAGACATGGGTACCGGGAACTGAACTTGAGTCCTCTGTAAAAGTAGTATGCTGAGCCCTTCTCCTCAGCCCCTATTTGTAGATTTTTAAATAGGCTTTACTAATTTTAGTCCTCTTAATTGAGCCTCCTTGTAATAAACCACCAGTATTCTAATCTACTAAGGCTGCTGAATCAACACTTGTTAATGTAACATTTGCATTGAACAAGTCAACATTTCTTCCAGTAAATGTTGCTGGATTTGGCCTGGAGGCTTCAGTTGCATATAATTTATAATTTGGTGCATTCTTCATGAGTGGGGATGAGGAGAGAGTGATTATGTTTACAGTGAAAAGTTCTGGTTAGCAAAATATTGGCTCTATCGAACTATGGGGTCCATCTTGATTTTTGTGGCCTCTGACTGCAGCTGAGGGAAGTCTTTAGATTAGAATGGTTGAAATGGAGGGAACACCAACTATTGATATGTAGTTCATGATGGTGAGGTGATATGGTTACTGTTTGTACAGAGAAGCATGTGCTGTCTATTAGGTTTCAAAGACTTACATTCACAAAAATACACACTCACTGGCTCAACTATTCTGTGAACTGCTTTGGATAAATTAATTCTTAGGTTAATATTATGACACACACATCTGAGATTTCCCCACATTGACAAAGGCATAGTCATGTTCTGCTTCATGGTGACACACATTGTCTTTTGTGTAATTGATTGCTGACATCATCTCTTTTTGTTATTCCTGAGAAACAGTATTGTTTTGGTTTGCTTTCTGTTGCAGGGATAAAACTAACCAGAGCCAATGTGGGAAGAGGTTCAAATTCATTTGAAAATTCTCAGGTCACAATCCATCACTGAAGAGAGTCAGGCCAAGAATTCAAAGCTGAGATCATGGAGGAATGCTGCTTACTACTTACTACTTCCTCTGGCTTGCTCAGCTACTGTTCTTATAAAGCTCAGAACCTCTAACCCAGGAATAAAATCAGCAATCAAAAAAAAAAAAAAAAAAAAAGGCCCCACAGTCAAGCGCATTAGCTAATCTGATGGAGTTGGTTCCTGAGCTGAAACTCCCTCTTCCCAGTGGCTGGGGTTTCTGTTAAGTTAACGGAAACTAATTACAAGAAATATTTAGATTTCTAGGTTTATCTTTTTGCAAACTTGCATATATCAAGCTTCATTAAACAGGCCTGATATTGCCAAGCACTTATAGTAAATGGTGCTTGTATACACTGTGCCTTTTTAGTAGGTCTTCTATAGGTTACTTCATTTAAGTCTTGTCTTAAGGATTCAAGGCAGATATTCTTTTCACTCAAGGTAAGAGATGCTGAGAAGCAGGAGACTTAAATAATAGGATGGAAGTTAAACATCTACTGGATGACATCCTAATCAAGTTCAGCTCCAAAGTCCACATTCCTTTTCTAGGTTTTGATGAATGTGTTGCCTTTTCAGTGCTGGATTACCGCAGAGTTACAGCCCTCTCTTTCTGCCCGATGTGATCCTTTCTACACTGTTACTCAGCTTCAGCACTATTCAGCCTCTACACAAAGCAGTATTATGATTCCTATGTTTCAAACAGATTGCATCAAAATAATTTCAGCCCAATTCCAGGTACTGTAGGGGACACAAAAGAAAGTGATCTGGTGATGATAACCCTAAGAGCTTCTATTTTAATACCAAAGGAAGTGAGCATAGGAGCTGGAAACAAATCTATGGTATAAAACAATAAAATCGCATCATTGGGAGATGGCTCATTGTAGGAATTTCCGAAAAGGAGCAGTTAATTCTAGATGCTCCTCCCCAGTGGATCTTGATTGATGTTTGGCTTGTTGGGTGTGATGCTCCCAGCAGGTAGGGAGCACAGGAAAAGCTAATGACCATATCTTAATAGCTCACTGTCACCTTTGTTTTGTGCCGGCAGCTTATTTTTGGTGAGAAGTAATAATCAATGCAAAGGAAGATCTAAGCAGTGATGGAGCATACAGACACTTTTTAACTTCGCTGACATTTTCTCTGGGCTGTGACAAGGAAGACAATGTGTGACAAAGAGTTGGGAGAAAAACCTATACTTTTTAAAAATTTAATCTGACATGCAACAATTCATTCATGCTAAGTACATCAATTTATGAGGCTGAGATGCACAATGAAGAGCTTGTATTTTCCAGTGGAAATGGGCTGCCTATAAAACAATTATCCCAGGACAGAAAGTGATATAAATCATTAGAAGAGCTGGGTGGTCGTGGCACACACCTTTAATCCCAGCACTCGGGAGGCAGAGCCAGGTGGATCTCTGTGAGTTCGAGGCCAGCCTGCGCTACTGCATGAGTTCCAGGTGAGGCCCAAAGCTACACAGAGAAACCTTGTCTTGAAAAATAAAAAAAAAAAAAAAAATCATTAGAATATAGACAAAATCATGGCACTACCTGAGAGAAGAAATAAGTTAGCTTGAAAGCTAACATTCGCATATAAGGCAAACCATACAAGTTATTAGGTACTTCTCTAAACATTAGATATTTCTAGATACTTACACAGATGTTAACAGCTGGTATGAAAGATGGCTACACATGGCTGGCCTTAGAGCAAGAAGGTACCATGTAGCTCATCTAAATAGTGATAGATCTTCCCACTTAGGTAAACTTTAGTGTTAGAGATATTAGTAGAAGAAAGGGATACTGTAATCATGGCCCTGTCAAGCCCTGGGTAGGAGAGTTTCATGGTCATTTCATAGGTTTCTGGAAGAAGCACACACCATCTACAGCAGGGAATAGTATTTCACTTGAAAACCAGATTCCATGTCCTGCTATAAACCTAATGGACAATGCTATGCCACAGTCTCAAACTGCTTATCCTAAGCTAGGTGCTCTCAAAATCATCAGTTGTGTCCCTCATTAATCCATTATGACGCTATAGCTGTACATTTGGTACTGACCTTATACAGGTATAGAGGGTACAGGTAAGTTTTACGGTTAGACATCCAGAGACCTGTAACACCACAGTTCCATAGTTGTACTAACACACATCTCTTCATGTACACCATGGGAAAATTTTTTTACAACTCAATCACTAGTAAAAATAAGCTCAGCTCATTGATGGGTTGTCTTCAATGTTTGTGGATGTCAGCATTGACTGTTGTCCCTTAGCCCCATTCTAGAGAGGCCCATTCTTCTAGCTCCATTCTTCCTGGGATATTCTTTGACATTGTACTAAGAGGCTCACTTTGCCTGGAAAGAAAGACCTATCCTAAGGTAGAGTAAATGTAGACTCATGGGCAGTGCCACAATGACTTAGCTACTTCATCATGAGCTGAGATGATTAGCATATAAGTAACAAAGATACCTGGGGAAGAGGTTTGTGGGTGAACCAAAGGTGTGGGTAAGATTGTACAAGTAGTTGTGTAGGCAATTGCTAAACGGTCTTATTAATAAAAAACCCAGAGCCAGATATTGAGGTTAAAATCGAGAGATTAGAAAAGCAGAAAGAAGCCAGTCACGTTCTCACCACTTGGAGATCCTCAGCCAAAGAGAGCTACTTCCTGTATATCCATGCTTATATGCCTTTCTTTTCTGCGGCCTCATGTCCTCTCTTTGCCCAGCTATATCACTTCCTCTTCCTGTCCAGCTCTATCACTTCCTGTCTGTCTGTACAGACCTGTCTGTACTAGCCTGTTTATGGTTAGTGCTGGGATTAAAGGTATGCACCATCACATCTGGCTCTGTTCCCAGTGTGGCCTTGAACTCACAGAGATCCAGATGGATCTCTGCCTTCTGAGTGATAGGATTAAAGGCATGTGCTACCACTGCCTGACCTCTATGTTTACTATAGTGGCTGGCTCTGTCCTCTGATCCTCAGATAAGCTTTATTGGGGCACAATAACCTACATCTTTCCCTTGTGGGTGAGGCACTATAAAATGCAAATGGTGACTCCATCGATGTATGTCACCTAGGTATGTCATTCTGAAGCTGTAGTTGAATGAATTTCCTAATACATTGGATGTTGAGTATGACCGTACCAAGGATGACCCCAAGGCATTGGGTACAGCAACTAGGAAAAAAAAAAAAACATTTCTGTGAACTGAGACGTGGTAAGGTGGATGTTTGCGTGATCACACGTTCCATTTAGGAAGTATTGGTGTGAGACAACTTACATGTTGAGACGCTAAGTAGGAATTTGTTAGATGAAACTGAAGCTGAGAAGAGAAGAGTTTAAACCAGGGTGGCAGAACCACAGTCATGTTAGAAAAAAGAAACCACACACACGATCCAAGAAGTCCTTCCTGGCGTCTGGAGGGGCCCAGAACAAAGACTACCTAAGTTGCTCATGGGTATCACGAAGGGCCCCAAATGTGAGAACGATAGAGCTTGGGCCAATTATACAAAACTGAGATTCTAGGTAGGAATTCCAGAGTGTGGAAAATTAAGGGCGAACACATTAAAGCTACCATCTAGAAAGTTCTCGTACTCACCCAATTCCGTTATCCCTTTCTAAGAGACACAGAGAGCTTAACTTCCATGTCTCTTTAGGCTTTGGGGTTGCAAGTTGACCGTGACTTCTATGCTGAAACACTTCACGCTTCAGGACGCACCTACAGTCCCTTCCCTGCCGGTGAGGCCAGGGGAATATGTGCTGTGGAGGGAAGAAGTCAGGTCCCCGGCTACCTTTGAGGACACATGGCTCCGGACTTCTGTCTAGGCTTTGTGTGTGCTGTGTGATGGACGGTGTTCCTTCTCTCTATTGCCTGGCACTGTAGTCAAATGGAATTTCTTCTAACAGTCTTGTGGCAGGAGAGTGATGGCGGGGGTGGGGGCGTGGGGGTGGGGATAGCTTCATGGAAATGAGACCCTAGTTTTTTTTGAAGTAAGGTTGTAATAAGAACCTAAGAAAACCAGACTTTTTCACATAAAAAAAAAATCTTATTTTCAGGTTGTTCTTTCTGAAGATATCCTTTCTACAATGAATACAGAATTCTTTTTTTTTGGTTTTTCGAGACAGGGTTTCTCCGTGTAGTTTTGGTGCCTGTCCTGGATCTTGCTCTGTAGACCAGGCTGACCTTGAACTCATAGAGATCCGCCTGCCTCTGCCTCCCGAGTGCTGGGATTAAAGGCATGCGTCACCACTGCCTGGCAAATATGGAACTCTTAATTTTTTTTGACAACTAGGTCTCACTATACATCATAGGCTTCCAACAATTCAGTTATTTAGCTTAGGCTGCCCTCAAATTTATGGTCTTTTGCCTCAGTCTCCCAAGTGTCCGGATTAAAGGCATATGTACCAACAATATGCCTGGTTTTTAAGTGTTTTTTTTTTTTAATTTTCACTTTTTTATGTTTTTAAATTTTTATTTATTTTTATGTGTATGGGCATTTTTCTGAGTGTTTGTCTGTGCCTCATGTGTATGGAGTGCCCACAGAGGCCAGGAGTGGGAATTGAATCATTTTCCATTTCCACGAGGAATGAATGAGAATTTTTGCTGCTCTATATGCTCATCCACATTTGGTAGTTCAGCATTTCAGATGTGGGTCATCTTACTAGGTGTTCATGTGTATCTTGTTTTAATTGCATCTCCCAGACAGCAGAGGATACACTTTGAATGATCTCTTCATTCCCCTCTTTCCCATCTGTACGTCCTTATTGGTGAGATGTCTGTTCACATCTTTTATGGATTCTTAATTGAGTTGTTTGTTGGCGGTTGATTTTAATAAGTTCTTTGTATATTCTAGATAGCAGTCCTTTACGTGCGTGTCCTTGGCATTTTTTTTTTTTTTTTTGCCAGCTTGTGACTTTCCATCATTCCCCCTTGACATTGCCTTTTGCAGAGCACAGGTTTGAATTCTAAGAAGGTAGCTTATCCACTATTTCTTTTATGTATTATGTTTCTGGTATAAATCTCAAAACGTCATTACCACACCCTATGTCTAAGGTTTTACTTGAGGTTCTCTCTGAGGATTTTATAGCTTTGTGTTTTTTATTAGGTGCATATGATCCATTGGAGTTAATATTTTGTGAACAGTTTTTTATTTCCTTTCTTCTTTTGATTCACCTACTTTTATTTTATGCTGCTATAGAGAACTATGAGATTTATTTTGTTGATATAAGTCTATAAATATTTCCAAGTAGCCTTTAACAGTTTTAATTAACCAGGTGATTAGAAGAGCCCCTAAGTTGCTTAAAGACACCACTCAGAGGGAAAGTTTGCTTACCAGACAATTAACAATTAAACAGCAGATGGTTAATGGGGTTTCCAGTGTACTTAACTAGCATTTAATAATGATAATAATGGATTTACATTTTTAATGATTGTCAGATTTATAACATAACAACTCTGTAAGTCCTTCTGTCCTTGGTAGGTGAGGCATGAGAAAAAAAACATGTGTGCATATTTGTTAGAAGGCAAATGTTTATGAGGCATTGTTTTTGCCCTGTGGTGTCTTATGGTCATTTGTCAATTGTCTTTCTGAAATACTCTGGAGGAATCTACTCCTAAAGTCTGAATTAAATAAGTCACACATACAACATTTTGCAATAGTTTCTAGCTCATGGTTAGTGACTACTGGTGTGTGTTCAACTCTTATAAATCAGAATCACCAAAATAAATAACACCAGTAAAATATTGAAATTAAAAGTTGAATTAACATATTTTAAAGAAGAATTTAGGCACCAAGCTAAAGAATAAAAGTTAATATTGTATAGTGTAGGCTAATTTAATGTATCCATTTAATTGGGTCATGAGATGCTCAGATATTTGGTGAAACATTAGTCTTGTTCTTTCTTTGAGATTGCTTTTATGTAAAAACAACAATGACCTTAGTAGGTTGAGTAAAGTTAATTGTCTTTCTAACATGGATTGGCATCATCTTAACAGTTCTCAGGCTGAATAGAAGGCCAAACATTTACAAGTAAAATGGTAAGTCTTCCTGTTTGTTTATGTAAAGTGGGATTTCAACAAAGATAGACTGTATGTATCCCAGGCTAGCCTCAAGCTCACTATGTAGCCAAGGATGTGCTCATCTCCTGAGTTCTGGGATTATAGGTATATATCATCATACCTAGTGTTGTGTGGCATTGGGGATCAAACCCAGGGCTCCATGAACACTAAGCCAGCACGCTACTGAAGGGGCTACATCCCCAGCTCTCTTCCTGAGTTGGCAGCCCACTGTTCATGGGAGCTCTATTGTTTGTCTTCTTGCTTCTCAGGCTTTCTGAGTCATGCTGGAGCTACACCATCAGCTTCCTTGCATCTCCATCTTGTCAACCCCTCATGAAGACCTTGGAACTGGACTGCCTCCAGGTCATGTGGATAATTCCCTATAATAAATCTTTAAAAAAATATGTGTCCTGTTGGTCTCAGTTTGGTAACAGTTTCTTTGAAATCTGCAAAATTGGACAATTGATAATTAAAGCTCATTACCAAGCAACTACAAAAACAATGTATTCACCTTTGAACAATAACATTTTCATTATCGGAACAATGGAAAAGAATTCGGGAAGCTAATGAAAAAACATAAAAATGCAAATTACTCTCAGCTAATTGGCTGTGTCTCCAAACACATTCTAAATTATTAATTAGTAAAAGAATGAGTATTTCTCTTTAAGTATAAGATGGGGAAATGGTTACTCACCTTTCCACTCCCATGTTCAGAATTAAAACGATAATGTTTCATTTTTTTTTTCCTTCAGTGTAATTGTATTAAAATTTTGTACAGGGGGAAGAAGTCAAAGACTTCAATTTTCCTTTGAAGTTCTAACCTCCTTACATTGAATACTTAATTACATGTTGAATTCCCAGTCTCTATATGCAATTAAAGAAGCAAACTAAGGACACAGATTATACTGTAAATTTTCAAGCCATGAACATTACGCTTTCTGCTTTACTTACTGAGGTGTTTGAAGAAGGCTTTGTTCAAATTAAAAACACTTTATTTTGAGCAGCGTTAGAAGAAACATGAAAAGAAAGGCGGAGAGATTCCTCTCATATCCCTCCATCACTGCTCACTATCTTCCTTAGTATCAATATTCACCAGACTGGGTCGTTCTTTTTTTTTAAGCCAATAATGCATCATCACCATCCAGATGCCGCAGTTTACATTAGCGTTCGTTCTTGGTTATATGGGATTGGGCAAATGTAAAAAGACGTTGCAGTCATAGAGCGTGGTGACAGGTCTTAGAAGTTCCCTGTGCTCTATCAGTTTCTCTTCTCTTTCCCTAATTCTTGGCAACCAGTGATCTTATTACCGTCTTTGTTATAATTCCAGGCATTTTCAACACCAGGCACGGAGCAATTTAAAGAAGAAGTGCTTACCAAGGAAGCCGACAATTTTCCGCTTGACATATCTGTGATGAGAACTTGCCCTCCACCATGCTTGGCACAGTCAATTGTTCTCTCCTTTTTGGAGTGTCTCCTTCTTTATAGCTTATCAATTATTTTCTTTCTTTTTTTCTATTGGATATTCTTTCCCAATTTTCTGCTTCTTTGCGTCTTTCTAGCACAGTGGGGCCTCCAGGCTTGATGCTCCATTTTGGCAATGCCATTCAGTCTCAGGCTTTAATGTTACCCAGACATTAGACTTTAGGATTTTTTTTCTCTCAGTTTGATCTTTTCTCCCAAGTTTTGGAGATACATACATACATACATACATACATACATACATATATACATACATACATTTAATTTGTTCATGTTTTCCCAAAGAATAATACAGATAAAATTATATTCTCTCTCTCTCTCTCTCTCTCTCTCTCTCTCTCTCTCTCTCTCTCTCCACCCCAGTTCCTGTTACTTCCACCCCACTCTGTTTTTATGAGATCAACATCTGTAGATTACATATTTAAGTGAGAGCATGCAGTGTTTGTCTTCCTGACATTTCATTTAGCAGGGATGCATGCAGCTTCATCTCTTGTTATCAATGGCAGGAACTCCTTAGTGTTTGAGGCGAATGTGCCACATTTTCTTCATTCATTCATTCATTCATTCATTCATTCATTCACTCATTCATTCACTCATTCATTAATTCATTCACGGATAGATACATAATTTGCTTTCATTTCTTGGCTGTTGTGAATAATGCTGTGAGTGACCCTGAGAGTGTAGGTATCTTCCTAAGACACTGATTTTTATCACACAAACACACAGACTTACACACTCCCACATGCACACATATGCACCCCACCACCACCACCAGAAAGGAGAATACTGGCTGAATCATCTGTTTTGAGGAACTTCCCTGATATTTCTGTAATGGCTGTATGGGTTCTTCTGGCTACCACCAAGATTTCCTTTCTTCCACATGGGTTTCACACTCATTTTTCTCTTCTGGCATATACATTTAACTATGAGTCAATAGTATTTGTTAGATATGCAGTAGAACTTTAGAAACAATGTCGAATAAGATGAATAACTCTGAAGTTTCACGTTAAGTGAAGTAAACCAGAAGACTGCACGTTTTACAGTCTGTCTTTTGATTTGACATCCTATTTATATGTCAGTGTGTGTGTGTGTGTGTGTGTGTGTGTGTGTGTGTGTGCCCGCGTGTGTGTATGAATGTTGACCAAAGAGGCTTGAGGTATGCTGGAGATGTAGATAGGTTGGTAGAGTGCTTAACTACCATGCTTGAAGTCTTGTGTTCAATCTGTCGCACTACATAAACCAGCTGTGGGGCACACCTGTATTCCCAGCACTTGGCAGATGGAGGCTGGAGGATCACAAATCATCCTTTGATGCATCCCAAGTCTGACGCCAACCTGGGCTACATGAGACTCAGTCTCAAAAAGAAAACAAACAAAACAAAGACAGAGGGTATGGGCTAACTTTTTGGAATAGTGCAAGTATTCTAAATCTCTTTTTAAAAACTTTATTTGTGTATGCCTGTGGAGGTCTGAGGACAAGATGTCAGAGTCACTTCTTCAAACTTGAGTCATCAGGCTGGGTAGAAAGTGATACTTCTAATGAACCATCTCCCAGGCTCCATATTCTAAATCTTATTTATGGTGGTAGGATGGTGTTTGACAATATAAATCAAATAAAACTTTTTGCGCTGTAAAATGCGTGTGAAAACTATTCTTCAATAAACTTGAATTTAAGGCCTCATATAACTTCTCATTACAACTAGATGAATTCATAACACTTCTCCTTCAGCCATATTGGCCTCTGTCTGTCAACATGGTGGAAATCACCCACACTTCCATATGTTTATAGTAACTATTCTATTTTTCTTAAAAAATGTGTATGGCTGTTTTGTCTGCACTTATATCTATGCAGTGTGCAGTATCTGTGGAAGCCAGAAGAAGGTGCCATATACCCGAGGATTGGAATTACAGAGGGTTGTGAGCTACCATGTGGGTACTGGGAATTGAATCCCAGTACTCTGGAAGAGCAGCTAGTGCTCTTAACTGCTGAGCCATCTCTCCAGTCCCCTAACTTGAGTTTGCCAGGAAATGCCTTCTCCAGACATCTGAAGAGCTAACTACATTTAATTCAGAAGCCTGCCTGCCAGAGAGGCCTTCACTCTGTGAAAAGTTTGGAGTCTTCTTCTCCTCTATCCCACTTCTTCCCTTTATGCACTTAGTGTTGCTTGAGTGGTCTCTTAGACGTATTTGCTCTCCCAACCTTTTTTTTTTTTTTCCCCTCTCCACCCTCCAGTTGAGAGTAAAGGACAGGGAAAGAAATGGAAGCTGTCAACGGGAGTCACTGTTGAATCTCTTAAGCGAAGGCTAGTGCCTGACATACTCTTGTGTCTTGAAGGGATAAAAAAAGGAAAAGCAGATGGTTGGCTAAAAGCGATTGAGCCCTCAATCATATTTGTAAAAACACTGGCACCCTCATATTTAACTGAAGCATCATGGCACAAAGAACGTGGATCAATGATCCTAGCATAGTATGTACGTAATGTGTGCACACCCATCAGCGGGCACTTACTTAGGAGGCCTTTCCGCGTGAAATGCACTCAACTGTATGTGGAAGTCACTTATTCGGAAGGTAACATTCTGTCAGTCATCTCATCCAAAATTACAAACTTGAACAGTTCTCAGAGAAAAGCCTTCTGACATCTAACCCCTCCAGAAAATCCATGGAAACTTGGGAAGTTTTTCTATTTATTTTTTTCTATATGTGAAGGATGTATTCTTTTTGCGTTTGTGTCTGATTTATGTGTGTGCGTGTATTGCCATGAGTATGCATATGTATGTGGTTGAGTGTGCGTGAACATATGTGCATCTCTGGAGACCAGAGATGGATATCAGGTATCTCCTGCCATTTGTCACGTTGTGTGTTAAAGAAGGATCTCTCTGGACCTGGAGTTCACTGACTCACCTAGATTATCTGGATATCAAGCCCCAGGGTCTCTCCTGTCTCTACCTCCCAAAGGCTAAGGTTACAGGCCCATGTTTCTATCCTTGGCTTTTTATGTGACTCTTAGGAATTGAATTCAGGTCCTCATGCATGCACAGCAGACACTTTACCAACTGAGCCATTTTCTAGGCTTTTGTTTAAAAAGTATAGTATAGTATTTTTTAGTATAGTATAATATAGTATTTTTTTAAAAAAATTCTTTGGCCGGGCGGTGGTGGCGCACGCCTTTAATCCCAGCACTCGGGAGGCAGAGCCAGGTGGATCTCTGTGAGTTCGAGGCTAGCCTGGGCTACCAAGTGAGTTCCAGGAAAGGCGCAAAGCTACACAGAGAAACCCTGTCTCGAAAAACAAAAACAAAAACAAAAAAAAATTCTTTGATATGTTTCAGAAATACTGAAGCCAGATATTCTTCCTAACAAACCCTGACAGACATAGAAAAAACCCACACTTTATAAATAGATATAGTCCAAAAAACCTCTCACCAACTTCACCTTTAGAAAGCACAGTAAGATATATGTCTGAAAATGTAAGTAACCAGGAAGAAAGTAGCCGCACCACTGCTGGTCCTTATCTGGTGGTCAGTTTGAGAAACACTTATCAAAATTTATACAAATTAAATGTGGGTGTTCTCTTTGGGTTGTGCTGGGGTGACATGGATGTTAACCGTATGTTCTACCATTGAGCCATACTCCTAACCCTGAACATGTATTTTTATATGTAAACAAATTTAATCCCAGTGTACCCATGAGA
Source organism: Peromyscus californicus insignis (assembly GCF_007827085.1). Taxonomy (NCBI): domain Eukaryota; kingdom Metazoa; phylum Chordata; class Mammalia; order Rodentia; family Cricetidae; genus Peromyscus; species Peromyscus californicus. The sequence goes on along the minus strand of NW_026294492.1, from coordinate 27,990,460 downwards.
ATAGAGCTCAATAACCCTTAAAATAGTAATTTAGCTTAATAACTCACCACAGAGAACTCTGTTTTATGAAAGCTTGAGTTTAGTATTGATTCTAGGACCTTACTTTTCTTGTTCCCATTTTGTTCTTGCTGAACGTTACTAGGCCAACCTGTTCTTGATGAGAAGAGCCTCTTCCGGGATTCCAGGGCTATGCCTCACTGAGCCTTAGCGATTCATGGAGGCATCGTGGCTTCCTTTTGGAAGGAACTGTGGATGGGGGACGGGTGGAGGTAAATTCAGGTGGGTGGTGGTTCAGCCATGCTGTTTGTCGCGTCTGTTTCAAATCCTCTGCCTCCTGACTCCTCTAGAGTGAATGACACAGGCCTGGTATGGTCACACACACACACACACACACACACACACACACACACACACACACACACACACACACACACACACACCCCTGTGGTTCCAGCCTGTGTGGAGGGTGATGCAGGAGTCACACTTGAGCCCAGGAATTGGGGCCAACCTAGGCAGCATAACAAGACCACCTCTCCCCAGATTCTTGAAGAAGTTAATAATAAATGGCAGTGCCAATTAAATACTCCTGGTCTTATTCAGGCAGCACCAGCTCAGAAGACACAGTGATGTTTCTGCAACTTCATTTATCAAATGATGGTATTGCCAGTTAGAGGCTTGACCATGTCAACAATCTTAATCTTGTTTGCCTAGCATGCGTGCACAAGGCCCCAGGTCCAATCCCTAGTACCTAAAACAACCCTTCTAATGTTACATTTAAAAAAAAATTCATATTATACCGTTTGCTATAATGATCGGAATTCTGCTTTAGCCTCATTTGAAATAAACCATTTCACATTGCATATAATAACTAATGTGATTGTATTTGGTTAATGTATATTGTTTTTATTTCTTCTTTTCTAAGATAGCATGTATCGATTATGTACTTTAGGATGACCCCCCTATAAGGGACAGTTTAGTGACATGAACGCTCATTATTTTTGGATCTAACAGTTTTAAGTGTAGTACTTTTGTAACCCTTCAAGTGATCAGCTCTCTCTTCTTGAACTCTTACAGTTATTAAGATGAAGGCAGAAAGGAGTAGTTGTCCTAGTTAGGGTTTCTATTGCTGTGATGAAACACCATGACCAAAGGTGAGTTTTGCTAGGCACCAATCCATGACTATAGTGGACTATTATTAGGACTCATTTAATTAACTTTTTTTTTTTGCCAGTTGTGTTTGGTTCTATCCTAGATCTCTGGGCTATCCTGCCTCTGCACCCTGGCCCTCAGGAGTGAGCTCTCTCTTATGGTATGGGTCTTAAGCTAGGTCAGTCACTGGGTGGTTACTCCCACAATTTTTGTTCCACCTTTACCTCAACACATCTTGTAGGCAGGGCAAATTGTAGGTTAAAGGTTTTGTGGCTGGGTTGGTGTTCCAGTCCCTACATTTGAAGTCTTGCCTTGTTAGAGGAGATGGAAGGTTCAGGCTCTGTATCCTCCATTCCTAGGAGTCTTAGCTAGGGTCACCCTCATAGATTGCTGGGAGTTTCCACTGAACTAGGTTCTAGCTAGTCCCAAAGATGGTCCCAGTTTCCAGTTGTCTCTCCCAGTATTCTTTCTCTCCATTTTCCCCCAACCTAATCCCTCCTGTTCCCATCTCCCCACCAGACCCCCCCACCATCAAACTCAATGTCTATTCTATTTCCCCTTCACAGTGAGATCATGTTTTCCCCCTTTGAGCCCTCTTTGTTACTTAGCTTCTCTTGGGTCTGTGGATTGTAGCCTGGTTATCCTTTACGGCTAAGTGAATACATGCCATGCTTGTCTTTCTGGGTCTGGGCTACCCTACTCGGGATGACCTTTTCTGGTTCCATTCTGGCCCAATCATCATCAGAAAGGCTTCTTCCAGCAACTGATAGAAACAGATGCAGAGACCCACAGCCAAACATTATACAGACCTCAGGAAATCCTGCAGAAGAAGAAGGAGGGAGGATTGTAGGAGCCAGTGGGGTCAAGGACACCACAAGAAAACCCCCAAACCAACTAACCTGGGCTCATAGGGGCTCACAGAGACTGAACCAATAACCAGGAAGCATCCATGGGACTGACCTAGGCCCTCTGCACATATGTTACAGTTGTGTAGCTTAGTCTCTTGTGGGACTCTTAAGAGTTGGAGCAGGGACTGTCTCCGACTCTGTTGCCTGCCTTTGAGACCCTTTCCTCCTACTTGGTTGCCTCATTCAGTCTTAAAGAAGAGGAGGTGCTTGCTGGCTGATAGCCACGGAAGGCCTGCCCTTTTCTGAAGAGAAACAGAGGAGGAGGAGTGGAGTTGGTGGGGTAGGGGGTGGGGAGAAGGGAGGTGGATGGGGACTGGGAGGACAGGAAGAAGGGGAAGCATTGGTCAGGATGTAAAAACAAAACAAACAAACAGAAAACAAGTTGGAGAGGAAAGGGTTTATTTGGCTTAGACTTTCACATTGTGGTCCATCATTGAAGGAAGTCAGGGCAGGAACCTGGAGGCAGAGGTTGATGCAGAAGCCATGGAGGAGTGCTGCTTATTGGCTTCCTCACCATGGCTGGCTCAGTCTGCTTTCTTATAGAATCCAGGACCACCAGCCCGCCTGCCATGGGCCGAGCCCTCCCCCATCAATCACTAATTAAGTAAATGCTTTACAGCCGGATCTTAAGGAGGCATTTTCTGAGTTGAGCCTCCCTCCTTTCAGTTGACTCTAGCTTGGGTCAAGTTGACATAAAACTAACCAGTACAGTACCGAAGAGCTTCTTTTTCTGTAGGACCACAGGCAGACACCGTCTTTCGAAGCCCCCTCTCCAGAAGCTTGCTCATTTTATGTCAGAACTTTGAGTCCAGGAATTTTTCTAGCTCTGGATTTACAAAGAAAACCATAAACATTATTTGAAAGTCACTGAAGAGACGTTGCAGAAGGAGGACTAGAAAAAGCTAGAACAAGAGGGAGAGGACACAAGAAAAATAGGATTTTTTTTTTTCCAGTTGCAACCCGTTGGGCACCAGGACACACGCCTTCAAATCAGCTTCACATGAACTGCTCCTGAGGTGCGGAAGGGCTAATTCTAAGTGCTTGGGATTGACAGTTAAAAACACAAAAGCCAGGATATGAGACAAAGGTACTTCACTACAATACTCCCACTTTGAGATTCCACGCAGCACGTACAGACACCTTCTACTAATGTTTTGTCTCTCTTCGGTTGGACCTTGTTTGACTGGCCTTGGTCTGCGATCAGTGTATCTTAAGTAGTTCTTATCCTGTGCTGCCCTGTACAGGTTGATCTCCCCTCTGGATCATGGCCACAAAGTGATCCATGTGGGCCTCTAGTAGTATAAAATCCACGTTATAAGTACACGGGAAAGGATGCGCCTCACCAGGCTTTCCTTATACAGTCTGCCAGTGTCCAGGAAATTACCACCTGCCTGGGCCTTCTCTGTGGGTTTGCAAGCCCAAGTCTCTCTCCCTGAATACTCTCTCTGTTGACTCTTATTTCTTCGTGATCAGTGCTGTGTCTGCCTGAAGGCCTGGGGAGAATTCTTTTTTTTTTCTTTTGAGGGGACAGACACTGTTAGGTTGGGGGGCAGAGCTGGAAACAAATGGTGGTTCTTAGACATTCTTGGGAAATTCGTTCAAAATCCACGTCTGGGTATAGCAGCCCTTGCTTGGATACTTGAATTACTTTATGCCCCGTGTGTATGCTGTGCAATGGATGTTGCAATTAAATGCATGCCACCCAAACTAGCTGTCTGCAATTTTGCAATTAAGTGCCTATCTAAGTATTTCTATGTTTCCCTCACTTTGATAACTAAAAATCAGACACCAAAACTTACTATAATAACAAATATAAAAGATGTCATCCAAACAATCAAGATGAAGTCAAAGCTACTTTAATGTATTATACTGGTTTTCTTCTGAGAGAAGATACATCTAAAAGATACTTTGGAGCATTTTTCACTATTTTCTTTTTTTTTTTCTAATTATAATCCAATTTAACAAATTGCTGAGATGACCTGTTAGCTACTGTATTATGAGCTGGAAAGTGGCACATGTAAAATGTATAAGAATATCAGGCATGATGGTGAATGTCTTTAAGCCCAGTACTTGAAAGGCAGAGGCAGGTGCATCTTTGTGAGTTTGAGGCCAGCCTGGTCTACATAGTGAGTTCTAGGCCAGTCAGGGATGCCTAAATGAGACTCGAGTCTCATAAAATAAAAATGGTTTCTATACTCAAATATTTTACTAAGATATAGTGATATAAGAATATATGTATTTGGGCATATAAAACATCTAAATAAATGTGTTTATGTCCGGATAAAGTATGCAGACACTAAGTCCAACAGGGAGTTACAGTATTGATGGTTTTTGAATAGCTTTCGGTGTGCTAGTCATTTTTCTAATTCTTTTATCTCAGCCATGAAGCTTTGACTTGGCTTAGGAAAAAAAATAATATCCTCAACAAAACAATTTTAAACCCGTGGCTCTTTTTGGTATCCGTTATTATTGCTTTTCTCTCCATGTAATAAAGGGGCAACTCGTGCCTTTAGCCTCTTCTTACTCTGGATCTACCATGCCACTTTCCCCCCTGCCTTTTCTGACTTCTTGCCAGCTGCATCTGATTTCTTATTTTGGATTTCCTGACTGCATTCCAAAAGGCTGACCCAAAGTCAAGTCATTCAGTTTCCGGGAAATACAGTCTCCTTCTTCTCTCCCCATGAACTCCAGCTTCAGGTTCAAAATCCATCCCTTTGTTTTGCACAGCTCCATCATGTCTGCTTAAGGATGGTGTGGGGATATCATACATTCATTTCCTTCAAAACCACTTTCCTTTGACACTTTCTAATTGTAACTTGTCAACAAAAGTGAAATATGCATTTTGGAAAAATGTGTGAGAAAAGTTTGTGCACATTTACAAATATAGTCTTCAGAATGTGCACCATAATAAAAAATGGAAAATACACCCTGGGTTTGAAATTGTGTTTTTTTTTTTTTCTTGACGAAGTGAAAGCCTATCTCATGCTATATTTAATGCTTTTTGCAAAGAGTAAACTTTGGAAAGAAAGAATCTGAAAGTTTGCTTAGCTAGAGTAATGGAAACAGAGTGTGGCACATCATGAATCAATATCAGATTATTTTTGGGGAAGGCAGATTGACCAGCCCAGACAATGAAATGTGTCAAGCACTATAAAATGTATTGACTTCCAGAAACCAGACAATATTGTGCAAAATGCCCTTCAGATTCATTTCTCCCGTGGTAATAAACAGTGGGAAAAAGGCACTAAAAGGTAGAAAAATTATATTCTGAAAAGCATATTAAATCAGAGACATGATAGCATCATAATTGATTTCATAAAAACACTCCGAGGAAAACAAACTCTATGTAGGGAGTGTGAAGTTTCAGATGGAGTCTCCAGCTGCCTGTGGTCAATGGAAAAAAAAAAAAAAAACCCCTGAAAAACAGCGTCAAAAAGTTTGAGAAAACTCTCCAGATGAAGCTCTGAGAAGCGAAGCTTGAAATCACTCCAGCCCTTGTTAAAAGGAGGTTTCACACTGCATGCCTTTACTTACTCCAGTAATATGCCTGTGATGGTCCTTCATGGCTTTACTCTACATAGCACTTAGAGTAGGTTGGAACCTTCTATTTATTTCTGGAACTTTCGTCTATTACTCTCATTAGATTATTTTGGCCTTGATATATTTATTTGATGTATTTGATTTTGTTTTCTGGAGGCTGTCCTAAGTCTTCATAAAATAAGGCAAGTGTGTTTGACTAAATATAAGCATGCCTATTGTTCAAGCTGGGGGTGATGGTATGTGATTTGTGACTATAAATGGTCAGAGAACTTGGTGTGCCATTCAGGTTTTTACTTTCTAGGGAAATAACTTTCTAATTGATGATTTCCACTATACAATATTTGACAATTTAACTCAACTATTAGAATGTAATTTAAAACATAAAAATGGGTTCCTAGGATTTTTAGAATTATGTTAGTCAGCGTTAATTTTTATTGTTAATATTAGTTATTGTATTAAGACTTAATAATGGCTATTTTCAAGCATGTATTTCATTTTACTTTGCACATGTTCATCTGTTACACAGTTGTTCCTTGTTCCCTCTGTCGCTTTCCACTGGTCCCCTCCCCCTAAATAATCCTATCTCTGCTTGCATGCTACAGGCTTAGGCACATTTAGATCTAGATTTCACCTGTGAGTGAATATATGCAAATGTGTCTTCCTCGTCCCATTATTTTCTACGAGTAGCATCTTTAAAGTCTTTGGAAGAAGAGTAAGCAACTGTTTAAGTGATAGTGAAACGTTTTGTTATTTTTTCATCTTGCTTTTGAGTGTTGGTCTCTCCAGCCTCCTTCACAGCATTGTTAAGCCTGCTCACTGTTTAAGGTTTTGATTATCGAATTTTCAGTGATTGAATTTAATCTATTTATTTTCAAGCATCCGAGTTCTTGCTTTTGTTTACTTTTTGCTCAGATTTCCAAAACAAAAACTGAACTTAGAGGTATTAAGCGTGATCATTTTATATTCTGGGTCCGCAAAAATCCTCAGTTTTAAGATCATTTGGGTTTATAGTCTGGTCTTGAAGGTTTGAACACCATTTAGAAGAATGAGTTTATCATGGGGCTGAGTCTCAACTGGGAATTAAAAAACCGGTTACTCTCCATTGGAGCTGGGGGTAAGCAGAGACTGATCTCTCTTTCTCTCTGTGTTTGAGCATGAATGGTATGGTTCCTTGTGTGTGGGTCTCCAGTTAGACCCTACTTGCTCTTTTGCTAAGAGTCTCTCCCTTAATCTGGGGACTCAAGAAACCACGGAAGTCCAGGGGCCCTGAGAGCCAGAAAGTGTCCTTTAGCCTCTCCTTCTTTTAGTATTTTACTCACCGCCCTAGGTTTCTGGTCTCTCCCACTTTTTAAAAGAACTCAAAGGAAGCCTATTTTCTTTTTTTCATTGTTTGGTACTGAGTCTGAACCCACTGTCTTGTTAATGCTAAGCCTGTGTTCTATAGTGAGAGCCTTATGCCCACTCCTTGTTTTTCCCTTTCGTTTTCAAACTTCTTTAAACCATTTGGAGGGTCTCACAGTTCCATGTGACTTTTAGAATGACCTAAGTGCCTGTAAAATCCAACTGGGATTCTAGCAGAGACTCAATGGATGCTGTGGATCGGTTTGTGGAAAACTGTCACCTTAACCATTTTAACTTGCCCAATCGATGAATATGAGATATCTTTTCAGTTATTGAGGTCTTGTTTTGCTTCCTGTCCCTTCCTCCCCTCCCCTCCCCTCCCCTTCCTTCCTTCTTGCCTCTGCTTCCCTTCCCCAACCCTCATCTTGAGGTTTAACCCAGAATGGCCTCCTGCCCAGAATGCTGAGCCTCCTCCTTCCCTCGCCTGATCCTAAGTGCTGGGATCCTAGATAGCCACACTAAGCTTATTTTCTTCTGTTCAATGAAATTTGTAGATTTCAGAGTAAACATTTTTTTTTTCCTTTTTACCAAATTACTTCTGAAGTATTTTACTCTTTCTGGTGCTAATGAAAATTGAACTGTTTTCTTATTTTCACTTGGGGTTGTTCATTCTAAACATAGAAATACGATTGGATTTCCATAGCGTATCTCATAACCCTGCAGAGCTCATGTATTGGTTGTAATTGTTTTTGTGAGTTACTCAAGATTTTCTGTATAAAATCATGTCATTCACCATTGAAGATAGTTTCACTCCTTGCTTCCCAGTCTGTATACCTTTTGTTACTTTTTCTTGCTTAATTAATGGTGAAAACCTCCTACATAACAGTAAATAGCGAAGCTGCAGATGGACATTTTGTCTTGTTCATCATTTTAGGAGATGATGCTATCAGGTTTATAATTTAAGTTATGGCATTAGCTGTGAAGATTTCACAGATGTCCCTTATTTGCATCAACAAGTCCTTTCTTTTCCCAGTTTTCAGAAGACCTTCTTCTTATCAGAAAATGGGCTTAGAAAATGTCCTATTAATATCTAGCAGTATGATCAAGTGAGTTTTTAAAAAATTCTATTTATATTCTGTATTTTTTTAAATATCAAATTATCCTCACCTTTTGGAGAGGGAAAACTCACTTTACAATGGTATGTTAATTATTTTTTTTTATGTCGCTGAATTCAGTTCACCAGTATGGTATTGAAGACTTTGATGTCTGTACTAATAAAGTTCTACTTTTTTTCTTTTTTCTTGTGATCTTTTTCAGGGCAATACTCATCCAAAAAACGAATTGTGAAATTTTCTCTTTACTCTCTTTTGGAAAAGTTTATAAAATTTAATACACACACACACACACACACACACACACACACACACTGGATGTTTGTTAGAATTCAACAGTGATGCTACCATGATCTAGGTTTTTTCCCCCCTGGGAAGTTTTTCATCATTTTATCAATGTCCTTTTTTAATATAGATTGATTTAGATTATAATTTCCTTCCTTACTGAATTTTGATATATTTTGGAAAATTTCTAATACCTTTAATTTTATAATTTATCATTTCATGTTACTCTTCCATAATTTTTACTTTTATTTTTATTTTTGTGAAGTTGATGGCAATATACCATCCTGCAATTCTACTTTGAGTAATTCAAGACTTTTTTTTATTTTATATATCTCTAGTTAAAGGCTTGTTTATTTTGTTGATCTTTCCAAAGAATTAGTTTCAGATGCTTCAGTGACTTATCTTTACTTGTCTTCCATTTTCTATTTCATTTATGTACACCCATCATCATTATTATTTCTTTTACCTCCTTTAGATTAACTTCAGTGATTTATCTCAGATGCCTACAGTCATTGGCGCTTTCCTGTCGAGGTATTTTCTGTTGTAAATTTTGTCGTGAGCTGTAGTTGAACTCTGTGCCTGTTAGTTTTGTGCTGCTGTGGCCAAATGCGTGACACACAAATGAACAAGTGTTTGGTTCAGTGTTTATGTTAATCTAGCTGTGGGATGCTTTTATTTATGAGTTCATTCCAATGATGCCGTTAAAAATAAAATAAAAGAAGAGGAATATGTATTGTATCGTTGGTTAGAGACTTCCATATATTTGTTTAGTCTGGAGAGCTTAGCACGTATTAAGACCTTTACTCCTTCCCTCCTGTTTGTGCTCATTAAATATTGAACATTGTTAAATGTGACCTCACAAAATTAAAATAGTTTACGGCACTTCTATGAACTCTTATCTTCAAAGAAGCTGAGAGAAGAAAGACAGGGGTGTATGTTACAAGTTTTGTTTTATTAATCTGATTATGTTTGGGGCTTATTTATGTATTTGTTGCTCTATGTATGGTGAAGCATTTATAGTTACTTCCTTAATCTGATATGGTTTTGTTCCTCGTTACCTGCTCTGCTCTATAATTACAGGTGTGCTGCATCTCTCTCTATCCTGGAAACTTAGTCTATCTACCCTCTCATTATCTACAGGTGGCCTATACTGAGGATGTCTAAACGAGTTAAGGAGACCAGTAACTATGTAATTACTCTTATTAGTGTTCTGTGCTTCTCGTGGCTATCAGTTACAGCCTGTGTTTACTTTCACCACAAAATAACTCCTTTTAGTGTTTCTTGTCAGTAGCGTCAAATGATCTCAGTTTTTATGTGAAAATATCCTTATTTTTACCTTCCACATTTTAAAGAAGTTTGAATTCACTGAGTCTCTGGATGAGTGGGTTAAAATTTATAAAGGAGTTTGGGGAGTTTCCATCATTATTTCTTTGAGTCTTTCTTCTTTTTCCCTCCTCTACTAGTACTATTATGTTTTTGTCAGTGTACTTACTGTCTTCATACCTCTCTGCTCCCTTTTCTTCACATTTTCCCTCCCTTGGGTTGTAGACGGTTTTCATCGTTCTGTCAAATCTTCTGTTGAGCACATCTTGCAAATTTTTCATTTCGTTCACTACAGCTTTCAACTCAAGAATTTTTCTCTCCCCTTCCATTTCCTTAATGATTTCTTGTGTTGATATTCTTCATGTGACACACCTAGTCTATCTTACTTTATTTGTTTGATTATGCTTTCCTTTAGTTCCAAAGATGTGCGCAGTATCTTTATTCAAAAGGCTTTGTTAAACTTTAGCATGGGTCATTCTCACACACAGTTTCCTTAATTTCCTCCATCTCAACACATTTTTTTCTGTTGTTGTTTTTGCTGTCTTTTCAAGTCCCATAACTCTTTTTGTCTTAGAATCTGGATATTTTATATAGTATTTTGTTGCCTTGACCCTATGTACCTTCTTCTGGGCTTTGTTATTGGCATTTTCTTGTTTATTTATTTTTTAATGATGAACTGCAACTCCAGTGTAAGGTCTGTTGTTCCATTAAGTGTGAAGTGTCTCACATTACTTGTTCAAGAACACAGGCTTGAGATTCCCCACAGCCACCCTGAGTCGACAAAGTCAACTTTTAAAAGTTGATTTATTCGATTACGTTGGCAATACTCCAGGATGTAGATTACTCCTCAGAATGACTAAGTGCGTTTGGCTATTTATGGTCATCATTGAAGGGACAGTGTTTGAGACATTTTATGACCTGAGAGAACTTCTCCCAGCTGTCGTTTCTTATCACTGCTCCTTAGGCAAATCATCTAGTGACGGTCTAGCCTGTGGGTTCAATGACAGCTGCTCCTCTAGTCTCAGTGACCTTATGTCATAACTTTGGAGGGTATCCTCAGGCTTCAACTTTTCCACACTCCTGTTGCAGTGAACTCAGTTCCTTTAGGGACAGGTCAGCGACTCTATTCTATTCTTGGTCTCTCCTTAAGCAAAAATCTCTGAGGCCTGGCTCTGAAAATATGACGATGACGTCTTGACTCTCCTGAGGACTGAGTACCTTGGCTTACTCCTTTTCTCCAGTCCATACCTGTCCAGGTAGCTGTTCTTAGACTAGTCAATACTAGTTTAGATGGATGAGGTAATGTGAGACCTTAGGAGCTCTTGCAGGAAATACGGCTGAAACAGTAAAAGAGTTAAGGTATCTCAGACATATATGGTAGGTAGATACCCACAATTAACTTATTTTTAAAGAAGACAACAGAAGAACATTTTACCTTCCATAGACGAAGGATAATTTAGGGATGTTTGCCTGATCTTGTTTTTGGTGATCCTAAGCACACATAACACTTTTTTTTTAATTGCGTCAAAGCTCATTACTTTGTGTGTTGAATTCTGGGATGCACTGTAGTTTCTGAATTAAGGCACATAAATGTTTATTTTCTTATTCAATAGTTGCAATTCAGAAGTGTCTCTCTGCTATAAGACTGGCAGCCCTCCTAAACCTGGATACATAGTAGCAGAAGTGACAAGACTAACTATCTTGCCACATTGACAAAAATACGTCTGTTCTAGAATGTGGGGTTTCTATACTTCGTGGTAGGTGGATGTAATCCCTAGTACACCAGTCCTTTGTTCCTGGATTCTGTGGCTTTCCTCACACACTCTTTTGACATCTTACTCATGATACTTCAAGAAATGTTAAAGGTTTCCTTTGGTTCAGAACTGATTCACTTAGGTAATTATCTCACCATCCCACTGGGGTTCAATGAGTAGACAGATTATGATGACTTCTCAGAAGGGAAGTAAAAAAAAAATTGCTTGTGACTAAGAAGGGAAAAAAATGAAGAACAATTGCTTTGACTAAGGCAAAGGGGAGAAGCCATTTATCCCATGTTGAAAGTTCACAGGCAGCATTTCTAAAAACTTTTCTGGTTGCACAATCATTTGCATTGGTACATGATTTTTTTATCTCTATATGTACATATTAGGAAATTACAAATTGTGTTACTTCTTATAATAGCACTGTATACAAAATATCCTCTTTTTGAGTGCACACATTGTTTTATGACATTTTGAAAAGCAAGAGAGTTACTTATACCATTTTGCACTCTGATTTTTTTTATTTGTTTGTTGTTTTTTGAGACAGGGTTTCTCTGTGTTGTTTTGGTGCCTGTCCTGGATCTCGCTCTGTAGACCAGTCTGGCCTCAAACTCACAGAGATCCACCTGGCTCTGCCTCCCCAGTGCTGGGATTAAAGGTGTGCGCCACCATCGCCTGGCTGCACTCTGAATTTTAATTATACATTTTATTCATGTTTCTGTTACATTATGTTTTCTTTAGGAAAATCAAGGTGCTGTTTGGTATAGAGGAATAATAAAATTGAAGAAAATAATTATCTCCTGGTTTAGAACATAGAACAGTGAAACTCTCATATTCGATGTCTAAAGCACTTTGAGATTTTTATTTTCTAATTTTTTTTGGGGAGACAAGGTGTTTTTTATTATGTCACCCAAGCTCACCTGGAAATCACCACATAAATCAGGCTGGCCTTGAACTCAGAGATATTGGCTCCTCTCCTCCTTCTTAGTGTTGAGATTAAAGGTGAGGACCATTGTGCTCAGTTTTTCTAGATTCAAAAAAAATTTCCAAATAGATATGTATGATGTATTGTAATAACAACTAAATAACAACAAGAAAATAAAAAAAATAGCTAAGATACTTTGAAGCTGTCACTTTTCATAAAGTATAACCTGGATCTTTTAAAATGTCAGGTTTAAATAAGATAATCTATATTTCATATGCATCTATCACTCCCAATTTTCATCCACTGTACTTGTGGGGACACTTCAAATCAATATCCACTTGTAAGTTTTGGAAGTATTTCTTGAGTTAGAAGTAATTTTTAGAATAAAAAGACACATATAGAACCCCCTGTTAGTTGTCTTTCAGATATCCTGAGAAAAGAGAAGTAATAGTGATAGGAGAGGTATTATTCAGCAGTTTCCCTGTTGATACTTTAATTCTATCATTCATCGATGCCTGTTTTTTGTTTTTTTTTTAAAGCATCTCATACTTCAAAGACTGAGGGACAGTAAGACAATGTAATCATTGCTCCTATAGAACTCCCAGTGAGTGTGAAAGATAATAATGCAAACAATGACTTTAATAGAGTGATTGATGACATGTGTTCAAGTGGCGATCCTGAGCAGCAAAATAAAATAAAATAAAACTGGGGTGGGGTATGGCAGCCTGAGAGCTTGAGTCAGGGATCTAATCTTGGGAGAACTATCACTTAGACTTAGCATTCGGGGTACTCTCTGAGTGAAATGATGTTGTAGTTAAATGAAGAGAAAAGGGAGTAGGAATCACATATGCACATGTGTGGAAAACCTAAGCTCGTGCGGGTAGCAGATGTGGTGTTTGTGACTAGACCGTTGGATACCCATGAAGAGTGGCAGGCGAACCAATGGAGGAGAGACAAAAGAACACGATTCCAAAGGCGACAGGAAACCTTTCTGCTCCACCTAGAGGAACATGATTATTAAGTTTTCCTAACTGTCCCCAAAGTAACTATCTCCCTTGAAAAATCATCGTAGGTAAGACTTGGGCAGATTCACCTTTTCCTGCCTAGCCATCAGTTCTCTATTTCACTTCATAAGATGTAGGCTCAACTCAGGTTTTTACAACCATTTCTTTAAGTTAATAATCCAAACACAATTTCTTTTCTTCGGTCTTAAATTCCAGGTGGTGTTATTGTGCATTGATGTACATCTGTTATTTGGGAAATTACCACTATTGTTGCCGTCTGACAAATTGCTAACAGACACACAGGAGAGAGGTGCCAGGTACCACAGTCATTTCACTGCTTCCGTTAGCATTTCCCTCCACCCCCGCCATCAATGTCATTATTTTATCGCCATCTAATTATACACCTTCACTGTGACTTATGCAGTCAAGCACGTCTCAATCTTAAGTTCTAAAAGTAACTCCACTGAGTCAGCCAGAGTGTTTTCTTGACCTTCCTTTTCCCCTCTGGTGGTTCGGGATTTTTTTTTTTTTTTTTTTTTTTTTTTTTTTACAGTGATGTGCTCTGTGAAAGTTCGTTGGTTACTTGGGCAAGGTTGAAGAATACTCAGTGAATAAAACCACCATCTTCCATTCTCCCCATTCCCAAGTCAGGTGACTTGGTTAGTTTTCTAGTTTCTAATGCACATTTCTGCCAAGAAGGCAGTGAGTGACCATGTTTAAGCTGAAGGGTGACTCGAGCATTTTACTAAATACAATGAAATACAATGAAAATATTTTGTATTTGGGGGTCAAAGTTCTTTGCATAGTTAGAAATCAACTAAGCTGTATTTTGTAAGTTGTCAGATGATAAGAATCACATTTGATATCTAAAGATACAATGTCTTAAATTGTTGGTTGGCCCAAAATATTAAAGGAAGATAATTTGACATGACTTCCATAAAATGCCGTGTTTTTGTTTTTTGTTTTTTTTTTTTCCTGTATGTAGTTAATGACTGGAATTTGATTCTTAGAAACTGTCTATTGTAACTGACTGGAAAATTCAAGGCAGTATTTTAGGAAGGGATGCAGAAAGCACATTGATTTTGATGCTTTACATTAAGAATTTTAATTGGCTAGACTATACAGGTAACTCGTTTCCTAGTGGTTCCCTGTATATTTCCAGAGGTTTCATGCCTTCATTTTCACTTTTTATGCATTTTAAATCTGGTGCACTTATAAAAATACCAAAGATTTTTAATAAGTTCATTTATAATAACAATAATAATAATAATAATATCTCCTGGGATCATCACCTGTTCCTTTTTATCAGCATTGGCAAGGAAAAGTGGTACGTTTTTATTTTTGTTTCTCTTAATGAAAAGGCAGATGCTTGAACAGATGTTTCATAGAAGTAGAAGATGCACTGAACTTCACCAGTGAATGAATGCTCGAGTGCTCTCTGCATATACAACAACTGATACAAATTCTTGCCTTTCTTGACCATTACATTTCTTGAAACCAAGAAATTCCAATCATTTAACTCTCCAGATAATCAATGTATAGTGATAGCTCACAAAGGTACATCTGTTTTCATCCTTGTGTCTTTTCTTGAGAACAATTACTTAAGAATGGAAGGCCACATTTTTGTGTGTGTGTTTCTATAGACTAAATCAGTACATACCCGTAATTATTAACTGGATCTTTATCCGAGGACTCTGAGACTCATACAACTGGAAGTAGTAGTCAAAATTCAAACTCAGCTTTTGCTGACTTCTAAGCACATTTATCTCCTGCCCTTTTTATCAGCAGGAATATTTCCACACAAATTTCATGGTGAAAATGTAAGATATGTTCTTTTATAATTCTGTGAAGAGATGTTGTCTAAGACACTCAGGAAGGTAGCCACCGTAACCTTAAGGTATCTGGCATCGATTAGAAAGAGAAAGCACTGGAACTCAATTAGGTTGATAGAGCCAAAGGGAATTTCAGATGTCATATGTCCTTGGAAAAACAATATCCAATGGGTTTTGAGTCAACTTTCTGAAGATAAAAGTAGCCACAGTGTGCTTGTGCAGGTGACCAGGCAGTACCAACAGTTTCTGTTGTATTTTAAGGTGACTTTTTTTTTTTGATCATGATTTTGAATCAACCCCCTGTCTCTGGAAGTACCCTTCTCCTCAAGAGGAGTTAATCTTGTGAAGGCCACTCATTGCTTTTTGTTTCCAAATCTTTCTAGCTGTTGCTTGTCTGAAGCCACAACTCTCTAGGGACGTGGGAGATTACAGAATGTGTTTTACAATTACGTTTCAGACTTTTCAGCATCTTGCTACCAGTCAGCTTCACACAAAAACACTTGCTTTTTCAAGCAGCAGTGAGTGCTTTATCTTTTGAGAAAGGAAGGTGTTATTGATGTTTCATTTTAGTCTCTTGGAATTAATTCGGAAAGAAACAAAACATGATTTTCACTTGTTCCCCTTAATGAGTGCTCTTCCTTGTTCAAAAATCAAAACTGAATGACTTCTCTACTGTCGTCTGAGTTATTCCACCCAACCAGGCAACGCTTCCCCATCTTCTCTTCTTACACATCCCTCATATCTCGTCAAGTATCTGTTCACTCAACCTTCCTCTAGTCATCCATTTATCTGTCCTTCCATCCATTCTTTCATTTTTTCAGCACGTTAGTCAGCCCCAGTGATTATTCATCTCACTGTATTTATTCATCATTGAAAGAATTTATAAAACAGTTGTTTTCATGTGTGTATATTTATTTCATTACAATAAAAAGTTATTACTGAAAATTTCCAATATTCAGCCCTATATATATATATCCTGATGGTGCAAATATAAATTGATGCATACTCATAAAGATAATTTGGCAATGACTTTGAAAATTTTAAATGCATCTACTTTATGACCCAGTGAATTCACCAGCAATAATTCACTCTGAGTACATGTTTGTATAGGCAAAGGCATATGAATAAAGATAGGAACAAATGTTGAACTACAGATAAACTAAACAACAGCAAACATTTGATAACAATAGGCAGCTATGTCCTTTTGCATTCAAGTTAAAGTTTCCCAGTCTTAATCCTTTCAATATCATTTTATGTACTAATTAAGATAGACAAAATAAGGACATTTCTTTGACAATTTACTTTTCAGATAATAAATCTTTCTGCTCTATTCTTTCAATAAGTTTATGTATTCATTAACTTTCTAAAGACTTATTTGTTTTATGTGTATGAGTGTTTTACCTGCATGTACGTATGTGTATATGCTGCAAGTACATGCTTGGTTTCTATGAAGGTCAGAAGAAGACATCAGACCCCCTGGAACTGGAGTTATGGATGATTGTGAGTCACCATGAGGGTGCTAGGAACCAAACCCAGGTCGTCCGAAAGTGCAACAAATGCCCTCAAGCACTGAGCCATGTCTTCAAGACTCAAATACCTGTTTGCATTTAAGAAATATGATATTAAGCTCTTACTATATAGTTGGCAATTTTCAAAGAAATGTATTTTTTTTTTGTTTTTGGAGTGCATTATGACAAAAGACACATGAAACCTAAAATAAGCCTAAAAATTAAGCAAAATATATAGGAGACAATGGGTGGTTTTGGGAAAAACGAGCAACTGTTTAGAATTCGGGGGATGAGAGAAACGGAGACTTTTTTTCACCTTCTGTCTCTTGATGTATTCTAGACTGGTCTTGAACTTGTGACCCTCCTACCTCAACTTTCCAAGGGCTGGGGTTATAGCACCCCCATACACGGCCCGAGGATTGTTAGGGACTATTTCATTGAATATTCGGGCAAAGACATAAAGGGGAAGGCTGAGTTGGCTACACAGGTAGATGAAGCCTGTGAAGGCGGTAGGGCTGAATGGAAGAATAGGCAAAGAATAAAAGGAGTCAAAGCCAGATGAGAAACAGGAGTGCAGGCCAAATGCAGCCTTATAGAACATTCTAAGGACTGCTGCTCTTAAATGAGCTGGGAACTACTGGAGACTTTTAAGCAGAGACCAAGTAGGTCTATGTGTTTAAGGGAGAATGTGTTAAAAAAAGAGATTGCAGGACAGATCGTAGGCCAGAGATGGTGGCAACTTAAACAAGAGTGACAATAAAGACTGTCACAAGGTCATAAGGCCAAGAGTAGAGTTGGATGAATTTCCTAACAGGTTCGGTGTTAGATTTAAAAGCGAAGAGGCAACTGATAGGCATTCTCAGTTCAAATAAAGAAAACTAAGTGGACCAGATTGGAAAGGGAGATTGGATGTTCATTTTGGGATAACTTCAATGTAAGATGTCTAGGAGCTATGCTGATGGAAGTTTAAAGCTAGAATACAGGACAGAAGTCTAGTCTAGAAATTAAATCTAAGAGTCATGGGCATATAGGGACTGTCTAAAACCCTGAAGCTGCATGAGATGGGAAAAAGAGTCCCCAAATCCTAACATTGGTAGTGGAGGTGAAGCCAGCAAGGAGTGTGAGGAATGTCTGGTGGTGTAGGCAGAAAACAAACGGAGTATTTCCCACCTTAGTGTCTTGTCCTATCTCTGTGAAAAAATGTCACACATGTGGAGGTCAAGTAAATTATTTTTATTATTGATTAAATTTACCTTTGGATAATTTCATGGAAGCGTATAGTGATTCTATTTCCTCTCACCCCCCCCACCCTTTCTTACCTCCCTTCCATGCCTACTTCCCCACAGAGGTCTCTCTTTCACACTCAAGCAGTTTTGCTTTATTTTATGGCACTCTGGTTTAACTTCTCACTTTCTAACTTCTCTATAAGCTAATGGAAGCAGATACAATTCAGTTTCACATTCCTTTACCTAGATCAGAGAAGTACCTGGCGTATAGTACATGCTTAATAGGTAACAGTTGACTGAATGCAGAAAGCTTTAATGAGTAGCGTTACTGTGCAAAGGTTTGGTCTGCTTGCTGTCCAACAGAAGCTGATTAGTTAAAAGGAATGAGAAGGACAGAGAAAGACCTTTATTACAACAAGGCAGTTGACCGGAAAATGGAGGACAGTCTCCCTAGAAGGGTCACCTTGCTGAGAAGCTGACTCAGGGGCAGGGTGTATCAGACATTGGATCTCAGACTTTCAGGCACTCTTTACAGACAGCTGCTTATAACCCAGTGACACATATGAGATCGTAACCAAATTGAGTTCTGCAATCTCAAGTACAAAGATCATGAGTTCCTCAGGCTAACTTTGTCCATGCGACGTTTGGCTGTGTGTGATTCCTGACATCTTACACAGTGGACAGGATGTGGTAAGCAGCTGCCCCCAGGCTCCTTTGCTGACCAACAACCTCAAGGTAAGGTCAGAAAATGTACTTCGCCATATTATTATGGAAGACAAGAGTCAGGGGGTTTCAATGGGGATCTGCTCTCTTCCAGTGTTTACTGTTTTGATTATATAAACATTCATGGCTTTCATATTTTGGTGTACTTTTTGGGGGGACTGTTTCATGGAGCCCAGGATGGCCTTGCAGTGTAGCTAGGGATGGTCTTGAACATCTGCTCGTCCAGTTTAGCTTACTATCCAATTTATTCCTGTGATACAAGAAAGAACTCAACCCGTTGCTTTTTATTACCGTGGGAGTAACTGGATATTTTCTGGGAGACAAAAATTTCAGAGGTTATGGTACATGGTGATATACACCTGTCATGCCAACACTTGGGAGGAGAAGGTAGACAATACAGAAGTCAAGATCCTTGGCTACATGATGACAGAGTTATTACATGAGACTCTATCTTGACAGCAAAATTAAAGGTTATTGATAATCTTAATGTAAAGCCTGGAGCATCTATATGGACAATTTACACTTACGTTTTTAGCTACTAGGCAATATTTAAGGCAGTTTTAAATTAGTGTTTTCCTCTTAGAATAGTAGAAACAGATTCTTAATGGCATATTGTACCTGAATATACATAGATACTCTAAAAAAAAAAATCTAAGCAAAGATTTCAGACACTAGTTATAAGTTCTACTTTGGGTTTAAATTGAATGCATGTACAGTAGTATATTTTGCTTAGGATGTATATGCAGTCATGCTCCTGATGTCCAATATTAAAACCCATTTCATCAGGTCTATGAGAAGGTACTCTAATAGTATTCCACGTAGAAATAAAGAATGATGGTGACTATAACTCCATGATACAAACAGCATGAGTATTCTACATTGCCACCAACAGCCACATCCTCATGATTCAAAACTCTAAATGAAAACGAAAGAAAAAGCCCTGCTTCCCCAAGAAAAGTCTGGAGTCTGTTTTGTTTTGGCCAACTACTCCTGGGCACGGTGCTTGCCCTGGGGTGTGGTTGATACATCTGGTGATACTCCACAGAAAACTGATTTTTCCTTTCCCAGAAGTATTCACTTCAGATAGCTTCTTGGTTAGGGTGGGAATTCATGTTCATTTCCCCTTTTCTTTGTTGGGCCTTTGTCTGGTATGAAGTTGTGCTTGTTGTAGTCTTAGGGGCACAGTCAGAGAGGGGTAGGTATGGAGGTTGGTAGGATCTGAGAGAAACTGGGGAACTGAAAAACAGATTAAAATATATTGTATAAAAAATTTTTTAAAAAACCCCAACAACCCAGAATACAGCAAACAAACAAAAATTGTGTGTGTGTGTGTGTGTGTGTGTGTGTGTGTGTTTACACAGCAAAGCTTTCTCAGTGCTTTCTTCACCAGGCCAGTACGTGACTCTGGGCATGCCTGTTGCCAGGTGAAACTGAAGAAGTTGAAGATAAGGCCTGACCAAACTTTGGCCTATTAACTACTGAGTCAGAATACATCTTGGGACAGAAGATGCCAGAAGCAAATATTTTGAAATATCTGAAAGCAAAGGTTAAACATGTTGACAATAACAAACGCACTGGGCTCCGTTGGCCATTTCCATTGCCTGTTTTAGAGATTGCCTTATTCTCTGTGCAACTATTTGTTGACTTGGGAACCCACAAAAGGACAAAGAAGAAATAAACCTTTGTCTGTGACCTTACTCTTTGGCTTATACTCATTAAAATGATAAAACCGAATGAGCTGACTTTTGTTTGGCTATTTTCATTTCTCTTTTCCTTTTCGACTTTCCCTAGACACGTCTTCCATTGTTAATACTCTCTATCGTTCAAAAGTCTTTTCAGATGTAAAATTCTCTCTTTCAGGTATCGGTTGGCTTTAATTTTTAATGCTTTTCTTCCCCAACTCTCTTAGTTGGAGTTTTCTTTTCCGTGGATCTAATCTCCCTGGCAGCTGGCTTCGTCTGTATTACTTCATCCTGCTCACATAAATATTGTCAAAGCATTCCCTTCTATTTAACCCCAGAGACGGAGCTAATAGATGAAAAATGGGTTACACCTTTTCTTTCTTTCAGAGAGTTGGTAGCTGCTTCTCATGAGGTGTTTGTATCTTAGCAGCTGCTAGGCTTAGAAAATATTGATTTCTGATGCCCAGTTCCTTTTCTGGTTATCATTGAGTATATAGTTTTCTATCCATTTGACTATTAATATTTTGCATTTTATGATATTTTATGGTGATATTTTACTGTGATTGCACTTAAGCTGTAATTTTGTTTTATAAACTATCTTCGTGGCATGTAATCTTTTAACTCATGACCATGGTCTCAGTTATTTAGAAGTGGTGCTACCCTAGTCTAAAGACTTGCTCTGCAAATTCTTTCTTATTTCATTTTACTTCCATTTTAAAAAATTAAAATATAGTTAGATCATTTCCTCCCCCTCTTTTTCTACCTCCACTCCCTCCTATGCTCTCTCCTCAATCTCTCTTAAATTCATGGTCTCTTTTTCTTTATTATTGTCACACACAAACATATATATATATATATATATATATATATATATATATATATATATATATATACAAATACATAAATGTAACCTGTTGAGTCTGTTTAGTGTTGCTTGTAGGTGTATGTTTTCATGACTGACCACTTGGTATTAGATAACCTCAGGGAAGACTAGTTCTTGCTCTCAGTGGTCCTGAATTTCCTGTAGCTCTTTGTCTAGGAATTGGGCCCTGTGAGATTTTTCTCTTCCATCTTAGCACATCAATTGGAGTTGTCCTCACTCAGGTCTTGTTTAGGCAGCTGTATTGTGAAGGTTTCCAGGGTATGGTGGTTTGAAAGAAAATGGCTCCCAAAGGGAGTGGGGCTATTACAAAGTGTGGCTTTGTTGGAGTAGATGTGGCCTTGGTGAAGGAAGTGTGTCACTGTGGAGGCAGGCTTTGAGGTCTCCTATGTGCTCAAGCCATGCCCACTGTCTCAGTTTACTTCCTATTGCCTTTGGATCAAGATATAGAATTCTCCAGCACCATGTCTGCCTGCATGCTGCCATACTCCCAGATGCCATGCTCCCTGCCGTGATGATAATGGGCTAAACCTCTGAAACTGTAAGCCACCACCTCAATGAAATGTTGTCCTTTATAAGAGTGGTCATGGTGTTTCTTGACAGCAATAGAAACCCTAACTTAGACAATGGGTGTAGCTTTCCTGTCATTTCTAGGAGACACAATCCTGTTGTAGACTGGTCCTTTGGCCCTTACAATTCTTTTGTCTTCTCTTCAGTGGTGTTCTCTGAATCTTAGGTGTGGTGGTTGTGTTGCTGCTGTATCAGCTTTGGACAGGCACCCCAGGATCAGCTGTTCTCGGCATTTTGAGAAGTTGTGAGCCACCGTGTGGTTGTTGGAATTGAACTCAGGACCTCTGGAAGAACAGCTAGTGCCCTTAACCACTGAGCCATCTCTCCAGCCAACAAGTTGTGACTTTCTGTAATAGGATCTGTGTGAAGAGAAGCTTCTTTGATGAAGTGTGAGCTTCACTTACCGTGGGTCTAGGGTAAGTGTTTAGAATGCAGTTAGGAATTATACTAGGTTAGGAAAGTGGCTGTGGGAGGTTTTCTTCTAAGATCTGTGCCTCACTAGCCCTAGGTAGGTTTCCAGTACCAGGCATGATTTTCCTCCCGCTGAGCAGGCCTTGGGTCCAGTTAGAGAGCTAATGTTACCACAAAGGTACAAGTGCAGTGCCACTACCATACTTTTGTGGATATCAGTTCTTTTTATGTCTTTCTTAAAAAAGATTTTTTATTTATTTATTTATTCATTCACTCATTTATTTATTATGTATAGTGTTCTGCCTGCATGTATGCCTGTAGGCCAGACGATTCCATTCTAGATCCCATCAGATCCCATTCTAGATGGCTGTGAGCCACCATGTGATTGCTGGGAATCCAACTCAGGACCTCTGGAAGAACAGCCAGTGCTCTTAACCTCTGAGCCGTCTCTCCAGTCCCAGCATATCAGTTCTTATTATATATAGAAAAGGAAAACATCACCTGATTTGGAGAAGAATGAAAAAAAGGGAAGAAACCAACATCACTTCCTCTGTTGTGTTTCTTCTCTTTCCTTAGGACGACTTCACAAGGTTTCAAAGTTTATATAAATGTCAGAATTTCGCAATAATACAACACCCAGCTTCTCCGGAACCTCCCCAAAAACCAAATAGGAAAACACATCTTAAAATGTAAAAATGTATGTTTTACTAATACATACTTTAAGTTTATCCAAATGGTGCTCTTTCTAGGAAATACATTCTCAATGTGTTTGCTGAAGATCTTGGTTAGTGAAAACTTTATTTACTTTAATAACTTTCTGTTATTTTTTTTGTCACAAAGGGGCATCCCTTAGAGTCCATGCCTTCCTTGGGTCCAGTCAAAGGATCTTTATGTTAATTTAGTTGAGACCCTTGTACCAGGCAGAAAAAAAAGTAACATTGATGGTTTGTGAAGTTTTGGGCTTGCTGTAGTGTGGGGACTAAACCCAAGGAGACTGACTGGCTTAAAAAGCCAGTGGTCTCATCTTCCATGTATTTCAGAGTCATCTGAAGAGGTTCAGAAACGGCAATGTGTTTGAGCCCAAAGTGTGGAAATTTCATTAGAACTGACTAGAGAAGGGAACAGGCCGGAACCAAGTCTTTAAAATCCCTCTGAAGGGCTGGAGAGATGGCTCAGAGGTTAAGAGCACTGGCTGCTTTTTCCAAAGGACCCGGGTTCAATTCCCAGCACCCACACGGCAGCTCACAACTGTCTGTAACTCCAGCTCCAGGGGACCCGAAACCCTCACACAGACATACATGCAGGCAAAAATACCAATGCACGTAAACTAAAAATTAAAAAAAAAAATCCCTCTGAGAGGATTCTAACGCACACAGTTCCTAACCACTGACTTAACAATCAGATCGGCCCCAGGTATGCATATAGCCCAACTCTGTCTGTAAGGTTCTAGACAAGCCTTGCAATGGTTCTTTTCCTTGGCTGGCTCCCCAGTAGCTAAGTTTCCTTCGTCCTTTCTGTTGGTAGAGTTAGCGTATGCCATTCTTCTGAGAACAAATATAAATGTCTGAATTATTGATGAGCGTCTGGGTGAGAGGATTACGGACTAGGGAAAGCAGAGTGTGTCCCTTACAAGGCGGAACAATAAAAGAGAGCATGTGTGCTTTTGTCCCCAAATCTGGCAAAGCATGCTGCTGATCCAACGGTATCCATCACGCCGGCCTCACTCCCAAACTTATTATTGCCTTGTCTGTAGTGATGTGACAGTAAGTAGCCCATATACCGTGTTATTTATGTGTTTATCGGTTAATTGTTCAGAATATTGATCTCCTGGGCTCATTTTCCCATTCCTTCTCAAACACCCTTTCAAACCAACAAACATAAAATAGGACAGCTTCTTCTCCTACACAGGGGACTCGTAAATGATGCAGAGGCTTTCTATTTGGTTTTAAAAATCACTCTCTTAAGGAAGAAATATTCATTATGAACATTGGGACCATGTTAGAAGCTATTCCTGCTTTATGCCCTGAGTTTTTGGGTCTGAGAATCTAATCGAATTTTTGACCACTTGTAATTTGGTTAAGATCGCAATTTGTATATTTATAAAAAAAACATGTTTAAGTTGCAATGTTGGAATGCTGAGGAAATGGCTCAGTAGGTAGGATATATTGCTGCCCAGTCATGAGGATCTGATTCAAAACTCTACTAGCCAGGCAGAGATTTAGTTGTGGTCATGAATTCTTGTAACTCCAGTGTAATGTAGGAGTGGAGACAGGATCACTACTGGAACTTGTTGACCACTAGACCAAGTTCAGGTTCAATGAGAGACCCTGTCTCAAAGGAATAAGGTGGGAGCGTGGTAGAGAAGAATACCCAGCATCCTCCTCTGGCACTTTTGAAAGCCCATGGATGCTTCCCTTCCACATGTGTATACCATATACACACTCACCACACACGTGTACACACAACACATATACAGGAAATTAAAAACTTTGAATAAAGAGCTAACTGATAGCTGTTGTAAATCTCTAAACCTGAAAAAGTATTAAAAAAAACCTTAAAAGCCTATTGTAGCCAGACAGTAATATCGAAAACAGTATGGAGTCCTCTCTTCTAGAAACTAAAGGATTGTTGTAGCAATCCTACTAAGTGTATAGCCAAAGGAAATGGAATTAGTGTATCTAAGAGATAGCCACACTCTTATATCTTTACAGCATTAGTCACTATAGCCAGGAAATGGACTCAATCTAGATGTCCATTAGTAAATGAATGTGTGAGTAAAGGTAGTATATATGCATAATGGAGCAGTACTCAGTTGTTAAAGGTTAGAAAATAAACAAAGTAGATCTTTGGAAGATGGTAGGCCAACTCAGCATACAACATCACTGATACCTCCTCCCAGGAACAGAGTAGGAGCTGCTGAAGAGCAGCTTCTCTTTGAGGAGCCAGTGGCAAGGAGGTACTGAATTCTCAGCACTGAACACACGGAATCGTATTTTAAAAAGAAAGTCAGAGAAGTTTGAAAGAGGAAAATGAAGGCAGTCCCAGCAGGCTGATGGTCTAGTTGCAACCAGGGCGGGGCTGAGGCAAGAGGAAGGAGACCCCCCCAGAAAGTGAGCTCTATAGCTTTGGTTGTGACTAGGTAGAATCTCAATTTTTTTCTTTTTAAGGGAAAGGAAGCAGAAGAAAATCCTGAATCTCAGAGAGGAGAAAGAAGGGAGCGGTATCTGGTAGAAGGTAGAGGCTGAGACAAATGTAAAAAGAATGGAGACTCAGAAAACTATTTATCACCATTCAGTACCGAGCGGACGCGAGTACCAGTCTCCACAGTATACCGGCACTAAGAAAGTTCTGTGTATGTGGCTGCAGTGCAGTGGTGGGAAGCCGTTTTAAGAGGCTTTTACCTGAGTCTGGGGCATTGAGAGTCAGAAGTACCTGCATTGTCATGTCCCCAGTTCCTCACAGCAAGGGTGATTCACTCATCTACCTAGCCCTGGCTGGGAGAGCTGGTCTACCTGCAGGGGAAATACTTTGAGTGAGAGATGTTGACAGGTACACACAGTATGAAACTGGATGGAGATAGAGGAAGCAGAAATTTGAGGCTGTCAGTCAGAGAAGCTAGCTATGAGTTTCCTAGGTATGGAGAACAGGCAGTTTTGAGTGTTTTAAGTGTTGGTTTTAAGTTGCAGTAAGTCTAATACCTAGAGGTTCAAATTCTTAAGGCGATTCTGAACTATGAGATCTTGTAAAAAGAAAAAAAAAACAACAAGTTCTGTACCTCTAACATATAAAGGCAGAGAGAAAGCCTGACCATTCTAAAAGATTAGGGACAGGAGAATAATAAGGAAGAAATAGACCCAGGCAAGACATAAACCAAGACAGGCGAACACCAATCCTATAGCTTCATGTCCGGCGGCATCTGGGCCACACGGAGATGGGAAGTAAGCTCCCAAGGATTTGGGCAACTTTGCTATCATAGCTCTGTTGGTTGAATCACACAAGGCCTCTCTTCTGGACTGGTTCTGTTGCCTGCCGGTGGTTTTCTGCAGCACCCATTCCACATTGCTGGCATCTCTAACTCCCTAGGGGCTCTGTTGTAGCTGTGGCTTCACTCACGACTCCAGGCACCGATTTCTCATGGACTAACTGCAGCAGGAAGAGACATGAGCCACTAGGCCTGGCTGGAGCTTCTGAAACCTCAAACACCCACCCCCAGTGACACACTTCCTCCAACAGGCCACACTTACTCCAACAAGGCCACACTTCCTAATAGTACCACTCCCTGTGAGCCTATGGGGGCCATTTTAATTCAAAACACACTTGACTCTGCAGTACTTACTGTGGAGACCTCAGGTTTGGAATCTTCCTTGTCTTTTTATTTGGTTTTTGATTCTAAGCTCATTCCCATCCCTCTTTGCTCACTCCACGAAACAGCCCAATTCTGTGTTGGTGTTTAACATAGGTGTTCCACATCAGGATTCTGGTCTCAGTGATGTCTTCAACCTCTGAGTTGCCTTTTGGTACACAAGGCCATCAATGGCTTTCAAATATTCTTGCCCAGCTCCTGTTCCAGCTTTTCTTCACATATCCACCTAACAGCCAAGCAATAGTTAGTTAGTTAGTTAGTTAGTTAGTTAGTTAGTTAGTTAGTTATTAGTTAGTTGTTAGTTAAGCTTTTTTTTTTTTTGGTTTTTCGAGACAGGGTTTCTCTGTGTAGCTTTGCGCCTTTCCTGAAACTACTTTACCTGGCTACATAGAGTTGCAAGGAAATACGGGGAAATGAATGGTTTTGATTTAGAAACATTGTTACCTGTGAGCAAAACTGCAGAGTTTAAATTACAAGGTGGATTAGATACTCTACAAGGAGCTGTCAGTGACTCACAAACTCATGGATAAATGCTGAAATAAGTACATTATTGATGCCTGTGAATTTGGAACAATATCTGAATGGATAGTAAGACTGGTTAGATACATCTGCACCAGCCAGTCAGTGGGTAATATCTGGGGCAGTTTTTTTTTTCCACTAAATTGTTAATGTGGGTTAGAGAGATGGCTCAGTGTTTAAGAGCACTGGCTGCTCTTCCAACATCCTGAGTTCAATTTCCAGCAACCACATGGCGGCTCACAACCGTCTGTAGTGAGATCTGGTGCCCTCTTCTGGCCTGCAGGCATACATGCAGGCAGAACACTGTATACATAATAATAAATAAATGTTAAAAAAATAAAATGTCAGTGTTTCAGTATACTATAAATACTAGGCTGAGGAAATGGTTCAGTGGTTAAGGGGATTCTTAAGGATGCAGAACTGAGTTCAGACCCCCAAGATTGTTGTGAGAAAGCCAGGGGTGGCAACTCTCCCCAGTAATCCTTGTGCTGGTGTATGGAGATAGGTGGACCCCAAGGTGCTTACTGTACAGTCAGTCTAGACCAAATGACTAGTTCTAGGTTCATAAGGGACTTTGTCTTAACAAATAAAGTGGAGAAGTGATTAAGAAAGTCATCCTCTGTCCTCTATATGTGCCCATTTGGGTGAATACACATGCGAGCACACACACACACACACACACACACACACACACACACACACACACACACACACAGACACACACACACATACACAGACACACATACACACATACACAGACACACATACACAGACACACAGACACAGACACACAGAGACACATACAGAGGCACGCACACACGTACACACACAGACACATACACAGGCAGACATACTCACACAGACTCACAGACATACAAACACATAGACACACACAGATACACTCACACAGACACTCACACATAGACTCACACACATAGACACATATACAGACAGACATACAGGCACACACACACACACACACACACACACACACACACACACACACTGTAAATATCTTCAAAGTTTTGTTAGTCTTTTCAGATCATGTATATGAGCCAGTTTCTAGTCCCCAGTCCCCACCCATTCCACAGATTCTAAGAGGTACACTTTGGCTCTTCGGCAGCAGTATGGAATTTGACCCATCATTCCATATGTTGTTTATTTTCTGAAAATATTCTATTGTTTTAAAATTTAGTTCTAAATATTAGACTTAAGTAGAATGGATCTAGAAATGCATGACTGAACTTTTGAATTTCATTTTATTTTGTAGTAATTAGACACTATTTATTTTACCATTTCTCCTTTCTTACTTAAAAGGAAGGATCCTACGTACAGTCTCTAAACCTGTCATCTTGTCATCAACTATTTCTTGGGAATAATGTCTTTGCTCATAGAGATCTTCCTCATTTTTTTCTTCAGTGTATGTATACCATATATACCACTGTTTATATATACCATTTGTACTTCACAGGGTATATATCTCATAGCGTAATTCAATCAATTTCTACAGTGTTCTCTAATTATCAGGGCTTGATTAGGTATGTGCTTTAGTGTGGTTGGAAGTATGTATTTGGTATAAGCTCCTAGGAGGAAGACTAGTGTCTTAACTATATATATATATAATATATATATATATATATATTTCATTAGATATTGCCCAATTCCCTTCCAGTGAACTCACAATAATTGCCATCTCTACTAGCAACATATGAACATGTGTCTCCCACCGTCTCATTCCTGGAAATGTGTTGTTAGACATTTTACTTTTGCCTAACTGACTGCAAGAAATAATATCTCAGTGTGTTTTTCATAGATGTGACTCCTATCATAGATGTGAGTGTGGTGATATTGTGTTCCCCAAAATATTGTGTACCCTAATAAACTTATCTGGGGTCAGAGAACAGAACAGCTACTAGATACAGAGGCCAAAAAATGGTGGCACACACACCTTTAATCCTAGCACTCCAGAGGCAGAGATCTGTCTGGATCTCTGTGAGTTCAAAGCCACAGTGGAAACAGCCAGGCGTGGTAACAAGAGCCTTTAATCCCAGGAAGTGATGGCAGGAAGCAGAAAGATATATAAGGGGTGAGGACCAGAAACTAGGCCTGGTTAAGCTTTTAGGCTTTTGAGCAATAGTTCAGCTGGTATTCATTCTGGATGAGGACTGAGAGACTTCCAGTCTGAGGAAACAGGATCAGCTGAGGAATTGGCAAGGTGAGGTTAGCTGTGGCTGTTCTGTTTCTCTGATCTTTCAGCTTTAACCCAATACCTAGCTCCGGGTTTGATTTTATTAGGAAGACCTTTTAAGATTCGTGCGACATGTGAGTCCAAGTGAAGAGGGCATCTTTTCACGTGTTAAGCAGTCAGGTGTACTTTTTGTTGACTTGTTTGCTCATGCCTTTTGCCAAATTGACTATTTGCTCTCTCAAACCTGGCGGCTTTCCTGAATGTCTTGCCAACAGCCACAGTGACCTGAGGAAGAGAGCACATAGACACTGTGTGCAAGCAGAATCTCTTTGCACTTATCGTGAGCTCTGTGTCAGGCTGGTTGCTTCAAAAAATCAACTAGGCAATATATATATCAAGTGTCTCTGTCTTCATGTTTGAACTCAGAAATGAAGGAGGGTCTCAGGAGTTTGCAGTGTGTGTGTGTGTGTGTGTGTGTGTGTGTGTGTGTGTGTGTGTGTGTGTGTGTGTTCGTGCCTGTGTGAGTACAGATGTGTGCCGGCGTCAGTATATAACTGTGTGTGTATGTATGGAGGCCCGACGTCAATCTCAGGTGCTATCCTTCAGGAACTGCCAATCTGATCTTTGGAAACAGAGACTTGCTGAGCCCTGGGCCTCTCAGGTTGCACTAGGTTGGCTGGCCAATGAGTTCAGGGCTCTTCCTGCTCCACTTCCCCAGTGCAGGGGACTCGGAGCATGAACTGTCATGCATGGCTTTATTTTCTATGAGTTCTGGGAATCAAAGGCAAGTCCTTACGTTTGTGTGGCAAGTAAGTACTCTACCAACTGAGTCATCTTTCTCAGACAGGGGTCTGCATTTTTCTTCTTCTTTTTTCTTTTTCTTTTTTTTTGAGACAGGGTTTCTCTGTATAATAGCTCTTGCTGTCCTGGAACCCTGCTTTGCAGACCAGGGTAGCCTTGAACTCACAGGGATCCACCTGTCTCTGCCTCTCCGACTGCTGAGTGCTGGGATTAAAGGCGTGCACCACCACCACTCGGCGGATTCTGCATTTTTAACAACTACCCCTGGTGGGTTTTTGTTAGGTATCTATGTGTAGGATCTATTGATAAATCTGCTTCTTACGACAAGCGGAATCACCTTTAGAACCCTTCACGGGGAAGAGTAAGGATGACTAGCGGAGGGTGGGCTGTAGGGATGAGCATGAAATACATCTCAGGAAAGTAGCAGACCATCTTAATCCACCTGTACACTTTTCCAGGGGGCTTTGTCCTGACCACGAAGGTAGAAGGGCTGTTCAAGCCACTGCTGACCCTTCAAATACACTTGGATTGCTAGATTCCTTTCTACTGAATGCTGGTAAGAACCTAGTGTTAGATAAAATGCCCAGTGTTCTTTGGTCATCCACACTGGCTTAGGATTACCCATTTGATTTGCTACCTTTTTATTTCCCAGTGGTTCTGGATCTCAGAAAAATATGCTCATTCCTCAGAACTACTTCGAACTCTGCTTGTTTGGACAACCTAGCATTCTAGACAGATAGCTTTGGTCTCCTCTGTTCTTTTGGTTGTATTATGTTCTCTTGATTTCAGCTGCTTGTTTGGCTCGGGGGCCAGAGACTCTACCTCAGGACTGTAATTCCCTTGTGAGTAGAGCTTGGTGTCAGTGGCAGTCTGGTTCAAATATATGTCTAAAATATTTTGCCTGATGATGTGCCTGCATAGTGGGGGACAGAGCTTTCCACTGATTTGTTGCTTTTCCAGATGTAGGGTTGATACATTAAAGTGCTGCTGAATTGCTCGATTATCCACTGATGCGTATATGGTAGGCTGGACTTCCCTAAAAGAGACTCCAGTGTACAAATACACTTTATCCCTAGGTTATAATACAGTTTTGGGAAAAACCCCAGCAAGAGTCAGCCTCATGGAGCTGCATATGTGGTTTAACGTTATAATTGCTTCTGAATAAATAGTAGGAAGGCATCTAAAATACAGAGCAATAATCTGCTTTTGTAATGGAGGGACCTGTTTTGCTCCTTAGTTATTGTCAGCTTGACAGAAACTAGAGTCATCTGAGAAGAGGGAACCTGAATTGAGGATTTGCCTCTATCAGATTGGCATGGGGACATTTTCTTGATTAACAATTGGGCAGGTGATCCTGGGTTGTCTAAGAAGGCAAGCTGAGCAAGCCATGGAGAGCAAGCCAGTAAGCATCGCTTCTCCATGGTCTCTGTTTTAGTTCCTACCTCCTGTGTTTTTTGCCTTGAGTTTCTGCTATGGTTGCATGATAGAGTCCTTCACTTAAAGAAACCAGAAGCAGCTTTTGGCTGTGGTGCTTATTTGTGACAAAGAGAAGCAAACTGTAACACATGTGTATAATGATATTATTCTTATTTAGAAAGAGGGGGCTATCCTTATTTTCATAAGGAGCCGTTTGGTGCCAAGATGTGTGCTGGTTAAGAGATGTGAAAGTAACTGGAGATGGCGAAGCAGAGAATTGTCATGGGAACATGCAGCTTTGATTGACATGGGAAGAATGGTTCTGTGTTAAAGCCACTCAGCTTTTGTTAATTTTGTCTTCTGAAACTGTTGTCAAATTCTCCCACTTCAGAGCTTACATTTACCGCCAGCATCATGCAACTAGGATTTCATTAGTACAGACCGGAATTCAGCCAGAGGGAGAGAGAGCCCAAGTGTGATTTGCACCCGGAACGTGGTTGTGAGTCATAGAAAGTGGAAAGGCACAACCAACTGCGCCCTTTGTCCAGACGATAAGCCCACACCCCTCCAGTGTTTAGATCTGGAAGGTACCTTGTAGAATCACTTTCTAAGGCATAGTCTGAAAAAAACCTCTTGAAATTATATAATAGTCCCAGGGTAGACATTTCTAGGATAATTTAAAAGTCATTCTAATCATTAAAAGAAACATACCCCATTTACTTATAAGTATGGTGAACTCAGACTCTTTCTTGTTTTTTGACCAGTTTCTTCCTGGGGTTGATCTGCCTTCTAGGTTTATTTCATTTATGAGTTGATTAAAATTGAATTCATGCCCTCCACTTAGGTTATTGATTTCGAGTCCTCTAGAATCTATCTTGTCTCTTTGATGTGGCTCTCTCTCATCTACTTGCTCTTCCTGTGGAAACAGCTATGTATAAAGAACTTCTCTCTCTTTCTATTTTTCTCTCTTTTGCAAAAGGATTGCCTTTAATATTGTTTTTCATACTCTCCTGAGGCATATTCACTTTGTATACTGGTTAAAAATATGATTATGGGATAAACATGACATTGTTAATTAATTAAATAGAATTGGTAGAAAAAAGATTTCTTCCTCAAAACCTGGACAGGATAAAAACACATTCTCTGATTGTGCTTGTTTTTCTTTTTTTTTTTTGTAATTAGTCAAAGCATATGGGAAGAAGTACTTAATGTTTAATTTCTGGGGCCACAAATACTTTTCTTAATATTCCCTTTCATAAGCTTAAGTTACAGTGGAATATGAAACAGAAGGGTTGTACATAGAAGGCAAAGGCTAGTTGGGCTCTCTTCTCAAGAGTCTGGCAGTTGATCATAAGCACCTTTGAAGGAAGGGAAGATCTGAGCCTGGGGAGACCTCCATTTTTAGGTCACCATTCAGCAGCATTTCACAAAAGGAGTCCAACTTGGAACTCACTCCGTAAGAGGTCACTCTGGAAGGAAGGCCGTGCTGCCTTTTTATTGGCTCATTCAAGAAAGATCGTTTTTCATCTCTGCCGAGTGAAGAACAAGAGGATGTGGTTAGTTTAGAGGACAGAAAGAGTTTCCATCTGGCTAGAATTTCCTTTGCGGCTCTCTCTGAGCTCTCTTCCGCAAGGAAGTGGTTTGCACTGTGGAGGGGCATCTTTCTTATCCAGGTGACCTGGTTGCTCTCTGCTGGTTTGTATGAAACCATTTCCACTTTACATTCAACTACGTGTAAAGTAATTCACTTTCTGTTTTTTTAAAAAAAAAAAAATCAAATTTCCGCTAAGTTTCCAAGACAAGGGAGAATAAGTCAGATGGGTGAGCCCTGAGACCTTTAGTGGCTGCAGTGATTCTGTGTTCTAAAATACAGAAAATAACAAAAGGCTTCAATTTCTACTCAAAGTGGCGCTGTAAAATGGATATGTGAAGGGCTACTTTAACTGTAAGTAAACTCAATAAACAGTACACTATGCATGGCACAAATAAAAGCCAAAGTCTCCTGTCTCAGATAACACATGACTCTTCACTGTGGAAGCCAGGACTAGAATTCACTGGGAACTCAATTTCTTCAAATACTCTGTCCCACGTTGGCATAAAAAGACAGTAGATGGAGACCCAAGGGCAGTCCTTTGGTGTCTTGGCTATTGTCACAAGGCTTGGAACAGAAACATGAACAAATACACATCTCTCATTTGTTTATTTGAACCAGAAACATGAAGGAAAGTTGCCAGACAGTCTTGGAGCCTGAGGTCAAGAAGCCAGCACGCTTGGAGTTGTAGCAAACTTATAAGCCAGGATAAACCATAGAAGATCAGGATCGTCTTCGGAGAGGAGCCAAGAATGGAGCAAGCATTCTGGGGGGAAATTGAGATGCCTCAGGAGAGAGATTATAGGGCTTCCTTGCTTCTAGTTTCTTGAAACCTCTTGAAAATATATCTCTAGTCCTGAGATTCGAGATGCTCACAGTGTTCCTAAACACTCTCTACTCAGAATCTTTCTTATGCCAGTTGCAGCCAGGCTAGCTAAGCTAATAGTTATCCCTAAGCACACATCACTGTTTCAAGGATGTGGCCAGAGAGCGGTGTTTCTCATTCTTTATTTCATTGCTTCATTTTACTCCTTTCAGAGCTAGGTTTCTTTCTGAAATATAATATTCCTTACGAATGTGACTGTTTCAAAGGATATATGCTAGTGAAATACATTTCTGAAAAGCCAAAAAAGGAGATATTAGAATATTTTGATCCAAACCCATATACTAAAATCAATTTCTACTTCTAGTAGCTCCACATTTGGCATACTCTTTTCTAAGTTATAGTAAACAATCTTCATTGAGTTACAGAGAGATAATAATAAAAGCCTAACGAGGAGGGAAAATGGCTATTATTGAAATCTATAGAAGCAACCAGGCATTTGATACAGCTTTCAAATTTGTATGTATAGGTATCTTCTTCCTGACCTGAACAAGAAATTGCTTTATTCTACAGGATACCAGCGTACCCACTGGAGACTTAAATGTGCTTGATTTTAAAGTTTTATTATTACTCTACTCCAGCTTTATCTTCTTCTGCTCAGTTGTGGCCATGGTAGATATAGGTGAAGGGGGTGGAGGATGCAGTCTGTCTCTGAGTCTCCCTTCCATCACTCTTCCTAGTTCCTGGGCTTCTCTGATACTATAACAGGATGGAAACATATGGGGATGGCAGTCTTTTTATGTGACTGCCCCATGTGGTGGATTAATGTCTTTTCTGATGCCAGTGGGATCTGCTAAGAATCCATGTGGTAGTGTGTTTAATTTCCTTGGGCCTTTACCTTTGTTCAAGTCATTTAAGTTACTGACACCCCTGCAGGAAGCTTACATACCCCCCTGTTTCTTCGCCACCAGCCCATACTGGGATCAGAGAGCCTATTCATTGGTTCAGAAACTGCCTAGGCATCCTCAGACCTTCTCTA
The DNA here is from genome assembly GCF_007827085.1 of Peromyscus californicus insignis. Lineage (NCBI taxonomy): Eukaryota > Metazoa > Chordata > Mammalia > Rodentia > Cricetidae > Peromyscus > Peromyscus californicus. The sequence goes on along the minus strand of NW_026294492.1, from coordinate 27,955,541 downwards.
TGTTATACTTTGTAAAGGTGAACTATTTTGTTAATGCTCTAGGTGCTGTGGAACATTGAAGCTAGGTGCCTAGGAAGGATGTCAAATCCTTTAAAGTCCATTGCTTTGAATTGTTACAGTGATCCTCATCCTTCCTAAACATCTAAGCTGGAAACAGGCACCATCATTTATATTCAGAACTATCGATGAACTTTCAAGGGTATGATGAGGTACCAGTTTCCTTCCCTCCACAGTTGACAAAACAGACAAAAACCTAACAGCATAGCCTTCCTATGGAGTTTCGAAACTCTCTTCTGAGCATACTTTAGCATGCTCCTCCCTGGGACATTGCCCAAGAGGATGTGGAGGTTCTGTAGACCTCAAGCCTCCAGCCAGGGAAACAATTGTCAATATTCCACATTCCTGAGGCCTTTCATCTTTATGAATGATTGTCTTGGCTTTCAGGAAGTGAAACCTCTTTTATTCTTTTGTTTACTTTTCACAAACACCATAGTACCTGCCTCATTTGGCTCTCTGCTGTTCTGCTTTGGCATGAGGGCATTGAGGAGTGGGTATTGTACAGTTGGTAAAATTTCTGCACAATGCTTTTCAACAAGTCTGAGGAATAGAGTTTGGCTCCAATTCTAACCAAGGGTAACTTCCTGTCAACATGAGATAACATATGCCATTTCTCTAGAAAAACACAGACCATCTCATTTTGTCCCTAAATCAGAAATTATACTTGTCCTCAGTTTTCAATATGTTCAGCATTTTTCAAATAATAAGAATGTCATAAACTTGTTACAGAAGAATGGGAGAGTTTAGACAAGTTTAACTTTAAGTTTAGGGAAAGAACATAAAAAGCTTTCAAAACAGATGGAAAATGCCTGACAGGGTGGAAAACTATAGAGGTTAGAACAAATTTATTACAAGGCGTGAGGTCCAAGCAATCTGACATAAGCCCTGCTGAAAACTAGCGATTGGAAGATGGCATTTTGCAATATCATTAGCAATTTAACTTAGTCAAAACTGTGTATTTCATAAAATAGTAGAAAAATGGAGATTTGGAAATCGGTATCAAAATAAGCAGCCAGTTAATAGAAATAAGCACCACACAGGATAAACAAGTGTGCTTCCAAGAATAAAGATCTCAGTAATTTTAACTTTGTGTCTTTAAGAGATCTCATCTTTTATTTGACTGACGTGCTGTTTGGAGGTATGGAAACAAGAGCTGTAATGGGTTATTCAATGAGACAGAATAAATGCAGACATGTGCTTGAAATTTTTTGCTTCATGAGGCTACCAGTGGGATTGACCTAATGCAATTTGTAGAGTGAATTTTCTTTAAAGCTTTCCCCACCTTTTCAAAATGGAGAATTTTGGGAAATTGGCAAGAAAATGTTATTCATTTCTGTCTGCTGTAAATACCTATGCTCTCCTAACTATTGTAAATACCTATGGCCTCCCAAACCCAGGAAGTGCACCGCTCCATTTAAGAAGCGATCCTTTCTAAAATTATGAGACTTTGGTTCTTGACAGCCTCTCCTACTGAATGCTGTAAAGCATTTAAAGACTACATTGGGTTTGTCTTTGCTTTTCCAGAAACTGTCCCACAGCTTGAGACACAGTAGACACAGTAATGGTCTAACTAATTATTGGAACCATCCATGCCAGTCTTATAACCTGATCCTGGCATTTCCCATACTTGGTAGGAGATTCTACTTACCCTTAGGAGCTTCCAAAATTTCTCTGACTTTTTTTTTCCCTCTACAACCGATGAAGTTATTCCCTTCCCGATTGCTGAATGAGTTCTCATCAGGATTTTCTCCCAAATTCAACTTGCTTGATGGTACAAGTTTGCTTACTAATTTCCAAGGCCTTACTCCTACAAATACACAGACTTTGGTTGCAGGTCTTTTCACAACCAAGCATGTTCTTCTAGTCATCATCATGAAAGCTTTTGTGCGGCCATGACTTTGTCTTAGGGATGCTGCTGCCTTCCTGTTTGTTGCTGGCGTCTCCACCAGGTCATAGTCTTGGAACGCTGATATTAGTTGAAAAGCGTGGTCTGCCTTTCAGGCTGCTTTTGGATACCAAGCTTTTACTGCTAGGACCAGTTTCAACTTGTAGGTCAGTCAGCCATGTGGCTCCAGAGCAATGCTTTATTAAACCCCTTCTTTGACCCCAAGCCTACAGGCAATGGATATAAAATTCATACTACCTTTAGCTAATGCCACCCAGGGTGGGATAGCCTTTCACACCCCGTTATTGTATCAGCTGCCCCCTCTACCCACTGAGAACTTACAGTTCAAGTAGGTCTTGGGAGGTAAGAGGCTCCCAACACATACTAATCTTGCCATATTGGCTCCAATTTTCCCTTGGGCCAGTCATTACCCGCCTCCCCCTGCAGGGCTGTTCTCTACTAGTTGGATTCATCAAGTAAATTGGACAGTAAATATTTAAGCTGTGCTACAAATTTTGTATATTTCTTACATGGTATCGAAACATCCCAGATCAATAAATGCATTTTCAGAGATGATTGCATAGTGTGTGTGTGTGTGTGTGTGTGTGTGTGTGTGTGTGTGTGTGTGTGGTATTCTGAATAAAATACACAGGAGTAAGAGCAAATAAAAAAATGGTTGACCTTTGTCCAAGCTATTAAATCTATTGACTTCTCTGAGTGACATGTCTGATGACTGGTGGGAAATAGTTCAGAGAATGAGTCAGACTTTTTATTAGAAAGGGAAAAGGCAATATTGGAAGGACTCAGATAACTAAAAACAATACATTCATTTCCCAGGAAGGACTGTTTAGTCACTGCTTGATCCTGTGAGTGCAATCAAAGGAAGAAAGGCTGATGGAATTAACATTTGCTGTCTCCAAGCTCTCTTATCTTTGCCCTTTCATCTATGAGATACTGTAGGGATTTTGGAGCTACCAAACATTAATTTTTGCTACTTTATTATCTCATTATTTTTTTTCTAATGATATTTGTGGCAAATTTAACGCATTCCCTCTACTAGCTTAACGTATTTCCCCCTTTATTTTAGCGGGTACAACTGGCAATAACATTACTGAAATGTTAACAAGTATCTAAGAGGCCATCTTTAAATGTGTTAGTTTTTCATAATTGTGAAAAATATCTGAGGGGCAATTAAAAGGGGAAGGATTTCCTTTGACTCACAGTTTCAGATGTTTTTCTTTTCTTTTTCCTGTGGCTGACTGACTCCGATGCCAGGGGTCTAAAAAGAGCATAGGAGAGCAGAGGGGATCACTTCATGGTGGCCAGGAAGCAGAGAAAGAATTGGCATGAACAGGACGCATCTTTCCAGGGCATGCCACCAATAGCTGTTTCCTCTCCCCATCTCCTACTCTCCACTGCCTTCCAATCATATGATCATATTAGAATTCCATCAGAGGATTATCTATGGATTAGGACATAGTCTTCAGTATTCAGTCACTCCCCAAAAGTCCATGACACAAGTTCTCAACATATGAGTGTTGGATAGGGGCATAAACATTATACTATACTTGTTAAGTTTTTGTATCTTTACCAACTTTTTCTCATTTACTAAGATTCTGTAATATAACTCTTCTGGGCATACCAACTCTACGTTTGCACAGAAGCACTCTGGCCTCCAATAAGACATTGCTATGTATGTTATGTATCATAGCATAGATTGTTAGGCCTCTTGAGGAAAAAAATCATTCATTTGCCTCTTGTATTACTTAATGCTGTACTGTTTTATCTGTTATGTTTCAACACAAAACTCAGCAGGACAATTTTTGAGTATTGATTGTTATTTCTTCAACTTTAACCCAGGCTTTCCTAGGGAATTTCCATTAGTCTTATCACTATCCTATTTAACCCCTCCCCCAGCATTAACAACAATCTCTTAATTAGCTCCTGTCTTGTGATGTCTCCTCTTCATCTTTCCAGTGACTCCACAATGCAGCATATAGTGTAGTTAATCACTTCTATCTTCTTAAACGGCTCTGTATGCGTTTGTAATCCATGTAATCTTTAAACTTTGTTTCTTCCTTCTAAAATCTGAGAACTTTATTGAGGTATTATTCATCTGCCATCCATGACAATTCATAGCTTACCAATGGAAATTATCCCAGCCAGTCAAGACTGCTCCATAGACACCTCCACCACTGTTGCCCAGGCTGTTTCCTTTTTCAGCTTGATGGTAAAACTCTAAGCAACATGTTAGAGATGATGGACATACCAGACGGAGGGAGAAAAGGAAGTAGTTTGTCTTTTTGTTCCCACCTAGAACTTAGAATGACCTGCTTTCCTCTGCTTTCTGAGCACTAAGTGTAAAGGTGTGCACAACCACACTGACCCAGGCCTCTAAGTGTTCGAGTCACTGTTGGAAGGGAGACAATTGACCATCAGGAGCACTTCCTTTGCTATTTAATGACACAAAATATATGTGCACTTATGTTTGAACAGTTTTTTGTGATAGAACCTGGTGTCACATTAACTAATGTATAAAGATGCTACCAACTTTAGACATTCTTATTGTGGGATGGTCTTCCTGTATGCTGTGAATATGTGTTGCTACCATTGGTTAATAAAGAAGCTGCTCTGACCTATGGCAAGACAGGTTATAGCCAGGTGGGAAATCCAAACAAAGATATAGGAAGAAGGGTGGAGTCAGCAGCAGATGCCAGCCCGCCACCCAAGGAGCAACATGCCAGCAGACCAGGTAATGCTACAGCTATGTGGCAATACATAGATTAATAGAAATGGATTAATTGAAGATGAAAGAGCTAGCTAGCAAGAAGCCTGAGCCACAGACCAAACAGCTTGTAATTAATATAAGCCCCTGTGTGTTGACTTGGGATCAAGAGGCTGTGGGACACAGGAAAACTTCTGGCCACACACTCCACCAGCATATCAAAGCCAGACAGACCAGCACTGAATCATATGAATCAAAATTCGTTGTTTGATGGGTGATAGTGCTCTGTATGCTGTGAATGTGTTGCTCTGATTGGTTGATAAATAAAATACTGATTGGCCAGTAGCCAGGCAGGAAGTATAGGTGAGATAAGCAGACAAGGAGAATTCTGGGAAGAGGAAGGCTGAATCAGGAGACACCAGCCCGCCGTCCAGGGAGCAGCATGTAATGGCACACAGGTAAAGCCACAGAACATGTGGTGACATATAGATTAACAGAAATGGGCTGAGTTTAAGTGTAAGAGTTAGTCAGTAGTAAGCCTGAGCTAATGACCGAGCAGTTTTAATTAATATAAGCCTCTGTGTGTTTACTTGGGTGTGAGTGGCTGTGGACTGGGCAAGACACAGAAAAACTTTCAGCTACAATTGTTGAAAAAAACAAAAAACTTCCTTTGGTGTTCTGTATTTGTGTAATGTTTTATTTTCCATTTGTGTTTCTTTTCTTTACATTGTCTATATTTGTGTTAATGTGTCTCTGAAAGTGTTCTCTGTTGATTCTTCCCATTTATGTGTCATGCAAATCATGGATATTTTATATTATTTTACTTTGCCATAGTTTAACTTTTCCATAAACATTTAATAGTTTTCCATAAGCATTCTTTTTTATTTATTTTTCCATGATTGTGTCTACCTTTGGTGTCTTTTCTAAAAACTTTTATAATCCTGGAATTATACTACAGTATTTTCACAATTTTTTTTTAGAAATTTTTAAATTTTTAATCAATCTGGGATTTAACTTAGCATATAATTTTTTTGTCTCTACTACACAGCCCCAAGATCAAATTCATAGTAGTCTCTTAATAAAATATTTTGAAATTAAAAAGTCTGCTTTCAAAACTTTAGGGCTGCAGTAGATCAGCTATAAATCCTCAGGCCAGAATAGTCAGTGGCACCTAGAACCCTGTTGGCGATTTAAGCTAAAATGTCCTGGGAATACCACTCTCCTAGTTAACAAAGCCCACTACTGTGGATGGTTGATTAATTCTTTATTTCGGCACTGTAGGAGAAATAGAAAAGAACAGGTTAGAGTTTAGTCCAACTGAGGCAAAACCATGCCTGCAACAGTGTCCACATCTACAGTGTTCACATCTCCAGTTGCTGTGCCCAAGTATAAAGGCTTTTTTTGTTTTTGTTTGTTTTTATTTTTGTTTTCTTTTGCTCAGGCATCCAGGGGTTTCAAGGAGACCTCCTTTGCATCCATGCCGACAAATCTTTTTTCCAATATAGTACAGTAATCTGAAGCCTCACCCTAATTGTGGATGAAGAGTAAGAGGTCCATCATCTCTCAGCTCTGGTGTGCCAGGTAGTGAAGACAGCTCTGATTGGCCAGTCGAGATTCTGTTCTGTTCTGAACATCCACAAGGCACACTCTGCAGCTGTCCTCTCTCCGTGCTCTTGACCTGTCCCTGGATCTGGAGCTGCAGCTCTCTGGGCTTAGAGACAGTTCAGACTGTCCCTCTGGTGGAAATCTTAGAACCTAAGCAATTATTCTTCATTTATTTCCCTTCAACTCTATCTGCACTTATCTACTGATTTGAAAATACCATCTCCTTTTGTCAAGAGGACTCCCTGAAGACCAGCCAGGAAAAATGTAATAGATACTAGACTGGGGGTTCACCCTTTACTGGCATAATATTGATTTTTCTCCACTTCAGGGTTAAGAGGGATCAATTCTTAGAAACAATATTTAGTTTCTATTTCCTGCAGAGCAGTTAGGAGGATGTCTCAGTGCTAATACAGAAAACAGAAATGGTGGGAGTCTAGGAGTGCTGGCTAGGTCATTTCAAGAATGGCTGAAGGATGTCCCATCCATCAAAAATATAAGTGTCTTAAATACAGCCTGAGAGTTCAAGCTCTTTGACATAGGTCAAGTTGCTTCTGGATACACATTACTCTGATACCCAAATTGATATTAATGTCAAGGATATAATGGTGATACTATCTGTGTTTTTATAGAGAAGGGTGAGTGCATTTGGGTAATAGATGTAGGGATTTAAGATAGAGGAATCAGAATTCCATTTAATCAGCTGTAGACCCAGCCTAGTTATCTCGTGTGTGTGTGTGTGTGTGTGTGTGTGTGTGTGTGTGTGTGTGTGTGTGTGAGAGAGAGAGAGAGAGAGAGAGAGAGAGAGAGAGAGAGAGAGAGAGGGAGAGAGAGAGAGAGACAGAGACAGAGACAGAGACACAGAGAGACACAGAGAGAGAGACAGACACACATAGACACAGACACAGAGAGAGAGAGACAGAGAGGAGAAGAGAGAGAAAGAGATAGACACACACAGAGAGACAGAGAGAGAACACCATACCCCTATACTATACTTGGAACAATTCCAGGATGTGCAGTGTCTTCTTTAGGAGGTCAGCAATACCAAGCCCAGACTGAGACACTCCTCAGAGCCACCCATGTCACAGAATACTTTGACCTGTTAGAACGGGAGAGAAGGCAGTCTGCTTTCACACCTAGGCTCCCATTTAGAAAGCAATGGTCAGTTTGATCTGGCATCATGCTCTTTGCTGCAATTTCCAGCACTATTATTGTTAAAGGAACTTGTGTTTGCAAGGAGGGGGATGAGGGGAATGAAGGGGATGAGGGGGATGAGGGGGATGAGGGGGAGTACGGTAAATGGCAGGCTGAATATTCAGATCTTTTCACTGACTCCTTTTGCAACACTTGGCTTTCTCTTGTCTCAGAGCTGTTGCAAGGTGTCTGCACTGTGTTTCAAAGGTGCCCCACACAGGCAAGTGCCTCCTTCCCACCCTGACATCTCATCTCCTGCTCTGGCCTCAGATCTCGTTTCCCGACACGGTTGTCTGTCAACAGCTAATAGCAACGTGACTGTGGGAAAGGCAATGACAGCGATTGCTGTTTGCTATTTATTTTCCTTCTTTCCTGCCCCCTGCAAATGAAATTCCACATCAGAGCTGCTGCAGGGGAAACAGACGAGAGTGCACTGTGGTTTGGAGGAAGGCAGAATGCTCTGAAACCCGCCCCACATCCTCCTACAGGACAACAACACTGTTTGGGCCATGGTGTCTCTGGAAATGATTTAGAGCCTCTTTTAGGCTTTGCCTATTTTCACAGTAGGATTGAGCAGCTGTATCATGAGTACTATGCACTTTCCCAGGCTCTGAGATTCAGAGATATGAGTCCAGTTATAGCTGCCCTTATGTGCTTGGGTGTGGGACATCCACTAGATTGTGGGAAACCTCTCTGGGGCCACATCCTTAATGAAGAAAGGCTTCTCCTCCCCCAACAACTATCTACTACTAATAGCTCCTCAGTATGGGGTGTGGCCAGGAGACCATCTGCTCCATTTATGCCAGACTTTTGGCTGGATTTATCCTGTGGAGTGTTTGCACAGATAATCACAGTTGCTGTGAGTGCATGGACAGTAAACAGTTGGGTTAATGTTTTGCCAGTGGGCAGATTTTACCTGGCAGGTCAGTCTTGTAGCATACAGGGTCTAGGTGCTAGGTAAGACCACTGATGTCTTTCTCCCCCAGCAGCCTGCACAGCTCCTTCTGATACTCTGAAAGTTCATCATTAGAGAAGAATGGGTAACATATTTAACTCACATGACTCTCGTGTCCTTGCCTATAAACTGGGTGCAACACCAAAGCCTAATGCTACTGTTTTGCCGTGTTTATATAACGAAGGTCTTCTACAGAGTGTAGTCACGAACTTGTGGTTAATCTGGGGAAATGATGTTGCTGATCTGTGTGGAAATCTCACATTTCCTATGATGTGTGTGATGGGATGGATGCAGGATCCTGAATGAATATAAAGGACCTAAGGTTTTGAAACCTATTACTTCATGTGAATGATTCTCTTTTCAACTATCTTACCTGAAAGCCTTCTGTTGTTAAGCCAAGACACAGAGCTAGTGGAATATTTACTGAGATATCTATCTATCTATCTATCTATCTATCTATCTATCTATCTATCTATCTATCTATGTACCTATCATCTATCTACTAAGATATCCATCCATCTACCTATCTATCTATCTATCTATCTATCTATCTATCTATCTATCTATCTATCTATCTATATCCAGGTATGCTAGTCTATTGTATTACATCAGCTAACAGAGTTTTGCTTCTGAGTTCTTTGCTTCTTTTTTCCTCAACTCAGGTCAGTGATGGTTGTCATTATTGTGTTTATACTACACAAGGAGAGAGCTCCATATGGGTACGTTTTAGTTTAAAAATATCGTGTCTGTACATAGTTTTCTCATGCAGTCTTTTTTGTGTAGTAATTTAAGCTGGTTGTATGCTCAGGTATATTGGCATCATCCATTGTAATCTAAGTAAAGTACATATTTATAGGTTAAACGATGGGTGTATTCCATCTGTGTTTGTTCAGCCAGTTTGTCTTATCTCTGATTTTACTGGATATAATTCACACAGAATGATTAATAGATGAAGTGAGACTTTAAGATGATCGAATCTCATAGCTGATCCTGTAGGTCCACAAGTTAATTTTCCACTCCAGGCTTCCATAAAGACTTACATGCTCTTATTTTTTTTTCTTTCCCGAGCAGGAAAATGAACCATGCGATGTTGTCCTTTCGTTCTTGTCCACACATGGTCATCTAGCACTTCTTAGACTTTGGTAATTCCTTCTCCTCTCCAAGTCCTTTTGCTCGAATTTTATGATACCCTGTTTCTACTTTCTGTTTCCTTCCCCTCCATATCTGAAGACAAATGCCTCCTACCCAATGGTGTGAATGAAGACTGAACACGATTGTTTGGAATGTTAAGCTTTTTTTTTTTCTCCTTAAGAATTTGAAGGTTCAGTGTATTGTGAAAGCAGAGACCATTTTTGGAAGTTAGAGCTTTGGAATTCTTTCACACCACATTCCAAAAATGTAAAGTGTGTGTGTGTGTGTGTGTGTGTGTGTGTGTGTGTGTGTGTGTGTGTGTGTGTGTAGGGATAACTTCTTGACTAGAGGGACCATTCTATCTCCTTGTATTGTTTTCCAATTGATTTATGAGCTACTGTAACAAGATTGCAAAGAACTGGAGGCCAACAAATCTTTTAGATCTTTATATGCTTCAAAATGTTTAGCACAGTTTGGAGAAGTTGTCAGTACTCAGTGGATTCTTGCTAATTGAAATTGACAGGCACTTCCTGCTTTTCACTGCCTACCTAACTGTGGCTTGTATGAAGCTGTCTCCCAAGAATTTGCTCATTATGCCTGTTTTATGCAGAGTGGGGAAATGCTTACTAGAAGGAGGGTCAATTGGATACAAAGATATCCAGGCTGAAATAAATGCACCGTGCCCCCCTTTTAATACCTAATGACTCCAAATTACTTTTCAGCCGTGGAAACTCGTTAACTTTTTTCACAGAGTGGTGAGTCAAATCTGTTCCAAAATTTGTGAGTTGCTTAACAACAATGTCTCCTAGAAGTCAATCTCAAAACAAGACGACTTTAGACAGAGGCCCCCATCTGTTGCATGGTCGCATGGCACTCGTCAGGAGCTGCTTTGAAAGTAGAGATGCTTCTAACCAGAGCTATGATTGGGGCTGAGTAGAACTGGCAGTTACTTTCAGATGTGGCCCCCGAAACATTTGACACCAGAGTTTGGGCCCTATCACTGCTAAGGATACCGTTTAGTGACAAACAGGTGACGGTAAGTGAGGGGCTGAATGGGAAAGACATATGGCAGGCATTGGAAAGGAAACACACCATTAAATATGCAGAGACTACTTCCTGGGCCAGTTTCCATCTTCGTGATGGGGGACGGGGTGGAGGGGTGGGGTGTAAAAAAAACTGTTGTTCCTTTTCACATATGTGTGTGTATACACACACACACACACACACACACACACACACACACACGTATTTATGAGTGTATGTGTGAGCCTACATGAGTTAATGTGTATCATGCATGTGTAGGTGCTTGTGGAGAAGAGAACACTGGAGTTCTAGGAGTTTGTGAGATGCCTGGTGTGGGCACTAGAAACTCAACTGAATCGGGGTCTCCTGGAAGAGCAAGTAAACGCTCTCAACTGCCAAGCCATCTCTCCAGCCCTTGTAGTTTCCTTTGAGTTCAGATAATTTGTTCATTTTGTGTTCTTCAGTTTCTCTAAGGAGGTCTGAGGTAAGCCTGGTTTACTGGGATTTGCTTGGGGGTAGTTGTTGTTATAGAGTGGACAAAGGACATGGCAATTAGCTGTTAGGTCTGAGTCAACTTGGTGGAAGGTGGTGGTGTCGTTGACATGACTCTGATGTCCATGGCTGAGCTTGGGGGACTAGTTTTCCAGACCCTGTTTACCACCACCTTTCATGGACTTCTGGTTTTGTATGAAAAAAAAAGAGGGTGGTTTTGGAGACCGGTGTGGACTGTGGAAAGGTAACATGTTTATAACTAAGAATGCATGCTGGCAGTGATGTTCCAGAATGGGGAAATCTCATTTTAATTTGCATAACTCAGACTGGTGATCTTTAATCAACTTTTAATTTATGGGTGTTCTGCTCCTCCTGCAAAATGCTCTGGGAATCAAGCTTTGAGGCCCATGAGCTACAAACAAGGATTCATAATTTACTCATTAAGCCGTTACAAGTACATTCATAATAATCATATGGAGAACTCATATACCAAAGTAAACCATAACAATGTAACTTCCTAAATGAGGGATATAAATGCTAGTTTAGGAACGCTATGAAATATACGTCTTTTGTTGGCGTCTGTCTGATTTGGTGGCTCATCTCTGTGGTACGATTTAGAAATTCAGCAAAACTTGCTTCTTTAGTTTAAATGCTGGCTTGATATACATAGAACTAAACAGAGAATTCTCAACAGAGGAAACTCAAATGGCCGAAAGACATTTAAGGAATTGCTCAACATCCCTAATCATCAGGGAAATGCAAATCAAAACAACTCTGAGATACCACCTTACGCCTGTCAGAATGGCTAAGATCAAAAACACTGAAGATACCTTATGCTGGAGAGGATGTGGAGCTAGGAGAACTCTCCTCCACTGCTGGTGGGAATGCAAGCTTGTACAACCACTTTGGAAATCAATATGGCGCTTTCTTAGAAAATTGGGAATCCATCTCCCCCAAGATCCAGCTATACCACTCTTGGGCATATACCCAAGGAATGCTCAACCACACCATAAGAGCACTTGTTCAGCTATGTTCATATCGGCATTGTTTGTAATAGCCAGAACATGGAAACAACCTAGATGCCCTTTAACTGAAGAATGGATAAACAAAATGTGGTACATATACACAATGGAATACTACTCAGCAGAGAAAAACAATGACATCATGAGGTTTGCAGACAAATGGATGGATCTAGAAAAAATCATCCTGAGTGAGGTAACCCAGACTCAGAAAGACAAACATGGTATGTACTCACTCATAGCAGGATACTAGACATGAAACAAGGATGACTTGTCTGCTACTCACATCACCAGGGAGGCTACCTGGAAAACAGGACCCCAAAAAAGACACAGGGATCGCCCAATGACAGAGAAATGGAATGAGATCTACATGAACAGCCTGGACATGAGTGGGTGTAATGAAAGGCGAGGGTCAAGGGAAAGAGAACTTGGGGGAGCGGGAGATCCCAGCTGGATCAACAACAGAGAGGGAGAACAAGGAATAGGAGACCATGGTAAATGAAGACCACATGAGAATAGGAAGAAGCAAAGTGCTAGAGAGGCCCACAGAAATCCACAAAGATACCCACACAACAGACTGCTGGCAATGGTCGAGAGACAGCCCAAACTGACCTACTCTGGTGATGGGATGGCCAAACACCCTAATTGTTGTGTTAGAAACCTCATCCAACTACTGAGGGATCTGGATGCAGAGATCCATGACTAAGCCCTGGGTGGATCTCTGGGAGTCCAATTAGCGAGAATGAGGAGGGTTTATATGAGCGAGAATTGTTGAGACCAAGGTTGGATAAAGCACAGGGACAAATAGCCAAATGAATGGAAACACATGAACTATGAACCAATGGCTGAGGGGTCCCCACTGGATCAGGCCCTCCGAATGGGTGAGACAGTTGATTGGCTTGATCTGTTTGGGAGGCACCCAGGCAGTGGGACCAGATCTTGTGCTCATTGCATGAGTTGGCTGTTTGAAACCTGGGGCCTATGCAGGATTGTTTGGCTCGGCCTGGGAGGAGGGGACTAGACCTACCTGGACTGAGTCTACCAGGTTGACCTCAGTCTGTGGGGAAGGCTTTGCCCTGGAGGAGATGGGAATGGGGGGGGGGGGTTGGGGGGAAGGTGAGGGGGACGGGAGGGGGGGAGAACAAGGGAATCCGTGGCTGATATGTAGAACTGAATTGTATTGAAAAATAAATTAAAATAAATAAAAAAAGGAAAAAAAATCAATGATATTCAAAAAAAACCCTTAAAATTATGTACTGATTTTGGGTTCTGAATTTTATCTGTAAAATATATTGTCCCCTAAAAAAGATACATTTTTAAATTATTCAATTTCAAACATTTCCCTTCACACTTTTTTCTAAATATTGTTTAACCCAAAATGCTAACTTAAAATTCTGTTTAAAAGATTTTGGACATTTTATCATGATATATATTTTACTAGAATTGTTTTGTATTCATTTTTGTTTCTAAAAATATTTGGAGTATCAGATTCCATCAGATCATGATGATTTCATGTAAGACTTCACCACACAGAAATGATGAGCTAATTCATAAGTTAAAAAAAAATGTTACATTTATTTATTTAGTGAGGGGCAGCACTCACGTGGGAGTCAAAAGACAAGTTGTGAGAGCTGGTCGCCTGTGAGTTCCTGGGACTGAACTCAGGTTGTCAGTCTTGGTGGTAGTCAACTTTACCCACCCAGACATCTTACTGGTCCCCTCTTCTAAAATGTTCAATAAAAATTCACAAAGGAATATATACAAATAAGCCCTTATTCCTAAGCTTTAACAATATGAAAACACTGAGCATCAAAAAATTCGTAGTTCTACAAGAACTTTGGGGATAAATGATAACCCAGTGTGTGGTAAGCCTGTTGTTGGAGAAAACTCCATTGACGTGAAGCAAGCAAGTCTACAGAAAGCTCAGCAATTCAGTGCTCTGCTTGGCTTGAACTATATATACATCCTTTTGCTAGCAATGCACTTAGCCACCTGGGCCCCCACCTTCTTGGCACTGCACAGACACCCCGCCCCAAACAACGCAATGCATCCCGCTTCTCATAGCCACCCTTTAGTAACTCTTCCTTTGTAGTCACCGAGCATTCAGACATGTCTGGGAACATAATCTGGGAACTAGAGGCAGAGGGTGGATCTGGAATGAACTAGTTTTAAGTGCATGGGCAGTAAGTCAGGCAAATCGTATCCTCTGAGTGAACTTTGAGGGAAAGTCTTGTATTGACCATCCGTGTCTGCGTATGATTGAGCGTGTATATGATTAAAACCAGATGCATCATGGGAAAGGGTGTATGCAGTAAACAAAGGCTAATATAAACCATGTCTGTCCATCAAAACCAGAAAACCACTCATGCCTTGCCCTTTAGCTATCAACTCCACCCCTCAGATGCATGAAAGAAAGCCCTAAACAGTAATCTGGTGATCTTTGGTACTCTGGCTCAAGAGGCCCATGGCTCCCTTGCAGTGTATCCTGTATTGTCTCTTTAAATAAAACTTCTTGGTGCCTCGATGTTTTCTGTGTGCCTTTTCAGCTTTTGAACAAGAAGCCAAGAACCTGGGGACTCCTGGTCCAGACAGCTACCCTGGTAACAAGGACGCCTAAACATCTGGAATGAGGATAAAGCTATGCTAAGTGTTCTTAGTGTGCAAACACACATCAAAACAACAAATACAAAGAACCAATAGTCATAATAATAATAAGCAAGAAGGGCAGACCCTTTGAGACAGATGCTGTTTCTCGCACAGATGTTGGTGATTATCGCAGGTTTTAAAAAATTATGTATAGCCAGGTGGTGATGGTGCATGCCTTTAATCCCAGCACTCTGGAGGCAGAGGCAGGCGAATCTCTGTGAGTTCAAGGCCAGCCTGGACTACAGAGTCAGTTCCAGGAAAGGCGCAAAGCTACACGGAGAAACCCTGGCTTGAAACTCCCCCCTCCCCGAAAATTATGTATTATAGTGTCCTTTGTAACATTCATATCAGACTCAGGTATATTGGTCTCAGAGATCCTCAGGTACCCCTGGATCCCTGTATGCCATGGCTAGCTTGCCCCTCAAACTTCATTTTTTTTACTTTTAGAGCCTGAACATGGAATTCACTTTTTGACTTTACCCCTGAATTTCTTTTTTTGTAAATTTTTAAAATTTAATTAAATTAACATTTTTTCATTTATTTTACTTACTGACCACAGTTTCTTCTCCTTCCTCTCCTCCTGTTCCCCCTCCCCTGACTCCCACCTATCTGCCTCTCCATCCACTTCTCCTCCATCTCCATTCAGAAAGGGGCAGGCCTCCCATGGTCTTGAACAAAATAGACCCCTGAACTTCTAATATAACTTGTAATCAGCCTTCTAGGGCTCCCGAATCAGCCTCTGAACTGTTGGCCATAGACTGCTCTGGGATCCAGGATCAGGCCTTCCAAGTCAGTATGTAATTGGACCTGAATTTTTACCAGGTCTGCTTGACTCAGGTTGAAGTTTGAATTGAATTTTCAGTTTGGAGTAAAACATTCTTCCAATATGCTTTTGGGGATTGTTACGGAAATAAAACAAACCAGACTCACTGTGAGGTAACTCAGTGATGTGAAACTGTGTATCTTGGCCGGGGCAGGATTTGAGGGAAGATGATTCATCAAATATTATAGGCAAATCAAATCAGTGGGCATTTTATTAATTTGTTTCATGGAAAAGAAAGTCAATCAGGTCCATACCCCAGGGGATACTCTCATAAAATCAGGTTCAAACATGACTGATTAAAAGGAATGTCTAAAAGTAATGTAGCACAGAGCTCGATTAAAGAGAAACAGCACCAGATGAGCCAGGTAAGCGAAACTTCGATGCTTTTCTCAGAGATACATGAGTCCTAAAGGGGAAAGTCTCAAAGAAAACAAGGTAAAAACGAAGAGGAATAAGAAACAGACTACCACTACCGAATGAGTCTTTCCAGAGCCTTGTGCTCATGGTCGAGTACAAGCTACGTGTGGGACCATGGGGAAATGAGGGGCCTCAAAGTCATAGGAGGGCCAGAAAATAAAGACAGGGGAGAACAGGACAGGGAGGAGAATCAGACTGAAAACGGAGAAGATTTTCGTTAAGCGCGAGCTGGCTGTGACAGGAGAGGGTAAAAGCTGGGGTTGGCGCATCAAGGTGAAGCAGTTTAAGGGGGTTTGCAAATGTACGCTAAGGTGTGGGTGAAACCGAGGGGTATCCTGAAGGAGCTCACAGCAAATGTGGCACACAGACCCTGCGGGTGAAGAGTAAACTGCTACTTCTGCTCACTGGTGTGCCTTGAACGTCTTCTACGTTCCCTGCTGTGCATGTGACCTTCTGAAGGAATACTGAAGGAATACCGAGATACACGAGCCATGGCCCCTGTCCTTAGGTTACTGCGGTCAAGGTATAGCCTGGCACCCAGAAATGGGTTTCCAGCTGATCATGAGTGCCCTGGAACCAATTCATGTCAACAGTGAAAACATTTTGTTACACACAAATTCACCAATGTTAAAATTATAGTGGGACTCATCACAGGGCTCTGTTAGTGTCAAATACCTCTGAAACACAGAGGCTGGAGTTAAACAAGAAACTTCTAATAATTGATTAAAATATTGTCATCTGAAAATTAGGTGTCTAGTTTTGAGGGCCGCTGTAGCACCATGATGTGTTATCTAGATTGATTCAGACGGTGTTGCCATATCAGGGAAACTCACTAGGAATAATAAAACCCTTGGTCCCCCAGCAGGAACAAATAAGAAGTAATTTAGTATATCTAGGGAGTGTTAGAGCCATGAAAATCAGGATGAAATATTTTATGATGAGCTTTAAATTCTTAAAGCTCACTTATGAGAGGGTAGATGTTGAGCTAGCAGAACTGAGGACCATCTAAAAATTGGTTGATGGTACATCCTCAGTCTAATTTTTTTACCATTTGAATTATGGCTTTTCAAATAGTGTTACACGTAGCTTAAAACTTTCATGATGTAGTCAGTGGACTTTCTGCAGTGAGCTCATTTCATTTGGGGCAATACTTCTGTCTCCAGGTGCCATCCAGAATTTAGATAATGACCTCTTTTTGAGACATAAAATTGGAAAAGACTTCAAGAGATTAGAAAATGATCGGTTTAACAAACTGATGTCAGGCTTGGCTTTAGGCTTTCAAAGTTCTGAGTCCTATTTTAATTAGCGGGAAGGTTAACATACGGATAATGTTGAGGAGTGGAATAAATAAGTGGTAGAGAGAGTTTGAATCATCATTTGTTTAAACGTCAAATAAAAGATGTTAAACACGGCCCGTATCTGTATATCTGAAAATGTATTTTGACATTCAAAGGTCTTGTGTTTTAAAAGGTTTTTAAAGCTAACTTTGCTTTTCTATGTTTGATTTTTGTTATGTGTGTAACTGTTTTGCCTGCATGTATGTCTGTGCTCTGGGGCCATGCAGTGCCCGCAGAGGCCAGAAAGTGGTGTCAGATCTCCCAGGACTGGAGTTGTAGAGAGTTATGACTATGTGGGAATTGTGAGCCACTATGTGGGTATAGGGCCCTGAATTCAGGTCCTCTGCAAGAGCAGCAAAGTGCTCTTAATCACTGAGCCATCTCCCCAGCTCTACTTTAAGTTAATTTTTAATGATACATGAACGTTGAAATTGTACAGATCAACAGACTACTATAAGATGTTATAGTACATGTATACGTAGTGTCATGTTTAAAACATGGTGAGCATGTTTGTCTCCTCAAACATCTACCCTTTCTTTGTGGAGGGACCCTTCAGAACCTTTTCTTTTTTTTTTTTTTTTTTTTTTTTTGGTTTTTCGAGACAGGGTTTCTCTGTGTAGCTTTGCGCCTTTCCTGGAACTCGCTTTGGAGACCAGGCTGGCCTCGAACTCACAGAGATCCACCTGGCTCTGCCTCCCGAGTGCTGGGATTAAAGGCGTGCGCCACCACCGCCCGGCCAGAACCTTTTCTTATAGCTTTTAATTTCTGGAAGACACTGCACTTTCCCCAGAGCGTATTCTTAACATCTTAGCGCGTATTCTTAACATCTTAGCGGAAAGTCAGTTCAGTGTAGATGTGTGGGCTTATTTTTAAGCTTTATTTTGTTTTGTTGGGCTGTGTGTCTCTGTTTTAGTGACAATGTCATGCTGTTTTAGTTACTGTAGCTTTGCAGTTAACTTTGAAGCCAGGTATTACAATGCTCCCTGCTTTATTCTTTAAAAAAAAAAAAAGATTGCTGTGCTAATGTGTGTGTGTGTGTGTGTGTGTGTGTGTGTGTGTGTGTGTGTGTGTGTGCATGTGTGCATGTGTTCATTTAAGGAATTTATTCTGACCCTGTGAGGAATGCCTTTGGTATTTTGGTAGGGGTGATTTGAATCTGCAGATCATTCTGGGTAGTTAATAGTTGAGAAATGCTGATTCTTGGGCCCAACAAATGGCTCAGGGATTATGAATACCTTTTGCTCCTGCTGAAGAGCCGAGTTTGTTACACACACACACACACACACACACACACACACACACACACAGAGTTTTTAAAAATAAAAATAAATTATTGAGAAGAAAGTTAAAGATTAAAATAGTGCTCAAATGGAAATATGTTTCTCTACCTATATCTACTTACCTAATGTACCTACATTGCTTTACCTATATCTACTTACCTAAATGGCATATAAAAAACTGTGTGTGTGTGTGTGTGTGTGTGTGTGTGTGTGTGTGTGTGTGTGTGTAAATTTTTAGTGCTGGGGACAGAACCCATGGTTGTTTATATGTTAAGAAAACTATTCCATTGAATTATTCTCCCCTTCCCATACCATGTTCCTTGATTGGAAGATTGAACATACTGAAGATATCAATTCCCCACAAATGGATCTATATGTTCAATGTACTTTATATCAAAATATCAGAAAAGTTTTTATAAAATACATAAACTTACACTGGATTTTATGTGCAAATGCAAGAGCTGTAAGGGCTAAGCTTATTTGTAAAAGAAGTGGGAGGAGTTACTCACATGCTATTAAATTTTACAATAAGGCTACAGAGTCCAATACCATGTTATGGGCAGGCTGACAGGCTCAGGTCAATGGATTGAGGATAAGGAACTTGGAAAATAGATAGACCCTGACAAATATTGTCAACTGACGTTTTAATGAAGGTTCCAAAGAAATTATTACATTTAGCATATCTTGATAAAAAATATACCAGTGTCATGTTTTGTGAAAAATTGAACTCAAAGTATAAAATTGTTAGAAAACACAAATAAGAATAAGAAGATTTAGGGGACCTGGGGATCTGGGGCTAAGAATCCTTAGACTTGGGGGCTGGGAAGACCACTAGGTGGCTAAGAAGGCCTATGCTCTTGCTGAAGACCCAGGTTTGATTCCTAGCACCATCTCAGGCAGCTCATAACCACCTGTATCTCTGTTTACAGGAGACCTGGTGCATCTGATTCTCACAGGCACCTGCACTCAGATGAACACACACACACACACACACACACACACACACACACACACACACACATAAAAATAAAATTAATTAAAGGAGTTCCTAGTTGGGCAGTGGTGGTGCACACCTTTAATCCCAGCACTTGGGAGGCAGAGCTAGGCACATCTTTACGAGTTCAAGGTCAACCTGGTCTACAGAATGAGTTTCAGGACATCCAAGGCTACAGGGAGAAACCCTGTCTTGAAAAAAAAAAAAGAGTTCCTAGGCATGGAACCAAAAGCATAACCACAATCTATGAAGGAAAAAATGATAAGGAGATCTCATTGAAACTGAAAGCTTTTGTTCTGTAAAAACCCCTGCTAGAAGTATGAAAGTCCAAACTACAAGTTATGAAAAGCCTGTACATTTTCAAACCACAAATGTCATAAAAGACTTGTGGACAAAGTGTATAAAGATCTCCTGTAGTTCTACAGTTTAAAGAAAAACAAACATCTAATTCAGTCATGATCAAAAACACGGACAGTCACTTCCCCAGAAAGGATGAAGATCTGACACATAAGCATATTATTTTGCATATTATGGATTTGCTAATTAGGGATAGGCTCGTTACAACCACAGCGCAGTATTCTTACACATCTACCAGAAAGACTGAAACAAAAACCCTTATAACCCCGAGTCACAAAGTGAAGGCAGAGACATTGGACCCCTCAGATGCGTTGTAGGATTATAGAATAATGAGGCCCATAGGACAGCAACAGATTTTGTCTCTAGAGTCCTTCCTGGCTTTACACACACACACACACACACACACACACACACACACACACACACACACACACATACAAACACACTCACACACACACTCACACACACACACACACACACACACACACACACACCACATCTCTCTCTCTCACACAACACACTTTTTAAAAGTAAAAATGAGTATAAATATAACTTATTAAGAAGGAAATTAATGATTAAAATAGTGCCCAAATGTAAATTTGTTTCTCTATCTATATGTGTTACCAGTATATGCCTATGTATAAACTATCTCTCTCCTTTGTGTGTGTGTGTGTGTGTGTGTGTGTGTGTGAGAGAGAGAGAGAGAGAGAGATAGAGAGAGAGAGAGAGAGAGTTGTTTTCACAGTTCTTGAACCAGAAGTTAGCGAAAGCGCTCAGTTGCCTTGGATTCTAGCATATAAAATGAACTGAAGTACTTCATATTTGGAAGAACAAAGTCTCATTGCTTAAAGTGGAGCCTACCATGAGACTGAGGCACCTGTGAAACATGCCAGGAAGAAAGGAGCTGTACTTTATGTGAGCTCCTGTAACTGAAGAATACAGAATTGCCCTCAAGGTCAAGAGCAAGATAAAACTGTGGTCTAGTTGTTGACTTGGTGTTCCTGGGAGCTGTACAAATGTGGTATATAGAAAAGTAAAAGAATATGATGTTAGGAAAGAAAAGACCACATCAAAGTTCACATTGAAGATTCGTCTTTTTTTGTCTAATAGTGATTAAAATAAAATTTAGGTGTTAGCCTTAATGCATGGGGTTTTATTTTAATGAATTAAAAAAGTAAATTGAGAATTGAGAGGGAAATCTGACAAGACACTGATTTTGTTTAGTTCTTTTTATTTTAAAATGAAGTTATTTTTGTACAATAATATATTTTGATTATATTTGCCTCTCATCCCCTCCCAGATCTTTACCACCTTCCCACCCTTCTAACTCCATGCCTATTTTTCTCTCTTTCTTGAGAAAACTAACAGGCAAACAAACAAACAAGGATAAAATGAACAAAAAAACTAAATTAACTAGCAACAACACCACCCTAAAATACCTAAAAAAAAACCATGAGAAATGTATGCACATGAAGAGACACACAGCCAGACACACAAACAAAACCCATAAAAAATTCAAAATCAGAAATCATTACACACAGACAGAAGACCAGGAAGGTATAAAAATGTCCAAACAAAGCAATATGAGAACAAAATATCTCCAAAAATACCTTTGAGTTCATTTTGTATTGGCCACACACTGCTGGACTTGCGACCTGCCCTTAAGTATGATTTGTATACCCATCGAGACTCCCTTGGAGAGATTCATTTTTCCTTTGTGAGTGGTTGTTAATTGGAGATGGCTTCTGGGTGGGCCTGTGAGTTTGAAAACACTGGCTTTCAATTTACAGTACATAAATTCACCTTAAATGAATGAACATGGACAGTGAACATCATTTTCAGTGGCTGTATCACACAAAAGCAAGTATTTCCAGTACAATTATAAATAAGGAGAGGAGCCAAGTGAGGTGGTGTGTGCCTGCTATCACAGTATTTAAGGAGGCTGAGGCAAGAGGATCACAAATTCAACATAGTGAGACCCTGTTTCAAAACCCCCTAAACCAAACACACACAGAGACACCAAAACCAAACCAAACCAAACAACCATGGAATGAACTAGAAGTCTCCAAATGCCAAGAGTCTCAAGAGCATCCCTCCATTAGGCCAAGGGTACTATTGCATAACCTTTCTGAAGTCGTGGGCCACATGGCCCCGGGTAATAGATATTTATTCTGTCCCAGTTCTGGAGGACGGAAGTAGGCAGGTCTGTTTTGTCTCCAGACTGTGAAGAAAGAGATTCCCTACCTTGCCTCTTTCAGCTTCCTGGAGTTCTTGGATTTCTTTAGTATATACTCCCATTTCTTCATGTTATCTTCCATTCTATGCATCTGTGCCTAACTCTATTTTTAAAATAAGGGTTCTTGTATAGTTTTTAGGGCCCATTTAGATAATATAGAATAAGCCTCCCCATCTGTATTCACAGTTGGGTCATGGAAAGTAACACTCACTTCATTACATGGGTCAAGCTCTAGCCACATGTTCTGTGCATTTAAGACTGCACTAATTTAAGTTGGTTGTCATGACAAATGGGTGAAACACCAGTAATTTATTATCTGTGGGGGCTAGAGGGTTAAGAACAAGGTTTCAAAAGGGTTAGATTTCTTCTGAACTTGTTCTTCAGGACTTATGTGCTGATGGTCATCTTCTAGCTGTGTCTGCATAAGGTCATTCCTCTGTGTGTGTGTGTGTGTGTGTGTGTGTGTGTGCACGCGTGCGTGTGTGCGCGTGCGTTTGTGTATATGTGTATGTGTTTCTGGTATCTCCTTTTGGGTCCAAATTTTCTCTTAGTGTAAGAATATCAGTCAGAATATGAGATTGGATTAAGAGTTACCTTACTAGACTCATTTTAATATAATCATGTCTTTCAAGGAAGTCTATCTTCAGTACATTTACATTTTTGAGATACTGAAAACAAGTATGAGTTTTGATGGGCTAATACTCATCCCATTTAAAATATCTAATTTTCAACTGAAATAATGAAAAAATATATTCAATATATTTATGCTCTATTTATAAATGCAGCCAAACTATATATATATATATATATATATATATATATATATATATATATATATATATATATATATAGGTTTTTTCGAGACAGGGTTTCTCTGTGTAGCTTTGCACCTCTCCCGGAACTCACTTGGTAGCCCAGGCTGGCCTCGAACTCACAGAGATCCGCCTGGCTCTGCCTCCTGAGTCCTGGGATTAAAGGCATGCGCCACCACCACCCGGCCCAAACTTTATATATTTAATAGTCTTATAAAGTAGTTAAAAATAAAAAAATCAAGATCATTGGAAGTTGCTGACAACTTAAGAAATTACACATAATCATAGCTGAAATGAACTAATATTAAATGTAATGCTAGAATGCTGCAAAAATCTCACGCTAATGTTTATTTGGGAGTATTTTAAAAAACTATCCTTTTCAGTTTTCGGCTTATAGAGAGATGTACGAAAATTACAATAGAAAAGAATTCTTCCTCAGTTAAGAGGAAACATGTAATGTGAATGGAAGTGTAATTTACACTGTCTATTGCGGTTGCCTGACTTTAATGAGGCAATAGAGTAAATTCCAATATACTTTCCTGGGAATCATTCCAGCTCTCAATATTTTGCTGTAGTGTAATGTCAAGAATGGCTGTTAAAAGAGAGAGGTGGTCAAAAGTCCTTCTTTATGTATACTAATAGGCTGTTTTCTTGGTAACATTATCTTTGATTACAAAGAAGGAAAACTAGTGTTAAAACAGACACACATACGTAAACATTAGTTCGTCCAGATCCGTTACATTTCTATATTCATTACGTATTAATTCTCATGTGGCATCAGCATGTACACAGTGTCAAGGCATCCAAGAACATGAAAACTATAGTTATAAAAATATCATACCATCTCGGGTTGTAGTTTAGTGCTAGAGTGCTTGCCTAGCATTCACTCAGACTTGGCTTTGATCCTCAGCATCCCAAAAGGAATAAAAAGAGTCACACCAAATTTCACAGATGGTCCCTTTTTAGTCTCAGAGAAAGCCAAAGTGCTGTTTCCAACCTCAACTTTCTCTGCATCTCGATTGTGCAGACACTTTTAGTTTCTCTACAATTTCCAATTTGTATGATTCTTCCAACTTACAGAGTTACAGACATAGGACTGGGCTTCAAGTGCTGTACAAATTCATGCATAATAAAGTATTTCATAATTCATGATCTGTACATATACTCTATTGAATAGTCTCTTCCCCTTTGAAGTGTTCTTCTGAGGATCAAATATACTTTTCTTGATGAGGGTTGATTGAGACAGCTAATTTTTTCTGTAATTTGGGCATAAAAATTTTTATCTTGAAATGTGAGATGAAATCCAGTTTTTAAGATGTAACTTATATTTAGTTAATTATCTTTATTTCTTAATATATTTATTCCCTCTGTGTGTGTGTGTGTGTGTGTGTGTGTGTGTGTGTGTGTGTGTGTGTGTGTGTGTGTGTGTTAGGCATGTTTGAGATCATAGGTCAACTTTCAGGGGCTGGCTTTCTCCTTCTACCAAATGGGTTCCAGATATCAAACTAAGATCATGAAGCTTTTCTAGTTCCATCCATTTGCCTGCGAATTTCAAGCTGTCATTGTTTTTCTCTGCTGAGTAGTATTCCATTGTGTATATGTACCACATTTTCTTAATCCATTCTTCAGTTTATGGGCATCTAGGTTGTTTCCAGGTTCTGGCTATTATAAATAGTGCTGCTATGAACATAGTTGAGCATGTGTCCTTGTGGTATGATTGAGCATTCCTTGGGTATATGCCCAAGAGTGATATGGCTGGGTCTTGAGGTAGATCGATTCCCAATTTTCTGAGAAACCACCATACTGATTTTCACAGTGGTTATACAAATTTGCATTCCCACCAACAGTGGAGGAGTGTTCCCTTTGCTCCGTATCCTCTCCAACATTGACTGTCGTTAGTGTTTTTGATCTTAGCCATTCTGATATGTGTAAGGTGGTATCTCAGAGTCATTTTGATTTGCATTTCTCTGATGATTAAGGATGTTGAGCATTTCTTTAAATGTCTTTCAGCCATTTGTGATTCTTCTTTTGAGAATTCTCTGTTTAGCTCTCTAGCCCATTTTTAATTGGATTGTTCAGTATTTTGATGTCTAGTTTCTTGAGTTCTTTATATACTTTGGAGATCAGTCCTCTGTCAGATGGAACTAGAAAATATCATCCTGAGTGAGGTAACCCAAACCCAGAAGAACAAACATGGTATGTACTCACTCATAAGTGGATTCTAGTTATAAAGCAAAGAACAATCAGACTGCAACCCACAGAACCAGGGAGGCTATATAGTAGGGGGTACCCTAGGATGACTGTGGCTTGTAGTAAGTTTTGGTTTTACTCAATTACTGGGCAAGCCTCAATCAAACATTTCACTACTAGGATAAGAACTTATACTGCATCAAACTGATAATAGAAAAATAAATAAATAGAAACAGGAAAAAAAAGATCATGAAGCTTGATATAAGTCTTTTAACCTGCTGAGCCACCTTGCCGGCCCAAATACCTTGTTATAATTAATTTGAGACTAAACTCTTTTGGTAAAAGTTTTAGGCTGTTGATCAATACATAGAATAAAAAGAGTGACTCTTTCAGCTTTGCCTGCCTCTTACAGCACTTCTCCTTAGCACCAAGCAGCCAGCACTTAGTGTTTATCTTCATGGTCCTTATTTTATGCATCTCCACACACACATACACATATACAACAGACATCTGTGCTGTTATAAAAATACAGTAAAACATAGCTTTGCATGCTCTCAAGATCTTAGTTTGTTGCTTATGTTGCTCAGTTGAATTTGGGTCCTAAATTCAAGAATTTGATACTGAATTTAAGAAATTTTAGAATTTTGAGATGGGCATGGTGGTACATGACTGTAATCCCAGCACTCAGTAAGTTGGGGCAGAAGTACTGCTGAGTTTGAGGCCAGCCTGAACTGTACAGTTAGTTCCTAGCTCAACAACAGAAAGAAAAAAAAATATACACGATTAGTTTTGCACTTGAAAATATCATATACATTATTGCATCTCTAATAGGAAGAAGCAGGACACAGTGAGGCTTTGTCTCAAAAATACAGTATTTTCCCTCATATAGATTTTTAAACACACACACACACACACACACACACACACACACACACACACACACACACACACACCCCTGACATGTTTGAAGGGGGACTATGTGGGGAAAAGAAGTCAAGGGACAGTGAGGGAGACAATAGACAGTAGTGAGTGAATATCAACAAAGTCCATGATATGTATGTGTGAGAATATGATAACAGAAGTGATGCATGTATGCTAATTAAAACACATTAACCATGCAAAATAGATGATTTCTGTTTTTATTTCTTGCTAGTCAATACCATTTAAAATTTTAACTTACATATCTAAGGGGATGGATAGCTCCAGCTTTGTGATTCTTTAATTTTAAAGCATATGTCCTATATCTTCGTCTTAGCTTCTGAAAATAAAATTGACCACATTAGACTAAGAACATTTACTTTATTGGAGATTTATTTTTGGGTAATGTTGCACTGTTAATCAATGTTATTAATGTGGAATTATTTAAGTGGTACTAAATCCACATTACAGGGATTTTTGTTACATTCCCTGAAGCTTTAGAGACGTGGTTTGTTTCTGGGTTGTGGTCTGTGGGCTAAGACAGAAATTTAGTCTGTGTTCCTTCCTTTCCAGATAGGAATAGAGGATATGCTACAAACAAACCAGCCATTAACATGTCACGGAAAGTTGTGAAAATGTAGTTTCACCAATCTTTATCTTTGACTCGATAGTGTCAGGTGAAGTTGAAGGCAAAATGAAACACACTCAACTTTTAGGTTATGAGGAGTCGTTACATTTTTTTTAGAAAGCTGATGAACTCTGTATAGCATACATATGAGGAAGCTTCTCTTATTAGCCAAGTCCCCAACTTGATTCTTGTACTGCTAAAAAAGGGTAACTCAATACTTTCTGGAATGTGTCATGGTCTTTTTGTTTTGTTTTTAAGGATATTAAATGGTATTTATATATGTTTGTCATGCAACAATGAACAATTTCTCCACCCTAGGTTCTGATGCCAAATTCCTTTCTTTTATAATGGATAAATTTGTTTCGGTTTCAGACCCTGAATGAAAAATTTACTGGAGTGATTGAGTGGGGTGGGGAACATTCACCAGAGTGGGGTGAAGATGGCTCGGGGTGGGGGGGTAGTAAGGGTTGGGATGGTATTGTCTAACTTTTAGACAACTTTAGATTCTGAAACCTTAGGGATCATAGTCAGAACGGCCTGACCACAACTGGTCGGTGGTCACTGTGAGCAAACTCCATCTGCATGCACCTCTGCCTGTGTGCTCCCGTATGGAGTTGATATTTTGAACATTGGTTTCTGAAGGTGGAGCTTAGATATCTGCTGGTCTTCTCAATCACCTCCCTGGGAAATGTGCAAGAAGATTCTTTACTTTCCGTGGGAAGCAGTACTGCTTATTGCTGGCCTCAAGCAGTGGATACTTCCTTCCTCATTGACCTAGAGCTTACAAATCCCAGAAGACGATGATCAGGGTTAGCTTCTTCAGAGGGTGATGGGGAGGCTCTCTTTCGGACCCCTTTCCTTAGCTTGTAGATGCCACCTCCCACGTGTGTCCTCATATGGTTTTCCCTCTGTTTGTCTCTGAGTCTAGATTGCTCCTCATCGAGACATTAGTCAGATCATATCCTGACTTTCCTTAATGACCTCATTTTTTATCCAATTACCTATTTAAAGACCCTGTCCCCAAATATTGTACACACCTTGTCATCCTATGCCGTGGGGGTTGGAGACAAGAGGATCAGAAGTTTAAGGTCATTCCTGGCTACATCATGAGTTCAAAGCCAGCTTGGGATACTGTCTACCAAAAAAAAATGTGATGGATGGTTGGTCACTTTGGTCTATTTTGAGACCTTATGACTAGAGGAAGGTCTGTTGTTAGAAAGATCAGATAGATAATGAGAAATCAGTGGTGGTGGGGAGGGAGGGAAAGGAGGGGAGGGAGAAGAGAGGGTAAAGGAGGAAAAGAGACCTTGTTTCTGATTGCAGCACAATGCGGCTAAGCTGGGTCAGAAAAACCCATAGCCCCAGCTATTCCTAAAGCTAGGCTGAGTCATTCATTTCAGTTTGGGGCAATCCTTTAAAAGTCTTCAGTGGCCTTTGATTTTGCATCTATTAGTTTAAACTGGGTTGCTGTTCCTTGCCACTGAGGAAGTTTTCCTGCACAGTCCATAAAGTATTTAGCATGATGCATGTAGGGAATTTGGAAGCTGTTTGTGGAATGTGCCCTTGCTTACAGTTTTTGGGTAAGTCTCCCTACAGTTCCAGCTCAGTGCCCACAGGGCTACTTTCACTGTTGGAGCTTCAGATAGATTAGAACTCGGAACACTACTTCCTTCAGCCTGTTGGGCTTTTATAAAACATTGCTGAGCAAGAGTCATGGGGGGAGTTGGGAGGGGTGGGAGGAGAGGGATTGAGAAAACACGCGTGTTTCCTATTAGACGAATAGATGAGTTTTTCTGTTCGATAAAGAATCAAATGTCAAGTCAGGTGTGGTGGCTGAGCACTTGTTAGGCAATAATTCCAGCACTTGAGAAGCTGAGGCAGGAGGATTGCCTATGAGCTTAAGCTTGGGTGTGATGACATAATAAGCTTCAGGAAGGCCTGGGCTACAGAGTAAGGTTCAGTTTCAAACAAAACAAAACAAAATGCTGGGGTTTGGATAATAGATTA
Organism: Peromyscus californicus insignis; assembly: GCF_007827085.1. Classification (NCBI taxonomy): domain Eukaryota; kingdom Metazoa; phylum Chordata; class Mammalia; order Rodentia; family Cricetidae; genus Peromyscus; species Peromyscus californicus. The sequence continues at coordinate 27,926,813 of NW_026294492.1, read as the reverse complement.
CTTATCCATTGACAACTCCTGGTCACTTAGGACAGAGCAAGAGCTAACGTTCACAGTAGTTCAGGGGAAGTAACAAAAAGCAATGTGCTTGAGTAAGTTTTAAATCTAGACACACATCACCAAATGCCCAAAAAAAATTGTCGTTGGAATTTTGAATTGCTGAGGACAGGGTGGGGTCTTTTATTTGGATCAATTCTACACGCCATCTGGAAAGACGTCTTCTTCAGTTTACTCCCCCATTAGACCACACCATCTTACCACTTAGCATTCTAGAGATAAGCATCCACACTAGTGCATGAAGTTAAGTCTCTTCTAACAATGATGAACAAATGGTCTGAATATGCTGAGTTGACACACACCTCGGAGGATAAAAGTGTGAAGTCTGACCTCAGCCACCATGAGAGCAACTTCTGTTCCGGGCAGCTATCCAGCACATCCTTCCTCCCCTGGCCAACATCATGCTTGATTTCCTCTTAACCAAGAGACGTGTTTTGATTTTGCCTTAATTTTCCAGGTGTCTCCTACTTTTATGCCAGCTGGGAAGCATGCAGCTGGACCAGTGGAATGACTAGAGGGCCATGTTCTGACCATGTGTCTTCGAGTCACCTTCCAAGCCCTCAGAGATGGGTTCTCTCCTTGGCAACATCATCTTTTGTTAATTTTGCCACCTTCTGGGAAGGACATCCGGTCCTGAAACCTGATCTGATTTTTTTTTTTCTATTTGGGGATGAGTGAGGCCAGCTTTTCTGCCCCTTTCTTTAAGTGGCCAGATGTACACTGATTCCAGATTTCTTCTCTGTTCCTGGACCTGGCAAGTGAAAAAAAAAATCCTACAGAGAATGCACTGGGTGCTGTTTTCTCCATGTATCATGCATGTGCAGACTATCTTCAGCTCCTAATTCATGATTATGCTGTTCTCAAGGGCCAGACAGATCTTTGCATACTCTCCAGGCCCCTTTAACAGCTGACAAAATCTTGATAAGCGGCAAGGAAGTTAGGGCTTTCCGTGCACAGTTGTGCATCTTACGATGATGAAGGATCCAAACGATTCCTGACTCTTACCCCTTAGGCATTGGACTGACGCTCCTAGGTTGCTGTTGTCCCTTGTACATCGAGTGACATCAGCAGCAGAAAGATATGCTCTTAGCTAGATTCTGAAATGCAATGTCTAAGCTTGCAAGCAAATCTTACTGATTTTTCATCACTTATTTATAGAAGAGAACAAATTTCGGCTTATTTCTGAGAACAGCGATGAATGGAGCTCCTTCTTAATGTCCACGACTCAGAAAAGCAATGGTGGGCACTGAGCATTTGGAATTCCTGTCGCATGGATGTATATGCCCATTACGATCCTTTTTTACTGTGTGATCTTTGATGGAATTAAATGTGATGCCATTTACAATTAAAAAAACATTTATAATATTAAATTATAGCATGTAAATATTTACAGATTTTCCAGAATAATGTTGAATGTCTCATTGGGACTCAATTATTCAAAATATTTTCTTTTTTTTCTTTTCATGTGATAGAGTTTTATTACAGTGCTAATACTCAAGACACGCACAGCACCTTAGTCTTCTAGTCTGAGTTTTGGTAACTGGTTTAAAAGTGTTACTGGACGGTGGTGGTGCACGCCTTTAATCCCAGCACTCGGGAGGCAGAGCCAGGCGGATCTCTGTGAGTTCGAGGCCAGCCTGGGCTACCAAGTGAGTTCCAGGAAAGGCGCAAAACTACACAGAGAAACCCTGTCTCGAAAAACCAAAAAAAAAAAAAAAAAAAGTGTTACCGGAGCTGCTGTTCTTTCCACACGTCAGCTTTCAGGAAAAAGTCCTCAGTGGTAACTAAGCGACATTAATTTGATTGAACAGTTTGTCCTTAATAACCTGAGACATCAATCCGTGGATGGCTTCTATGGTAGTTTTACAGCTGTCTCGAGTAGCTTTGGCAAGTTTGTCTTCTGACTTCCGGTCATGTGTTTCTAAACCCAACATGAAACTCCCTCGTCCCAGCTGGGCTTCTGACTGCTCTAATTTTTCAGACAAATCAAATACCTGGCCAGTGGTATAGTCTGCATTAGTAAGCAAGCTAGAGGAACTCAGGGTATTCACCCAGTATTTATTCCACAAAAGCTCAAGTAGTTTACGATCCAAAGAGGATTTGAAATATGAGACTTCTAAGGCATAATATTGTTTGCAGTGCACGCCAAGGTCTTCTATTTTATTAAGTGGGATAGTCTGGTACTCAGAAGGACCTTCATCAGGAGGCTTGTAGCCCTTTGGATCCATCCTAAAGGTGCCAAGATTCACTTTTCCTGCAGATATTGTTCTGGTTGGGTCAATCACTACCGCTACAAATGGTTCCTGGAACTGCTGGTTAAGCATCTGTGTACTAACGTCAATCCCAGAGAGCCAGCAACCATAACCAGGGTGGCTATGATACCAGCCAATTGCATTTTCAAGGCGGCCAACCTGTTTGGCATTTTCTTTTTTGGTTTTTTGAGCAAGGTTTTCTCTGTGTAGCTTTGCATCTTCCCTGGAACTCACTCTGTAGCCCAGGCTTGGCCTCGAACTCACAGAGATCCACCTGCCTCTGCCTCCCAATGCTGGGACTAAAGGCAAGCGCCACCACCGCCCAGCTGGCAGTTTCTATGTATGCAGCCATATATATATATATATATATATATATATATATATATATATATATATATATATATATATATATATATATATATATATATATATATATATATATATATATATATACTCATATGCAGCAGCCTGAGCATTTACTCGGGTTTCAGTGCCCTCTACAGGCAAAGCAAAGCTGTCTGTGATGATCATGGTCTCTCCATCCACTTTCCTGAGCATCAAGCCCATCACTTCCAGGTTGCCTCCTGATCTGGCATGCATCACCATTTTCAGTAGAGCCAACACCAAGATTTTGCAGTATTTAAAGTAATGGTGATCCTTAGTCCAGGGTTTCGCCGCCAGAATTTCTTGCTCCTGTTTTTTGTCATATTTGTAGATTTCATCGTTACTCTGCGCTTCCTGCATGCTGTTGGCCAATTCCCAGGTTTTCTGGGCCATACCACTCCCAGAAGCCGCCACGGTCGAGGGACCAGAGAAGCTGTAGCCTCCACAGCCGAGATGCAACTTTACTTCATTGGGCCTCCGAGTGTGGACTGGGCACCTTCCCCGACCACGGGTGCACACTCACTAGATTCTCAAGGCGGCCATGACTCAAAATGTTTTCTTGAGCAGCTATTATGTATAGGTGTTGTGTATGAGTGACAAGAGTATAGATAGGTCAAAGTTTGTGTCTTTGAGAGGAGCGAAGGGCTGAAAAATAGACTTTTAATGCAATTTGGTATGAGCGATTACAGAGAACAGATTCAGGGAGTTTAGATGACAGAGGAGGGACACCAAGCAAACCTGGGGAGAGAGGGGGGATCAGGAAAGGTTCTGTGGGTAGATTACACTTGGGCAGAAAATGAGCCAGGAGAGAATGGAGGTAGGTGGTGCAGGGTTGGGGTGCACTGCCTGGGATGCATGCAGGTTGGGCGGCAGAGCACTTTGTCTGGGCACAATCTCCAGCACCCAGGAAGACGAAAGATATGCAATGAATGCGTTTAGAAGTGGCTCATGTGTGCAATCCTAGCATTTGGGAAATAGAGGCAAGAATATTAGGAATTCAAAGCGTATGATCCTGTCTCAGAACATGTATTGATCGCCAGCAAACCAATATACTATAGACACATTCAGTATACGGGGTTTTCTCTGCTTATGTCTTTTCATTAATTCACGTTGAATCTGCGCTGTGTTTCAAGTTTTTGGTCACCTGTTGATGGTTCTAGGACTTTTCCTGTTGGGGACAGGAAAGGAGGAACCAAATTCATAGAGCATAATGAGTTTATAATTCATATTGAGGTTGGTGTCTAAAACACTAAGAAGAAAATGACGGTACTAGAAAGCCATTAAAAGTAGAAAATATTTGGTGATATCAAATTAGATGCTGGGATAGTTCAAGCCAGAAGGAACCGTAAGGCAGCAAATATTACTGGCCTTAAATCTTGATTTTATGAGGTGAAGGCTGCCTAGCCCTGGAACCTCTCCTGAGCTCGACCCAAGAAGTTCTGAGATAGACTTACGGCGATGAAGGTTTATGGCTCAGGAGAACCTTGACGTTGAGCAGTTTAGGGAATAGGCTACTAAATTTCTGAAAGTCCCAGGAAAGGAAAGATCTGGGTCTCAAGGCCGAGCTCAGAGAACTGAATGGCACTGTACAGCTCCATTGCTTGTGGATAGATGCTAGCATTTTTGCCATCTTTAATCCTATTTTCCTAATGGACAAGTTCATTACTTCTAATGACAGTATAATGAAGTTAATAAATGACTCACACCTATGATGGGAAAAGTGGTTATCAGGCTATGACTTGAGTCTACCTATGGAAGTCTGGCAGCGGTGTGTATGATGTACTGGTACTGTTTAGTGGTTGGCTCTTCGGTTTTGTACGCTGTTGTTTACACATTTCTTGAGTATAGCACCCTTTAAAACGCCCTTAATGCCCTTTTCATTGACACTGTGGTTGAATAACAAATCAAGGGGCAATTAAGATATTTTGATAACTATGATATTTTGCTGAGAAGTTTGTCAAGCTGAGTTCTGAATTTTGGAATGCTCATATTGTATTATAGTTCCAGCACTCCAGTTGGACCTGCAGGAAATCTAAACACCTGGACAAAAAAATTATCATATCGAGATGGATCAGTTATTCAGTTTTGTCATCATAATACCAAAGACTTAGATCACTGGAAGAGTTTTTAAGTCATATATTATCAGATGTTTCACATTCTGTGGATACAGCTAGAATACAAAATATAGATTCAGACCAGGGAAAAGCAGGGCAGTAGCTGCAGGGTGTGGTTGCACATGCCTGCAATCCTAGTACTCTGCATACTGAAGTAGGATGATCATGAGTTCAAGACCATGCTGGGATATACAGTGAGGTCCTACCTAAGCAAAGAAGGAAGAAAGGAAGGAGGTATAAAAGGATGCACGGACAGCTTTGTAATTGAATATATTACATGCGTATTGCTTCTTGAAAAGGAGTCAGTGGAGAGTTTGGAGTTTATAGAGATAATGGAGATGTGATCCTTAGAGCCATCATTTAAGAATGACTCAATAATATCTTGATAGGTTAAGGACATAAAAGGTATTGGCAGAAAGATATGTAGGATTTTGTTTGACTTTGCAGTATACATTTTTTTGTGTACTGAAGCTGAAAAGTGGTTCTTTCATGTTAAACAAACAGAATGGTTTTCATCATTTTAGTCACAAAAATTCCACTTTGAAGTGTTTAAAGTAAACTTGTATTAGTTTTATACTAAAAATTTATAAGCACAGATAGGCTCTTTGAGAAACTTAATAGTGGCTGACATACTGAATATATTTCCTACATTAATTCTTGGAATCCTACAAAAATCCAGTAATAACTTGTTTTAAAATTTGATTAATACCCACAGTAGTAAGGATCAGTATGGCATTTTGCTCTGGCCCAGGCCCACTTGCTCAACACTGGTTTCTCCCCAGTCGTGTTTTCCTTTCTAATATCATTGCTCATATCTACACTCACCTCTCACTTACATGTACACATGTAAACAATGTAAACTCAGATTCACTTTCCAGAGAACCTGACATTACAACTAGTTAAATATTATATCAAGACAGATTAGAGATTTAGTGGATTTGGAGCTTTCTACCTCTGGTAATCCATTCCTTATTGATAAGGTAGTTTCTTGTTATTAGGCATAGGACAGTAGAGTTTCTGTTGCTGTGAAGAGACACCATGACAACAGCAACTCTTTTAAAGATAACATTTATTTGGGGCTAGCTTACAGTTCAGAGGTTCAGTCCATCATGGTGGGAATCAAAGCAGCATGCAGACAGACTTGGTGCTAGAGAAGGAACTGAGAGTTCTTACATCTTGACTCATGGGCAACAGGAAATGGTCTGAGACACTGGGAGGTATCTTGAGCATATATGAGACCCCAACACCCACCTCCACAGTGACACACTTCCTCCAACAAGACCATACTTACACCAACAAAGACATACCTCCTAACAGCGCCACTCCCTTTGGGGGCCATTTTCTTTCAAACCACCACAGATGGGAAATGAAAATGAATGGAGATTTTTAAGAACTTGGCAGAAGAAAGAGAAAGGGAGGAAAAAAGGGTGAAGAAGAGCATGTATAATATGTGGGTGTGAAAGAAGCAATGAGAACTTCTAGGTCGCTATATATTCTGTTTAGCTATGAGTGTGTCATTTAACTTTTTAAGATAAAATGTCAAAGAATACTGCAAATCATATATTAAATAGAGGATGACAACAACAGAAACCAAGCACAAACTCTCATGGGAATGTATGGTCTCAGTGACCTGGGAGCTCTAGGTCGAATTCATAAAAGCAGAGAGGGTAGTGGTGGTCACTAAGTGATAGGGGAGAGTGAGAGGAACGGGAGGGTGTTGATTAAGGCATATGAAGTTTGACATGAATAAGTTTTGCGTATTTTAAATTAATAACACAATGACAATGTAATGTAGTTGAAACTTGCTGAGACAGCAGTGCTTAAGTTTGCTTAACACACAGATCCCAGTGATAATGTATGGGTAGATGGATGTGTTGAGCAGGTCAATAGTGACCATTCCACAATATGTACATAAATCAGAACATCATATTGTATACCTCAAATGTATATAATTTTATCTGTTAATTATACTTCAGTAAAGCTGGAAAAAATGTGATTATGTGAACAGTCAACTGTGATAAATATTTTGTTCCTATCTAATATGGAAGAAATTAATTCAGAAGAAATTGATAAGAATACAATACATTTGGATTTGAGACGTCAATCTCTAAGCACTGTAATTAGCAAAGTAATGTTAACTAAATCGTTTGTTACTGATGTGGAACATTCAGGTATTTGGGAAAAAAATGTCATTTCAGAAACTATGCCTTTACCAAACACTGGCTATGAATTATTCAATGAGTGTGCGGGGGTGATATTGTTTATAACACATTTCCTGCCAACTTCTGTTTTTTACTAAATGTTTAAAAAAATTGAGGCAGCTTCACAATGTAATTGGTAATAGAAGCAGATGGCACCTTTCTGACCCTTCATTTTAGCTCCTAGGCATCTGCAATCAGTTATATGCTAGATATGCAGACAGACAATATGCATTGAAATTAGCCCCATCTTTTTTAGCTGTCAAAAAGTAGACTTGGCCATAAAATTTGAGAGTAAAGAATCTGAGAGATCATCTAGTTCAATTCTTGTATTTTACAGGTGAGGAAATTCTTGGTCGGAGAGAGGCAGTAAATTGACTAGTTCAAGGTCACAGAGGAAGGAGACGGGACTAGATCTCAGCCCCTTGACTTACAGCCAGAGTCCACTCACTTCCAGGATCAAGACTGCCTTTCATTCTAGGGAAGATCTGAATATTTATCTACGCGAAATTATAAAACATCCCAAGATCCCTGAAAATTAACAAGAATAATAACATGGGAGTATCTTTTTACCCAGTACTGCTAAAATTTTGGAAACTCCAATATGCACTGGAGTTTAAAAAAAAAGTTGTGGTGAAATTTAAGTATTCTTAGATCAGATTCCTTCAAATTATGGTAAAATAACATTAACTTAGATATCAATTAATTTATAGTTCTTTGAAAGTTAATTGTATTAAGTATTTCTGATTCCCTGAAAATAATAATTCACATAGTACTATCATTACAACACAGGATTGTCATATGCATGCATTGCATTATGTTATATAAAATGACACTTTGCTATTGTCTTAGAATCAATTAATTTTCTTTCTTTGAATTTTAAAATAAGTATTTTATGTTATGGGTGTTTTGTTTGCATGAATGTCTGCTCCACATGTATGCAGTGCCCAAGGAAGCCAGAAGAGGGCACCCGATCCCCTAGGACTGGAGTTAAATAGTTGTGAGCCATACGTTGTGTGCTGGGAAATGAACCCAGATCCTGTGAAGGACAAGCCAGAGTTTTTAACCACAGAGCCATCTCTCCAACCTCCTCAAACCATTTTTCCTAGAGAAAGTTGTCTCTATTTAGCTATCATTTTTTTTTTTTTTTTGGTTTTTCAAGACAGGGTTTCTCAGTGTAGCTTTGCGCCTTTCCTGGAACTCACTTGGTAGTCCAGGCTGGCCTCGAACTCACAGAGATCCGCCTGGCTCTGCCTCCCGAGTGCTGGGATTAAAGGCGTGTGCCACCACCGCCCGGCTAGTTATCATTTTTTTAAAGACCTCTAGTAGCCTAAATAGTTTATATGTAGAGAAAAAAAAAATACTCCTGTTTGGGGTCGACAGTACGTACCTCTTGTCTGTCCCACAAGTAGAGCTGCCTGGCTTAGGTCTTCCTTGTTCCTGAGCCAAACCCCCATGTAAAGCCAACCCATACACATTAGCAGCTGAAAGCCCCCAAAGAGAAGGTTCACAGGTCTGTCAGTGGCAAAGTTCAGAGCATGGCCAACTTGAGTGAAGGATATTGTGAAAATATTTGAACTTGGGTGAGGGTTTTTTTTTTTTTGCTTCTGTTTGAATATTGGTTATGCCTGATTTTCTGAAAATTCACATCAAAGAGAATGAAGAAGTTGAGCTGTGAATGAAGTTCTGACTGGAGAGAAGATGGGAATCTGTGATGGTTGGTCTTAATGTCATCTGACCACAAATTAGGGTCAGCTGAACAGAGAACCTCAACTGAGCAACTGTCCTGATTGTCTTAACTGATGTGAAAAGACCCACTGCCCAAATGTAGGTGGTACCTTATAGTAGCAGCCCTGATTTAAAAAAAGGGGGGGCATGGCAGAAAGAATATCAGTCCCTCTTTTTCACTCTTGGCCTTCCCTTTCTCTGCCAAGTTAATTTATCATGCTGCTGCTGCTGTAGTTGATGTTGGAGTGAGCATTTGCAGGCTTTCATTGTTAACTGAGGACCAGCAGCTCTCTAGTAACCCTCCAGCTCTTCAGCACTGGTTGGGACTGCTGAAACACTCACCACACGGACTGAGCAACTATCAGGTTCTTAGCATGGTCAGTGTGAGACAGCCATTGTGTGTCTACTCTGACCACTGAGACACCCAGCCTCACGGCCTGAGCAAGTATGGGATTCCCAGCCTGTCAGGTGAGGAATTGCTATTTTGACATAAGCCAATAAATAAACAAGCAAATGAACTCTTATCAGTTCTGTTCCTTTAGAGAACTCTGATTAATACAAAACCCTTCTAGGTTTTTGTCCCCAAAATCATGCCTATGGAAGTGATTTTGGGTAGAACTGATTGGATTTGAAAGCACATCCTTTCTGACAATCACATAGACCGTAAAGGTAAGGAACTCCTCTCCTTCATTGTGGAGGGGCTACCCACCATCCCCACAGTTCCCCAGAGTGCTCTTGAGTAGGAGCAGCAGGAAATATTAGTTAGAAGGATATTGAGGGGGGAGATAAAGATAGAAAATACAGGATAGCCTCGAGAGGGCCCTGACTGTCTCTGCCCTAGGGTATTTATAGGAATGCCAAGGGGTGGAGCCAAAGACCTCCACCCAGCACAGCCTGTGCAGACCATCTCAGATACCTGCACTCAGGTCCATGGTCCAATCATCCCCTCTATGCAGATCTGCTGGGTAAAGCCACTAAGGAAACCTGAAAATGGGCTCCCACACTTCATCTCATGTAAGTTCATCAATGTGACCTAATGGTCAAATGAGTGTGAGATAATGTATAGTACAGAATCCTACCTACCCCCAGGTCCCTCACCTGCAGGTTTCCCCAACTTTGCTATGCTTACCCTTGCCTCAACCCCTACCACTTTATATTCCATCCACTTGAGCGTCTCCTCTTTCTCCAAGCAGATTTTGTTCATGTCCTTATTCCCTGCCTGGAATTTCTTCCTTCCCACACCCTCTCTTCTTTTAAAGAAAAACTCATAAAACTTGCAACTAAGTTTCAAGACTAATGTACCTCAGGAAAATGAATCGTTGCAGAGAGGTGCAGATTTGAGACTGGGGTGTAACTCAGGGCAGAGGAAGTGCCTATCATTTACAAAGTCTTGGGTTAGAGCTATAGCGGTGGAAAAAGGTAGAAATCTGGAGAGACAAGCAAAAGGGAAAAAAAATCATTATTAAAATTCGTCTGATAAATCAGAAGTCTCAGTTTGATAAAGTAACTAGTACATGCATGGGACGCACTCCCAATGTTAATGAATACATGAAGTCCGTAACGTGCTTGATCATTTTTGTTGGATTGAAACAACAAGAAACTCCCCTGTACCCTTTAGCTTCACCTAGGCCCTCATATACAGCACCACTCAGAAGCATCTGTGTCAGTCTTCTTTGCTCTGTTGTGTTAAGGGAGGCTCACTGCTCCGATGAATCACTGATGACTGTGTTCCTGAGACGAGCCCAGCAAACTCGTGTATCTGACGCGCATTCTTTAGTCCCATTGCGCTTATTTATACTTGGTTTTTGCCCTCATTTTTAATTTCTTGCTTTGCTATTCCAGCTTCTGCCCAGAATCTGCAGCCTACCCTGAATCCTGGCTCACTTAATTCAAGCCTGGGGACATTTGGTTGTATTTCACTATTTAGTGGACATCCAGATCCTGGCCTCCTACCCAGAGGTTAGCTATGGGTTCTGCCTCCAGACTGGGCATTGAGAATTTTGACACCGTTTCCTTTCCAATGTGGAATATCTCTATTTTGTGGCACACCCCAGAAGTCAAGGGCAAGGGAGTCATACGGACTTGAATTGGAGTTGACTGCCTTTATACGAGAATTTGGTCACCACTTTCAGCCTTTGGTTTGTAAATTGAAGTTAACAGAAAATCTCCGTGTTGTGAAGATTCTATAGGAATGTGTACAGCAAGCAATATGGTACACGTGGGAGTGATGAGTATCTTTTCAGCTTATAAGGGTGGAAACGCTGGCCTAAAGCCACAGGAACATGCTCTTAGAAGGGATGTTGGCTCACTTGTGTTCTGACTAGACTTCTAAGGTTCTAACCCAGGGTTGACTATGCAATGCTTTCTACTGCCAAACTCTAACAAGCAAGAGTTGGGAGGTTTGCAGAAACCTTCAACTGTTTTATCATGTTGCTTGTGCCTTGGCAAGATAAAGGAGATTGATTCTTTTAAAGACACAGTAATTAAGTAGGCAGACTATGAACTGTCAATAATATCAACAAAGCAATTCATTAAGACAGAGTAGATGCTATTCATTAATATACTGATTTTGAACAAACAAAAGTTTGCCACAGGTAAGCCCAAATTCTTCATAATTTGTCTAAAATTGATGACATGTTGACTTCATTCTTCAGCGTTTTCTAGATGTTATTCATAATGGCACGAAATAAATATTCTTGGAAACCAACCAGCATATTTCTCTAGAAACAGCAAGTAGTAAAATGGTGCTCAAATGCTTGGAAACTGCCTTTGTGCTCAACATATTTCATTGTTTCATTCTAACCATGTGGTAAAATGGCCATAGATTTTGGAGTCAGACAAATACAGTTTCTGAATTGTTAGATTAATATCATTGAGATGTTGTTTTTATTTTCTCTATTTTTCAACACAGAGGCTCAGATTAACAATAAAAATGCAAGTCAAGAGACTCCTATTGTTTAGCTTGAACTGTTTAGCCTCCCCCAGGCAGTGGGATCGAGACTTATCCCTGGTGCATGAGCTGGCTTTTTGGAACCCAATGCCTATGACGGGACACTTTGCATAGCCTTGGTGCAGGGAGGAGGGGCTTGGACCTGCCTCAACTGAATGTACCAGGCTCTGCTGACTCCCCATGGGAGACCTTGCCTTCTTGTAGGAGGAAATGGGGGGTGGGTTGGGGAGGAAGGCTGGGGGAGGGGAGGGAGGAGGGAGGACAGGGGAATCTGTGGTTGGCATGTAAAATGAATAGAAAATCTCTTAATAATAATAAATAGGTACAACTGAAAAGTTAAAAAAAGAAAAATTAAGCTAAAACAGTGAGATTAAAGCTAGATATGGAATGAAGTGTAGGAAATATAGAGAAGAGAGTTATCAATGAGCTCATTAGATGAAATATACAAGAATTCATGTACAAAATATCCCTAAGTATTATATTACATAAAATTTATCCTGGAAAGGTGATCCTTTGGGATGTAGACAGTACAAGAGGATGCTAAAAGAACATTGATAATCAGGGATCATATTCAATGTACAGATGGGTTGAGGTGAGAGGAGATGTATGTGTGCTGCCTTTTCAGATTACTCTGTCCTGTTCTAAAATAAATTTATGTAACAAATATTTTGATGATACACACACACACACACACACACACACACACACACACACAAAGAGACCCCTGTCATGCCACAGCAGTTTCTATGTTTTGATTTCTAAACCAAATGCCCACTTTATATGTAGTTAATGGGAACTTACTTTGGAACTACTCTACATTCACCTTCTCATATAATAAATGTCAAAGTGATCTAATACAGGACTTGAATATTTTTTTCCTTTCGTCGGTACAACTCAAGGATTTCATAAGGAGATGGGTAGGGGAAGGGAAATTATTGCATTCATTAACTTGGTAAACAGGAATAGGGGTGTTATTCAGTATGTGCTATTATGTGTGAAATTGTGCCCATTCATGCACAGAAAATTACTGGACTCTGTTTTAAATGCTGTATGTATATATATATATATATATACGTATATATATAGTATATATAATAGAGAACAAGAACAGTCTTGAGCATTGTTCAAATAATGCTAATGCTCAAGGGAATACAGAAGATTAAATACGTAAATTATGTTTCACTAGAAACTAAGCAGGATATCCAGAAAGCAAGGTAAATTAAGGGGAAGGTGTGTTGCTATGATGTGGAATGCTTTCTTAGTGTGGCTGGAGAATGATGCTGATAAAGTGACATTTGAGCAGGGGTCTGAAGAGAACAAAGAAGATTGGAGATATTAAAGCTAAAAGTGTTTATGCAGAGAACCAATATCTTGCAACAGCTCTTGAGAAAGGAGACCACACAGACTGTTCGTAGAATACCATTGTTTGAACAAGTGGACCATGAGAGAGATGAGATGGAGTGGAGGAGATGAATTAGTAATACAGAACTGCACAGTGTCTAAGTAATGATGCTATATTGTGCTTCTGACTCTCAAATATTATTAACTATTGCCATTGCCCTTGGTTACCCTCCCAAACTTGACAGTAAGATTCTAATGCCAAAGACATTGCACACTTGAGGAATAGAATATGGAGAATCAAGCTGGTTCTGACCTGGAAACGCCATCCCTACTGGTACCTTTTTTAGTGATAGCATGTACTAAGCATCCTACTGGATGTTGGGATGACTACAAGATTTGTGAGCTCACTCATGATGAATAATCATCAATATTATACACTAATGAACCCTGTGAACTACAATAATGACCTACATAGCGAGTGCCTACTGGTGCTATAGTGGCATGAGTGTCATGGGAGTAACCAACTACTTTTTTTTTTGGCTGCTCCACAAGATAAAACCTATGACTGAATACTTATTGGGGCCAACAACCTGTGGCTAAAGAGGTCATAAGCCCTAGGGGAGAACTTACTACTATTATTTCTTTAGTGAGACATAGTATTAACCATCTCATAACAACTTCTCACTACACCCATAGATTAGCGCATTTCACAGACTTTTACCAGAGATTATGTCTGCTCTGATATTGCTTCTTTTGGCAATGGGTGGTGACTAACACATTTACCAACAGATGGTCAAGATGTAGAGGGTAAGTTATTATGGAGTTCTCAGTCTTAAATGGGACATCTACATCATATACATACTTCCAAAGGTTCAAGCATCATTGCAGAAGTGGGGGATGAGAGACCGTAAGGGCTGGAGATTTTGGGATGACTACAAGAAAATCATGCTTTCCAGAGACAGTAGGGCAGTTGCACATATGAACTCACAATAGTTGTGACATTATGCACAAGACCTATGGAAGCTGAAATGAGACAAAATACCAGCATCGAAGTGGGGAGGTGGGTGGGAAGTCTAGCTGAGCAGCTATGGGTAGTCGGCAGCTGATCAGGAAGGAGAGTTAACTTTTCTTTAAAGGTGTGGTCCTTGGCAGGTGGAACACTCTTCAGTGGATGGTCACATATCCAAGAGTCTATAGGCAGAAAGAATTAGGTTTAGTGGGTTGAAAACATGAGTGAGCTCACAAAATTGCGTGGCGATGGAATGGAAGTGATTCTGAGAGAAACTGGGGGAGAGAACAAATATAATCGAAACACACAGGGCCCCATCCTTCAGGAGCTACAGGCAACTATGGAATGCTGAGAGTGGGAGAAATAGTTTTCCCCAGAGATGGGTTCCCTAATTGGTTATCCAATACAATTTGGCCATCCCTGAAATCGTAGACATACAAGTAAGACTAAACAGATGTAGCGAGTTGTTCACTACACATATATTTGTGTGTGTGTGTGTGTGTGTGTGTGTGTGTGTGTGTGTGTGTGTGTAACAATAACAAAGAAAACAAAATCTTGAATTTGAGGTAGAGAGTAAGTTGGGAGACGTAAAAGGACTTCTTGAGAAGAAAAGGAAAGGGAGAAAATGATGTAACTGTAGTTTAATTTCAACACATAAAAACCCAAAATCATATATCATATCATATATGAAATTCTCAAAAATGTAACAAGAAAACAAAACCTTTTTTTTAAAAAAAAAACTTTTCACAAAGGTTAAGTATTATTAGCGTAATAACAATAGTGATGATAGCTAATAAAGAGATCAGAGGTATAACATATGAATGGGTTGTTCTCAGATGGACAGTACATCATTCTGTGATGAGATTTGGGTTGTCAGTGTGATTGAGGTATACTACTTTTGGGATTCGTTGAGGCCAGGGATGCTCGATGCGTTGTGATAAGTGAGATGTTTCAACAGAGTGAAGGGTTGTCTTTTACCTCACACAGCAGTCTCATACAGGGGTAAGAAGTTGTGTCACATAGATATCCCCCAAGCAATCATGGTCACACAGGTAGTGGGCAGCAGAACTGTTGGACCCACTGACAGCGTCCTGCTGGGTACAGATGCCAGACATATTCAGCTCTGAGTGGTACCCTTGTGCGTTCATAAACTTTAGTTTTCTGACTCCACAGATAAATCCATAGTTTTTTTTTTTAATCTTCTCACCATTTTATAATCACTGAATTTCTTAAGAATGCAATCACTATGCAGCTGGAAGAAAACTGTTTTATTTTGCCCAGAGCTTTATTAAGAATTTTTCATGTTTGTTTTAGCCAGGGTCTTATCCATAAAGAGAGACCAAAAGGGAAAACTTGAATGCACGCTAGTGACTCCAGTGTCGAATTAGCTGGGAAGAGTGTGATGCATATGACAGTTATGGGAAGCTTCTCTGACAAGTGCACCAGCCTGGGTAAATTCCTTTGAATAGATCCAGCCTTTAGTATAAGACACACTAAGGACATCTGTAATCCTGGTGACGTGACTCTCGCTGAATGCCCCCATTTGCCTTGATCTTTCTTTCCTCCGGGACCACTTTTCCCGCCAGGATCTACTTGCCCAGCTAACTCGATCAAACACATTTCTGCAGTTTTAACCTGGGCCATTTTCTCTGGGATTTGAGTTTATAAACTCCTCTTAGCACACACACACACACACACACACACACACACACACACACACACACACACACACACACGCACACACACGCACACACACACTGGCAGCTTTAAGGTGAGACGAGCTTTTTCCTGGGCGGCTCTTCTCTGCAGAAACTGGCTTGTGGGATGCCCCTGGCCATTTATTCAGTCTCTGAACTCAAACTTTCTCCTCAGTGGTGTCAGAACAGATCAGTGTTCGCTAATATGATGGGATTGAATTTCTCCATTCTCGGGTTAGCGTGACACGCAGAGAATTGTTCAGACCCTGTGCTGAAGCCTCACTTTCAGACGCATGCGCTCTTTCTATAAAAATAACTCAGAAGTTTCCAGAGTGGGGTAGAGCGGTGGGATGAGTGGTTTTTTTGAGGTCCCCAGTGTTCACGTTGTAAATCATGTGGGGGCAGCCGACATTCTTCTAAATGGGTGGCTAAGAAATTGCCCTTCTTCCAGTGACTACCCAGTGTCTTGCTGCGGGCAAGTGCGTAGAGGTAATCACAAGCAGATGGGAACCCCCGGGCATAATTGCACTCTCTTCATTTATTAGAGAGCTCTGTGCAAGGGAAGGAGGAAAAGCCAGCAGGGTAAAAGGGCAGCTTTTGTGTCATTTTGCTGTTCGAGACAAATTGGATACAATTACAATTAGGACATAGGGGATGTGGATCCAGGAGCATTCATCTTCGAATATTGAATCTTAAGGTGATTCCCAGTCATGTGGTAAGATAAAAGGAGAATATTTTGAAAGTGTGGTCAGATGATAGCGAAGGTCTGAGGTTTTCTAATGTAATTTCCTTAACTGGGAGATTGCCTGAGAACCTTCTAAGAAATATCACATGATGCTTTGAAGAATTGTCCCACGTATCCTCAATATTTATCTTCTGTGAAGTTTTCCCACTTCACCTTCAAAAGAGAAAGAGGAGTATTTTTTTTTCTTCATTTCAGTCAGTTAATGAGACAGAACATTAAGACAAGTCATTCCGGGTTCTTAAAATCTGGAATTCAGAAGTTATTTTCTAAGCGGGTTCAGATCACAGAGACACCGGACGACAGGGAAAGACTTTAATTATCAATTCCCCTTCCCCAGTAAAACTCTTAGTTCTGTCTTCTCCTGGTATTTGCCTAGACCCCGACAAGCAGCTTTGCTCTTCTACTTTTGTGTGTAATAATATAAGACCTAATAAAATATTTCTAGACTGATTCAAAGCTTGTGAAACGATCCTACAGAAAACACAAGCAAAGGAAATACGTGAGGAGGCGATAGGATGAACAGAAAGTTCTTCCTGGTCATGTGAATACAGTGATGTGCTTTAAATAAAACAGAAGCTGAAAGTGACTATGTTTCAGCTCGGACCTCCTGTCTTCACTATGTGGAGTGTAACAGAATAAGTGAAAACGAAATCCTTTATTCAAGGATTAAATTAAACCTGTTATATACACAAAGAATTCATCTGGATATGTGTGTGTGTGTGTGTGTACTTGTGATTATGATAGCATCATCTCTCCTCACACACATCAAATCAATCAATACAATGGATTTTCTGTTGATAACAGCTTTGAGTCTAATGGAAAAAAGTGCGTTTATCTGATAAAACACAGCAGGTTACAGTTGCTAAGTGATTGCTTGATCTCACTGCCTCTTGCCTGGATTCTCTGGACTTGTTTTCTCAGACAAGCAGAATGGTAATGCCCTGTCTACTTCTGTCAGCAAGGTCATTCGTAGGATCAAGAACCCCCTGAAGCCCAAGGTCTCCACCGCAGCCTCCGAAAATTTGATTGCATTCCATCTGTCCTCGGATTCACTAAGGGGATGTCACACATTCTTTGATTACAGACACCATGCTTCTGTTTGCATATTGACTAATCTTGGAGGTTAAGGGTCACACTTAGCCTTGCCTTTATGTCTCTTGATGAGTGGACACACACCCTGCTTGTCCCAGGGCTGCTGTTGGTCACCTTCAAAATGAGAGATAGTTACATATTTAAAGAAATACAGTAACGCTTTGAGAATATCCTTGCTTTTTTTGGGGGGGGGGGTTCTGGATATCTTTGCACTTTCACAGCTAAGGATGGGTCAAAGCAAATCTTGCCCTCTGGGAGTTTCAGATACAAGCATCCTGTGCATGCATGTAGCTTTTCCTTTCAGGTTAAGTGACTCCCAGTTCCTAGGGTCGTGATTTATGGAGCCTATTTTCCAACTCTAATCATTTCACTGCTTTCCCCTGGAACATCTCCAAGTTCTCAATTGACTTATGTTTCAGGCTCCAAATGCTGTGGTATTGAAACACCGAGGGAAAGCAGTACCTTCATACTCTTATAGTCACTGTTCTTATTTGTACATAAATGCTTTTTCTCCTAATCAGTCTATAAATAATAACCAGGCTCTTTGTCCTAGCACTGAGCTTTGAAGTTTTGGGCCAACTGTAAATGATATTATAAGAGTGGAAAGGCTTTTTATGTCAATAAATGATGCTACCTCTTATCGGGCTTGGTTACATTAAATTAATTTAATGGCCCATCTGCTGTATGCATATAACAAGTTTAATTCTCATTCCACATTATACTGTAATGTTCAAAGAAGCAGAAAATGATCTAGTGATTTTTTTGTTTTATATACTTTCAAACTTTATTCTGACGTGTAGAATGTATTTTAGATCAGCTATCTTATTTTTCTCTGCAATATCACTAGAGTGATTTCAGTTAACACTACAATATTAATAGCATGTGCCAACTTAAACACAGTAAAGTGATATCCCTATAATGTGCCGGGTTTTTTTTGAGAGCATTCCTTGTTTGAGTTGATCATCATCAAAGTCATGGGAGTGAGGAACGGTAGGGAAAATCATCACACATGCACTTGATTCCAGGGCACAAGTAGGCTTCATGACCAACCAAAGCAGGGACTGGGAGATGGCTTTGGCCAGTGGTCCTCAACCTTCCTAAGGCTTTGAACTTTGAATACAGTTCCTCATGTTGTGGTGACCCCCCTCACCATAACATTATTTCATTGCTACTTCATAACTGTAATTTTGCTACTGCTGTGAATTGCAATGTAGATATCTGATATGCAGGATATCTGATATGTGATTCCCAAAAGGGTCAAGACCCACGGGTTAAGAAGCACTGGCTTAGGCAATCATGAGGACTCAGGCTCAATACTAGAGCACATTTTTTTTTAAAGCCTTGACTAGTGGCTCACATTGGCAATAGTGCTTTGAAAGTGAACAGAGGATGATCCCTGGGCTCAGTGACCAGCTTGGCCTACTTGGTGAGTTCTATGCCAATGAAAGACCCTGTTTCAAAAAATATTAAGGTTACTGATACTTAAGGAATGACACCTAGGGCATCTGAGGTTGATCTCTGGTTTCTGATGTCCATAGGCTCATGAACACATGTGCATGTAACCCCTCCCCCCCATGATCAGAGAAGCATTATAGTTAACAGGGAGCTAAATGTTCTGATTTGTGGTTTGGGTTTTTCCAGCAGATTTCCCCAAACCTTGGAAAAAATTGCACCATTACTAATATACAAGACTCCTAGATTAAAACTTTCACAGAAGCCAAAACAGGGTCATAAAAATTAAGGGATAGTACACACGCTATTTTAATGAAGAAATTTTTTGAACGCATATGATACTATGTAACATGAAAAAATTACCACCCTTAATATAATCAAAGGATGGATAGCAATAATTCTTCACAGATTATTGTAGATTTTGTAGTCTGGAAGAAAAGCAAGACATTAAAAATTTATGTTAGTCAAGTACTCTCCAGAGGAACAGAAGTAGTAGTGTTCTTCAGGGAAATATATTTATTAGGGAGAAATTGGCTTGCACAATACAGGAGGCACAGAAGTACAAGTTCAGCTTGTTGTAGAGGCAGGAGAGCTGGCATGTAACTGTAGTCTGAATCCGGAGGGCAAATCCAGGAAAGCTGTTGGGGCGGTCTGAGTACAAAGATGGGTGTTATGGTTTGAACATAAAATGCCCCCTGTAGGCTCACATGTTTGAACACCTGGTCCCCAACTGGTGTCTCCGTTTTGGGAGGTTTCGACACCTTTGGGATGGGTGCAGGCCAGCAGAGGTGGATCATGGGGCTGGGTCTTTAAGGTTCACGGCTCAGTCCATTTCCGGTATGCTCTTTGTTTCCGGTTGGCATCATGTGGAAACCAGTGGTGGCAAGCTCCTGCCTTTGGTGACCTAGCCGCTATGGGCTGTTCCCTCTGAATCACAAGCCCAAACAAGCCTCTCCTTCCGGGAGTTTCTCTTGTGAGACATTGTTGCCGTGATGAGAGTGGTAATGGACACAGTGTGTGTGTGTGTGTGTGTGTGTGTGTGTGTGTGTGTGAAATGAAACAAAACAAACAAACAAAAACAAGGCTCTCATTCAAGAATTGAGGCGTGAAGATTTTCCTTTTAGCTTTTCAGCTCTCATCAAACCCACTGGAGACTGGTGGCCTCACCCACTGTAAATCTACTGCTTTCTTCAGACCGCTGATTCAAATGTGAATTTCATCCAGAAACACTCTCTCTCTCATACACACACACACACACACACACACACACACACACACAAGAGTAACATTTAGCCAAATATCTGGGCACCCTAAATCCTGGCCAAGCTGATATATAAGTCTGCCAGCACAATCGAAAGAAACATGGTAGACATTGTTTTTCCTCCTCACAGGTTGTCCGTGTCTCTTCGACTGTGGTGTAAACTCAAAGACAGTGTCAAAATTGTAACATTTTGGTCTTCTGAGAAAACAAATCATGGCACATATGTAGGTTCTAAACTCTCTCTGACCAGGTGCCGACAGACTTATTTCTCAAGACAGAACTCTAAAGAAGCTACAAAAGTTAATACGGCCCCAGCATTGCTCATAATCTGATATTTTCTAGTATCATTAGGATAGATTTTCTTTGAATTGCATTCTTTTTAACGCACTGCACCAAACATGTTTAATACACAAGAAAAAAATCACAATTTTATTTTAATACTCAGTTTTTAAATTATTGAACTTAATGAATAATTCTTTTTTTCTGAAATGGTGGTGAAAATTTTGTCTATTTCTGTGGGAAAGATTGATTTTTCTCCTGTTTAAAAGACTTCCTTTGAGTGCTTTGACTTTTGTATATATTTTCATCATATTCATATCCTGTAATTCTTTCCAGACCTAATTCCATTACTTTACTCACCAAATGTGTTTTAACCCTTCGAGACAAATGTATGCTGCCCAAAATATTCTTGGGTGTGAACAAACTGTAATAATCATATATGAATATAATGTGTTGGGATCCAATCTATATTCCATTCTTTCCCATCCAGTTGTTCTATTCCTCCCTACTTCATGTTCTCTCTCTCTTTCTTCTCTCTCTCTCTCTCTCTCTCTCTCTCTCTCTCTCTCTCTCTCTCTCTCTCTCTCTCAATTTAATACGGAGTCAATTTAGTGCTGCTCATATCTACACGGGTGTGGGACCATCTACCAGAGTGTGGGTAGCCTCTCAGGGACCACATACCCAAAGAATCGACCCTTCTTCCCTCAGCAGCCATCAGCTGCCAATGGCTCCTCAGAAAGGGGTGGGACTCATGAGCCATGAGGAGCAAGCCAGTCAGCAGCACTCCTCCGTGGCCTTGGCGTCAGCTCCTGCCTCCAGGATCCTGCCTTGTTTGAATTCCTGTCCTGACTTCCTTTGATGATGAACAGTGATGTGGAAGTGTAAGCCCAATAAACCCTTTCTTCCCCAACTTTCTTTGTTGGTCATGAAGCCTCATCATAGCAATAGAAACTCTAACTAGGACACCTATTATTTATTATTTTCACTTGTTGTTTATGCTTTTGGGGTTATAGCCAGCAACAATAAAACAAAACAAAACAATGAACCAAAAATTCGTTTTCTAATTCAAAATAAAAAATAATTACTTGTGTTTTTTTCCCTAAAGAGTTTTTTTTGTTTTGTTTTTGGTTTTGTTTTTGGTTTTTTTGTTTTTCAAGACAGGGTTTCTCTGTGTAACAGCCTTGGCTGGCTATCCTGGAACTTTATCTGTTGACCAGACTGGCATCAAACTCATAGTTTTTAATCTTCTACTTGACTACAACCAACTTTACACTTATTTTGCACATGATATAAGGAAATGGTCTGGTATTTTTTTTATATGAATATTGTACTTCTTATTTCAATTTAGAAAACTAAATTTAGATTGTCTTTGAAAACAGAAACCCATTGAATTGTTTTGGTATTCTTATCAAAAATCAGTTGGCCATGGATGAAAGTATCAACATGGCATTCATGTCACCATGCTATCTACACTAACATCAGTGCCACCTTTACTATTACTCTAGCTTTGTAGTAAGTTTAAAATCAAGAAATACAAATCCTTCAAGTTTACTCCACTTTTTAAGATCCATTTGGCTGTTCTCAAAGTTTTAAATTCCTGTGTAGATTTTAATATATTGTTATTTTGTATGTAACACATGGACTTCTCCCCCCTACAAAATAAGGATTTTAATAGTGATTATGTTGGTTGTGTTAATCATTCTGCAGGTAAGTATAAAGAAGTTTTGTACTCTAATCATAAGTCTTTTAATTTATGGATATGAGATGCATTCTCAATTATTTAGGTTTCTAAAATTTTTTCATTAAATACAATTTTGTATTTTTTAGAGTACAAATTGTGTACTTCTTTTTATTAAATTCACTGTTTTATATTTTGTTGTTCTTTTAAGTGGGATTATGTTCTTAATTTTAAAAATCCTTTCATCTCTATTAAATGTAATAAAACTGATTATTGTTTATTGATGTTATATCCTGGAACCTTACTGAACATTTTTTAACTTTATTTTTATTTATTCTTTATGTTGAAAGACATTTTTAATGGATTCTTAGGATTTTCTGTATACAAAGTTGTGTGAAAAAACACTGCGAGACAAACATCTTAAAATGAGGAAAGATTTATTTTTATTTGGTTTAGAGGTCTCAGTGTATAATTTGTCTCCATTCTGGGTTTGTGTTAAGCTGAGCGTCATGGCAGAGAAGGTGTGAGAGCTGACAGCTGGCTTCCTGGCAGCCAGGAAGGAGATGAAGGGAGGTGGGAGGGATATGGATGGGAGGTAGGAGAGAGAGAAGAAAGAGGAGGGAAGAGGAGAGAGAAGAGAGGGGAGCAGGGAGGGAGGCAGAGAGAGACAGAGACAGAGAGAGAGAGAGAGAGAGAGAGAGAGAGAGAGAGAGAGAGAGAGAGAGAGAGAGAGAGATTTTCTTCAGTTATGTTTTGCCTCAGTAGATGCATCCACTAATAAGATTAGTGCCCTCTTGATCCAATTGCATTCCAAGAACCCCGGCTCCATGGGGATCAAACCTTTAAAACCTAAGCATTTGGGAAACGTTTTATAGCCAAACCACAGAAAAATCATATCATTCGTTAATAGAAATAGTTTCACTTCTCTCCAATATTAATATTTTATTATTTTTCTTGAATAAAGTCATCTAATCTAATACTGAATCTACAATGGCAGGCACTGTTTCTTGATGGGCTCCTGCTCTTCAGGGGAAAGCCTTTAGTTTCTGTGGTTAAGTGGGGTGTTAATTATAATGTTTTCATAGATATTGGATTCTCGACCAATGTTGTCATTTCTCTACTTTAAGTATATAACTGTCTTTCAGTTATCATAGTTTCTGATAGTAAGTCAGCTCTTTAATTTATTGAGGGTTCCTTGAATGGGGTTACTCTCTTTTCTCTTGATTTCAGTATTGTTTCTTTGTCTTGGACTCTAGGCCATGATGTCTGATTATATATACTTGGAATTAATTGGGTTTGCACTTGAATTTTTACTTGTAATTAATTGGGGTTCTTTGATATATAGATTAATATTTTGCATCAGATGTTTAAATTTACCAACTATTATCTTAAAAAGTCATATATTACATTTGTATCATTATAGACTGATAACTCTATGACACATGGACCTAGCAGTATCACACAAATTAGTCTTCAAAATTTTCCTGTTTTTCAGACTGTTTAGATTTTGTTGATTTATCTTTGGAATGATTTAGCTTTTTAATCTAAAATTATCTATTGAGGCTGCCCAATAAAATGTTCATTTTGGCCATAATTTTCATCTCCAGAATTCTATTTGATTTTTTTTTACTATCTACTTCAATTTTTATCTCTATTAATGTTCTATTTCGATGGGCATTTGTCGACACAATTCTTTTTGCTTCTTTAAGTGTGACTTTCACTTTTTGAACATATATGAAGTAACATTTTGGAGGCAGCATATTATAGCTTCAGCATTTTTACATTCCAAAAAGCAATGCATTTATATGATTTTATTTTCTTTTTTATGGGTCACATTTTGTTTTTCTCTGTTTTCACATTTTTAAATTGAAAATGGGAAATTTTAGGTAATATACCATTGTGATTCTGTATCCTGAGTCTATTCCCTCTCTAGGCTTTTTTATTATTATTATTATTATTATTATTATTATTATTATTATTATTATTTACTACTATTATTGTTGTTGTTTTTACATGCACAGTGAATTTTCCAGTCGATTTTAGTAAAATCTCTTTATCCCTTGGTGTATAATGTCTGATTGCTTTGCTCTTTGGGAAGAAGAAAATCAATGTCTGCACTACTCTTTGCCTTCCTCTTTCCCTGATCATACTATGGAGTTTCTGTCTTTCTGTGTCTACTGTCATCAAAAACTGCTACATTGAACTAATGGCCAACTTATTGCTCTAGCATGTTTGACCACTAACTGGTTGGAATTATTCCAAAGTCCCATTACAATAACCTTGGTACCATTTATAGGAGTAAGCCTTTGAGAGCAGTTTTGGGGAAGGCTCTTTTTAACTGGTTATCACTATTAAACTTCTAGGTAATATAATATTTTAACTTACTGCTTTTATAAAAATACCATTCTCCTTCGAATAGATTAATAGCCAGACTGTCTATTGCTTTTACATTGTCTTTGGAATGGAAGTTGTCTGTGCTCTGCTCTAAATGAAGTCATTATCTTAGTGGTATACATATATATGACTCTCTCTTCGTGAGGAGCTCCCATCCCCTGTTTGCATCACTGCTGTGGATATGTAGGTGAGGACAGTGGCCTGATTTTCTCTGTATGATGCCTCTGCTTTGGAGAAGGGATGTTGGACTGGGATGACGGTCACCTTTGCTCTTGGCATGGAAATTTTACACTATAAATGAACTTAGGTGAGAGCGTTCAGGAACTGTCATCTTTATCACTCCATGCCTAGAGTAGACTATCATCTGAGTAGGGGTTGAGTATTCCCAGATATCTCAACTTCTCTTGCCTTCAATAGAGATTCACAGCAGAGCTAGAGAGTTTAAAAATGCTGATATCCACATCTTTAAGAGGAGACACTATTGACTTAGACTCAGAGATAATGGGACAGAGATGAAATCCTGAGTTCTTGGCTACATCTCCCTTGAGTAGAGCTTGGAGCAAGTCAGTCTGGTAAATGAGAGGAACATGCTGTGCGGCTCAAACATTACAGATTCATTTTTTCTTAAAGATATTTAGTATATTTTCTCAATAAAGGAGTCTTCAGTTGCTGCGTGCTCTCTGAACTGCTTCTAGAGGTGTTTTAACAATTGACTAATTTCCAATAGTTACGGTTATCTTACCGAAGAGAGCGTCATGGTGTGGCATGTGCTGCCATTCTAGATCAAGATAACCCTGTTGTTCTTAACTTCAAGATAAATTAGGAAGCTTAATTGGCCCTGGGAGATGAAATCCTAGAGCAAGAGTTGTGGTGGTTATTTATTGTGCCAATTTTAAAAACCAAAACCTCACAATGGTGCGATGCCAGCTAGGGGTGGAACAGCTTGCCAAACCATACAAGACATCCTCCTACACAGATCTTCTTCTTGCCAATCATTTCAAATGAATTGCTATGTTTTGTACTATCAATATCTTCACTCATTAAATTATCTATCTCTTCCCTGTGGGCATTTTAGTTCGCAATCCTTCATAATGAAACATCTTGGAGTTAGCTTGAACAGTGCGACCTTTCACACAAAGTGTATTTTGTTCACCAAACAGCTGCTTCTCACCTTTGCGTTTGGGCTCCACTGATCCTATGATTTGTTTGCTCCAGCACTTATTGTCTCATATCATTCAAAAATAGGTCAATAATATTTAGTGAGTGTTATCTTTTGAACTGCATGATAGTAACTAGGTATTTCTTGCTGTCCCCTTTGTGACTTTTTAAAGGATTTGCTATTCTCTTTAGCGTCTCCCAATTTTATAGAAATTTGTGATACCAGCCTTCTTGGAAGGTTGGCCTTCTGATTTGTAGAGTTCACTGCTGAGCAACACCAATAATGCCTCTTCTTCTTCAGCAGCCCACAGAGCACCCTCTGAAGTCTCGAATACTAGCCATCAGGGAAGATGTTTCCAGCTTTATCCAAGCTTGCTTTCTCTGTATCTTGTAACCAAGGTGTGTGGTATTTGAAAGATGGTCTTATCTTCTAGATCTGGCAGGAAACCAAGAGGATTGGCAAGAGCCTGTCTTGTATTGGGGTTACTGGGGCTTCGGTGGTCCACTCTTGTGGGGAAAAAAGTCTCACACCTGGGAATGGGAACTACATTCAGTAACCCTCTAGCGTTGTAGGGCTACTCCCTTTATTCCATCTTTTGTATTTACTTTTATTAATTTGCGTTACAAGATAGCAGCCTTCCATATGGCTTCTTTATGTCTCCTTGTCCTGATTACCTCTCCGCACCGTGCCTACCTTCGTCTTCTCAATTCCTTTGGCTTCTTCCCGATTTAAGCTTCCTGCCCACAGTATTTCCCCTCTTTCTTTTCTTTTTACCTACATTCTACTATCTCTCTGTGATAAGTCATCCCTCCCATGCGCCTTCCTAGTTTTATTAGATCCTACAGGTAGTCTATATTAAACAGAACTAAAGACTTGAAGCTAGGATCTGTAAATGGGAGACAATATTTGTCCCTCTGGGCCGTGATTACCTCACTCTGTATACTTTTTTCTAGTTCTGTGTATTTTCCTGCAAATTCCATTATTTTGTTTTTCTTTTCAGTTGAATAAAATTTTCTTGGGATGTGGACTAGATGTTCAGTATCTATTCATCAGTTGTCGGTTAGTTATCTAGTTAGGTCTATTCCCTAGTTATTGTGGATAATGCAACAATGAACATGGCCAAGTATCTGTGTAGTTAGATTTAAAATCCTTTAGGTAAATGCCCAGGAGTTGTATAGCTGGAGTATATGGTAGTTTCATTTTTAGTCTTTTGAGAAATCGCCAGACTGTTTTCTAAAGTGACTGCACTAGGTCACATTCACAGCAACAGCGTGTAAAGGTTCCCCTTTCTCCATATCCACACCCGCAATTTGTTTTTATTTGGTATTCTTCATGATGGCCATTTTGACTGGGGTGAGGTAGAATCTTAAAGTGGTTTCAGTCAACTTTTCCTATTGGCTAGGGATATTGAACACTGTTCTAATTGTTTCCTCGCCATTTGTAGTTCTTCTTTTGAGAACCCCCTGTTTCGTTCTGCACCCCATTTTTGAATTGGATTGTCTGTGCCCACCTATGCAGCAGTGGCTTAACTTTTGTGAGGGTAGCCAACAACACTCTGGCTGGATTTTAGACCTGCCCTAAGGCAGGAGACTCATTGGTACTGTAACCTTCAGGTGACAACCTAGACCTGGAGAGGTTGTAGGTCTGGGTTAAGAGCTTATTATTGTTATTTAACTAAATTGACATAGCATCAAACTGCCTTCTGAATATTTACGCTTGTGTCCATAGACAAAAGCTGCTCCTAACCTGAGTCAGAGATGTCTCCCCTTACAGAGACTCCTGACTACCCAAGAAACCAAGAATAAGTGATGGTTGTGGGCTTAACCTTAAACAAGACATTTATACTACCTTCTCCAAGCCTCAGGGAACCTGAAGGAAGAGGGGTTAGAAAGTCCGTCAGAGCCAGAGGATAGGGTGAATGTTGTACAATACTGTTGTCTAGAGTCAATATAAACATTGCAATCAGTTCACAACTCTGTTATCTACAGTGGGCCCACACAAGACCATACATTTAAAGTGTATCAGCAATCAATCAGGAAGGGATTGGGGCTCATGAAACTCTACCTTTTACTGCTGACCTAGTAATAGATTTGAGGAGATGGGAAAAGCCTTGTCTTTATTTATGTACCCACACTGAGTCCACTGGGCTCTAATAGATAGACCCATACTCATGGTCACACAGATGGGCCTGCTTCAATGATGTGATTCACAAAATAAGACAAATATATGTGAGCATGAGAGTGATTTGTGGAGAGGAGGGACATTGGACAGGAATCATAGGGAGATGGGAAAGAGTGGGGGAAGTGAGTGGTCAGTATATTCTATAAACATGTATGAGATTGCCTATGAATAAATTTAATTAAAAACAAACTATATGACTGTGTTGTCTATGTAAATTAAATTCTATTTAAATTAAGTCTGTGTAAAAAAAAGAAATTAGTAATACAGGACTACACACATGCATAAATAGGATTTATAGGTTATCTATTAAACTAGAGAATATAGCATTTGAAACAGTAATCACTGCTTTTCCCCCTGCCATTGAAGTCTTACTTTTGTGCTGAAATTTCAAAATCTCAATAACTAGGTACTCCCAAAAAATTGGTTATATACTGTGCACTTGAAATTTCTTGTTTTTGTTGAATAAGATTATTTCTTAAAGGCTCAAACATTTTCTTTCTAATTTATTTAACTGGTATATGAATTCTCCTTTCAATAAGATAACTTAAATTCTTAAAAATATTTATCCTGTTATAACTAATGGAGTGATATGTTTGACACATAAGAACACTGTAGGAGGCCTGAAGAGATGGCTTAGTAGTTACTAGCATGTACTGCTCCTGCATCCCAGTACCCTTATCAGGCACCTGAAACTGCAGCTCCCAGTGATCCAACGCCCTCTTCTGGCCTCTGAGAGCATCTGCACTCATGTGCACATACTCCCCTAATATAATTAAAAGTTACAAAAATAGGCCGGGCGGTGGTGGCGCACGCCTTTAATCCCAGCACTCGGGAGGCAGAGCCAGGCGGATCTCTGTGAGTTCGAGGCCAGCCTGGTCTCCAAAGCGAGTTCCAGGAAAGGCGCAAAGCTACACAGAGAAACCCTGTCTCGAAAAACCAAAAAAAAAAAAAAAAAAAAAAAAAAGTTACAAAAATAAATGCTTTAAAAAAGAATATGCTAAAACTGTTTATTTGAAAAACACTTGTTGATATCCTGTCTCCGTTTCAGTATCAGCAGCCATCAGAAATGATAACGATAATAATACAAAATACTAATGATAAATCAATCAGACTTAGGAAATGACCTATTTTAGGTCATACCATTTATTAGGAACATGGTATAACCACTGGTTCAATGACCAGAGAGTCAGATTTCCATCTTGATGGATAGAACATAGAATATTCCAACTGGGAAAAGGCCAGATCAAGTTGATGTGCGAGTGTAGAGAGATGGAGACAATTGCTTATGGGGTGTAATTCTTAAAGGTGTTTGGTATTATTCATGGACCCATACTTCTCCATCAAGAAGATGAAAGATTCTTAATTTTGGAACTTGAACTGACTATGAAAATCAGGTGAACTGTTTAAGGGTGTGTTCCACGGTTTGCATGTCAAAGATGAAGTTTGGAGGAATGAAAGCCTGGGCGTGAGAATCATCCAGACAAGGTATTGAGTCCAGTCCTGCCTGCCATGTACCAGATGTGTGACTAGACCAGCATTGCCCCTCTGTGAAACAGAGATAACAGTGATAACGTTGTTAGAGGAAACAAGGAACATGTAAAAATAATTTAGTACAATTCCAGGAAAAAAATGAATGCCAATAAAGACCGACTCTTCCAGTGGCAACCAACCCTATCAGTTCCACAGCAGCTGTGATTCCCTGCACCAGGGCTGTCAATAGTCAGTCATGCGTGGAGAGGGGGCCCAGGTGACCTTGCCACTTCCTGGACAACTATTGGCTATTGATGGATGCTGAGAGAGGAGGAGTCAGGGTCTTTAGTTGTGTGCCCATTAATGAGCTCCTCAGGCTCCAGTGGCTAGGTCCACACTCAGGGCCGTAGCACTGCCCTGGCTAAACTCAAATTCAGTGGGACACACACACACAGAGACACACACACAAATATGATCATGGGCAAGGGGCTTGTAGGGAGCAGAGTTGATGAGGGTCGGAGAGAGACAGAGAGGGTGGAGAGTAATCAGAAAGCAACTTTGTTTCATTTTAGTACTCATATTTTATAAATAGCAGATCACTAATAGTAAACGCTTTATAATAAATGGAAATTTCAAACGTGTCAGTGTATGAACAAAAATACCCGCAGCAAATTTTGCATATCATTCCTGTAATCCACTTGAAGCTTATTGACCAAATCTAAGCCCATTAGTCCTTTTCTAATACGTTTGGGCTCAGCAGGAAACCCATGGATTTCTTTCTATTTGCTGACTTGTGACCATAGTGAAATCAAGCATTATCTAGAAGATGTTGAGTGGAGGGGAAGGAGTCCATTCTTCTACAGTACAAAGATTAGCTCCTGTACACGTGTAAGGAATGGTACTGTCTTAGGACTTGTGTGGACTAATGTGGGACGCTATGGTCAGTAGCCATGTATTATATTGAACATGGGAAAGCCAGCTACAACAGTGGAGGAAATGAGGTTTTTTTTTTTTTAACATTAGTTATATTTGATTAATTAGAATTTAAATAGCCACATATGTAGAATATCTGGTGTGATGGTGTGTTAGACTATATCAGATACCTGAGGTAACTTACAAAGAGAAACATTGATTTTGGCTCCTGGCTGTGGAGGTTACAGTCCATGATTGGCTGACTGTTTCTTTTCAGCTTACAGAAAGGGGCACAGCATGGTGGGAGGGAGGAAGTGGTCAAAGAAGGTACTCATGTCATAGGCAAGAGGTGGCAGAAATAAAGAGGAAGCGAATCCCACTTAATACTACACTCGCTGTGGTGGGGGGGAATCAGTCAGTAAAATGCTTGCTGTGCGAGTCTGTGGACTTAAACTGGATTTTCAGAAGCCATGTGAAAGAGCCTGGTGTCGGGGCATGTGCTTGTAATCTCAGGGGTGGGGAGGTGGAGACAGGCGGCTCCCTGAGGCTCACTGGCCAGCCAGCCTAGCCTAGTTAGTCCGTGAGCTCCAAGCCAATGAGTGAGTGATCATGTCTCAAAACACAAGGTGAGTAAGGAGTGAATGGCACCCGAGGAATGATAGCTGAGGTTTATCATTGTTTTCACATGCATCTGTACACATGTGCACATGCACACACTTGCAAAAGCATATGTGTATATACACACATGCACACACACACACGAACACTCATACACACACACACACACACACACACACACACACACACACACACACACATATGCATTTCATATTACCTAAAGATCTTTCTTGAGGCTCCAGAGCTTAACGTTCCTACAGTCTACAACAGTACCCCGGTATAGACCAAACTCCCAAGATTTATCCCTTTGCAGTATACTTTCGAGCTAAACTATTGCAATTAGAAAACACAGGCAAAACAAATCTTTTTCACATGTATGTGATATGCCTCCCTTTACAGTTACTCTTCACTCATTGGCCAGTGGGAGAGTTAAATGTCTACCTGGCTTTGACAACACACACATTCATTCTGATCTGAAGTCTCTCTGTCTCTGTCTCTCTGTGTCTCTGTCTCTGTGTCTCTTTGTCACTCTGTCTCTTTCTGTCTGTCTCTGTCTCTCTGTCTTTCTCTGTATCTCTGTCTCTGTCTCTCTGTCTCTCTCTGTCTCTCTCTGTCTCTCTCTCTGTCTCTCTCTCTGTCTCTCTGTCTCTCTCTCTCTCTCTGTTGTATGGTAAAAGAGGCCTGAGATGTTGAGAAAATTATTCAGATAAAATTTTCTTCCAAATAATCCAGTCCCCAGCAGACTAAAAACTCTTCTGGTGGTTGATCTTGAAAAAATATTTTAATAAATATTCAAATCACTTTAAGTGTTTGGGTCCTTATAAACTTACTAGCAGAGTTCTGCATCTAAATCTAATTATCTTCCTCAGAATAAGTAAGCATAGAACTAAATTATTCAGTCTGAACAGAACTGGACTTCTGATGCATTTTCTTTGAGGAAAATATCAAAGCCTTAAAATTTTGTCCTCTTTGCTAACATTCCCAGAAGATGGTCTTTAATGACATTTTCCCCACCTTTGCCGGAGAAAAACGATGCGCACACAGTTTTTCTTTAATTGCTTGATGGCCTTAGAATACAGTTTAGATAAAGTTTTCAAGGATTTAGGGGATGGTCTTGGAACATAGCTTGCTAGGGAAAGATCACCACCAAGGCTCATCCTCCTGAGCATCATTAGAGAAGCAATCTATGAGAGAAGCCTCCCTCACTGGCCAGTGGAACAGTTAAGTGTCTATCCAGCTCTGGCTGCACACGACCGCATTCTCATCGGAAGTCTACTGCTCTTTGATTTCATCAAAAGACATATTTGCATATGGGCTGATAAGGCACCTTGGCACCAGGACCGTGGAATTTGTACAGGCACAGATCTGGCACAGGCCTGCTGAAAACTCAATTATGATTTATGTCTATGCAACAGAATTTTCTATTGATTACTTGCCAGGACCATGATAAAGCAATGTTAGGCTCGAAGCCAATCCTTCCCTGCCATAATCTTTCCTCAGGTTTTATACTCTGTGCCCTTCCTTGAGTTTTTTGAACATTTGTGAACAACAATGGTTCAGAAAAATAAAATGAACCTTAGATATGCAAATTTGTGTACGACAAAAGACCCTATTCTTAGTGTTCAAAGTTGAGTTTGTAGCTAGCTTTCCATTATTTGGGATTTATCCAACACCTGCTCACGTGTATCACACTGCTTTAAATTTTGTAAAATGTGGAAGAAATGGAACCCATTGCTCATGCTTTGAAGTGTTTGCTCATGGAAACCTGGGAAAGCAGGCTATCTTGAAATGAAGTTGCTGGTAATGAAGCAATCTCCTAATGTGGATATGCTGATCCTGCTGGGTGAAGGGAGGTGATGGTCAGAGCGAGTTGAAAGTAGCCTGCAAGTCTGCTTAGTTATGATTCTCAAGGGTGTTAGAAACAAAATAATCATAATAGGCTTGAAAGAATATAAAATAAGAGCCATTAAGGGATTACCTGGGAGGAAAAAATCCTGTTTTCTGACCAGCAATATCCTGTTGAGAGAGGGAACATGATTTCTCACTGTTACAAATGAAATCTTTACTTAAAATATAGTACTAGCCCTGGTATAAGTATTTACATATCTGAATCATTTAAATCCCACAACACTCCTGTGAAGCAAATGCCATTATAATCTTCATTTTACAGATGAGTTAACTGAAGATTAGAGAGATGATAAAAGACTCGTTGAGTATTCTACAGCTCGTAGGGAGTAGTGTTGGGATTTGTACTGGCTCCATGATTTAGAACATAGGTTCTGGTCCCGTAATCTGGCTTGAGATGGTGGTTCTTGCTCCAGGATCCAGCTCCTAGGCAGTGGTACTAGTCTCACAACCCAACAGTCAGGTTCGTGGTTCTCAATCTGGGGTTGCAACACCTTTGGGGGGTGGAACAACCCTTTCACAGGGGTATCCTGA
Organism: Peromyscus californicus insignis; assembly: GCF_007827085.1. NCBI lineage: Eukaryota > Metazoa > Chordata > Mammalia > Rodentia > Cricetidae > Peromyscus > Peromyscus californicus. The sequence continues at coordinate 27,893,403 of NW_026294492.1, read as the reverse complement.
GACCATTGGTAAACCCAGATATTTCCATTATGATTCATAACAGTAGTTTAAAAAGAAAAAAAATTAAAGTAAAACTATAGTTATGAAGAAGCAATGAGAATCATTTTATGGTTGAAGGGGGGTCACTATAACATGAGGAACTGTATTAAAGGGTCGCAGCATTAGGAAGGTCGAGAACCACTGTGTTACATAGTTTTGCTGGTCTTATGATCTAGGACCTAGGTAGTGGTGATGCCCCCATGATCCAGCTTATGTGGTGCTAGAGTTTGTAAGCAGACCTCATTGATTCAGGCTCTGTGCTATCAGTCACAGCCCCACAGGGCCTCCTTTCTGTAGAGAAGAGACAGATGCTTACAGGAATGACAAAGTGATTGGCCTTTGTTGGGGTGAGAAGCATAGGGTCATTGTTCTTGTTCTTTAGCTTAGGGGCACTTGATCTTGGGTAGGTGAAGTGTCTAGAGCTTTAGGAGTCTGTTCTGAAGAATCTTCCTTGGCCTTGCAGAATAAGCCAGAGAACATTGTGTTATGGATTGAACTGCATCCTCAAAAACAGATATATAGAAGTCCTACACTCTGCATCTCAGATGACCTCATTTATAAATGGAATCTCCACAGATATGATCAAGTTGCCCTAGAGAATTCATGCAGGTTGAGAGTGGTTTTCAAGTGGGTGTGGTGGTCTCATCAGCCAATGACTAAGTTCCTCAGAGGTTACCTCTTCTTCATGTATCCATAGAGAATAGAAAAACCTAAAGATCTTCAGTGAGGTTAACGAGGTAGCACATGAAATTAAAAAAAAAAAACATTTTACAGGACCACTTGGAAACATATACAATTAAAAATTAAGAAATTTGATATTATCTCAAAAAAAGCTATCCTTACATAGAGATGTCAAAGTCTGAATGAGGCTGCTGTATCAGACAGTGGGAGTTTACATTCTTTGAACATCCAAACCCATTCAAAGACACCTTCTCACCAAATTCTCACTGCTTACATTTTAATAATTTTATTTTTTATTTCACTCTTTGACAGTGTCATATATTTATATTTTAGTCATTTTCTAATCCCATTACCCTCTCTCATCCCCCCCCCTCTCCTGTGGAAACCCTTCTTCCCAACTCGATTTCCCACTCTCATTGATACTCCAGTCAGAACTCCACTCCACTGGATAAATAATATAAATTATTCTACATTCTAAAAGGAAAAAAACAAACACCTATTCCATGCTGCAGCCTTTATTTATTGAGCAATGACCCTAAAATCAATCTCTGGTGGTCAAGTCATAGACTTCATTTCACAGGCCAACACTGTATATGAAAACCCAGAGTCCTTTGCCTCCAACCCCAGCTTGCTTATATCCTCTGTGGTCATTTAGGAAAACCTGGGTAACACATCACATTGCTGCTGCATTTATGGGCAGTTCCTTCATCTTTGGCCCTATGTTCAAAGTTTGGCTGATTTAAAAGAGTGAGCTCAAGTTAGCTGGAGCCCTAGGTACAGATATTTATACAGAAGTAACCCTGTTGTGATTTTGCTTGGATCAGAGCCAATTGAAACAGTTCTTTGCCACGGCAGTCTATTGCCATTGGGGTTACAAAGGATTGTGTGTAACTTTCTGTTTTCTAAAACTTGGCTCTTAATGATCTCGTTGAGCTGACTTCAACCCTTCCTTCTGCTGGCACCGAGAAGAAGAATAACAAAACCATTCTTTCTAACATGAATATTATGGGCGCTATTTTTCAGATAAGGCGTGGCTTTAAAAGGTCTCTGACCCGCTGGCCAATTATTGTCCAAAGAAAGAAAGAAAGAAAGAAAGAAAGAAAGAAAGAAAGAAAGAAAAGTCACTGATATGCCTTGTATCCTTTTTGTCTTTATTCTTTCTGTTTCCTAACAAGTTATTGTTTGTCATAGATGTTCTCATATTTAGTTGGCTGATAAATAACAAACAACCACATGAACTTCCTTCTATTTCCTTGATGTGAATGTTACAATGTTTTAAAAACAATTATTTTGTGTTTACATATGTGCACGTGTGTGTTCTATACATTGCTGTGTGCTTGGTTGTGTGTGTGCATGTGTGTGTGTGTGTGTGTGTGTGTGTGTGTGTGTGTGTGTGTATGTGTGTGTGTGTGTATAAGTCAAAAGTCAACTTTGGGTGGCATTTGGAGATTTCTGCTTTATTTTTTGAGACAAGATCTTGGCTAGGATATGAGGCTTCACATGTGTAGGTTAATATGGCAAGCAAGCACCAGGATCTTTCTGTCTCTATCTCCCTAGAACTGCAGGTGGGCACATCGTGCCTGGATTTCTGCATGGGAACTCATGACTGAACTCAGATTCTCATTCTCTCACAGAAAACACTTTATTTATAGATCTTCTCCTGCCTTTGGAATTTTCTCTTGAAATACATACTAGAACTATCCTGCCCAAACCTAAAGATGCCAGTGCTCTGCTGATGTTTTATTTTGGCCACCACAGATAACTTCTTGCCTTTGTTGGTGAAGGCTAGTCCTATTTTGCCATACCAAAAATGGGGTAGAGTTTTGGGGCCTTGACTATGTATGTTTAAAATAATTAATTATTTTTCCCTTTAAAAATGTGCCTATTTCTTAAGAGTAAGAGCAAGAAAGGATGTAGATTCGAGTGGGTGGGGAGGTGGAGAGGATCTGAGAGGAGCTGGCGGGGGACACCATCATCAGAATATAGCATTTGGAAAAAAACCTATTTTCAATTAACAAAAATTCATCCTAATACTTCTTGCCAGTGCTTTCTCTATTCAAGTAAGGTAAGGTGGTAGCTCAGCTGTCTGTTAGATATGCACTTTAAAATTTCTTTTTTTTGTTTTTTTGAGACAGGGTTTCTTTGTGTAGCTTTGCTCCGAACTCGCTTTGTAGATCAGGCTGGCCCTGAACTCACCGAGATCCGCCTGCCTCTGCCTCCCGAATGCTGGGATTAAAGGCGTGCACCACCACCGCCTGGCAAGATATGTACTTTTCTGTACTTACTAGCTTTTGCAGAATATCTTGACTCCTAGCCAATCTCTGGGGTCTGCCTAGGCATTGAACGATGAGCTCAACGGCACAGCACACAGTTGTTCTTTGTGTAATTGTCACATTGACCCACAAGCTTGTCATTACACAATGTTAATTAAAAGCTAGCTGAAACAATATTTGGAGAGTTTTTTTTTGTTTTTTAATTTTCTTCCGTTATTCTAAATGGTGTGTCTGAGCACAGCTGATCAGAGGTGGCTGGAACACTTGTTGCTGCTCTGTTGGCCATTTCTGCTATCTCCCTTTCCTTTTCCAAAGGGCGTCTTCTCCTGACTGGTGCTTGTGAATGTGCCCTTAGCAGGTATCAATAGTCAACTTAATACGCTGCCCACGGATCTCAGATGAAGAATAAAGGAACTGTCGTGACTGTTTATCACATCACCCATTTATGGGAATCCTGGACAATGTCCCTGTACAGTTGGACTACCAGGAATAATTAGACTTCCCCAGGAACTATAAATTGTTAGTGTTTCATGGGAACAGAGTTATGTAACTGATAAGACTTTGCTTCTCACGTTGGCGGCCAGATCATGTAGAGCTAGTTTTATGGCCCACCTGTGCGTATGTGTGGGGCACTGTGTATGCATCATTAGACTCACGCTTGTGTGCATCTCATCTCCAGTCTTGTTTTACTCTTTCCTCCTGTTCTATTTTTAACGGATGCTATTGTATTATCTTCCAGGTGTCTTACTATAAACTGCATCACATCTTTCCAGGAATAGATAAAAGTATAAAAATAAGCATGTATACCTAAATTGATCAATTTCAAATGGGGTCTGCAGGGAGTATTGCATGCACTGGTGAACAGGACATGGGGATTCTCGATGCAGAGGATAATACAAAGAAACACAGATAGGGAATGGATGTGGTTTTGATGGGATTAGAATTTGAAAAATGAAAAGACTCAACTTCCTTATCAAAGTCAAGTCAATGTATAGCAGAGCTGCCCAACTGAGAGCACTAAACTAGAACATGAGAAAAGATGCACTACTTTAAAATGAAACTGCTCAGCCTTGATGCAGGGGGGAGGGGCTAGATCCAGCCTCAATGTGGTAAGCCAGCCTGTGTTGACTACCCAAGGGAGGCCTTACCCTCTATGAGGAGGGGATGGGGGTCGGATGGAGAATAAGGGGGGAGTGGGAGAAAGGGAAGGAAGGGGAGCAGGGGTTGGTATGTAAAAGGAAAGAAAAAAATTTTAAATAAAAAAATTATAAAAAATAAAACTGCTTTTAATGTTTCTCAGTATGATGAATTTTATTTTATATATAAATACGTGAAAATATTTTCAATGATTCACACTGGAGTAGAACCTACTGAATCTCCAAGGGGGCAGGAAGATCATTGAGATAAGAAGATCTTACCAGTACATTGGTGTTTAATACAGCTTTGTTTACTATTTCAATACTTCAGAAATAGGTGATAGCATTGTTTCAATTTTATGCATGCCTTTTTTACAGACTACGTGTAGATCTATTTTAAGGACAGATACAACAAAACAGTATCGTTTTGTGAAATTAGGTATAAGTTGGAAACTCAGGTGAATAATTTATGGAAATCAAAGATAAGAAGCATTCTGTCTGTTCTACTTACCTGGAAATTTCTAAGTCTCAAGGCTCCATTTTCGTTGGGTGTTTTCACGAGGTTAAGGGCCAGCAGACTAGGGCTCTATCCTGACTTTTCAGCTTCTTGTTCTGCATACAGTAGAGAACCGGTGAAGCACATTAAGATGAGTGAAGGACATACAAGTGGGGTGTGGTCTGTATATCTGCAATCAAGATGAAGTTTGTTTTGTCTTGGAGAAATAAGAATGACAATTTGGCTTGTTCCCCATTTGGAAAGTATAGGCTAAGATACAATGCTTTGTTGACTCAATATCTCAGAAAACAGTTGAATGTTATTTTTACAGATAATTTGAAGATCTACTTGCCCTCCACAGTGTGGAGCCTACACTGTGGAGAACCCGTCCTTCTGTTCTTAGAATAAGGAATTGTGGTGTTGGGGAGATTTGAAGACCATCGATTCCAATGACAGAAAGATGCTATCCACTCACAGAAATCACCAGAAGCATTTCTGTCAAAGCTATGGTTCCGGTGCATTAGCACACTCACTCTGGAGACTGATGGCTTCTGCTAGAAGTATGGTTCATATATAAGATGAGGATAATAATTCCTACCTCATAGGGTTATTTGGAGAACATGATGAAGTGATAAATGCAAACAGTGTAGCATAGTGTTTGTGACTCTCCATCATGCTTCCAAACCAAGGCCAAGTTTTATTACTAGGAGGTCAAGTACAACTACCGTAAGAGTCCAAAGTCATGATTCCATGTAAACAATATCTTGATACCCAAGGTGTGTGGACGTCTTTTCCTCCAAAACATGCGTTGTTTGCTTTCACGACCACCTCTTCAATATTAGCTCTTTAAAGGTAATGTCTGCTTACACTGTAGGCACTTTAAACATGTCTGTTCATTTTCCCTGAATAATCGCCAGCAACATCCTTCAATGAAATTAATGTATTATTCTGGGACCGAGCATGACACACACAGATGCTTTTAATGATTAACCCAATTATTCAAACTGCAGCGCTCTTGCCCTTGCTCCAGGGCTCCGAAAAAAGAAATGATTAAGCTTCATTGGTTGTCTAGATCCGTGTGTTTCAACCTTGGCCGCCCTGACATTATGGGCTGGGTGATGCTTTACTCTACCAGGCTGTCTTCTCCATTGTACGGAGCTGAGCAGTTGTCCTTGGCTTCTTCATTCAGACATCAGGAGCACAAACTCACTCCACCAATTGTAATGACATAGAAAACCCATCTCCAGATTCTGCCAGCTGTTTCCTAGATATTGCTGGGCGAGCATCATCACACCTCTAGTTGAGAGTCACTGGGAGTGATTGTGTCAAAGTGTCCCCTCTCTCCACTATGTTATATAATGATGGTCTAGAATATGCTTTGAAATTAAATTATGGAATCTTCCGTCGGAATCAATTTAAAACCAGACCAGTGATTTTTCAATTCTGTAAGGTTCAGAGTATTAGATCAAATCTCTCTTTGAGATAGCTCTCATTTCTCTGGCTTAAAGGCCCATATTCTCCCTGAGGCAGCCTCTTCTCTGCCCTCCTGATATAAGTATAGCTGTATTTTGCCTTTCTATAATGCATTGCATATGAGTCTTCTTGCTATGATCACTGAGAAATAGTCACAAATCTTGCATTCTTTGAGATATTTTTGTGGCTTATCGGTTTCCAACTTTCAAATGTTCTCTTATCCATCAAGCTTCACAAATTACTCTCTGTATCATTTTCCGGATGGATGAGTGTATTAGGGTCAGAGGTGTGCGGTTGCTGTGACCATTTTCATGTACTGGAGCCCTTTTGCACATCAGTAGCAGGTGTTACGCACCGTTCTTGGAACACATCCTAGCTGGGCTGCCATGGCCCATTGGCAGCACCCACTCCAACAGAAATTCAGCACATTGTGCAGAACAATCCCAGCGTTCTTAGAAGAGAATAGCCCGGGGCCCAAGAGCTGCTGTTTATGTGTGGCACACGATCAAGAATGATATGGCAACCACTTCATGGGTGTGCTTAGGAAAAGCTTGTGCCAGCAGTACCCAAGGGCCTCAGCCTTACTCACAGCCTTTTGCTGTCATTGAAAACAATGCTGTATGTCTTTGAGACGTGTGGACATGTTCTGGGGTAACATGCCTGAGGAATTCACACAAGCCCACAGCGGTCATTCCACCTGCTGGGACATCTCTTAGTACTTCTGTTTCAGGCATACATTGCTATACGCGGGAGGAAGAGCAGAGGTGGTGCATGCTTTTCTAAGTGTGTCCTGGGCCTATTGATCAGGGTGAGGATGGAGAATCATGGGAGAATACGAGGGACAAGAGGCAAGATGCCTCCTGATTCCACGAAGTAGCCTTGCCTTGCTTCCTTCAAAATGTGTGTGTGTGTGTGTGTACACGCAGATATGGGTATGTGGCAAGCAGCAGACAATTTTGGATTTTATTCTTCACATGCCACCCATCATCTTTTGAGACAGGGTCTCTTACTGGATTGGAAGTTGCTAAGTAGCTGGGGCGGGCTGCCTGGCCAGGGAGTCCCTGTGATCTATCTCTTTCTGCCTCCGTCGATTTCAAATGTGCACTGCTATGCCTAGCTTTTTTTTTTTTTTTTGTACATGGATTCTGGGAATTCAACTCATATCCATGTGCTTGCAAGGGAAGGAATTTATTGAGTGAGCAATTGTTCCAACTCCCCATCCCCAAACTCATTCAAAACAAATTTGAATAAAGATTTTTTTTCCTCGGTTTGTTGTACTTCAATTGTATATGAGGTCAAACTAAAATAAATCATTTTGTGAGTTATTACCACATAATGCACAATGTATGTGTTAATACAGCATTATTAAGATGGGGGGTGAGAATGCAGTTCAGCTCGTAGAGTGTTTTCTAGCATACACAGAGCCCTGGGTTCAATCACCAGCACTGTACACATAGGAAGAGTACAAAAAGTACCCACAACTTCATAATGGTGGAAAAGTATCTGTTATAGGAAGATTGGTTCCGGGAAGGGTCAGCTGTCAGTAAATTTATACCTTTACATGGCCCATGGCTTTGGGTTAAATACACAGAAGAAGACTTGCGAAAAAGATTTGGTAACAATTCACAAGGGTGGGCTCCCATGGGTTTAAGTATTCTTTTAGCACTAAGTTTATATGAAAGATGGAATGAAATTTACTTTCAACATAGTGACTTGTGTTGGTACAATGTTTTTATTGACTGTTATTTTAAGCTATGGCTTTTATATTTCTCTTCTCTTTGACCGATATTTAATGAGTACACTTTAAAGAACATTTTTGCTATTTTATAGTCAGAGTGCTAGGCTCTAACAACTGAAAATTTGTAAAACTGTACAATACAGCCATTCCAACACGCTTCCATCAGTTATACACCAATAAATAACAGTGATTTCAAGGGTGATTAATCATAATCATTATAAAGCACTTTGGCCAAGCCAACATCTGTTTCCATGGATACAGCGGCTGGCTATCACAGTTTTGTAATTTATATACCTTACTTATTGTTCTCAGATGACTATGAAGGCCATTGTACACAGTATGACCTTTTAGCTTGAGGCCCCAATGGGCTCTCAAGAGAGTTACACATAGCCTATAGTTCTTTTGAAAAGGTTTTTTTCTTTTGTTGTTGTTGTTAAAAAATGGTTGAGATCTGAGAAAATGAAGTAAGACTTCAGAGGTCTTCTCTCCAACGCCTTCTTAAAGGGGCAAAGGGAAGAAGATAATCAAGCTCGTGATCCTGTCAGTGAATTGGAGACTTGAGGCTGGCTGTAGGAAGTCCTAATCTTCTCCTGCTCAGTAGGGTGACTGTAGTTCAAAACCACCTTTTACATCCTGATGAATCTAATAGAGAGAGTTTAATGGCTCCAAACAGGAAGTAATGACCAGAAGAGGGATACAGTAGTCACTGGTTTGCCAGTGTGCACTCTTATGTGTGTATGTATATGTGTGTTGAGTTAACTCTTTCGTTGGAAAGCTGTAAACAAACGTCTCCCCACCCCATATAAAGAACCAATGACAGACCAAAGCACAATTCTATTCACATTCTACCTGTTGGACCAATGATTTAATTGAGCTTACTTTTAGAGACTGGAGAGGAGTGACTTACAGGATCTTAGGTAATTCAGAAGTAACAACACCACTGAAAAGTCTTACTGACTTCTGTATGAAAGAGCCACTCCTCTTCAGTTAACTTTCTGCATACTATATGCTAGACTAATTCCTGAGATCATGAGGCCATGTGCACCAAAGCCAAAATCACATACACCTAGATGGGAGTTGCAGGAGCGAACAGCTGGACTCTCAAATGGGGCTTCAATGATACTGCTCATCACTTCCTTCTATGAGGGAAGATCAACAGACAGTAAGCTTGGACTTGCGAATCTCTTGTAAATATTCAGCTATAGTTGAACTAATGAAGATAATGACTGTTATGCTCAGAGAATAGGACTCTACATGTGTGCATGTGCATGTCTGTGTGTTTTAAAATATTACTATACAATAAGTAATGTATAACCATTGCTTGTTAATAAAAATTGTTGCAAGGAGATTGGGGACACAGCTCACTTGACAGAATGCTGGACTAGCATGCATGATGCCCTTAATTTGATGCTCAGAGTCACATACAATGGGAATGATAGTACACACCTATAATCTAAGTACTCAGAGGAGGAGGCAGAAAGATGGAGAGTTCAAAGTCAGCCTTACTTATATATCAACTTTGAAGCCAGTGTGGGATATATGATCCCCATCTAAGTTAAAAAAAAAAAGTTTGATAAAGAACTATTAGCTACACTGCTTTGTATTGTTGTAACAAATTATCATACCACATCCTGTAGGTATGTAAATAAAAATGATATTTATTCTAGAATTTGAAAAAGGACTCTCAAGTCACTAGAGTTACTGAGGGTCAGAGGTTTACATGGTCCACTCTCTGTCTTGATCAACCTGAGTGGAAACCTGGCTCTTCTGAATCTTCGGTCAGAGCTCTCATCTTTTTTCTTTGATTACTTTAAACAAATGCTATTATTTGGGCCTTGACTGATTGATTGATTGATTGAGTGTGCGTGTGTGTGTGTGTGTGTGTGTGTGTGTGTGTGTGTGTGTGTATTGAGCTATATCAAGTACTAAGCCCTTGTCTCAGTACTAGTAAGTCCAGAGCAAGTCATTACAGGATAGTTCAGGCCTACTCAGCTCAGAAAGACACTACTGGAGGGAGCTCACATTCAACAAAGTCACATAGGCAGCTGAAGAACTGTGAATTCATGCTGAGTGTTCAGCCAGTGAGATCCGCTGCTCTCCAAACGGCTTCCATTGGGCGTTAGGTCTAGTTTTAGAGGGAACAACAGATTTGCTTAGATCAAGGTCACCCGAGCTGAGAGCTGAAGAACTTTTAACTGTGTGAAAGCTAGATGACATCACATGTCAGAGACCAACCTGTGAAATGCTCCCTCCATGGCAGTAGGAGGCAATAATGATTACCCGCACCACTGGAACACATAGTGGGAATGTAGACATTGAAGAAGATAATGCCGTAAAGCTGGTTACTGAGGACCTATGTAGTCCACAGTGAAAAGTTCTAGTTAAGGTGTCTGTAGTCTTTAGGACTCTGGTACAGGAGCCCAGCTCATCTGGGCTGTAGAAGAATCAGAACAGGGAAGAACTAGTAGTTGGGGTCTTTCTTGCTTGCAAAATGGACTCATGCTTGGTCCTTTAGCCCTTTAAGCCTTCCTTAATTTACTTGATGTATTCTTCTGGATAGATTAAATGCTAGAATCCCTTATGTTTTGATTGGTGTTGGCTAATCTGTTTTTAAACTATTTATTCAACCACCAGCATTCTTATCTCTTCCCTACAAAATAAGGAGACCGTACAGTGATATACTGTCATGGGGCTGAAGGACTAGGCCTGGTATAGATGGTTCTATTTCCACATACAGGATTCAAACATGCTGTAATTTGTGCATCTGCATTAATTTTCTATGCTGTGTGCAAAATTAAGATATATTTAGTAACTGCAAAAACACGTGTTCGTTATTGCACAGATTTTTTGGGGTCAAAAGTCTCTCCAAGATTCAATTGGGACCCCTGTGAGGTTTCTATGAAGGTGTCGGCCAGAGCTGTGTTCTCATGTGGAGGCTCAAATATGACTAGGGTCATTATTTCATAGCTCACTCAGGTGCTGGACTACATTGCCTTTTTAAGAAGCAATACTTAGGAAACCAGCAAGGAAGGAAAACACTGGTCAGCAAGAGCCTTTTATCACGTGACATTTCATCATTCATGCTACATTTTTATGCTTTCACTCAAAGGGTGTGCTACATTACCTGGTAACGAATGTCAGGAGACAAGGATTATAGAGCCACGCAGGATGTCACACTTCTATAGCCTAGCTTCACCCACAGCCTGGGGGATTTCATGTTCTTCCTGATTTGTGCCAGAGACACCACAGAACATACTTTGGCTTTCACTTGAGTACAGCGTGGAAGGTCAACAGCATGTGAAAATCCTCACTGTAGGGTGTCCCCAGCTCTGCATCTTCTGCCCTTCCTTCAGCTTAGGTTGTCCTTGCAGCTCTGACTTCTGTGAGCAGCCTTCATTTACAGTCGGGTTGGATACTGAGTCTCTTCACAGCCAAAGCTACAACTTGCTTGGTTCTCTCTCCTAAGGCAGGTGCCTTGGATCCATTTGCTTTCTACTAAGCATCAGCTGTGCAGCATCTCCCTGCTTTGTCATGGAATGGCCACCTGCCTTGGCATGGCCAATCTTAACAAATTCTCTACCCTCTCCATCAGTAAGAGCAGCCGTTCTACTTCAGTGTCAGTCCCAAACAGACTCATATGCAGAGGTATAATTTGCCTTTCAGAGGTCATATATATGACATCTACATCACACACACATAAATACACACACACACACACAGAGACACAGACACATATACAGATAGTCATACATACATACAGACACACATACAAACAGACATACACATTATGATTTAAGTCTAGATTTCCCTCTTCACATAGCACAAGACTCCTGTGACCTATCCGATTTTGTTACCCATCTCAATATTTTGTTCCCATTGATTGCCAGGTAGTATATCATTTTATGAACATAATAGTATTAGCTTTTTATTAAACAATGGGAAGTTTCGTAAAATGCAGGTTTTAACAATTATCAATCATGGTGCATGCACGTTTGCATGGAGATTTTTGTGTAGAAGTATATTTGTTTCTCTCTGATAAATAGTGGGAGAAATAATTGTTACCAGTTACCTTCAGTGAGTAAAGTGATGTACTCTCATAGGTACTAGAAGTACTGAAGATATAATGGGAAATTGCATCATTTTGAGAGGTGCAGTGAGAGATGGTAAGAATATTTTTTTGGATGTCAGTTTATGATTCTTGGGAAAGGTAATCTTCAGTGTTCTTTTTTTTTTTCTGTGTGAACTCGCCTTTCTTTCTGTCTAGTAGAAATGGCTCAAGGAATAGAATTAATTGCTCATGGTCTAATCTTTGATTACACAGAGCAAATCCAAGGCCACATTTCCTTATTAGGATGCTCTCCAAGGACTTGTGGCATTATTGCCGCTCTGCCTCTGGTGCTGAGCCCTCTGGTATGACTCTCACAAACCCATACCCTTTCAGAGAAGGTGGCTCTGAAACACTTCCGTTAGTTGTGGCTGTATTCTTTTTTTTCTATTATGGACTGGAATTGGTCTACTAGACCCACTGATGTAATACAATTCTACTCCTTTCCAGGTGGCCATTGCTTCAGCAGTGTCGGGATGGTCCTTGAATATGCCACATTTCCTGCTCATGTCTCTGTATATACAGTCCCCTCCCTTGTGATTTTTGTTTTGGTCCTACTTATGCACTACTTCTTCCTTGGGGGAGGACATTTTGGCATTTGAGTCATGCTCTTAATATGTTTTGTAATTAATTGGCCATAATTTGCATAAGTTATAATGTCCTCCCCTGTTGTTTTCATGGAAGAGCCACTGTTTTTATCTTCTTATGCTATTTCCACGGTGGAATCGGTGTCTTTCTTTGTGTGTGTGTGTGTGTGTGTGTGTGTGTGTGTGTGTGTGTGTGTGTGTTTGTGTGTGTGTGTGTTTCTCAGGGACCTAGCCTGGATCCTGGAGGAATGCATGGACATATAGAATACCACCTTCTGTGAGTCATGGGGGAATGGAACATTCCAATTTCTACTTCATTCTTTTTCCCTGGCAAGAGTCTGTAAATCAGATGGGCAAATGGGGAAACTGACCCCCCCAAAAAAGTGGTTGAGTCTGAGGCTCAGCTTTGCTCTCTCTTTCCCCTTCCATGTGATGTGCTAATTGAAATGAAAGGAACAACCTGAGACAGGTGGTGCTTATAAGTGTGTGTGGCATGTGTGAGTGTGTGTGTGTACATGTGAGAGGAGAGAGGGAGAGATCAGGAGAGAGAGAGGCTGAGACCTAGGTCAGATAAGGTCAAGCTCAAATCTTGAGCTTAGGTAGCCAGTGGATATTTGTTAGTCCCATTATCATGACTAAAGTCCCGAGAAAACAATTTGAAAGGAAAAGTTTGTCTTGGCTTATGAGTTGAGTGCATGGTCACCTGACTTTGTTGCTCCAGGCTCGTGCATGTTGAAGCAAAACTTTACGGTGGGAAGCATCTGGTTTAGTAAGGAGACTTGCCATGTGGAAGACAGGTGACAGGAGAGATTTAGGATGGACAGGGCCTGGTACAAGATAATACGTGTCCAGAGCATATCAGCAGGAACCTACTTTCTATAATCAGACTTCACCTCCTAAGATTTCCCTCATCTTTCAATAATGCCCTCAAATCACACATCTACCAATGGGTTGTTCCACCAATGAGGCCAAACCCTCATGATCCTATCACCTTTACAGAGAGCCCCTTCTCTGAACACCAACGCACTGTGGATTTAATACATGAGCCTCTGAGAGACGTTTCAGAGCCAAATCAAAACAGCATGGAGGAGAACAAGAACAATGGAGGCATCAGGATATAGAACACGCCTTTAGCATTGGTTTTCACCCTGTGGAAATGATTCAAGAGCACAAGAGTTTACCCAGGTATCTTGGTAGTTAGTTTACAAGCAGGGCTAGACCCGAGACTGGTATAGGCATTCAGTTAGTTTGTGTAACCCTAGAACAAAGATCCTACCAAGACAAGAATGGTGGCAGAATGCTGTCATCTGTGGCCAAGGTGGCCCTCAGCAAGTCACAGAGGGAAAGCTTTACTTGGGTTTCCTTACAAGTAAACTTGGGGGTACACATGGAACAAGAGTTAGCTACAAATGCCAACTACTTATAGAGCAAACAAAGAAAAAGACCGAAATTGTGTGTGATGCAGCCACTGTAGGGAGCATGCCATCAGAGTCAAACATTCTGAGGAAGCTCATCTCGCTCGCTTTTACATGCATGCCTCAAAGAAACCTGGATTGGTGTTTTGTGTTTTTTTTTTTGTTTATTTTTCTAAATCTCCAAAGAAGCTGAGCAAGTAGGCCAGCTCAAGGTTGCTTTTTATACAGTACTGTGTGTGAAAGCAAAATTTTCCAAATAATGTACATGTGGAAAAAAAAAGAAAAAAATCCACAAAGAATAAACACCATGGTGAAAATACGGAGACAGAGAAATCAGACCCAGGGACAAAGGAAAACAAATCCAGCCCTCTACACAAATGGATGGATCCCAAGACAAGCCATTAGTGAGAACAGTGAAATTTATTTAATATTGAAAAGCAATGGAATTTACTGTTTCTGGATATATTTATAGGTATACAAGTATAAAAACGGACTAGAAGGTTAAACAGTACCAGTGGTAATTGCTTATAAGAGAGAGAGAGAACAGAGGGAGGGAGGGAAGAAGGGAGGGAGGGAGGGAGGGAGGGGAGAGAGAGAGAGAGAGAGAGAGAGAGAGAGAGAGAGAGAGAGAGAGAGAGAGAAAGGATGAGAAGAGAAGGGGAAAGAAAACAGAAGAGAGGAGGAGAGAGAAATTTTACGTTTTCAATAGATCAGCAAGAAAGTAAATTCCCTTTCCTTACCAACTGAAAACATTGGAATGTGAATCTCTCTCCCTGTGTGTAAGGTGACGAGGGGCAACCTGACATTAATGACTTCAGCAGAATTCAACATAAAGCGTTTTTGGCACAATTATGGGGCTATAATTTAAGACCAGGCAAAAGTGCATAACACGGGACTATAACCAGGCAATAACACCTAGACACAATCCCTTTATACACATTCTGGTAAATTTGGATCTGTAAAGTACTTTCAAGCAAGGCACCAAAAGTTAACTAAGAGCTCACTGAATTGGATATATACAACAATGTAGCTAATTTTATTTTCAATAGAATGACTTTTGGTGTCCTAGGAAAATCCAGGGAATAATTTTTTTTTAAAATTTTATGTATGAATTCCAGATTGGTTCTGATTGTGAAGGACACCTCCTTTGTGAAAGGCTTTCTGATGTTCAGGTGTGTAGCCATGGCAGAAAGGCACTTAGTGAGTTAGCGGGGACACAATACATCTATAGTTTTGAAAGCAGTCAGCATTTTCAGAAGTAAACATTTCCATTCAATAATTCTCAGAAAACTGAACCCCTTGCTGCTTTGATTGCCAGAGCAAAACAAAAAGGAAAAAAGAAAAGAAAAAAAAAAAGAGAGCTCTAAAGACACTGCGGGAAACAGTCTTTGATTTCTGTAAAATATGAAGTGATTGAGATAAACTATTGTGTAATCATAGATTTCTGAACTGTGGGTGAGCATCAGTAGAGCTATGCCTCATCAGTAAATCATTTCAAGGTTATTAGTTTTACTTTTGCTTATGATTGTATATACAGTACACACGATGCATTCCAAATCAACACCAGCAGTACAATAAGACAATAACCAAACGCTTCCCACATCAGAAACTAGCCCACTGTCTCGCTCATCCTTCAAGGAAGTCTTTCTATCCCAGTTCATGTCTTTTCTTCCAAAGAAGACTTCTGAAGGAATCTCTAATTCCGCCGCTAATTCTGAGTTTTGTAGAAACTTTCAAAACTCTCTAACACCATTCAAATATAATCAGACCTTATCATTCCAAGCCGATATTCTTCTCTAAAACCATTCCCCATCATTTCACAGAGTGCTGAGCAAAGACGTTAGACATTGAGGCCCTTCTTTCTCCACCTTAACTGGAACACTTCTCATTGGTGAGAGTACCTGACATGATAGCTCACTAATCATTGCAAGGATTATCGCAAAATTGTTTCTGTTTAAACTTCTTGATGGATTCTGTACGTCTTGCATAGCATTTGAAGAATGAGTTCTTTACATACATTTTAAAATAATTTTTCTTTGAATTTTGAGATTATAATATAATTACATAATTTCTTCCCTCCCTTTTCTCCCTCCAAACCCTCTTGTGTATCTCTCCTTGTTCCTTTTCAAACCTGTGGCCCTTTTTTATTAATTATTGTTTCTCTCTCTCTCTCTCTCTCTCTCTCTCTCTCTCTCTCTCTCTCTCTCTCTCTCTCTCTCTCATGTACATATTTATGCCCTGCTCAATCTGTTACTTGCATGTACATTTTTAGGGCAGACCATTTCACACTGGATATCAATTAGAGTGCTCTTCCCAAGGGAAGACTAGTTCTCCTGATCTCAGCATTCCTTTTGAGAATTACATTTATTTTTCCCATTTTGTTATAAGTTCCCCAAAAGTCAGACTCACAACTCATTCATAATATGTCTCATGTATTAGCTCATACATAGCAATTAATTAATTAACTAATTAATGTTTGATACCTTATTATCATATGACCAAATTGTTATGGAGAAATTGGTACCAGTCATTTATTAACTGATCCAGAGTTAATCCTCAGCTTTTTAGTTGTTTTTATAAAACTAAGAAAGTTATTCTCTAATCTAAGACATATGTTCCGGGTGAGAACTGCCCTAGAATAGGCTTAGATTCAAAAGTATTCTAGTGTTTTGGCCACTAGAAAACATGCTAATGAGAATATGTTAATGGCTTAGCAAGAGTATATTAATGGTTTGGTGAGATCAGAGCTGAACAATTCAAAAGAATCTCACTATATACAATTCTGCCTTTTCTTTTGGAAGAAAAGGATTTCTTTTGCTGTCCAGTTTCCCATTTTAGAGCTGAGGGAACCCTACAGAGCTCCCCCAGCATTTGACAGCTCCTCTGTGGAGACTAGCTTTACTCACTTTCTTTCTTTCTTTCTTTCTTTCTTTCTTTCTTTCTTTCTTTCTTTCTTCTTCTTTCTTTCTTTCTTTCTTTCTTCCTTCCTTCCTTCCTTCCTTCTTTTCTTTTCTTTCTTTCTTTCTTTCTTTCTTTCTTTCTTTCTTTCTTTCTTTCTTTCTTTCTTTCTTTCTTCCTTCCTTCCTTCCTTTCTTTTCTTTCTTTCTTTCTTTCTTTCTTTCTTTCTTTCTTTCTTTCTTTCTTTCTTTCTTTCTTTCTTTCTTTTGTTTCTTTCTTTCTTCCTTCCTTCCTTTCTCTCTCTCTTTCTTTGTTTGTTTCTTTCTTTCCTTTCTCTTTCTCTCTCTGTTTCAAGAGACAACTAGAAAGCAGTTTTTTAGCTTTGTTTTAGAATCTTTTTTTTTAAGCTTTCTCAGGTTTTAGGTGGAAACTCTTGCTCCACGTTGGGTGCCATTTGTAGCTAAAAGTTTTCCTGTGTCCTGGCCTGCTGGTGGTTGCTCAGACCCAAGTAAACACACAGAGGCTTATATTAATTAAAACTGCTTGGCCATTAGCTGAGGCCTACCACTGACTAGCTCTTACAGCTAAACTCAGCCCATTTCTGTTAATCTATATGTTGCCATTGTGTGTTCCGTGGCTTTACCTGTGTGCCATTACATGCTGCTTCCTGGATGACAGGCTGGCATCTCCTGACTCAGCCTTCCTCTTCCCACAATTCTCCTTGTCTGCTTATGCTGCCTATACTTCCTGCCTGGCTACTGGCCAATCAGCATTTTATTTATCAACCAATTAGAGCAAATATTCACAGCATATAGAACATACCACAGCATTCTCTCTCTTTTTTCCCTCTTTCTCTCTCCTTCCCTCTCTCCCTCCCTCCCTTCCTTAATATTGCAGCCTTTTTTTGTGTGAAATTAAATCAGTATTTATTGTGAAATATTCTCATTTCAATATGTGGCTGACACAAAGAATTACTACTAGGATGATTTTGCTTCCTTTTATTAAAAATAGATTTTTTCCCCTCACATAATATATCCTGATTACAATCCCCCCCCTCTCCTCCTCCCAGTTCCTTCCCACCTCCTTTCCCATTCTATCTAGATTCATCCATTTTCTGTCTGTCATTAGAAAGCAAACATGTTTCTAAGGGATAACAATGAAATAAAATAAAACAAAAATGAATACAACAGAATTGAACAAAACAAACAAACAGAAGGAAAAGAGCCCAAGAGAAGGCACAAGAAACAGAGACCCATATGTTTGCATACCCAGGAATTCTGTAAAAACTCTAAACTGGAAGCCATAACACACACACACACACACACACACACACACACACACACACACACACACACACACGTAAAGAACTTATAGCTTAAAAAGAGAGAAGAAAAAAGATAAATAAAATAAAATGAAAATAAAAAAATAAAAAATAAGATAAAGTTTAAGAAGAAGAAAAGACAGAGCCCCGACATGACACCGTGATGCTTTTGAGTTTGTTTCCTACTGGCCATCTACTGCTGGGCATGCAGCCCACCATTAAAGGTAGTTTGTTTCCCCAGTGAGACTCCTTTGGAGAAAGCTAAATATTCATTTTCAAGTGGTTATCAATTGGAGATAGCTTCCAGTTTTAGGGACAGGGTCATGTGTTTACTTCTTTTGGCTCTAGGACTCCATCTTGTTCAGACTCTTGCAAGCCCTGTGCATGCTGCCTCAGTCCCTTAGAGTTCATATGTGCATTGATCATGTTGATTTAAAAGGTCTTGTTTCTTTGGTGTCCTCCATTCCTTCCAGCATTTAGCACTCTTTCTGTCTCCTCTTTTATAGGGCTCCATGATCCCTGAGCGGAAGGATTTGATGGAGACTTAGATTGGTTTAGGTTGGAGTGTTCCAAGTTCTCTCACTTTCTGAATAATATTTGGCCATGGGTCTCTTTATTTGTTTCCATTTGCTGAAGGAGGAAGCTTCTCTGATGATGGCGGAGCAAGATACTGATCTATGAGTATGGCAGAATGTTATTAGGAGTCATTTTATTGCTAAATTTTTACTATTGTTGTGTATTTTAAAACAGTAGTATTTGGCATTACACAAAGTCCCTAGACTATCTAGTCTCAGGTCCAATGTTGGGTATGGGTTCCATCTCCTGGAGTGGGCCTTAAGTCAAATCAATACTGATTGGTTACTTCCGCGAAGTTTGTGCCACCATTGTACCAGTGTATCTTGTAGGCAGGACATCATTGTAGATCAAAGGGTTTGTGACTGGGTTGGTCTTTACGTTTCTTCTTTGATAATCTGCAGAGTACCTTCCGGTGCCAGAGACACTAGAATGTAGGAGTGAAGGTCTTGTGTAGACATCAGTTCAATTCCTCCATGTTCAATGAGCTGTGTAGGCATTGTCTTCAGCAAGGAGGCTTTGCTCTCAGTTTGTGGAAAGCAAACTTTATCTTGGTAACAGCCTGAGTTGTTTGGTGGTTTCCCATGGCAACCCTCTGGACAACAACTCAATTAGATGCCAAACCAATCCTGGTACTAGAAACTTCATTGGGTTACAAGAGATACTGAGTTGGGTCACCTTTGTATCCCCCATTATTTGGTGATTTTATTTATGTATATGTATTTTTTTAGGAAGCTTCAACTGTATTAGGTTTTCATACTACCTCTCAAATGGCCCTTAGTCTTAGTGGTCTCTCTCTGTATTCCTTCCTTTGCCCCTTCCCTTCCCTCCCTTCTCCTCCTCTCCCTTCTTCTCCCCTCCCCTCCCCTTCCCTTCCCTTCTCTGTCCTTCCTTTCCC
This sequence comes from Peromyscus californicus insignis, assembly GCF_007827085.1. Taxonomy (NCBI): domain Eukaryota; kingdom Metazoa; phylum Chordata; class Mammalia; order Rodentia; family Cricetidae; genus Peromyscus; species Peromyscus californicus. The sequence goes on along the minus strand of NW_026294492.1, from coordinate 27,873,770 downwards.
TTCCCTCCCCTCCCCTTCCCCACTTGCTCTTCCTAATACAGTCACCCCTTCATCCATCTATAACTATCTACTCTAATTCTCTTTCCTAGGGTGGACTATCTGTTCTCACTAGCCCCTTACTGTATATCAACCCTCTGAGGTTCTATGAATTGTAGCTTTGTTATCAATGACTTAACAGCTAATATCCACATCTAAGTGATTACATACGAAATTTATCTTTCTGCACCTGGGTGTAGTGGAAGTTTCTCAGTCCCACTCAGCCCTGCCTGGCCCCATAGTCCAGACAAACCTCTCCCATCCACAGTCCTGCAGCCACTTATGAAATAATCACTCAGAGGCTTAATATTAATTCCAAACTATATGGCCTATGGCTTCAGCTTACAGCTAGCTAACTCTTTCATCTTAAATTAACCCATTCCTATTGATCCATATGTTGTCACATGGCCATGGCATTACCTGTCTGCTGGCATCTTGTTGCTCCTTCAGCGGTGGCTGGCATCTCCCTCGACTCTGCCCTTCTTCTCTCTGTATCTCTGCTTGGATTTCCTGCCTCGATGTAAGCTTTCTTGCCATAGGCCAAAACAGCTTTATTTATTATCCAATGGGAGCCACACATATTCACAGCATACAGAAAGACATCACACAACACCTGGGTTACCTCACTCAGAATAATTTTTTTTTAGTTCTATCTATTTATCTGTGGATTTAATTTTTAACAGCAACATCTTTTTCACTTAAATTTCTTAAAATAATTTTTGTTATTAATTCTTTGATAATTTCATACAGTATCTCTAACTAATTACCCTCTATCAACTCTCCCATACCTGTGTTCCCAAATTTGAGATTTCTTTTTTTTCCCCCTCCATAAAGTATTTCTGTGTAGGATCTGATTTCTCCCTCTGGATAAGAGAGACAGTTGTTTAGCTTGAACTGTTTAGGGGGCCCCCAGGCAGTGGGATCAGGACCTGTCCCTAGTACATGAGCCAGCTTTTTGGAGCCTAGTGCCGAGACACTTTGCTCAGCCTTGGTGCAGGGAGGAGGGGCTTGGACCTGCCTCAGCTGAATGTACCAGGCTGGGCTGGCTCCCCATGGGAGACCTTGCCTTGGAGGAGGTGGGAATGGGGGGTGGGTTGGGGGGGAGAAGGCTGGGGGGCAGGGTAATCTGTGGTTGGTATGTAAAATGAATAGAAAAATGTCTTAATTAAAAAAAAAAGATCTGATTTCTTTTGGTGGGGTGGTTCTGGAAAGATGCTGGGAAATCAGGACTACCAGGATGAAAATGGCCTTGAAAGTCATGTTTTCAGATCAGTCAGGCCACCTGTATTCACCTGAAATACGTTTAAATTGGGCTTTTACAATTTTTATCTTCATCTATCATCTATCTATCTATCTATCTATCTATCTATATCTACCTACCTACCTATCATCTGTCTGTCTGTCTACTATTTGTATTGCTTAGATTTTGCCAAATGACATAAGTTAGAATATTACTCAGGAAGAAGAAACCTCAGTTGATGGATGATCTTCATTAGATTGCCCTGTGGGCATGTCTACATGGCGTTTTCTTGATTAATGACTGATGTGGGGCGGGGAGCAGCCCACTGTGGGTGGTACCATTCCCAGCAGGTGTTCCTGAGTTGTCCAAGACAGCACATTAAGCAAGCCATGGGAGTAAACCTTTAAGAAGTGTTCCTTCATGGTGTCTCCTGTTCCTGCCTCCAGATTCTTGTCTTGCCTTTCCTCCTTCCTTCAGGGATACTTTGTGACCTGGAAGTTGTAAGACAAAATTATTCACTTCCTCTCCAAGTTGGTTTAGTCAGTGTTTTATCACAACAACAGAAAGCAAACTAGGATTCTCTCTCTCTTTCTCTCTCTCTCTCTCTCTCTCTCTCTCTCTCTCTCTCTCTCTCTCTCTCTCTCCTGTGTGTGTGTGTGTGTGCCCGTGCAGAAGCAATTGTGTGGTATTCAGAGGACAACTTTGCAGAAGTCAGTCCCCCTTCCACTGTGTGGGTTTGGGATATCAAACTCAGCTTGTCAGGCTGAGCAGCAAGTGCCTTTATCTACCCCGTGGTGATATATTGTGTCCCCCAATATATAGTGTACCCTAATAAAATTTATCTGGGGTCAGAGAGCAGAACATCCACTAGATTACACATAGAGGCCAGACCATGATGACACACATCTTTAATCCTAGCACTCCAGAGGCAGAGATCCATCCAGATCTTTGTGAGTTCAAGGCCACACTAGAAACAGAGCCAGGTGTGTTGGCACACACCTTTAATCCCGGCACTTGAGGTCTCATGTCTTGCTTGGGAAAGACATACGCCTTTAATCGCAGGAAGTGATGGCAGGAAGCAGAAAGGCATATAAGGTGTGAGGACCAGGAACTACAATGGCTTTTAAGCTTTTAGGCTTTTTAGCAGCAGTTCAACTGAGACCCTCAGGGGTGAGGACTCAGAGGCATTGAGTCTGAGGAAACAGAATCCATTGAGGAGTGGCGAGGTGAGGTTGGCTGTGGCTTGTTCTGCTTCTCTGATCTTTGAGCATTCACTCCAATATCAGGCTCTGGGTTTTTTATTAATAAGACCGTTTAGCAATTCAGATGAATTGCTAAGATTACACTACCACACTGAGTTATCTTGCCAACTCTGTAAGTTGGACTATTATACATTTATTTATCTATTCCTTGCCGTGTCCTATAATGCACTGTAGAGTAAAGCTGCAAGTTTTGGTAGATGGAAGTTAAGATGGGTGAGGAAGGAAGATGAGAACCACACATTGTCATATTGTGTGAGTCTTCACAGCTACTAGAAATGAACAAGAAACAGGGCTCCGTGTTTCCTGGCAGCTAGCATGAAAACCAAAATTGGTCTGGGACAAAGTTTTAATAACCAGGGGGAATAATCATACCAATTTTGGTGAGAAACAAATGCTTCACTTGGTTAAAGTTTAAGCTAAATTTTTACATGGAAATTCCCCTAGGGCAGCGGATGATGCTCTTAAGTAATACCACATACAGCTGTGAGACGTCAGCTTCATTCCTCATGAGTGACAGGGACATTACATAACCCCATCTCAAGGGCTGACATAATATGGGACAATGTTATACTTTTCTGAGGGATCAACTTGATTCGAGACCAAACTCACAATACTTAGAAAAACAAAACCAAAATAAAAACAAAGAAAGAAAGAAAGAAAAAGGAAAAACAAAACCCCAAACTCAAAAACCAAAAACCAAACCTGTTTATCAAAAGATGTTTCATAAATAGCTCCTTCTTCAAAAAGACTTTGGAACTAAGGGGAAAATTTTAGTTCATGCTTGCATTTTTCACAAGTCCACCAGTATTTTCCTTATTAGTTTAGGATATGTTATTGTTAATTGATTCATGTTACATTGAATTATCCTTTTCTTCATCACCACCACCAACCTCACCCAATTCTCAGAGAACAGTGTTCCTTCTAATCCCTGCCATAATACTCATTTGGTTGTTTATAGATGGACATGAGTTTAACCAGCAGTTGAAAGTGAGACCCAAGTTCATTACTCTTTTATAAGAGAACATCTGGTAATCACTAAGGATGTATCTATTTCCCATTCTCAGAGAGATCCGAATATCCCCCTTTGCGCCCTCTGTGTTACTTAGCCTCTCTGGATCTGTGGACTGTAACATAATCATCAGAGCCTGTATGGGTCTGAGTTAGGTCCTCTGAATATGTTATGTTGTATAGCTTGGTTTTTTTTTTTTTTTTTTGAGGGCTATTTTTTTCATTTTTAAAAATTTCTTTATTGATTCTTTGAGAGTTTCACATCATGCACCCCAATTCTGCTCACCTCCTGGTCCCCCTGTATTCTCTCCTCATCCCTGCAGCAGCCCCCCCCCCACAAGAAAACAAAACACAATCAGCAAGCAAACCAACAAACAAAAACAAGAACAAACTAAACCGAACAGACTGAAGTGGCAGTCCCAGAGCCTGCATGGTTCTGAGGATATGTTATGGTTGTAGCTTGGTGTTTCTGTAAGACTCCTAACAGCGCAAGTGGGAGTTGTCTCTGCCTCTTTTGCCTGCTCTTGGGACCCTTTTCCTCCTACTGGGTTGCTTCATCCAGCCTTGATATGAGGGTTTATGCCTAGTCTTATTATAACTTGTCATGCCATGTTAGGTTGATATCCCTGAGAGGCCTGTTCTCTTCTGAAGGGAAGTAGAGGGGTAGATCTGGGGGAGGAAAAAGAGGTGACTGGGAGGAGTGGAGGGAGAGAAAACTGTGTATTCAGCTATCCTCCCTGTGTGGTTTGAATGTAACTGGCCTCCACAATCTCACAGGGAGTGGCATTTTTAGGAGGTGTGGCCTTGTTGGAGGAAGTGTGCCCCCGTGGGGATGGGCTTTGAAGTTTCCTATGCTCAGCATGCCACTCAGTATCTCAGTTGACTTCCTGTTGCCTGCAAGACACAGGACTCTGAGCTACTCCTCCAGCTCCACATCTGCCTGCAGGCCACCATGCTCCCCACCATGATAGTAATGGACTGAACCTCTAAAACTATAAGCGAGCCCCCCCCCCCAAGTTAAATGTTTTCCTTCTAAGAGTTGCCATGGTCATGAAGTCTCTTCACAGCAATAAAGAAATCCTAACTAAGACACTCTCTTTAATTTCTATATCCTTTCCAATTTCCAATAAAAAGACAGAGCAGAGTGTATAGCACCCAGCGGGCATTGGTACCCACAGAATGAGTTTTAAATTTAGGAAGTGTGGTAAGAAAAATATTCCCTGACATACAGTTCCTCTTCAAGGAAGAACAAAACAACTTCCACTTCATAAATCAGGTGGGAATTGGATTCAACTGAAGTATCAAATACTAGAAATAGTTGTGGGCCTACTTAAAACAGGCAATTCTCTCTCATGTGCAGCGAGCTGAGCATCTAAGAGTGAAATACCCTAAGGTGACAGAGAAGAACCAAGGCCAGATCAAGGGCTTGGAAATTTTAGTTTTTTTCTTGCTCATTGGATTAATCCTAACAGCCAGGAATCACCTCTGTTGGGGACAGGTCTTTGGTGACAGGTCATTATCTCTAGAATAGGGTACCCACATCTTCTTTTTAAGCATGGGGCATGGCAGGGAAGGGGAGATAAAAAGATGGTTAAGTTTTTGTTTTTGATCACACCGGGCTGGGGTGTGATTCAGCAGTAAGCCACTTGGGTAGTGAGTGTGAATGTGAAGAAAGAGTCAGATTGTGTGCGCCACAAGGCTGCAGAGGACATTGAAAAATCAAGATTGCTTCTGTATGTGCTATGCTCTATTAAAAAAATTAGGGGTTTGTTATTGAGAAAGAAGGAAGAGAGAAGAGGCTAGCCTAGGAGTCACTACCCTCTTGTAAAGGATGCAGGATGCTGGATTTATTTACAATTTACTGTTCTTCTGGATTACAGCTTCGGGAAATTATTTTCTTCATCCTATTTCAATGGTTTTCCTACTTAGCGTACACTTTGTGCATTGTGTCTACTCTTGACCTTATTTAGATAAAAATAAATCTCATGTTTCAGTTTTTATAAAAAGCCTAACAGAAAAAAAATCCATTTGTAACTCACTTCTTTTATTTCTTTACTTCATCAAAAAGTTCTCAGAGTGCTTATAACATGATTTAGACATGCTGCTATCTGTTACTTCCTGGATATTAACCTGCATCCCACCCCGAATTTGCAGGACTAACCCTCTTGTTCTTTGAAAACTAGTTACCGAATGGGCTTTGTTGTTGTTGGTCTTGGTTTGGGTATGATTTTTATATAAGGTTAAAGCTACATATCTTAAAAATTCTTGGGCCAAACTCAACTATGCCTTCACACGGAACCTCTTTCTTGAAAGAGAAGAAAGGCCGAATCACAGCTATTGTCAGTTTTAAAATTTTATCCCAAGATGCAGGATTCCTGATGCTTCTGAAGTTAAACACAAAAGGAAATTGTATCCTGCAAGTCACAGGGTAGATTAGAAAACATTTTGGGGTCTCTGCTTAGTCTCTCTGAGTTGCTAAAAATAGATTCCCTTCTTTGGAACCCTTCTTCTCTCTTCCTCATCTTGAAAAAAAAAATGGTTTGCTCACTAAACATAACAATTCTTTACAGATGCACAGAAACTCTAGAATTTTCCATCACCTGTCAGAGGCATTTGTCTCTATTCTTCTGTTATCCTTTTAACGTTATTACTAGAAGATGTGTGATATTTGAACAAGGGCAAAAGGAGACAGAATCCCTCAATTTAAAGTGTAAGTTTTACGTTTGGTTCTTCCGTCTAGCGCCACACTTAATTTGAACTAAGATACATCATTATTTTATTTAACACTAAGAAAAGAATGCTTCCAATCAAAATCTGAGGCTACGTTGATTGTAACATATATCGTGACTTCATAGCTGGTGACATACCGAATATATACCTTTTAGAATCTAGAAAGTACAATGTGTTTCTACACCAATGCATATTTCAGCTGCAGTCATAGGTTATGAAGCTCTTTTTTATTTTTCATGTACACTGTAAAACAAACGGTTCTCACATTTCCGTATTAACTTTATAATTGCCATTATAATGGCAGCAACAATTTCCATCAATTTGATGTTCTGTAATTTATAAAATTATTTTGCTGTTGTATGCTTAAGGATTTTCTAGGTGTTTGAAGATGAATATCTTATGCATGTAAATTTTTTTTAACTCTTGGATAATTTGTTTATCGTAATTCCCAGGAGAAGCATTTTTTTCTGGATCAAAACTCATGAAAATTTGCTGTTTTTCTAGAGTGTACCGATTTCCAATGACACCAGCAGTAAATTAGTGTGTTCTCGTTTTACAGTAACCATTCCAAACACTGAAAGCTATTAGGAGAACCTTGGCTTTTATTATTACTTGAAAATACATTTTAAAAAAATGTTGCCCTAATTTTTCTGGTGCTCATTTGAAAAAATTTCTTCATTTAAAGGCTCCTTTACCAATCAATTCTAGTTTTTAGAATCTCCAATCTACTTCCATTTGTCATTGGGACAATATAAAGAAATAGTTATACTGTTAATGGAATAGAAAAAATGCTAAATCTTGTGTAGGTGTGGGAGAGCAGACCCTTGAGGTGTGAAAGCAGGAGAATTGGCCCCACCCCTGTGGTGATATATTGTGTATCAAATAAAGCTTGCCTGAGGATCGGAGGACAGAGCCAACCACTGTGTTAAACATAGAGGCCAGGCAGTGGTGGCACACACCTTTAATCCTAGCACTCTGTGAGTTCAAAGCCACCCTGGACTACATGAGACTGATGTAGTCTAGGAGAGAAACAGAGCCAGGCAGTGGTGGTACACACCTTTAATCCCAGTACTTGGGAGTCACGCGCCTTTAATCCCAGTGAATGGCTGGGCGGAGAAAGGCATATAAGGCATGAGGAGACATGGACTAGAGCCCTTTTTACGGCTGAGGACTCAGAGGATTTTAGTGGAGATGGAATCTCACCTTCCATTCAGGCTGAGGATTTGGTAGTGGTAAGAAGTTTCTCTAGTGACTTGTTTCTCTGTCTCTCTGATCTTTCAGCATTCACTCCAATATCTGGCTCCGGGTTTCTTATTATAAGACCTTTAGGGATTCGTGCTACACACCCCTCACTCATCCCTGTAAGAGGTGATTTAGCCAGGATAATGCTGAAGAGCTCACCCTGGTGGTAAGGATAAGGGAGAAGTGATGGGCAGACCAACCCTGCAGCTGTCCCGGGCCCAGAATCAGGGTTATGACTTGGCCACCCCAATATCCACCCCATCTATGATCTGCTGAAGCATGTGAAGGAAACTGTCTCCCAGACCCAAAGCTGCAGGATCTCCACCGCACAGGTCAACAACAGGATATCCAAGAAGACTCCCAGTGAGGACCCAGCATGGATAGTGTAATAGAAACCAGAGGCCTTGAAGCAGACCAATGACTCTTCGCAATGAACACTTGCAAGTAAAGATACATGACAAAGGGCTTTACTACGTGACTCACTGTGTCACACTGCAGCTTCCATGTCCGAGATTTTTAATTTTTCCCAGCTATAGTGAATAAAGTGGCTATGAACTCAAGAGTACAGATATAATGCAGAGATCCTGACTTAAAAATTCCAAGAAGTGGGATTAGAATTTCACATGGTAACTCCCTTTTTAATTTTTGAGGAGCCTCCACACGTCATTTTACCTTCCAACTGTACCATCTTTCATTACCGCAGACAGTGTAGGTGCTTTCTGCCTATGCTGTTAAATTTGCTAACACTTGTTATGCTTTTATTTTTATTTTGCCAATAGTTCAAATTCTGTCACTTAATTGGCTGTATAACACTAGAGAAATGACTGGAAATTCTTTTTAAGTTAAGCAGGACATTAATCCTCACCTACCATGGTATTAAAAACCTTACGTAAGTGAATGTGTGAACAATGCTTCACACGAGCCCACCTGTACAGCCACCCACACATTACTCTCTGTGCTACGATAGCTGCAAGAGCAGCTCATACGGTGATAGGGTACCATACCTACAGGGATTCCAGCTGTACACTAGTCACTGTGGGTTAACATATTTATTGAATGTGATATAGATTACTTAGCGATGTCTTATTCTAAGTCAGTAATGTATTATTTTAATAGTGACTTCTTTTCATCAGAGCAAAGGTCTTGAGGAAAAACCATTTGTTTAAATTTGCAGAACAAAACAAAGTCACTGGTTAGATGAAGGTTTTACGAGTGAGTAAGCTATAAATACCTATTGTTTTCCTCATCACAAAGTAATCTACATTTGCAATAGGCAGAGTATACTGCTTCCTCTCTCTCCTTCCTCCACTGGTACTAAAGATGTCTGCGTTCCCAGAACCTGAGCCTGTCTTCCCTTACATGCCAACACAAATTAAAGTTCTAGGCAACTGACCTTAAAATGGGGAATTCTTCCTGGGTTATCCAACCATACCCCATGTAATTGACCCTTACAAGTGAACAAAATGCTATAAAAAAGAGACTCTTGTTGCTTTATAAGTCATGGTTTATGGTGCCACTAGTAGATTTGACATTGAACTTAGAAAGAAAAAAAAAAGATGATTATGTACTCCCTGCCAGCTACTAAATGTTTTAGGTGGATTATTTTATTAAGCCCTCAAAGATATCCTCAAAGGCAGGGGGTGTTCTTAGCCTGTGTCTTATTTCTATAAAGACAAGTTAAGTAACGTGGCTGAAGACACATTGTTACCAAGCAGCAGAATTAAGTCTTAACCCCTGCAGGCTGCATCTAGCCATCACATTCGAACATTGTACTGTACTGTCTCCTGAGGACTGGTTATGTAAACAGTGAGTAGGGTGAGAAACTACTGAACTTGTTCTGTGTAAAGGAGTGCTGTGGAATTGTCTTTTTGTATACTGTGAAGATGTCTTTGCCAAGGTGCCTTCTTATTGGTTTAATAAAAAGCTAAATGGCTATTAGCTAGACAGGAGGTATAGAGGGGACAGCCAAACACAGAGGAACCTGGGAAGAAGAAAGGGAGAGTCGCCAGCCAGATGGAGAGGGAGCAGGATAGAGAATAAAGAATAAAGATAACCAAGCCACTTAAAAGAATGTAGATTAAAATATATGGGTTAATTTAAATTATAAGAACTAGTTAGGAACAAGCCTAAGCTATTGGCCCAGCTCTCAAAATTAATAAGAAGTCTCTGTGTGATTATTTGGGAGCTAGCCAGCAGGACAGAAAAATCTGCCTACAGAGGAGTTACTATTGAACAACAGCATCCTCTCCAACTGTCTTGTGTCCACCCAGTTATTGGGTTTATGTAAGATAGGTAGGAAGTAGAAGAAAGATTAAATTAGAAAGTTCCATGCCACTCTAATGTGGCATTCCTAGTCTATTTAATATTAAACTCATCTATGACTTATTTTAACATTTGTCCCAAATATGTTTCTACAGCATCATGTTTCCTGGCATTATAATATAATATCACTTCAACATAACAGACTTCCAGGTGTCAAAAGCAATACTCAACCAACCAACCAACCACCACCACAACAACAGAAAAACCAAACAAAAAAAAAAGGGAGAAAATGAGGTTGTCCTGGATAATATTTATGTCAGCTTGACCGTGAGAAAAAGCCCTCATCAGATTGCGCTGTATGCAAGCCTATCAGGCATTTTCTTAGTGACTGATTTGCAAGGGCCAGTCCTGTTGTGGGTGGTCCCTTGGGCAGGTAGGTACCTTGGAGTGTATAGGAAGCAGGCTGAGCAGGCCATAGGGTACAAGCCAGTCAGCAGCATTCCTTCTATGGCCTCTGCATCAGTTCCTGCCTTCAGGTTTCTGCCTTGAGTTCCTGCCCTGACTTACCTCAATGACGGAGTGTGACCTGAGTGTTGTAAGCAGAAGCAAACTCTTCTGTCCCCAAGCATCTCTTGGTCATAGTGTTTTGTCATAGCAGTAGAAACTCTAACTAAGAGAGTTGGCAATGCCTTCAGAATGCTTCCCAAACTGGAAAATGCTATGTAAACATTAAACATCCTTTTAGAAGCTCACTTTTAAAATTAGAATCCTTTTAATGCAAATATTCATACGTACATTTCTAGGTTGATGTACTTTTATCTTTGTTTCTGTCATGCACATTTCTTTGTGAGTAGAATTAAACTCCTACTAAAAACAGAATTTCATTTAGCACCTGGTGCAATTGTTCTGAAAAGCCGATATTTTCCCCCGTGATGGAAAATGTTTCCTACACTAATGTTCAATTGAATGTGCATGTTCAGAACGTGTGTGCTGCCTTTTTTATAATTAAAGATAAGATTAACCTGGGTGTTGGAATTTCCTCTAACAACTACTTGAAACATTTTCATGTTAATTTCGCTGAAGTCAGGGTGAGAGTAATGGGTAATTATTTTCTGTTGACATTCTTTCCCGTTAGATTGAATGTGCATTTGGGGGCTCAGCTGTCAAGTTTGATTTCAGCTTAGTTTTCATGGAGATTTGGCGCACTGAGATTATTTTCCCATTATTGTTTAATGTGTGCTTTTTCTGAGGGAGTAGAAGTAATATTTGGCCGTCCTGTCAATCATATCCTCATAATTTGGACATATATATGAGAAATGCAGAGGATGCAGCTTAAGCCAGCTGTTTTAGTCTAGTCTGTCTGGTTATATAAAACCCCTGGTTTTGCATCCTTCATTAGAACCGACCATGACTTAAGTTAAATAATGTAATGAAAATCTATATAGTGCTAATGTTGTGGACCAAAAGTCATTTTATTTGTTTATACAAATGAATCTGTTCATTCATTTTTAATGCCACACTGCTATGTATTTTGCGCCATCTCACTGGCATTCATTTAGGTTGCTAGGAATAAAATATCATCTGACCTTTTATGGCTATCTTAAAATTTAGAGTTCTGAATCCCAGGGAGAAATAATGATTAATATAATTATTAATTCATAAAGAGAATTTCCCCATTTTCACTTTATACACTGATTGTTTAATAACAGTGTTTTCGGTTTGTTATTCATTCTCAGACTTTTAAATCTGCTAGCAATGACCACTGAGACATAGTCCAAGGTCTGGGAACTCTAGATACCAACAATTCTGCGTCCAATAAAAGCTGAGTTTGGTCATTATTTGATATGCTTTGAGAAAATAAACGCATGTACTTGATCAGTACATCTCATATAAATATGGTGGCATAGAATATCTAGTTGATTGTGGTATACGAGCTGTGGAGGTTAGAAGATTATAATTTGGGATACCTGGCACCCATGTACAGTTTTAAGCCCAAGGCCCAACTCTGGGGATCCCATCCAGTCAAGTTCAGTCCAAAACAAACAGAATGATTAATGGTGCAAAATAAGGAAGGACTTTACTCTGTATACCTCTACCGAGAATACCAGTGGACCGACATCCCCAACTCTGTCTTTATGGGTGCTCACATGAGCTTCAGTATTACCTATAGAGGGATGAAAAAAGGCATGCAAAATTAACTGATCTTCAGTGAACTGTGGTCTGGGTGATTGTTATCTCAGGGTCTGTCAGTCAAGGCTTTGTCTGCCATATAGAAGCTGTCCCCAGAGAGACAATTTGGACTCTTGTCTCAAGATGTTTATCCATCAGACCTGTTGTTCCTGGAATCCAAGGTGACTGCAGGAGTGATAGACAGGTACAAAATGGAGGCAGAGAGGCCAAGGTCTTACCCTGCTTTTAACTACTCATTGGGTGTCTTCAGTGAAGACTCTTCAGTGAAGAGTCAATGTTTCTATCGAGAGCACCGTCCATGTTCTTCATGCAGGACAGCAGCAGTACTGGAATAAATTAAAGCAGTAACATTTAGATGAACAACATAGGAACCAAAGTGGGCGAGAAGGATCATAGATGTGTTCTGACAGCTGACTAACTCTGAAGGTTTGCATATGAGTATCTGGATGGATTATTTGAGACATGGTCGTGTTGGGGAGAGGCTCTGTGTAGGAGCGAAGGTGGTAGATGTTTTAAGAAGGTTGAATTTTGGAGTTGGTGGGATGTTCAGTAGACAGATGGGGACACAGACAGACAGGAAAAGGAGGAAGAGATCATTTCTAGATTCCACTTCTTTTCAGAAGTTGGAATTTAGTAGCTGTCAGAATGGTCAGGCTGTTGCTTTTAAGTATTGTTGACTCACAGTAAGAAATACATTTCACATCACGACTCAATGCACATATGCATGCATGCATAGATGGATATTTTTACAGTGTGTCACACACATTTATATATAGTACTCACATAAACTTAATTTTCCTCAAAACTTTATTCTTATTATATTTAGTGTATTTTGATAATATTAAACTCACTTAGGGAACCTTCATTTATTAAAGTGTTAGTGGACTGATTTGACCGCTGGGCAGTGGTGGCACATACCTTTAAACCCAGCACTTGGGGGGAGGCAGAGGCAGGTAGATCTCAGTGAGTTTGAGGCCAGCCTGGGCTACAGAGTGAGTTCCAGGACAGCCAGGGCTACACAGAGAAACCCTGTCTCGAAAAACCCTGTCTCCAGAAACCCTGTCTTGAAAAAAAAGACTGATTTGACTTCAAATTGAACAATCAGTCATGCACAGTAGCTGATGACCATCATGCATGGATGAAGTTCCACACGTTCATCCTTATTGTCACATTTCTTCCCAGTACAGAAAAAGGAGGGTCAAAATGCCAGGTGGGATTTCCAGCAGGCTGCGCACAGTTGGGGATGGCCACAGTCACTGAATCTGCTGCTCTACGCTTCCCCACCCATCTGAAATTCAACTCAATGTAATCAATAATTGCTGTGGATATTGTTTTGTATGCTGTGAATGTGTTGCTCTGATTTGGTTGATAAATAACATGCTGATTGACCAGTAGTCAGGCGGGAAGTATGGTATAGGTGGGACAAGCAGAGAGGAGAATTCTGGGAACAGGAAGGCTGAGTCAGGAGTCACCAGCCAGACAGAGGAAGCAAGATGACAAGGCAGAACTGAGAAAAGGTACCAAGCCACGTGGCTAAACATAGTTAAGAATTATGGGTTAATTTAAGTGTAAGAGCTAGTCAATAGCTAGCCTGAGCTAATGGCTGAGCAGTTTTAATTAATATAAGCCTCTGTGTGTTTACTTGGGTCCAAGCAACTGGAGGAGCTGGGCAGGACCAGAGGAAAACTTCAGCTACAAATAATATTTAATTAAAGATGAGTATTCTAATTCTTAGGACTCCAGCATGTATAGAGTCTGGTTCTCTTTTATACATGGTAAAAAAAAAAGAGAGAGAGAGAGAAGGAAAAAGGAAAATGCTAAGAGATAATATACAATAAAAGAAAGAGAAAAACTTTGCTATGCCTCCAAAATCCTTTGTGTGATGGTACCGACCTGGTAATTGATTTTTTTTTAGTGTATTATGTCCATGATTTACTTATTTATTTATTTTGTGTGTGTGTGTGTGTGTGTGTGTGTGTGTGTGTGTGTGTGTGTGTGTGCACAGACGTCCATGTGGATGGGGTGCATGTGCAAGTGTGTGTGCATGTATCTGGAAGCCAAGGGTTGATACCAGGTGGTTTTTCTCAATTACTCCCTGCCTTATGTTTTGAAATAGCCTCTCACTGAATCTGGACCTTGATGACTTGGCTAGACTTGATCAATGTAGCCTTGGGGACCTTTCTGTCTCTTCATATGTCATCCTTGGTGTATAGCAACAGCATTCAGCTTCTTCTTCTTCTTCTTCTTCTTCTTCTTCTTCTTCTTCTTCTTCTTCTTCTTCTTCTTCTTCTTTTTCTTCCTCCTCTTCCTCCTCCATCTCCTTTTCCTTGTCTTCTTCTTACGGATGGCAAAACCATAACTAGGGGGCTTAGATCTAAGAGGCCTAAGATCTAGATGTTATCCTTGACTCCTCCTTTACTCTGAGGATCCATATTCAGTCTGTAGGAAATCCTAGTAACATCCTCCTAATTGATCCTGAGTTCAAAGGCTTTTCAAAATCTCCATATAGCAACTGTAGCCCAAGATGCCATCCTGTCTCCACTGGACCATGACTACAGCCAAACAGCCTTCCTACTCTGCCCTAAACTCTTTAAAACCAGGGCCAGGGCAGTAGCCAGAAGGATCCTTGACATGCAGTATATAGAAGAACGTGTTCATATTTATGCATTTGCATATTTAAGACTTTAAAATATCTTTTTTGTCAAGGTACTTGATTATTTCCTCACAAAAATGCGGAAGTGTGATAAATATGAATACCACATGAGACTTGTTTATTCTTGGATATATTTTAAGAAACTCCCTAAGGACTATTTCAGAAAAGTGACTGAGGATTCCACCTGAGTCAAAAATCACCAGAAAGGCCTAGAAAATATACACTTTTGTCCTTTAAAAGCTTTATATCTTCTTTTTAAATTTTTATTTTATTTCTGTGTGTATATAGGTGTTTTGTTCACGTGGATACCTGTATACCTCCAGTGTGCCTGGTGCCTGTGTAAGGCAGAATAGAGTGATTGATCCCCTGGAACTGGAGTTACAGAAAGTTGCAAACCATTATATAGGTGCTGGGAATTGAACCGGAGTCCTCTGGAAGAACAGCCAGTCCTCTTAACCACTGAGCCATCTCATCCCCAGCTTCTGCTTTATGTCTTCTTGCTGGCAAAACAGATGCAAATGCTTAGTCCAGGACAGGGTAGCTTATCCTACAAATAAATTGCTTCTGAGAAAAAGTGGCTGTGTCATCTTTGAATTAGAATCCCAGATCTACAGAGGAAGACATTTCCAGTCCTGGTTTAGGTTTAGAGACTGCACAGTGTCTCCTTGCTCTCAGAACATGCCAAGGCAGCTCTTCTCCAGATGGGATGATGAGAGTGGCAGGAGAGAAGACCATGTCTTTGATCCACTACCCACATAACATTCTTGACAGGATTATGTAAATGACCCGTAAGAAGTGTTTTGGAGCACACAGACCGGGAAACATTTATAGATCTCCCAATCTGAGTATCTAATCAAACGAGAGAGAAATTAAACTTTTCTTCATTTGCTTCAACTTCAAGCTCCCCCTTTTGAAATCTCTTTTCTTCAACAGTGGCACTGCTGCTAGCAGCACCTCTGTCAAGTAGAGGAAGGGAAGGGGAATGGAATAAGGGAGACACAGTTCAAGCATCTGGATCAACCTTCCTCTCAGGAGACTTGGGTATAGCGGGTGGTGAGAGGTTTGGAAAATTGGATCAGGGGTTTCCAGCAGGGAGGAGCTGTTGAATTGGCAGTAGTATATGTGTCTAGAGGTATGTGAGACATTTAATATAGCTAATTAGTTAGGCTATTGTTCTGCGGGAACTAGTTCTTGTCTGATGATCTCCCCATTCGGATCACCGGATGATTACAATGGAAGTACCAAAGTCATGACCTGTGTCAGGCTGGAGTCTATAGGGGAGCTACAGTCTCAGCCCTGGTTTCCCAGCTCCGCAAAGGGGTCTCACATTCTGCCAGGGCTGAAAACAGCTGATGTACAAACTGCCTTTCATTTTCTAGGGAGAGAAACTCAGACCTAGGCCTGTGACTGGTGCAAGGCTGCATTTAACTTAGCTCTAGTCAGCAAATAATGTATTTAATTCTGATGCAAAGGTGGAAATTGGCTCTTGCGTTTAAGGACATAGGGATAGGGGCATTGCTTGCTTGGAATGGAGTAGATGTATCTTGAGTGTCTCTGTCTTGGTATTTCATGAAGCTATTATGTTACTGGGATCTTGCTCTGGCCTCCTCTTGGTTCCTGGTCTTGGTGTTTGTCTTTATTCTGTTGAATAAATACAGATGAGACACACAGAGTGAAAGAAAACTCTCAAGCTCTGTCTAATGACAAAGGGATTATTAGCTAGTTTTCTGGTTTTTAACTTCATTTTTGAGATTATAATAAAATAACATTTCCTCCTTCCCTTGTTTCCCTCCAAACCCTCTCATACATCCTTCAAATTCTCTTTGCAACAGATAGAGCACTACCCAAACCCACAATCAATTAAAATGCAGTTATGGAGCTCAGTCCCAGTGGATACATCTACAAAATACGCCTGCTGCGAAGGTGCAGGGAACATTGTATCTTCCCCTCTTCAGGAGTTGAGGGATTGTAATTCCAGACGATCAGAGCGTTTGCTATGAGATTGTGTCCCCTAATAATATTATTGAACTTTCTTCTATGGCCCAGAACTGTCTGCCCAGAGAGTGATGCTGCCCACCTAAGGATTGGCCCTCCTATATCAATTAATAATCAAGATAATTCCCCATAGACATGACCGTATGCTTTAATTGATATTCCTGTCTCAGGTGACCTTAGGCAGTTAAAACTAAGGAGGACAGCTGCCATCTTGATGGGATTTAGAATTGCCATGAAAACACTTCTCGTGGCATATCTGTGAGGGAGTTTCTAGATTACATTCGTTGTGGTTAGAAAATAAACCCAAATTGTAGATGACATCCTTCCACGAACCAGGGTCCTGGACTGAATAAAAAGGCTGCTTATATGAGCATTCAGTGTTCTTCCTGACTCTGATCAGCGCCTCTAGGCCCCATTGCCCTGACTTTATCGTGATGGGCTGTATCCTGGTCTTTATTGAGCCAAAGTAAACATTTACTTCCTTAAAATTCTTTGGTATTTTTTTTTCACGGCAATGAGACAAAGGGCAATAAAGATAATATGAGCATATGGACATATTAGACCATATCAGAAAAACTAGATCTGAAAACTTCCTGAGCACATCCGACTAACTAACAATAGGCATAGCACCCTCACCTGGACCCAATAAAGAACAGGATACCCAGCACCGAGATTCTGTACACTGACTTGCCATCAGAACACCTGGTGAGTGCATTGTGAATGGGGCCACTGGGTCTCGGTTCATCTCAGACCTCATTGCTAACACATCCTTGTCAAGATGCTGCCTGTCATCTACCCATCATTCTTTGGTCAAGACATGGTCCTGTACTTTGCCTCTGCAGCTTGACTCAGCTGTGAAACCCAACTCAATCCAGAGACCCCATGTCTTGTCTGTGCGCTGAAAACTCTCTGATCATCTCGAATTGCAATTAGGTTCCTTACTAGCTAATCCCTGACAGAACTTCCGGTACGGTATGTTAGCACCCCCCCCCCCCCCCCCCCCCCCACCCCCCCCCGTCTCTGCCTTCAGTAGGACGTCTTTCAACTCCTTGGGTTCTGCTGTGGTTTCTTTAACCATTTTGTAGTCGTCTTGTAATCTATTTACACACCTAAGTAGAGATATTTACTGTGCGAAGTGTAATATTATTTGTGAGCTAATGTTAGTAATTAGAATCAGAATAAGAGAAACTGTGTGTCAGTGGCTATCTATCAGAGGAACAATTTCAGCCAATGAAACTGACACAGCTTGTGAATTCATTGTAATTCAATCAATTCTAACACTGTGGAAAGACATCCACATGCCCATCTGTGCTTCTGACAGAGCGTGTTCTCAACAAACCCCTGCTCAGTAAATTTCTCTGTTACAGGCTTTTAACTCGCTCCCTGTAACACTGCAGTGCTGACCATTGAAATTGTCCCTTGATTCGACCTCCTCAGATCTCTTCAAAGTTATAATGGTCCTGAGGCAGGGAGAGAGGGCCAGACACATGCGGCTGAGTGGTAAGGCTAATTCTGGAATGTAGCAACTGACAAAAACAGTCTCCTTTAATGCTATGGATTGCCCTGAGGATTACGTGAACTGCTTCTAAAAACAAAGAAATTACTCCTGAGAGTCCAAGAAGGGTCCATCCATTCAGAGAACTCTCTTTCTTTTGGGATAACCCTTTCAAAACCCTGGCCCTTAAAATGAAGCTCTCGAGCCACAAGCTTACTCGAGCTTACCCCTGCCCTGTGGAGTATATATATATATATATATATATAAAACAAAACAAAACAACAACAAACCCATACTGCGCTACTACTATCCTATTTCTTGCTCAGTTCTTTGTTTAGGACACATGGAACTTGGACATCATATCACCAGAGAGCCCTCACTACTCTGTCTGGTCACAGACCTACTTTGATTTCCAAGGTCACTCAATCTGTTACAGATTCACTGGGGGTTACATCTTATATTCACTCCTGTTGGAGAATCAGCCCTCTGGAAAAGTGGAACGGACTCATCAGACCCCATAGTTAATCACTGTAAAGCTTTTTCAGGGGACTCAACTTACCTACAGGACCCCAACACCAATAGCTCTCCTTCTAGTCCATACAGCCTGCTCCAGCCTCAGTCCTTTGTATGCGCTCAACAGGCATCCCACTTTTATTTATTTATTTTTACATATGTTTTTGGTGGGATTTTTGTTTTGTTTTGGTTTTCCTCTTCATCTTATATTTTTGTTGCTTTATGGTTTTTTTTTGTTTGCTTTGGTTTTCATTTGTGTGTGTGTGTGTGTGTGTGTGTGTGTGTGTGTGTGTGTGTGTGTGTGTTTTCGAGACAGAGAACATAAAGCTGGGTGGATAGGGAGGTGGGGAGGAGAAAACATATCCAAATATATTGTATGAAAATTTTTTAATAGTAATAGAGAAAAATTAGGATTTAAAATATCATGTGAAAGGTATTTAGTTGCTTTTCCTGTAACAAAAGACCTGATAGCAGCGTTTTAAGGAAGGAAGAGTTTATGTCGCAGTTTGCAGCTCTGGTCCTCTTGGCATGGAAGGCGTGGGCAACAGGAGCCTGAGGCATTTGATCGCAGCGCATCTGCAGTCATGAACCAGAGAACGTGAATGCTGCTACTCCGCTCGCTTTCCCCTTCTCAATCAGTCAGGATCCTAGCCCAGGGGATGGCGCCACTACATCTAGGGTAGGCCGTCCATCTCAATTAAAGCTGCCACACAGACATTCCCGAGCTTTGTTCCCGAGGTCTTCTCAACTGCCTGAGGTGGACAATACAAATTAACCATTACAGGGGATGACGCATCACAGCTGTGCCTCCTTAAGATTTAAAACAGCACATGAAAGAGAAGAAGATGAGGTTGTAGGCTTGGCTGAAGGTAGCCACCAATGGAAGGCTATTTTCTCCTGGTATAGCATGACTATTTGGCAGACATTTTTTTAAATTTTTCTTTATTTCCTTTGAATCTATTCTGTTCTTCTGATCCTGAGTAGAGAGACTTACATTCTAGACTGACCTTAAGATGATAAGATTACAAGATGCATTCCAGCCCCTTCCTTTAAGAGTTATTTTCAAACATGCTTGTCAGTCATTTCAATGGGAAACTGCCCTTCAGGAAAAGGATCTGTTCCAGAAGTCTCAAGGATCATGGTACAATAGAAGCCATGTTAGAAAGATTGGAGGAACAGATGTGTTCCTAATGAGGTATGAGGTATGGGCTTTCTGATCTGGAAACTCCTCTAGCTCAGTTGCTGATACACCCTCACTGCTAACGCTGTCTGTCTCCTGAGTTCTAACTCAGAAAGCATAACTTCCTTCTCTCCCCTCCTTCTATCTATTTTTATAGACACTGGTTCCAATCCCACGCCTTCTTGCCCTGACACTCCATGAATTCACTTCCTCTCCTAAACCTGCACCCATCACGCAGGATTCTATCACTGAGCCTGTCTGCTTTTATGTTTAATTTGACCTTTACCTCGTAATCATCGCTTTCTCTATTCCTCTCAACCATTTCCACCCTCCTGGCAGCTACTACAACCTCCAACTTATTTGCCTCATTTTTTCCACCTCTTAAACTTTAATTAAATTGTCTGAGAATTTCCCTCTGAGTTCGTCTTTAAATATCTTAAATTTATGTGACTAAGAACTTGAAAGGAGGATCTTGAGCTCCTTGGTGACATAGAGAAGTCTTATAGTCCTACCTGCAATTTTAAGATTTACCCATGGCTCTGTCTCAGGAGTGATGGTTGAGGTGGAAGTCAGCTGGAGCCAAGGGCTTTCTCATTTCAGGGCCAATATTTGAGAATCTACTCTGGTACCTTTTCATTCTTTTGATTGTATGCCTGCTTGTGCTCTACCTGGTCATACTGGGGGCAATGAGTCTTAGGGGATGTCCAATATTTGGGCACTGTTTCTTCCAATGACTTTTCTGCCCAGATATAAAGCATTAATTTGCTAGTCTATTTCCTATGGCAGAGAAGTGAGTGGGAAATCTCCAGTCACCCCATGAGGTTCCGAGGAGTTCAGTATGTCCTTTGTGTGTGCATTCTCTGGCAGATTTATATTCTTCCAGTGCCTCTATTCTTTCTGTTATAGTAAACAAATTTGCCGTATCTAATAGGCCCCCAATGGGAGTCTTGAGTCTCAGTGACAATTTTTGTAACTTCCTTCTGATATCAGACACTGATTAAATAAGAATTCTATCCTGGAAAAGGATTTTTGCCTTTTGAGGAGGAAGGATCAGTTAGAATGCACTTTTGAATGACTTCAATGGGCTCTAAAAAGACAAACAAACAAAAAAACCCAAAAACCCAAACCAAACCAAACTAAACCAAACCACCACCACCACCACCACCACCACCAACACCACCACCACCACCACCACCAACAACAACAACAACAAAGAACTGGGTTTCAACAAGGCCCCTGGTCAACAATTGACAGATAGCAGTCATTCTTTCTGGCTTGTATAATAACTTTAATTGCAAAATAATCTTGTTTTTATAAGGCCAAATTAACTTCATTGCTTTTGTAGTGGGGTAAGGGGAGAATCAAATTTGTACATATCTGGGAAGCATATCGGAAGGAATCAAAAGAGTTACCTAGAAAGAAGACAAATATATAAAAAAAATAAGAACAATTGTCGTGGATTCTTTTTACTCAGGAGACTGCATATGGGAAATTACATACTTGACTCGTTCTGAAACTTCTTTTATTAGTGGGGACTCTGGGTCCTCCTAGTCAGGCAAAGATCCACAAGTTTCTTGGGAATCAGGAGTAGCACAATTGACCTGATTGTTGGGATGTTTTGGGTGGTAGGAAAATGGACTGGTTGGGAAAAAGGACCACACACTTATTGGGAATAAAGATCAATTATAGAATTGCCTTGGTAGAGAACAAGCTTTATCATCACATTTTTGTAAGTGTATAATTGCCTCTCTTAGATGCAGCACACATTTTCTTCCTAAAAGGGTCTAGAAAGACCAGAAAGAAGTCCAAAACAAACAAACAAACAAACAGTCACCCCAAAACCAAGTATCCCTTTGCATAATTTATGCAGAATTATGCCTCAGCTAGAGGTGGTGCTGGAGAGATGGCTCAGCAGCTCAGAATGCTTGCTGCACAATCACGAGGACTGGAACTCAGATCCTAGCATCTATATAACAACCTGAGCATCCTGAAAATGCCCATAACTTCAACCCTGAGGGGGCTTATGACCTCTTGTGGAATCTGTGTACACACAGGTGTATACCTAGATGTGTATATATACCAACTAGAGAAAGAGCAATGATCTCTCTCTCTCTCTCTCTCTCTCTCTCTCTCTCTCTCTCTCTCTCTCTCTCTCTCTCTCTCTCATATACACACACACAATTTTTAAGCAAGATTTTTAAAGACAGAGGAACCCAACATTTGGGGTCTGGTACTACATCATTAATCCAACATAGAAAATGTATTGCCTTATCAAATGGCAGTAGGGACACCCAGAATACATTACATTAACATAACCACCAATTTTAGAAAACAACAACAACAAAAGCCCTACTTTAGTTTACTCTGGATATAGCTGGAGACATGTATTTTGAAAATGAGAAAGTGGAATATTCTGTACCCCAGAGCAGAAGTAGATACACTATGGGTACTAGTAGACAGAAAGGTACTACTACTAAGTCTCATGGTCTCAAACTAAGGGAGTAAAGTCTACCACTTACCACAATGAAGACAGGGAAAATCCCATGACAACTTGACAGAACACTGAAAGATGTTGGGATCTTTTTTTGGTCTCCCCAAAACTCTGAAGTCCTGTGTTCTTTGTTTACTGAATTTTGATGAGACACATAGAACATAGTATAGAAAAACAAGCAGTTTGTCATGGAGTAACAGGGTATAAGAGTGGGCAATGTCAAAGGGACCATTGCAGGGGAAAATATAGTGTGAGGGTGAATAACGACAAAAGAATCACTGTAGGGGTCATATATACTGGAGGGGAATGAATGGCCATTGGCTGAGGAAAGACCTCTCATGGAGACAGAGTGGACAATGGCAGAGAGATCACTGTGGTCATTTGTATTCTGAGGTGGGTTTTATATTATTCCCTAAAGTTTCTAAACAGACAGCTTTCCAGAGGGATGGTTTTCTGTTCCGTAAGTTGAAAGACCCATTTGGATAACTCTTTTTTTTTCTCATTTTTTTTTAATTTTTATTTTGCAATACAATTCAGTTCTACATATCAGCCACGGATTCCCTTGTTCTCCCCCCTCCCGCCCCCCCTCACCTTCCCCCCAGCCCACCCCCCATTCCCACCTCCTCCAGGGCAAAGCCTTCCCCGTGGACTGAGATCAACCTGGTAGACTCAGTCCAGGTAGGTCCAGTCCCCTCCTCCCAGGCCGAGCCAAGCGATCCTGCATAGGCCCCAGGTTTCAAACAGCCGACTCATGCAATGAGCACAGGACCTGGTCCCACTGCCTGGATGCCTCCCAAACAGATCAAGCCAATCAACTGTCTCATCCATTCAGAGGGCCTGATCCAGTTGGTGACCCCTCAGCCATTGGTTCATAGTTCATGTGTTTCCATTCGTTAGGCTATTTGTCCCTGTGCTTTATCCAACCTTGGTCTCAACAATTCTCGCTCATATAAACCCTCCTCATTCTCGCTAATTGGACTCCCAGAGATCCACCTGGGGCCTAGCCATGGATCTCTGCATCCAGATCCCTCTTAAGAAAGGGAACACTAGCCTGCCCTCATTCCTTCCCCAGAAAGCCTCTGTGGTAGGTGGTAATCTTAGGATCCTTTGGGAAGTTTGGAATGTCATGTCTCTACCAAGGGATAAAGGTATAACACAGATGCTATTATTTAGCTCCAATATCATGTTACATAACAGAATAAAAACCATTAAAGAATAAACAAAACAAAAAATAACTTGGAGGATCTGGAGTGATGGATCAGTGGTTAAAAGAGCTCACTGCTCCTTTGAAAAACCCAGTTTCAACTTTTATCATGCACGTGGTAGCTCACAACCATCTGTAACTTTGTTTCTGGGAAACCCAACACTGTCTTCCTGCCTCTGTAAGCACCAGGCACACAGGTGGTGCACAGACAAAACACTCATGCACATAAAATAAAAATAAATCTTTAAAAAGTCTATAAAATAGCCATTCTCTACCGGGAGGAAATAGCCTTTCCTCTATGGACTTCAACCAAGCCCTGCTTCCTATGATTTCTTCCATTTCCTCTTCCTTGAGATCAGTGTGCTAGCAGGGACAGAGGAGTAGGTTCCAAAGCTGATTATGAGGAAAAGATCCATCTCCCATGACCTTCAAGCTTGCTAATTTCCAACTGCTTATCTAGCATTGCAGCCCTCACAGGATTTTTTAGAATATTTTCATTATTTCTGCAACTCTATACATGGGCAAGTCAATACTCACCCGTGATACATTTCCATAGGCTAACTGCATGCTCACATGTGAATTCTGTTAATTGGGTCCTATAGACTTTGTTTCTTGCTCAAGATCCATCACTCCAGTATTCTTATTTTATAATGCTTTACTCTCCAATGTGATGGTATTGGGGGAATTGGGACCTTTAGCAGGTGATTATTACCTGGGAGCAGAACCCTCATGGATGGGACTAGTGACCTTGTTAGAAAGGTCATGAGAACACTTGCTTTCTCCATTTCTATGCCATACGAAGAGGGAGGAGGCAGCTTTCTCTGAGCCAGACAGGAACCCATCATCAGATGCTGTCTGTGGCAGTTCCTTGACCTTCTACTGTCCAAGATCCAGAACTCAAAGAAATCGGTATTTGCTGGATCCAGTCAGCCTATGGCATCTCATTATAACTGCCCAAGCTGACTAAGATGCAAGACCTGTGGTAGCTCACACGATGACACGAAGATCTGGTCTGGGAGCAAGTATAATGTAATCTTAGGGCATCACTTCTAGAATCAAGATTCACAGTCAAATCCTGGCTTCTCACGAACTAATTCTCTGACCATGTTAAAAATGATTTATTTTTGTGCTCATTTTCCTTATATATGCAGATGATGATACTAACTCTTTGGGTAGGAGTTGTTTGAAAATATCGGTAAAGTAGTCATGTTGGCGGGAAAAATGACCTACTGTAAGTGTCAGCTGTTGTTAGTGGAGTGTTTTGCTCCACCCCTCTCCTCTGCCAGCTTGTCTTAAGGTCTGACTCTAACGTTATAGCACGTATCGGATTGTCACTCGCTGTGCATTTCTTTCAACCCTGATAATCAGGGTGTATGAGAGAAATGAGATCCACAAATTGTATTCTTTTCATTGTTGATAGCAGCCAGCCAGACATAGGGGCTGGATCTCATGATGTTGAGGTGGAAGGACAGTGGTGTGTCAGGGGCAGAGAACATAAAAGGAGCAGCTATGGAGTCCAGAAAAGAGACAGGGGACTGCCTTTGCTTACCTTAGAGATGTATCTAGAACAGGGCACCTCAAACTTTGCATAAATGAAAATTCTTACAATAGTTTTATCATTGTCCCCATACTATGAACCACACTAAAAAACAAGTAAGAGTTCTGCAACATGAAAGAAAACCTGGTGATACAGTTAACAAGGATTGGGCCGTTTTGAACAAGATTTCTTCATTTACAGATCCGTTTGAAATCTTACTTTGAAACCAAGAAATATGCAACATATGCAACATATTCTAACCTCAATTATTCCTTATCACAATCAACGATCATTCATAATTCACACCTTCAGGGCGGGAAAATATAGCTTCTGGTGAGGTGTGTGTGTGTGTGTGTGTGTGTGTGTGTGTGTGTGTGTGTGTGTGTATGTATGTATGAAGAACTAAATGTTCTTGCTTCTAGCTCCCAACGAGAAGCAACTTCTAGCTTTTTCTTTGTCTGGTTGCCTTTGGTAGTTTTGTTGAAGCAAAAGGCTTTATGTCCAAGAGAGAAATGTTTCTACATATATATCTAGACGTATGTGTGTGATTTTGAAAGCATCTATTTAAGTTAAAACATAATATGTAATTTCTTTTACTGAGGTTTAGAGTTCTCAAATAATCTAAAAAATCTGAAAGGTGGTTATGGCCTGGATAGTCACTGGGTGAGATGCAGGATGCTTTAGTTGTTTGAGGCAAAGTGTCCAGGAAATGTTTCTTTTAGTTACCATAGCAACCATGAGATGTTTTGTACCATTCTTATTTTCCCCTAAATAACTTACTGATACTTTGTTAGAGTTGAAGATAGAGTCAGCACTTGATTGTGTGGAAAGAAATGAATTCTCTAAAATCACCACTTAGTTTTGGATATTTTGGTGAGTCACCTAAACTGCTGTAACCAAACCTGGAGATGTCACAGGCACTGAACACTAACCACAAAACTTGTAAGGCTTTCCACAAATGAAAACTCTAGGTTGCATTTTCAAAAAGGAGAGAGCAATAGCAGATCATTCAGCCATGTGTGGGCTCTGGTGTCCTGTGGACTTGCCTAAGCCAGCCACACTTGAGGTGACACCAAGACAGAGTCATTGAGAGTCTCAGAGGTACAATAAAATGGAAACTTTCCTAGAGAGAAAGAGGTGCTGTCAGTACTGATTGAGGGCTCTACCAGAAGCAGGAAATAGAAGGAAGAATGGGCTGGTTCTATTTGTAAGCAAAGTTGCGACTCTTTCCTGTCCATTGCCTTTGGAGGGCCCGAAACTGGAGCTCAATGTGGGGAATCCAACATTTGATCAATTTGCCTCATGGTGCTCATGTGACCAGGAACTTGTGGGTGATTTTCCAGGGTCCAGACCTGATAGCAAAAGCAGAAGGGAGAGCTGGAAGTCTCTGTGTTCTCTGTTCCTGCTCCATCTTCCTGCAGTAGGCAACCATGAAAGAAGGGGGATGCTGTCTGGATGCTGTGTCCAGAGAACAGGCTCCATAAGATAAGAAAGATACAGAGCAGTAGGGAATGTTGAGTAAGGGGCAGGAAGTGTGAATTCAAACCACAGGACCCAAATATGCAGCCCTACTGGCATTTTTCTCCATCACTTCCATTCCTTAAGGAACTTCAGTTAGGACCAAGGCCATTACTTCAAATGAATAAATGATCTGCTCCACAGGAGAAAATATTAAATATTTGAGGAACATAAACTGAAAACCAGAACTGAAATTACAAACTCTTTTAGTGGAAGCAGAGCCAATGAAACAGAATATGCATGTAAAATGATTTTATGAGATAAGAGAATCTAACTCTGCAGCAGTAAAAAGAAGAAAATTAATGCAAAATTGTGGTATGAAACTGCAAGTTTGATATTAAAAAATTTGTAACAATGACCATGACAGTGGGAATAGCAGAATGCACGGCTTCAGTACAAAGTAATAAAGAAACTGGTAAAAAAAAAATATCTTCCTGAAGGTGTGAGTAATACATTAGGAAGACATCTTCAGTGAAAAGGGCTGAGCCATGAGTAGCAGTGTCAAAAATCAGTCTTGAAATTAGAATTCTCAGAAAGTGAAATGGAAGCAAACAAAATATTAATCAGAAGTTTTAAGGATCAAAGAAAGTTAGAGAAACTCAAAATAAAATGCCAAGTTGAGTACTCAGTGGACAGATAAGAAAATGAATATCTGGATAGATAATGAAATTTAAGAGCATAGAGACTAAGAAAATTCAGATGTTTCTAGGTAAAATAAAAGACCTAAGATAATGCCACATTTATATCAGTTCTCTTAGCAGGGACAATGGGTAATGCCTTCAAAGTTTTGAAGGAAAGGAATTTAGATATTAGCATTTCATTTCCAGATGAATTATCATTTTCATAAAGACACTGTCAGAGCTACAATTTTAAGAAAAAGTTTCCTACTCCAAAATTCTCTTTGAAATACTCCTGGGAGATATACTCTGCCAGAAAGAAAGGTCAATGTCTTAGTCTTTTCAGGCTTCTGTTGCCAACTACCGTTGGCTGGATGGTTTATGAGCATCCTCCTTCTCCTCTTCCTCTTCTTCTCCCTCCTCCTCCTCATCATCAGCACACTTCTTATAATTAGGCTGGAAGTCCCATATCCAGGGGCTAACATGGTCAGGTTCTAGTGAGGACCCTCTTCTAGAATGCAGCCTACTGAGGTCTTGTGTTGCATTCTTATACAGTGGAAGGAGTTAGCAAACTCTCTGGTACCCCTTCATCAGGACACTAATAATGTTCATGAAGACTCCACACTCAAGACCAGGTTACTTTCCAAATGCTCCCAATACCATCACTCTGGTAATAAGAATTTCAACATCTGGATTTAAGAGAATATATTCAATCCATTGCACTTAATTATGGAAGGAGAAATAAGCTTTCACAAAGAAGTTAATTAATTTTGTTAATGTATGAAGAGGCAATGGTCTAAAAAACACCAGAATTTTAATAATCAAGAATTAGCATGCTAGATGAGACCACTAAGGCAAGGGTAAAGGGTAAATTATGTTTAATGCATTTAAGCACAGATAAGGGGAGACTAGACCACAGGTTTTAGTGAATTAAGAATAGTCTCCAGGATGAAAAGGAAAAAAAATGTCATTCAAATGATAGGAGAAACTTTTACCTAAATAGGGGATTGCTCCACGCCATGGAGATAAATACACAAACTTTGTGATCAATATTCCTGAGTCCAAAGCCTGATCATCACTGTATGATAACAAGCATTCATGAACCTTGGCTTTATATCTGAGGGACTGGAATAGCAATGTATAGCTTGAAGGAAATAAGTAAGGATGAGATACAATGATTTCTGTATTGGGCTTAGAGTAATACCAGGAAATAGAATAGTAAATACTCAACAAATAAAGGGTGGGTCAGCTTAAGCTCATGTTCCTGGTGCTACCTAGTGAAGTTTGATCCTAATAGTCTTAGCAATAAAAATCCTGAGCCAGGTATCAGCGTGAAAGCTGAAAGATCAAAGAAGCAGAGCAACTAGTCACTAGAGACTTTTTACCTCTATAAAATCTCAGACTGAATGGGTGATTCCTGTCCCTACGAAGCCTCAGACTAAATGGGGGCACAGATCCTGTCTCTACCTCCCTAGTGCTGGGATTAAAGGTGTCTGCCACCACAGCTTGACTCTGTTTCCCTTTTAGACTGATTCAATCTGGTGTAGCCCAGAATGGTCTTGAACTCCTGATCATCCTGCTTCCTTCTCCAAGTGCTGGAATTAAAGGTGTGTGCCACCACTGCCTGGCTTCTATGGTTAACTAGTGGCTAGCTCTGCTCTCTGATTTCCAGGCAAGATTTATTTGTCAGAACACAAACAAATTATCTTACAATAACTTAGCGCTACCCTGTCTTTGGCACCAAAGGCACTGAGGTTGTTGGTCAGGATTTTCTATCACTAAGGGGGTTACCCCTTAGGCCACTTAGTTGTAACCTGGGATCTTAATGCCATGATTTCATTTCACTATTGTGAAGATTAAAGTATTTGAATATATGGGTATGCTTAAGACTTACAAGTGCTTTGATTGTTAACCATTATCATGCTTTTAATGATTCATCTTAGATTGAGGCTTCCAGATTATACATCCCCAATGTGGTTACAATACATATACAGTCAGTCTTAACAGAAATTAAGACAAAGCAATGAACTGAACATTCACCTAGATCGGTCTCTCTGAAATGATAGTTATTCATCAAAGAAGGACCTGCATATTATTTGTGTGTGCAGAATCATTCTTGGTCTAGAACTTTAGCATTTGCTTTATTAGACAGAAGAATAAACCAGGTGGTAATCTACTCATTTACTCACAAATTCAATGAAGTTTGATTACTTACTCATAATAGCATGCTGGGTGCTCACTACTTTCTTCCTTTGGTGGGGCAGGTTGGGCATACAGGTTTATTTTCATGTTATTATGTGGATAGATGTTTCTGTAGACTTACCATGATGGAACTCATGCTTTGCTTACTTTCTCCAGAAGCAGTTAATCCTGTGTGAAAGCACATTGTGTAGCCTAGCAGTTAACATTGTA
The DNA here is from genome assembly GCF_007827085.1 of Peromyscus californicus insignis. Classification (NCBI taxonomy): domain Eukaryota; kingdom Metazoa; phylum Chordata; class Mammalia; order Rodentia; family Cricetidae; genus Peromyscus; species Peromyscus californicus. Next base: position 27,844,185 of record NW_026294492.1, on the reverse strand, counting down.
GTTAATGTGGCTTGGCCTGGTTTTTATGCCCCAGGTTACTGACTCTCCAATTTATTTGACTTTAATGTCCCTTTATTTCCTCATACCTATGTCCTATACTATGGTGTTATTGTTAGAACCTAGCTCATTGAGTTATTTTTGAGCATTAAACAAGATTAGGCATATAAAATACCAGGAACACAATATATCCTCAGTAACTGTAAATGTTGATGGTAATTAATGTGATGATGATGATGATATTGTTGATGATGATGACAATGGTCCTGAGGTGGGGGCAGAATAATGTCTATGGTAGCAGAACACCTTTTCTTTCTTCCCTTGTATAGATGCAAAGTTAAATACCAAGTGTTAGAATTAAGCCTAATTATCCCAGTTAAGCAATATGAATAGACCACATGCTTATGAACATGATATAGAATGTCTGTTTCTTTTCTTTCTCTAATCAGGATTCATTATAAGTAGCTTCAACTTCAGTCAGCTAAGAGCTTAGGTCTGACATTCCTTATGCTTAAATGGGATGATATTCCTCATGCAAGGACACAATATACAGGAAGATTAAAGGTCACATTTCCTATGAGACATGGAAGACACCTTTCTCCTCAATCATTCCCTTGACAAAAAGGTGGGTCCATGACATATTTTTGTGCAAAATTTATTAAAATGTCAGAGAGAACTATGCATACTCTAGTAGAAGATGCTAATGATGATTCTAACTATGGATCTCTTTGTAACCTTCAGGCTGTAATAGTGTCAAAACCAATGCCTGACATGAAACTCCCGCCCAAAAGAGATGGAGACAGAGCAATATGTCAGCAAGAGTGAAGCTGTACATCCATTTTGACACGCTCCTTAGCACTCTATTTCATGGAAGTGACTCTGAATAGTGAAAAGGAACTCAATGTATTTGGCTGGAGGCAACTTCTGAAAGCACTGAAAAGAAATCAGTGTGTGAAGAATAATGGGGAGACCAAATGCCTAGGCATTTTCAAGAGCCTGAAGTAACCAGTCACATAAATGTAGACTACTTAGACAGAAAAGTGTGTGACAAGATGGGCCGGGTGCCCAAGAATTGACAAGTAGGGCAAGACTAGACTCTAGAAGTCCTAATGACTTGCTCAAGGAGAAAGAGGGCGGTCACCAGGCTGGTTGACATATAACTCACTGCCTGTGACGCGCCAGACTCTCTGATAATCTGTTTATAGCTGTTAACTGTTATCCTATGGCCTTATGAGCCATTGAAAACTATTATCATTTACAGATGAGGAAGCTGAGACACAAAAGGTTAAGTAACTCTCCAAACTCACACGCTTTGGAATTAAATCTCTGAGATTTGGTTCTGTAGCTGGGAAATAGGAAACCACCATTCAAAACCGAGGAGCAGGGGATAGAGAAAGGCTGAGCCCTTGTGTTCAACCACTAGGCCACACTCTCTTTGGCGAGTGTAATGTAAATGAGCCCATTCTGTAAGTCCCTGGAAAGAAATGAATGTCTCGTGGAAGATTTTTGTAAGACCGGAGTCACACACAGTTGCATTTTTCAATTCCCAACAGTGTAATACGCTCCGGTTTGTCCAAGACAGTTCCAAGTTTATGCATGCTGTCAAGCAGTAATCAATAATGCTACACTGAAAAGTGTCCCAATTGGAAAGATAAAGTGTGTCGCCGCCCTGCATAGACAGCCAAATAGTTAATCCCTGGGTGACGCTAAACCCACTTTGAAGTCCTTACACTGCTGCACTAATGGCTTCCTGTATGGATGGGGATGAGGGGGACTTACCCTGAAGTAGGAGCAATCCTTGCACCAGTCAAAAACCACAACAAACAGAAGAAAACAGAGGAGCCCACAGACAAGGGGCATAATTAGATTGGGCAACATATACTCCAAAGGGTGTGGTTATTGAGCTTTCTCTGCCACAGTTGCCGAGAAGATAAAAGACTGATTTCCTCAGAGAAACGTCTGAGGGGAACTTCACACATGTCTGGGTTGTTTTAATATCCACCCAGGTGTTAGAACTCAGCCTTAAATATTAGGCGTTTGAGGACACAAGTGGACTTAATTCATGAGATTCTGTTCACAGCTCTTTGGAGTCAGCCGGTTGCCAACGTCAATATGTTAATGCTCGTAGGGAGTTCACACGTGGGGTCGGTCACACACGAATGAGTGTACAGCAGCCATTAAATTATTGAATCGCTGATCAGATTACCTCTCACGGGGTTCTTCCTTGCTTAGGTCATGAAATGTAATAGTTATTCATGAAATATATGTTGAATTTTGCCTTTTCCTACTTAAAAAAAAAAACTGTAAGAACTGGGCGTGGTAGTGTGTGCCTACAATCCCAGCACTTGAGAGGAGGTTGGAGGGGGATCTGAAGTTCAAAGTTAGCCTTGGACACACAAGATCTCAAATAAATAAATATATAACCGCAAGGACATCCTTGAATTCAGAGAGCCCCGTCAATGTCAGCGAGTCAGTTTTTTTTTTTTCTTTGACATTTGGTGCAGTCTTATGCAACTGTAGCTCTCCATTCTATATTATTTTTAAAAGTCATCTGTGTTGCTGAATAAGATGGTGATTCTTCATTTTATGAGATGGTGTTTGTTTTGCTATGCTGTCCAGGTTGGCCTCAAACTCCAGAGGTCCAATGATTCTCCCATCTCAGCCTCCTGAGTAGCTAGGACTGTGGACACAGATTGCTATGCCCACTTACTGCATTGACTGACCTGAGCCTTTCTGACCTGATCACCTACAACAGAGACAGCAGGAAGCTGCTAACTTCCACAGGTGATTCCTCTAGAGAATGTGTCAACCCTTCTTCCATCCTACAAGAAAGTAATCTCTCAATGTCTGCTCTGCAAGGGGCGGTGATACTAAATGTGAGATTGTAGCTGGAATGATAAATTATTATTTGTTATTTTTATTGTTTTTTTTGTAAACTACACTTCCTTTGCCAAGCAAAATGGCCATGGGATCTTCTAGCCAGAGCAAGAAGCTTTCTATAACCTTTCTATAACCCAGAGACAACTAGAAGAGAGAGAGGTGGGGCTCAATCTTGGGTGTTGTCTAGATGTGAAATGTCACTTAAATAGATTTCCCATGAATACATGTCAGTATGTAGTGAAAGGAAGAGAAATAATATGCTCAATGAGATATAAAGTGCCAAGGCTGATCCCCTCAATTGGGTTCCTAGTGTTAAAACAGCAGAATGGGGTTCTTTATGGGCTTATATTGCAGTGGAAATGCACTGTGAGAAGTGAGAGATCTGTTAGAATTCATTCCTTTACAGTTACCGGGTAGGAAATTACTTAGAAAACTCTTGAAACCTGGTCAAGTACTCCTATTTACTTCTCATCGTTTGGTTCTGTTTCATTTCCCATCTAGCGGTCTGCTGATAGAGCTGGAGCTGAGGCAGATGGGTTTCTGTGCTGCTAATGTATACCATGCTCGGGGATGCTCAAAATAATTGCCCTTATATTGGCTCAAAATTGTGAGGCAGAAACATCCGAGGAACTTTCACTTGGCCTCTGGTGTTTTCAAGCCCATTACTTGTCCTGTCTTTCCCACTGGAGATGTGTCTTCCTTCCCTATTTTGTTGAGGGGCACAAAAACTAGGACAACTTTGTAGAAAGCCAGGTGAGAGTTTCACTGTATTTTCCCTTCAGAGTCCCCTCTGTAGCCATCCAGTATTTATTCATTCTCTCTCCATCTACAAGGGCATCTGGGTTCCATCCATCTGCACAGAGGACTGTGCTGGGTCCTATATGAGCAATTGAATGCAAACAACCAACTCCATCCCTTTGCAATTGCTGTCTGTTTTGGTCAGGAGAATCTAGTGGTTGTAATAAGCAAAACATCCACTATTAGTAGGTGAACACGAGAGACATTAGTTTCTCACTCGTTTCATAGTTCAGTAAGGGGCAGCAGATGGCTGTACTTCATGCCCCTGTGGTGTAAGAGCTCGGAGGCCTCCACACAACTCCTAACTCCAGGAATCAGAGGAAAGCAACAGGGAAGTTCTACATAGGCATTTTGTATAGGGCTTGTCTCAAATTTGTGGTCTCTTCCAACAATAACCGGCTCGCAAAATTTGATTTCCATGTGATTCAAGGAGGAAAAACTAAACAGTTAAGCAGGGATTTGTGAACACATATCTGTTTCTCCATATCAGACGCTATCTGAAGCATAATGTCACCTTAAACAACAAAGCCACCCTGCAACATGGCTTTCTCTTTGTCTTCTAGTGTCTGATTATAGAGATTATAGTTGGTGCCGTGGGTCACTCAGTTTTCTGTTACTGTAACAAACACCCGAAATATACATCAACTTATAAAGAGATAAGGTTTATTTTGACTCACAACTTTAGAGGTTTCAGATTGTCATCATTCGGCTGCTGTTGTTTTGCGGTTTCTAACTCAGCAACATATCCCAGCAAGGAAAGTGTGGTAGAGCAAATGGCTCAACTATCAGCAGCCAAAAAATTAATGAGAGAAACGGGAGAGAATAGGGTCTACAGTCCTCTTGGAGGGATGCCCTCAGTGACCTAAGACTTCTTACTAAATTGTCCTATAACCCCACAATACTAATCAAGGAAATCTTGATAACTGTGGGATAAACCCCAACTGAGGGACATTCTACAAAACATAACTCATACTTCTCGGAAGTGTCAACGTTGTGAAAGTCAGGCAAGGCAGAGAGACACACAGAGATGGGAGGAGAGGAAGGAAGCCATGATGGTTAAATGTTATGTGATCTCCTGGATGAGATCCTTGGACAGAACAGTTATAGTGGTGAAATAAATGGACCAATCGGGATGCATTAATTAAGGTTTTTTTTTTTTTTTAGCAAAACAGAATCAATATGATATTTGGATTGCTAAAATAGAAATTGGCTCATGTGATTTTGGGAGCTATGAAGTCCTAATAACCTATCATTTTATGAGCTGTTGATCAGAATAAATTAATGTAATTCATTCGGATGCTGAAAGTCCAAGAACAAGGGAGTGGATAGGTAGATTCCCTACTCAAGCTTTATGGCATAAGAAAAATCCCCCTTAGGTAGGGGGTTGGAGTGTAAGGTCCTAATCTGAATATAAATTCCTGGTAACTAAAAGAAGTTGGAGGAGGCAGGAGTCTCATCTGAGACAGAAGCAAGCTTCTTGTTTCTATACTGTGCTATCCAGGCCTTCAGTAGGCCTTCAGAGTGATGCCTACTTGTACTGCTAGGTTGGGTGATGTTGGGTGATGCCTATTTGTACTGCTAGGTTGGGTGACGTTGGGTGATGCCTATTCTTCTTCCCTCAGTCTCCTGGTCCAATGCTTTACCAGCTACTTCAGCATCTCTTCACCAACCAAGTTTGCACACAAAATTAACCATCACATTGAATAAAACCTGTAGATTTGTTAATAGCAAGGAACCTATGCCAATTTATTTCTTTTGATGAGAGACATCTCAGAGAAGAATGTATGGACTGGCTAAGTTTGAAAATTTGTCTGTATAGCTAATTTTCTTTCAGTGTTAATAGTTCCAAGCAAAACAAAAACAGGAAGTGTAAAAGAGGTGATTAGCCCAGGGGAGGGAAACAAATTTGACAGGGACACAAAGGTAATAGAGATATTATACAATATCCCGATTCGCCAACTCATTTTTCTTCAAAAGAAGAAAACAAAGCTTGGACAGACATAACATCTAAGGATTTCACAGGCAAAGAATAGTCCCTGCTACAAAGTGAATGACTTATCACCTTCAATCCATTCTGGTGTACATGTTGCAAGCAAAAGCCATTATGTATGTCCCACATACTAGGAGTACTGTATTTACACACACACACACACACACACACACACACACACACACACACACACACACACACACACATGCGCACACACACAGACACAAAACCAACCTTCTGGTTAATTCTTGGGGATCATCAGTTCTTCCTGTTTTGCAAGTTCCTTTACCTGCTGAACCACCTCACTAGCCTGGGGAGGGGTATTTTAAATAGCCAAGTGAGTGGATGGCAATAGCTCATTTGAAAATATCCCTTGGGGTCAGAACTGTAGGTTATACCCTTAAATTTCTGAAAAGGTGCAGATCCTAAGTGCAGAAGAGAGCCCAAGGCAAAATGGACCAGTTGCCTATAATTTTAGTTACGCTCTCTTGGAGAAAGGATTCAAATGGCTGTGATAGTGTCCTCTTTAACTCTCGATGCACATAATAATACTGACCATTTAAAAAATATTTTCATCTTTGTGATGGAGTGATATATCAATTTATTATTTTTATTTCATACCACAACTTTGGATTGGAATATTATTTTCACTTTTCAAAATAGAAAATAACCCTTACCTAACCATTTCCCATATCACATATATAAAACAGTTTACACAAGAAGCTAAGATTAAAATATGACAGATGATTAATACATCTCTCAACTCCCACTGGAAAAGGTTCTTTCTTCAGTAGATGACAGTTAACACAGAGGACCCACAACTGGACTGCAGACTGCGGAGCTCTGAATGGAACATCTATGTCATACCCCTTCTTTCCAAGGCTCAGAAGCATGGAGAAGGGACAGAAAGATGATGAGAGCCAGAGGCGGTAGGTGGCTACAATGAAACAGTGTTTTCTAGACACAACAGGACAGTTGCACTTATGCCTCACAGTGGTTGTGTCAGCATACACAAGAGCTATGCACGCTCAAACCAGATAAAATTCTAGCATAGCAAGGCGAGTGGGAACAAAGCCCCGCCCCTTTAGTTAAGGAGCTATCTGCTATTGATAGCAGCAGGAAGAGGGAGAGTTAGTTCTCCTTGAGAGTGTGGTCCCTGGTAGGTCAACCACTCTCCAGTGGGTGGTCACATGTTTACCCAAGAGTATATGGACAATACAAATCAGACATGATGGGATTACTGTGGACAGCCAGGAAGGGGAGGTGGATCTGGGAAGAATTAGATCAAATACATTGTGTCAGTTCTTGAAGAATTAATTTTAAAAGGCAACTACTTATTTATTATTTATTTATTTATTTATTTATTTATTTATTTATTTATTTATTTACTTATTGTTTTTCGAGACAGAGTTTCTCTGTGCTGGGATTAAAGGCATATGCCACTGCTGCCTGGCAGCAACAATTTTACTAAAGAGTGTTGTCAAAGGTAGACTTTTCTAGTAGATTTCTCCATTCTGTGCATTTTTGTAGCCATTTGTAGGTACTATATAGTGAAACAGCTATGATGTTAGTGGCATACTCAACCTCTGATTTGATTGATGTCACCTTCATTTCTGTAAATAGAAATATACGGAAACAGTAGAAGTGAAATGAACAGCAGTCCATCTTGGGAGGCAGCTTTACCCTTTCCTTTTGTATTCAGTCCCTCTTTAGGCTAAGGCTGTGACTTCCTGGTTTCTTAGCATACACAGGAGTTCATTTTCATGCCCACCAGCTCAGGAGTCCCTGGTCTTTTGACCTGACTGAAGAGGAAGCAATTCCTTGCTGTGGATGATTGATTGACAAATAAAACACTGATTGGCCAGTCGCCAGGCAGGAAGTATAGGCAGGACTAGCAGAGAGGAGAATGGAGAGAACAGGAAGGCAGAGAGGAAGAGACGCCAGCCTGCCGTCCAGGGAGCATCATGTAAAGGCAGCAGGTAAAGCCACGGAACACGTGGCGACATATAGATTAACAGAAATGGGCTGAGTATAAGAGTAAGAGGTAGACAATGGTAGGCCTGAGCTAATGGCTGAGCAGTTTAAATAATATACGCGTCTGTATGTTTATTTTATAAGTGGGCTACGAGACTGCCGGGGCTTGGCAGGACCCGGAGAGAAAAACTCTAGGTACAGTTCCTTTTTACTTCCTGAGCATCTCCAGAAGCACTTAGCTGGAACTAGGTCTTTGATCCATCTGTATTTAATATGTTCCTTCCTTTATCAACCAGGACTCCATTAATCATCATGGAACTGATAGAGGCTACAGATGATTCCCAAGCTCCTGTATTACCAGTCCTGTATTGCTAAACAAGTGTCTTGTAAATTCATGTGTAAGAGTTTGTATTCCTGTTAGTTGACAGAGTTTCCCACATACAGTTTTTAAATTACAGGGTCTCCATGTATAGCCCTGGCTGGCCTGAAATTAGTTATGTAGATTCGCCTGTCTCTGCCTCCCAAGTACTAGGAATAAAAGTGTGCACCACTGTGCCTGGAATGTTCATGTTTTTAATTATTGTTTTAAATTATTATTTCATCATTATTATGGATATCAATGCTTTGGACCACAGGATTTAATAGATGTGCTAGATAGAAATGAAAACAATCCCTTCTAATAGCATATAGACTATAATTTTCTTTTGCCTCCAATCTGAGTGTGTAGCTTGAGTTAATATCTTGCTGATAACAACTGATCAAATATTTCATAGGCATGATTATAAGAGGGAACAAAAATAACAACGTGGAACAAAATAACAAAGGAAAACAAACTTTATGGTTTCATTCTCTTTAATGAGACTGTAAAAAATGTAAGTTAGAATCAAACTGATTTGTAGTGAGCCACGTATATCATATTTCCTAGATTTTTTATTTAGCAAATATGAGAAAATATCATGAAGGAAGAGGAAATGGCTGTCCCTCTATAATGGACATTTTCTCCATTTTCCTAAGTGTAGTTCACCATTATGAGTTTCAAAATTATTAGTGTAATCAAATAGTATGTGTTCAGTGTATCCTGAGAACTGATCCCCATGCTAGAATTTAAAGAAATATCCTAGACACAGCTCTTGCTCTTTTAGAAGCAAGAATCAGGTAAATAGTAAATTTGCACCAATAAAAGTATAAGCATACTAGAAAGATGGAAGTAATTCACCAGTGAGGGTGGATTTTTGAAGAACAGATAGGATGTTATTTACAAGAAAGTCAACTGAAGTGTGTTATGTATACAAACTGTACAGGATCGGTTTAAGTATAATAATGGAGTAATAGTGTATGGAGATACACTATTTAGTGTTTGGAGAGCTCTAAGGAGCTTTTACTAGTTGCTGGAGGGACACTTGTCAGGAACGATGATGGAGAAGTAGTAGGAAGCAATGCCAAAGAATGAAATGAACAGTAGACTGACAAGAGCCCATCAGAATGCATTCAGTCCTCAGCATTATGTTAGATGTGAGGTGTGAAACAAGAGACTTCACAGAGTTCATAGACTTCATGTTGTTGCTCTTAAACATTTATGAGCAAGCTGAAGCTGAGAAGGCAAACCAATACAGAAGAAGAAATTAACACGTGGTTATGTAGTCAGTGGTATATTATTGGCTCGAAGTGCAGTTTGAATTCAAGTAAGGTACAAAAATCAATGTAATCTGGAATAATCAGAGTTAAACAGGAGTAGAGCTGGTCCTTGAACAGTGGGTAGTCCTAACTGGGATGAGTACTACCCCCTAGTGGTCATACAGAGATGATGGATATCTTTGTGTATGTGTCCTTTTAAAAAATTAGTATATATTCATTGTACATAGTATTGTGTTGTATATAGACAGCTTATTTCAGCTACAACATGTCATTAGACCATACTAATGACCTCCTAGGTCCTCTTTTTATTTTTTCTCACTCTTCCATCCTCCCACTGGTCTCCTCTTTCCTCTAGTCTTTCTGCTCTTATGTTGTACCATCTATCTATCTATCTATCTATCTATCTATCTATCTATCATCTATCTATCTATCATATATACAAATAAATGGTCTTATGCATCTATAAAATATAGGATGCACAAATGAGAGAAACTATGGCAGATTTGTCTTTCTGCATCTGACTTATTGTTTTAGACACTATGTAAATCAATATGGAGGTTCTTTAAGACATTAAAATTAGAATTTTCATTAGAACCAGATACATACTATGCTGGCTAGTCTTATGCTAACTTGACATACTAACTAGAATTATCTGAAAGGAGGAGACCTTAATTGAGAAGATGTCTCCATAAGATCCGGCCATAAGGCATTTTCGTAATTAATGATAAATGGGGGAGGCCCAGCCCCTTGTGGGTGGTGCCATCCATCCCTGGGCTGCCTGTCCTGGCTCCTATAAGAAAGCAAACTGAGCCGGGCGGTGGTGGCGCACGCCTTTAATCCCAGCACTCGGGAGGCAGAGCCAGGCGGATCTCTGTGAGTTCGAGGCCAGCCTGGACTACCAAGTGAGTCCCAGGAAAGGCGCAAAGCTACACAGAGAAACCCTGTCTCGAAAAACCAAAAAAAAAAAAAAAAAAAAAAAAAAAAAAAAAAAAAAAGAAAGCAAACTGAGCGAACCATAAAAGCAAGTCAGTAAGCAGCACCCTCCATGGCCTCTACATCAGCTCCTGCCTCCAGGTTTGTGCCTTGTTTGAGTTCCTGTTCTTAGATTTTTTTTTCTAAGATCAACAGTACTGTGGAAGTGTAAGACAAATAAACCCTTTCCTCTCCAAATTGCCTTTTGGTCATGGTGTTTTGTTGCAGCAATAGAAACCCTAACTAAGACACCTGCATTCTGAGCACATAGCCAAAGGACTGTAATCAATATATCACAATATACCTGCACACCCATGTCTATTGCAAAGCTATTCACAATAGTCAAGTTATAAAATCAGTCTAGGTGTCATCAACAGATAAATAGAGTTTTAGTCAGCTACAGAGAAAAATGAAATTGCATCTTTTGCCAGAAAATAGAAGGAACTGGATTTAACTTTAAATACCACAGTGGAGAGGAGGAAGAGGGTTGCTTTAGGCATCATTTGGACAAGGATGCTAAATGCCTTGCAAAGCACAGGAGCTCCTTCACGAAGAATTGTCTTTTTCAAAAGTCTAAAAGTGCTCCAAGTATGAAGCCCTAAGTAGACAAGCAGAGGATAAAGAGTAGATTCCAGACAGTGAGAACAAAACAATTACAAGAACCACAGCTATATAACTCTTAGTCAATAACAACACTTAATTTAATGAAAAAAATTGACTTCATTCCTTATAAAGACTTATTAACACTCTTTTCCCCCAGAAATTACATGATGAAGTAGTTGTTTTGTACAGAACTATAGTCTTAAATACTGTTAAGGGTTAGACATAGAATATAAGTATGCAAGTTACAATTTAACCAGAGCTCAAGACTCCAGTCAATCCAGGCACGGGTTGACTTAGGTATGGCCATCTTGTTGCCGCAATGGGCAGAATTTATCTGCTGTCCTTCTGACCAGTCAGTTTGGGGTGTGTGGTGGTTTGAATGAAAATAGACCCCACAGACTCATAGGGAGTGGCATTATTGAAGGTGTGGCCTTGTTGGAGTAGGTGTGGCCTTATTGGAGGAAGTGTGTTATAGGGGCCGGGCTTTGAGGTTTCAGAAACTCAAACCAGGACCAATGTCACTCTCTGTTCCTGCTGCTGGAGGATCTGGATGGAGAACTCTAAGCTACTTCTCTAGCACCATGTCTGCCTGCATGCCTCCTGACACCATGCCATGTTTCTTGCCATGACAATGGTGGACTACACCTCTGAACTGTAAGCCAGCCCCAGTTAAATGTTTTTCTTTATAAGATTTGTCATGATCATGATGTCTACTCAAAGCAATAAAATCCTAACTAAGATAGGGTGACTCCACCTTTGTTGGCCTCAGCTGCTTCCGCTAGTCTTTGTACTGGATCCATAGCTCTGTCAGCTCTTAGCTTCCATTTGGTTCCTTCTCTGAGCATCTCAGCTTCTTCCCTTATCTCTAACTGCTGAAAATCGACATCTCACATTCAGAGTGCCTAGAATTGTGAATCTGGCCAGTTTGGCTTATGGGCAGGCACCCTGTCCAAAGCAGTAAGATTTGTGGGCTCCTGGATGACTTGTAGGGTGTTTGCCCGGGACCTTGAGTTAGTTTGCCCCTATATCAGTTAGATGTGGATAAAATGACGTAGCCAAAGCACAGAGTAGGTGAAACTATGCAAAGGAAAAGCAAACAAACAAACAAATGAACAGAAAACCCAACCCAACAAGCAAAACTGGGCTACAGAACCAACCAAAGCAGTAGCTGTTTAAAAATGATAGCAGTTCTCAACCCATGGATCTTGACCTCTTTGGCAAAACTCTATCTCCAAAAATACTTACCTTACAATTCATAATGGTAGCAAAATTACAGTTATGAAGTAGCAATGAAAATAATTCTATGGTTAGGGGTCACCACACCATGTGGAACTGTATTAAAGGGTCACAGCATTAGGAAGGTTGAGAACCACTGTTCTAGACTAAAATAAGGAGATTTAATTGGAGTGGAATTTTAAGATATGCTTCATAGAACCACAATTAGGGAAAAATCTGAAGCCAATTTTGTTGCACACACTTGAGGAAGAGATTGCTATCCATTTAAGACTCTCTCACATTTATACTCATGCTTGTGCTCACTGTTAATGTCGGACAGCATTATTTTCAAATATAAAGTTCAGTGGCTTTACTCTCACTTCCAATTCAATAACTACAAAACTTAATTCAGATTTCTCCCCACTCTGAAGCACCCTCCACCCTCCTCTGTCTTAATTTATAGTAAGAACCTTTCTGGGAATCAATTGCTAAGTAAGGGCATCATGGCTGTGAATGGCTTCACTTTTTATAATGACCTAGGGTCTTGTTTGATGGAAAGAAATATATCAGTAACCCATAGTAGGCAAAGTTTACAGCCTGCTAGTCTGCCAGCCAAGTTGGGCCCAGAAATGCTTTTCATTTTGGCAAGCTTTGCATTTCGTAAACATTTGAATTACAGTATATATGGAGATGGAACATACCAGATAGCGATACCAACACTCCACCAATCAGAAGGGCCTAATTGAAGAAAAAGATGGGTACTAATTCCTAAGAGGAAAGGTATAGGGGTATCAGTGGAAAAGGACAGGGTGATGAGGTCAAGGTCAGGTGGGCAATTTTCTTTGGTTTATGTTTTTAAATATTTACCCTGCGCATCTGTTGAGATGGTCATGCTTCCTAGCTCCTGTTTGACACCTATAGCCAGGGGTAGGGATGCTGTCTCTTTCACCCACATGTAGGGCTGGTCTAGTGGGAAAAAGAGATGTGCACTTAGAAGTCTAATTAAAACACACGCTGTCAGCAACAGCATCCCGAATGCGCCATTAAGCATTTTATGAATGCCCAAGAGCTTCCCTGCCCATGTTTGGAGTGACACATTTTGGCTTTGCTGGTGACAATTAGGATTAGACCTAGGACACCGGAGAATATGCACTGCATCCCATATGGCCAAGTCTGTAGGTGGATTGTTCTCCTGGTGTTTCAAACTCAATGAAAAAGCTCTGGGTAGGAATTAGGCACAAACCATGGAGAATGCAAATGAACACTCTATGCATGGCTTTACATTCTGTATGGCTATGTTATGGATTGGATTCAACTGTCAGATGGTTATGTATTATTCATGATCAAATTCAGGGTAAAGATAACAGATGGCAAAGGCATATTCATGGTCAAATCATAGTTGTTAGATTAATTATAAATCTACATAAGAATTGGATAATAATAATTTAGACTGCTCTCAAAAGAATGCTGTGCAGATCATCTAATAGAAAGAATTTTTAAAATAAGATGCAAAGGTTATTAGGTGACATTAAACATTTTATGTTGCCATAAGTTATTTTCCAAAAAGACTCCCTAGTAGCATAAACAGTTTTTGTATTTTGTTAACCTGTGGCTTATTTGATATAGCTGGTGGTAACAGTGTCATTTCTTTAAGGGACTGCCGATGATTTACACTTAGCCAGAATGTCAGGGGACTAACCAAGCTCTGTAAGACACTGAAAATGTTTCTGTCTGCATCACCACACCTCGCCGTGTATAACACAAAAAGGCTCCCAGCCCAGATTCTGCATAACTGTAGTCAGCATCCCTGTGCATCAGGTATCTCGCAACTTCCTCTCTGAATCCCCCCCCGCCCCCCTTCTTCTCCATTTATATTATTCCCCATAGCATTGACCTGTACAGGTTGTGGCAGTGAGCTCTTTTGGTCCTGTGTATTCCCACTGTTCGGTACTGAGGAGTATGAGTAGGAGATGGAGGGTGGTGGGGAACAGCCCCTCAGATCCCACCCTGCAGCATCTGTCTCCTTAGGCTGGCTAAGTCTAGCTACTTTTGTGAGGTGACCAGTTTCACATATGTCTCTCCGGGATGTGGAAACTTAATGGGTAGATGAGGTTCCCTATTATCAGCAAAAAGGTTCTGCATTATCCTTGTGGTTTCCTGCACATATTCTTTGTGTTAAATTCTCATCCATTAATCTCTTTGAGGATGCCATCTGTTTCCTACAGGCAGAAACATTTCCTAATCCCAGGCTTATAGAATCAGAGAACATCTTGCTGCTGTGGAACATGGACCAGATCTAGTTAATCCCCATTTCATTGATGAAGAAACTGAGGTGGACAGATGTTAGGGGATTTGCTCAGTCATTAGCTGCTAGGTGACAAACTGGGAACTAAAATCAAGATCTGAGTTTTTTTTAAAAAAAAATTTCATTTGTACTTTCTCTTTCTCTTTTTTCTTTTGTGGTTCTGGAATTGAACTCAGGACCTTGTGGGTCTTTACCCCTGACTCTGGAGTACGTTCTCAAGACAGAATACTACATAGCATGTCATGGGGTCACAAGAAGATAAATGATGAAGGTTTAAATCCATGACAATTAGCCAGTGGGCTGACAAGCAGTACACATTTCCATGAATACAACAGCTTCTAGTCAGGGTATTGACAAATTGATGAAGGGACTCAGTTAAGATGTTGGTGACAATAAAATGATTCCTAATGATACCCTTATATACCCATAGACTGGTGCCCAGCCCAATCATCATCGAAAAGGCTAGTGCTGGCAGCTGATGGGAACAGATGCAGAGACTCACAGCCAAACATGAGGCAGAGAGAGAATCCAAATTGGAGATCTCATTGGATCCCTCCCCTTGGAGCTTGGGGAACCCTGTGAAAGAAGGGGAGGAAGAACTGTGGGAGCCAGAGGGGTCAAGGACACCTCAAGAATACCGCCGACAGAATCAACTAAGCAGGGCTCATAGGGGCTCACAGAGACTGAAGGGACAGTCATGGAGCCTGCATTGGTCAACGCTAAGTCCTCTGCATATATGTTATGGTTGTTCGTTTGGTGTTTTTTGTGGGACTCCTAACAGAGGGAGTGGGGGCATCTCTCATATTTTTGGCTGCTCTTGGGACCCTTTTTCTCCTACTGGGTTGCCTCACCCAGCCTTGATAAGAGGGTTTGTGCCTAGTCTTATTGTATCTTGTTATGCTGTGATCTAGTGGATGTTCCTGGGAGGTCTGTTCTTTTCTGAAAGGAAATGGAGGGAGAGTGGATCTAGGGGAGAGGGGACGTGGGGTAGGAAAGAATGAGAATGGAGGGCGGAGAAACTGTGGCCAATATGTATTGAAGCAAAATGAGAAGAAACAAGCAAAAACAATGGTGATAGATGAAATCCAGAAATTCATGTGTTTCTTGTACTGGTTTCTAGTAACTTGGTAAATTGGCTTCTTGAATTTTGCTTTAACTAGTCAACATAATAAAGGGGAAGACCATGAGGAGGAGACTTCAGTTCTCAGGTCCCAGTTACTCCTCAAAGACAGGTGGAAGGGATGGGCAGGGGGATGGTCGAGTTTAGGAGAACCAGGTGCCACTTCACAGGCATCCAGGAAGCAACACAAAGATAAAACAATGAACACAAATCGAACGTCTGTGTGCCAGGCACTGCTCTGAGGGGTTTATGCTCATTATTTCATGCAAACCTAACCACAATGCTTATTTCATGGGTGAACAAAATGAAGTTAAGATAAGGTGTACCTGTAATGAAGGGGAAAGCCTAGTTGAGACCCAGAGTTCAATGCATATTCATACCAAGGAATGAACTCAGGGCCTTGTGTTCATTGGCAAGTGCTCTACTGCTGAGATAGATCCCCAGACCCTTATCTATGCTCTTTTGTATATAACTGAGATTCACTATTCCAAATTATTTGTCAGGTATTCTTCAATCTATTTCTGGAGAATTATTTTTCTCCTTTGGAGATATGTTTCCTTTTGTATTTCTTACATCCTTATTTTGATATCTGTGCATCTAGTATAGTGTTTACCTTTCTAATTATAAGAAGTAGCTTTCGGAGGAAACTATTTTTTTTCATTACATGAGATGTATGATGTCAGTTGGATGGGGAGTTCTGGGTTTTGTTAGAGGGAATTTCAAAGAAAAGTGATTTGTTTCTCTTTAATGTCAACAGTGTCTATGAGTACCTTAGCAGTTTAGACTGTAGCAGTTCATGAAAGTAGTTGTGTGACTTCCAGTAGGCAGAGACTTCCAGGGAAAAAATGTCTTCAGGTTTCCCAGGAGTAGTTAAACCGTCACACCACTGGGACTCATGATAGTGACTTCCCGTCTCCCTGATGTGTAATACTGACAGGACTGCTTCCAGCTCTGTCATGCAAAGCACAGGTGAGGTTCAGGGTTGTGTCAGCAGAAGCCATGGTTTCTTAGTCACCTAATGTGAAAGAGATCTTAGCTAGGACTTCTGGGGTGGCTGAAAGGGTTCCCAAGCTATGGCATCATCAGACATAGTTCTGGAGCCACAGAATAGGTCAAGGTGTTTTCTGTGTCCCACTTACACGTATGGTACCGATGTCTGTAACACTAATAATCGTAGGATTTTGCAACCATCCTGTGGAGTTATGAGAGTTGACTCTGAAGCTCATGCAACAACTAGCTGCTTTTGTAGACTGACAAAACTGATATGACACCTTCATCAGAGACAAGCACAGTGTTGGGACTTTTGACTCTAGCCTCTGTGGCCCAAAGTGGGCTACATAGAAAATATTCTCTCGCCTGCCTGGGGCATGTAGTGGTAACATTGGAGTTAGTGATACTGATATTCATGCTTTTTGAGGTACAGGATACGGAGAAGACGTCTATTAGATCTTCACCTCGAAGGTTAAATGGGGATGGTAAGGCTTATGGGCTGTGGCTCTGGAGTTTCAGGTCACAGGTGGAAATGCCCTAAGTTCCTACAGATCTCTGTTGAGGAAAAGGATTTTGTTGTTGATAATCTAGCGCCAACTAACATGAAAGTGCCCTTCTCCTGGTCTCTATGAACAAACTTGGGTGGTGCCGAAGGTTTTTGCGCCAGTAGATGCAGTTCCAAAGTTTTAGGGACCTTCCATAGACTACCAGTCAAGTGCACATGTTTGCTTGGGTTGTGGCCACTGTTACCATGTTCTCTGCCAAGAGCTGTCCAGCCTCTCAGAGGTATATAACGAATAGGTAAACGAGGAATGTATACTAACATCTATAATATCAAGGAAGTCCCAAGGGATCATCCCTAGATTATGCCAGTGAAATATAGGTAATGACTTAGCCTCTAGCTACTGGAGCTATTTCTGGACCTGTGGGTTCTGATAGGACATTTCCCACATTTAGAGTGACAGGCACAAGAAAATAGAGTCTTAGGATAATATTTACCATCTGAAAGTCATGGTCTGAGGAGGAGGCATTCTCTACTTTCCATGGGGTAAGACAGGTGGGAATCAAGAGTAGCCACTGCAGCCCCTGGTCCTGAAGCTGCAGAAGTGTGAGTTTTCTGCTGTCTAAAAGACACCAGTAGATCTAGGACTTTTGGAAGGGACAAGCATTGAACTGCCAGCTCCTAAGATGGCGTATGTGCTTTGGTGTCATGGAGGTCCAAAGTGAGTCCAAGTGTCACTTTAGACCATTCAGCACCCTGAACTGGATTTCAAGCTTGTCAGTACCGAGGGTCCCCGTTACAGTTAGCACTGATGCTCTGTTCTTGTGTTGGGGTGCCCGGCCATTTCTCTTTACCTCGTGTTAATAGATTTGGACTCTGCTGCCAGCTAGGAGTCAGGGTGAAAGTTAAAAGTTGCTTTGTTCTTTTCTTTAGGCTGCCTCTTTGATTTTTTTTTTATATTCTGTTTTAGAACTCTAATCACGTCTTTGCTGTTTCCAGAATTGTCTCTCTCTCATCCTTCTTCAAATGTCGTTTCTTGGCAGTCCTGACACTTCTCTGTGGCAGATTTGTACAAAGGTTGCTTCTGTGCATCCCTCTTGGCTCTCTCCTCATTTTCCCATCCCCCATCTTTCCCCCTTCCCTCCTATTCCTCTTTATCCTCCTCACTTCGTCTGTCTCCATCTTCCTCTGTTTCCTTCCCCCTCTTCTCCTCCCTCTCCCATAGCCCTCTGCTCCCCTTTCTCTTCCGGGTCCGCCCCTTATTGTCCTTTACATCTCCTCCTTTCCCTTCTCTTCCTTTTACTCTCTTTCTCTCACTACCTTCCCATCTTGCCCCATACCTCCTTCTCTCCCCGCTTTTGCTCCTCTCTTTCCTTCTTCCTCCCCCATTTCCGCACTTCCTGCGTACCCCCACCCCCACCCCAGTGTTGTGCCCTGCTCTCCAGTTCCATGTCCTGGTTTAAAGGAGGAGCCAAGATGTTTTTCAAAATAAGTGGAAAATAATTTTCATAGTGTGATATTTTAAGTCGTTACCATCTCTTTTTAAGCAACGCCTGCACTACCCTTGTTCCATTCAATAAGCTTCCCGCACTGAGCTGGACAAATGTCCCGTGATTTGACTCCCTTGGGTAACTTGACCTTGAGTTTGGCTCCAATTGCGTGATATAATAAGATCTTGCAGCGTTTTGAAACAGGAGAGGTATTTTGAGAAATGGAGAAGCAGAAAAGACCTCTGACTTTAGTTGTTTCTGTCTCTCTGTGTGTGCATTAAACTGTCCATAATGTTATTTAGCATACTGAATGAAAGAATGAAGCGTGTGGCTGTTCTCTGTAATTGAGTCTAAATCTTCACGAAGCAGCACCTACCTCACACATTCATTTCCATCCTTTCCCGATTCTCCTTTCTTCTCCTCCATCTCATTAAACCTACAAAGAAAACGTGGGTGATAAAAATTGATTTCAGAACTCACCAGTGTTTGACTATTACCTGCCTCTGGACTTAAAAAACACGATTGTAGAAGTTTTAACTAAAACCTGTTTTTCTTAGCATTTCACCACGGAAAAGCAAAACAAAACAAAACAACAAAAACAAAACAAGTAAAAAAAAAAAAAAACCCATCACTACTAACAACATAAATGATTCCGCCAGAATGATGCATTTTTGAAGTCCTACCTAGTCACCTAAGGGTGGCTGAGGACCTGACCTGATTTCCACGGACTTGCTTCATTAGAAGAACAGCAGCATCATTGCTATAAAAAGCCATCTGTATGCGGCTATGGGGTCGTCGTCCGTTCAATTACATCTTACATAGGGGTGTTTAGAAGTGTTCCGCAGCTGCGTAATGTTTTTCTTTTTTCTTCCCTACAAGAAATCTATTTTCCACTCAAACTAATTAGAGAGTTATTCTTCTGACCAAAACAAATGACATGGCAGATATTGCCGATCACTAACTCCCCAAACAGCTGACTAGCATCGAGAATACCGAAATAGGAGATTGAGAAAGCTGCAAGGCAAACCATTTAGGAAAAAAGTATCATTCTTGTGCTGATTAGGAAGTAGGAGCAAGTATTATTTTAGTCTGTTGAAGGGAGCAGTCCCAGGTAGCACTGTCGTTAATTACATCTCAGTCCTGAAAATAAGTGAATGAATACGGGCCTGATGTTCTTTCATTGCGATGATGGAAGTATACTGTTTCAAGGATAGAGGAGATGGCCCTGTGGGTAAACTGCCTGCTGTGCAAGCATGAAGAACTGAATTTGGATTCCTAGAACCCACAAAGCTGGATATGGTCATCCACATAGGTAATCCCAGTAGCCCTATAGAGATAGGAGTCAGGGACAGGAGAGTTCCTAAAAGCCCATGGCCAACTCTGGCATACACAGTGATGAACAAGAGACCCCATCTCAAACAAAGTGGAGGTGAAGATGAACATCTGGTTGTCGTTTGATCTCCACATAGGGACTGTGCAACACACGGGCCCTTGCTCCACAGAAACATGAACACACAAAGCTGAAAAAAAAAAAAAAAGCAAACAGAAATAAATCTTTCAGGCGTTTGCTTGTGTGGAATAAAACAATGGAAAAGATGTTATTCTGAAAATGAAAACCAGGACAGTAAAGTGAAGAGGAAGGGAAGCTGTAAGTGAAATATTCGCCATCTCTATGAGGTGCAGGTTGAACCCAACAATGTAAATCATTGCCATGAATTTACCGATGCTCTGCTACTGTAGGACAGATGTTATTTTGTCTGTGTGCCTTTCAGGGCTTGACATTGAACCCTATGCACAACCAAAGCCCAGCAAATACATGTCGGTGGTTACAAGTGTTCACCTTCCTCAGTGTTCCAACATGTGTCTGTTTCACTATGGAGGAAAATCCAGCTCTCAGAATGAGTTTCAAAGCTTTGATGCCAGTTATGTGGCAATAAGAAACCATGTTCACATTCAATGAAGGGAACACATCAATGCCCCTGTGTTATTAGGAAGAAAGGAAAATGGAAGCTATGGGCCACAAAGAATCAAAGTTTATTGGTAGCAGAGAAAGTAATATTTTTCAACAAACAAGGCCTTCTCACTTCTTTTTTCAAAACCAAAAGAAAAATAAACATTTGCAATGTTTACAAGTTGAGTATGTAGATGAGTAGAAATTGTTTTACTCTTGGGCTACTGACTTATAGCAAACTATAATTTTGAACACATTGTTTAGAATTCTAAGTAGTCAGGGAAATCAGTTACTATCAGGGAATTCTGCAAGAAAAGGCTCTGGTGAGGGGTATCCTGGCTAGTGTTCATCAAACTGATAAAAGCCAGAGTTATCTGGGATGAGGAATCTCAACTGGGAAAATGTCTCCATCAAATTACCTGTCTGTAGAGCATTTTCTTGATTAATGATTGACATGGCAGGGCCTAGCTCACTGAGGACAGTGCCATCCCCTGGGCAGGTGATCCCGGGTGATATAAGAAAGCAGGCTGAGGGAGCCATGGTGAGCAAGCCAGTAAACAGAATCCCTTCATGGTTTCTGATCCAGTTCCTGCCTCCAGGTTTCTGTCCTGGCTTCCTTCCATTTAAGGCTGTAAAGTGAAGTAAACTCTTTTTTTCCCCAGATTGTTTTTGGTCTTAGTGTTTTATCAGAGCAATAGAAATCATAAGTAAGATAAGGGGTGGAACCCATGCAAAGACTGGAACTACACACCTGTGAGTATAAAAATGAAATTTAGAATGCAGTTAGGAATTGTACTGGTTTAAGAAGGTTGCCATATTGGGTTCTCCTCTAAGATCCACGGTATTGCAAGCCACATGTAGTTGACCAGGTTATAGTACCAGGCATGATTTCCCTCCTATTAAGCAGGCCTGCAGTCAGCCTGAGTTGACAGCTATTGGTTACTCCCAAGATATAAATGTCTCTATTGCATCATTAGGGATATTTTGCCATGCTGGTCATTCTGGTATCATAGCTTGGTATGATTATTAATTGCTTCCCTTCATTAGCAGCTTGCATACTACCTTCATATTTTCTCTACTAAAAATGAGTGATAGTATCCCAAGAGTTCTTAGGTTTCTATGTTATATGCTTAGAATAAAATTTTGTGAGTTCTTTTGGCTTTCCCTTTTATGATTCTCTAAGTTAACTCATTGAGTTATAGCTTTCATTAATCAAATGAAGACTTGCCAATTATTGTCTCTTCATACATTAATTTTATATTATTTATATTTGCTCCATTTAGAACTAAAATTAAATGAATCATAGTACCTTATCATCTATATTTTGTGTTTTAAAATTTCATATTTTCTATCTCTTTGTGCAAGGTTAATTTCTCAGTACATATTGTCTGGCCCACAAGTTCTTCTCTCTTTCCACATTTTTTTTTAAAAAATTTAGTTGCTATCTTTAATAATTCAGTTAGGATATTTGTGACTTGTGTGTTTTGAAATTTTTATGAACTGATTTATTCCATAAGTCTGTGTATCAAGGTAGTATTGAGGTAGTCACTGTTCCCTACTTGCTATTAGCCATTTAACTAAGCTAGCATGTGAAACCTAAAATATTTTAAATAAATTAAAACAAATAAAGAAAAGAATTCTTTATTATAGATACACCCCTTGCAATATTGTAGACATTATACAAAGAAAATATTGCTTATTTGAAATTCAAATTTAGCTGATTGCCTTATGTTTTTATTTGCTGAATCTGAGAACTCTTGGAAATGTTGAATCCCTGTATGAAATAATCTGACATCATTCTTACTCATTACCAAACATTGAAAAGCATGTTCTGTTAGTTTTCAGTAACTATGTGTTTTTGGGTTTAAACATGTGTCAATAACACATACTGAATTCTTTAGATATGTACCAGTTTGTCCTCTTGGAGAGCCCTCCCTCATCCTTTCCAAATCACGTGTGTGGAATGTGTCAATAACACATACTGAATTCTTCAGATATGTACCAGTGTGTTCTCTTGGAGAGCGCCCCATCCTTTCCAAATCACGTGTGTGGATTCTGGGTGACCTGTGCATATTTTTATACTTTTCAAAGACTCATCAACTAAGTGACTGACTTCCAATATTTTCTTAAATAAATTTTGTTTATATATTTATATACAATCTAGCAATATATTTCAACAATATAAAGATGGCTTGATAATGAGAAAACATGATGATTACGTAAAGGAAGCCATCTTATAATTATTTCCACAAATTTTAAGGGGCATCTCGTGATATTCTATGTGTCACAGTTTTGCGATGCATGGTTCAAGCTGATGGCTAAGAAACCTGACGAATGATTCCTTGTCCCAGACCTTCCCAGTGGGTCACACACTGTCAACAGTGGAAATGTGAAGAAGTGACCGTCTTAGAAGTACTCAGTTCTGCTGAGCACTGTGCTCTATTGAGCCCCAGGGGTCCTCTGAGGGCATCCTGAGAGTAAGGCCCATCCCCAGTGGGATGCAGGTCACTTCCTCTGTATCTATGTTATGCATTTAGGTCCCACAAGAGACTTTGTCCAAAGAAAATGTCATTTTCTTAAGTCACTTAAAAAACAAAAATTTGGAAAGATGTAGGTTTTGGTGTGATAAAAAAATGTGTTCTCTCAGTTGGAATATTTCTATTCTTTATAGAACCATGGGCTGATTAATTTAACCTCTTTCAGGCTCCTTTCCTTCAAAATAGTAAATGAGATAATAGACTTACCTTAGAGATTTTTTTTGGTAAGGAAAAACTAAGATAAATAATGTAATCTACCATCTGGTATACAGTAAATAAATAATAAACATTAGCTGCTGTAGTTATTATTCATTTGCTGCTAAAACTAATGTTTGACTCAATAATCTGTGAAATTAATATACTTGAGGCGTCATTGATGAAGATGCTTATTCAACATTTACCACAGCATGGGAAGGTCAATGTATTGTCATCTTCTGAGGAAGAACACAGGTTCGTAATTGTCAGCTTCTCTATTGTGGTAAATTTAAGAGATGAATTTTGAACTCGGGAGTCTAAAATGCACATCTAGTACTCTTTCTATTAATCTCAAACTATTTTCTCAGAGTCAATTAGGAACAAGGCAAGCATGATTTATGACATCACAAACTTATAGATCTGCAGATTTTATACTTTTGTAGAAAAATCTTAGTATTAGTTACTCAGGGTCTTTTGGGAGTCTTTGTCAATGTGGTCAGTGTAACCAATCTTAGCTTTTAATTTTTAACACACTTTTGAGTTTGTTTCAAGCACTCTGTAATGACTTATTTTCTGGACCCCAGAGGACCATTGTCTGTCGCGTTCATCAGTGTAGCTTCCAGAAGCAAAGGCAAGCTCTGTGTGCTTCTCACCACCTGAATGCTTTTGCATTACTTTTCTATCATTTCTGCAGGTTTATGACCTCAAAAAGCATTGTCTGACAGACAGAATAAACTGCTTCTGCCAAATATATTTCATGGCAAATTACACCAAGCCTGGCTTCTTTTCTATGCTATTGAAATGCAAACTTTTTATTAAATATTAAAATATTTTATAAATCACACCAGACTCATTCATTGGGAATAGGAACATAAAATCAGTTCACTGGGGATTTTCATCTGTGTGATGAACTGGCACAAAATTGAAATATTATTTCTCTGCTCAAATTTCTATTTTAATGTGTCGCAATGAAGTGCCATGGAACACCAATCTCTTGTTTTAGTTCCTATAATTTTGTTGGTGTTTGTCACTTTGTGTGTGGGTGCGTTTGGCACATCAGACAGATTATTTCAGTTAACCATTTACTTTTATTTTCTTTTTTAACAACTCCAGAAATGTAGGTCTATGTCATGTTAAAGAGAAGAAAACAAAAAAATCAAGAGTTAAACTGCCCACTGAAGGCTCTACTCTCTGTAGATGAAGAAGATGGACCACGTTATGGGCTTTGTTAACTCTACCTCCTCACAATGCAAAGGCAAGCAAGCTTACATCTCCGCCACACACAGGAAAATAAGTTAGGGTCTAGTGGAAATTGGAAATGTGGTAATAGTTTAACATTTATCGAGGGCTTAGCATGTGCTACACGTCAGGAAGCATTTTACAAATACCAACTAATATATTCAAAAGACTGTTGGCATAAAAATTTTAAACTCAAAATACAGATAAGAAAACTAAGATGTAGAACATTAAGTTGGTTACCACACTTCACCTTTAGGGCAATCGCATCTCTTTCTGTGACTGAAGGCATTCTTTTCTCCCCAGGAGCATGTTGTGATACTTTTCCTAGCCATTATCTCCTTGCTGCTTATCTTGCCTGGTTCTGATTTTGTGCCTCACTTTGGATACTCTTGTACAAACTTTGTGTTGATCTGGTCTAGAGGG
Organism: Peromyscus californicus insignis; assembly: GCF_007827085.1. NCBI lineage: Eukaryota > Metazoa > Chordata > Mammalia > Rodentia > Cricetidae > Peromyscus > Peromyscus californicus. Next base: position 27,819,369 of record NW_026294492.1, on the reverse strand, counting down.
CTTGCTGTCTGATTTATCATCCAGGCTTATCAATCTCATGTCTTCTGGAAGTAAGGGAGAATGTTTGTAACTCTAGTTGACTGTTAATTTAGTGTAGTCACACTGTGGGGTCAAATATAATGTTTACTTTTAGTTTATAAAGTACACTTTATCTATCTATCTATCTATCTATCTATCTATCTATCTATCTATCTATCTATCATCTCTATCTTTTCTCTATCTATCTATGTATCTATCTATTTGAGACAGTATTTCTCTGTGTAGCCCTGGCCATTCTAGAACTTTCTCTATAGAGCAGGCTGGTCTCAAACTCAGAGATCCAACTGCCTTTGCCTCCTGAGTGCTGAGATTAAAGGCATGTGCCTCCATCACCTGCCTTCATTTTATTTTAATCACTAAAAACAAATAGTCTTGATTCTGTTTCTGGTTTCATGGATGAAGTAGAAATCATATACATGTAACATGAAGAGGCCTTGGAGTTGCCCCTTTGTAGATTGGTTAATATAAATTATCCTCTGTGGTGAGTAATTTTGAGATCGACACTATGGAGTCCCTATTGGGATTGCATGGAATCACTGCTTGTAACATGCCCAGCTGCAAGTTCAGGCTAGTAGTCATGGAGTCTTGGCCCCAAATTATCTTGTATTGGCTAATTTTCTCATTTCTGTGACCAATTTGGGAAGTGATGAGGGCTGCAACAATCAAACACAACTTTTGGGAAGAGAGATTCTTTTTCCTCATAACTGAAGGGGAAGATTTCAATCATGTCAGGGGAGCCAGGGGAGAATTCCTGTTTGTAGGAGACTAAGGCTGAGACTCTTCACCTCTTGATGGATCAGAAAACAGAGAAATGTAATGCTGGCATGGATCTGGCTTTCTTCCTTTCCCATTTTTTATTCAGTCTAGAATCCCAGCACAGGGGTTAGTGCCACCCACATTTAGGGTGGGTAATCCTTGCTTTGTTAAACTGCTCTAGGAACTCCCTCAAAGACACTCAGAGTTGTATTTCCTAGGGAATTCCAAATCCAGTGAAATAGGTGTGAAGTTCAACCATTACAGGATTGTTACCCATTTTTCCACCTTTCAGAAATGTGTTATGTTTCAAATCTATTCCTAGTGACCTAGGAGAGATTGTCTTAGCAAAGTTCTTTTTCAATGAGGATATTGTAATAATAGCAATAACTCTTATATTGTGCTTATATTACAATGCTTGGTGATTTACACAGGGTATTCTATTTAATACCCAACGTAGCCTATGCAATTAGGGGAAAAGAGATATAGAGAAAGTTATGAGTGCCCAACCTAGTGAGCAAAGAGAGGCTGGCTTTGAAAGTATGGGCTTTCTCTGAAATCAGCTCTCAGTGATTACATTCATATGTAACATCACATATGAACCTATTAGTACCAACTGAATGCATTAAAGTCAGTTCATGGTGTTTCTGATTGTAAAAAAAATAAACTTAATAGGATCTGGTTTATTATTACAACAGCAGTAATTCATTCAACCATTTAGCCCTTTTTTTATGGAGTTCCTGATGTGTGCTTGTCACCGTGTGAAGCATAGATTGTATAAAATAGAGTCCCCGATTTTATAGACAACTCAGTCTGTTTGGAATACAGGTCTACAGATGAATAATTTCAGGGGAGTACACACAATTTATGACATGATGAGCACAGACTATCCGACTAGTATAACCATGTCCATGAATAATAAGGAAGGGCTTTTTGGAGTAACATCCCATGGAAGCATCAAGGATGAGGGGAAGTCTCTTATGTAAAGAGGATGAGGAGAGGAGTTTTAAGGTGCAGGTAGCAAGAGGTGGGCAGGTAGTGGAGAGGATAATCCATACCTCAATGATCTGGGCTAAATGTGCATAAATCGCAGGAGTGAGCTAAAGAGCAAAGCAGACTGATTATAGACAGCTAGAGCTATGGAAGGGATTGAGATTCCTCCTGTATCCAAAGGGCAAAAAGAATCTACACAGTTTATTTAAAGCTGGGCAGTGATATGACTAGGTTTGCATTTTACAAATAATATTTTGACTGTTATGCAAAGATTAGGCTGGGAGTTTATGTTTTGAAAAGAGAAGTCTGGAGGTGGGGAGACCATTTAGGAGGCTGAGGTGGTGGTGGCCAGGTCCAGACTGTGAGTGGAAATACACACAAATGGACAGGTTTAAGAAATATTTAAGCAGCTCAATCGGTGGGATATATTGACTAGTTGTCTGTGAAGATGAGCAGTTGAAAGACATCCCCATCCCTTTTAGTGGGGAAGAGGGACCTGGCATTCACTGAGATGGAGAAGGCTGGAGTTATGCAGAGGTGTGGAGGAAGGGTGATGATAATGATATTATCTTATGTAGGTTGAGCTTTTGGTGCCTCTCAAGCACGTTAAATTGCTAAGAGCATGGAACAGTGTCTAATGCACACACAGTAGGTCCTTGGTAAATATTGATGAGTTGCATGAATGTATGGTAGACATTCAAAGGCAGGCTTCCAGAGATGCAGATAGATTGTTTTGAAAATTGTAGTAAACAGTTGAGGACCTGAGCCTAGGCAATTGGGAATTGGAGTTAAGATGGGGGTGTTTGAAGAGTGAGTAAAGCAGAAAGCTCATGACTGGTCATTGGGCAGTGCCTGTGTTCAAAAAATGGGCAGAGGAAGAGGAGGCTGTACAAGACGGAGAAGATACAGCCAAGGATGTGGGAGGAGTAACATAATAATTGCTGTCCCATGGAAGCCAAGGGATAGTTTATTTTCAGAGGCCAAACTGCCAACTATCTCAATCAGATGAAGTATAAGGATTGAAGTGGTGTTTTCTTTTTCTGTATTGGGAATGAGGAAGTCATAAACATGCTGGAGACTTTGGAGTCATGAGAGCTTTGGGCAAATGGGAGGGGTTATGTACACAATAATGTTTGAGACAATGGAAACGGCATTTGTTGACATATACCTTACTTAGAGGAAATACTAGGGTAGATGGAAGAAAAAAATGAGTAAGATAAACATGAAGAACAGAGTCGCTTTTTTTCTTTTCTTTTGTACCTCTCTGAATGATTCAGTCCTAAAGCCAGGGGATGGGACTAGAGAAATGTCTAAATGAGGGACTGGATGGCATATGATATTGGAGCCCAAGCACAGTGAAGGGTGTGTCTGATACACATTTTGCCAGTCCTCCTGCTTGTTGCCAATTACCCCTTACCACTACTTTCCCCTCCTCACTGAAGATGCCCTGGCCATATCCCACTCTAGGACACTTCACCATACAGTTATCCTCTCACTCATCTCAGATTCTGCTACCCCATGTTGGCTGTGCTCAAGCTCTGATATGCCCCATAGTGACTCTCTTTTCACCCTAAGTCCCTATGCCTCATGCTGAATTTCTCCAAATGGACTCTACTCATTCTGTGAGGGCTCAGACACCTGCAAAAAACCACTTCTCAGTATGACACTATCCTGGATAAGCCCATACTATGATCCTATACCATACTTTCCACATGCATTGATGCACTTTCCATGAATGTTGAATCTTCAGTTCATATAGAGAATTGGTTCTCATGAGGGTGGCTCTTAGTTTGCCCCATTGAGTGGTTTAGCATTAAGTTATTCAGAAAGAAGAAAATAATTTAGTTTTATTATACTTGTTGATCTTATTTCTTGTTCAGTTCATTCCTAATACTGTTTTGAAAGCTATCCATATTTATGTGTATATGCATATGTCTCTTAGCTCTCTATAGTAACAAGATCTTGAAGTAGGTACTCTGTGTTAGCAAAGACTACTTCCAAAGCCCATAGTTATAGCTTCCAATATCATTCTGCACATAAAAACTTAAAAGGAACAAAGTCTCTGTAGAGAAATGGCTGACCCTAGAGCTGGGACAAGACAAAGTCACATGAGCTTGGAACAGCTTTTGTATCATAATATCATAAAGTATGAAAGAAGACAAGTCTTATTAAAATGACAATTTGGCTTTTATTGGCCAAATCTTTATCTACTTGAGTCTTAAAAAAATGAGCCACAGAACAAAAGAAATGATGAGAACATATAGAAGTATATAAATGAATAGTTTGAAACATTTGTGAGAAAGAGAATATTTCTAGTTTCAAAATGCTTTTTGAATAAAGAATTTTTCCAACAAAACACATATTAATGGTTGATACATTAAGTTCAAAGTTGAAAAGCCTGGTAGCAGACACCATCTTCACCAGGTATCAAAGTCCGCATCATGGGTAATGACAAGCCCATCATGGACCACATAAGAGAAGAATCCAACATCTCATCTGTCTAATTTCCTCCAAGACTCATAGCTGAAATCTAATTATGGGAATCAACAGAGAGAAATTTATGGGCCCCTCATAAAAGGCCTGTCCTTTAATCTTCAAATGTCAGTGTCATATAAGTCGAGGAAAAGCTGAGGTACTGTTTCAGAATAAGGAGAGACTAAAGAGACATGACAACTAAATAAGACACATTCTGGAGACATCTGGAAATTCTTAGAGGGCCTCAGGATTGTATATTAGCAATATTTCCATGTTAATTCTCAGATTTGGCTGGTCCTGATGTTATGTTGGACAATGTTTTTGTTTGTAGAAAACATATACTAAAGTATTAGGAGGTAATTAGAGCAGAAACTTGACATCATGTTCCTAAATGGAGCAAATGTTCTTTGTGCCACCCTTAAACAATTCACTGAGTCTGCAGTCATCTCAAAGGAATATACCATTCTTATTATGCATAGCCTGGAGAATGATAACCATGCTTTTGTTTGTAATGAGAAAGTTTATTAGGTAGATGGCATGTCTGAGTGAAAGAGTATATATCAAGTTGAGTCAGGCAAATATAGGAAGCAATTTAGTAGCCTGGGACCTCAATTTGTTTTAGGTTATACACACAACCTCCTGCAACAATGCACTTGGGAAGCCTTGATTCTTGACTTGTATAGGCTATGCTAACCCATCTCCACACAATTCATCTAGAAACTTCAGAACCCTCTCACCCTCTATCTGCATCACACAGTACATGCTACAGCCCTGACAAATAATATACTATTTCCTTACTTCTGTGAGCAATCAGATTTAGGTAGTGTCTATTCAAGTGTATTTCCAACATACCCTAGTGTGAAAAATAGGAGGGCAGATCTGGCCTAAACTGATTTTGGTGTGTAGGAAGGAAAAGCTATCTCTTACTAGCCCTTTATAGAGAGTACCTTATTTACCATATTATGTCTACAAATAATTGGGTTAGCATGTGATTAAAACAAGATGCATTGTGGGAAGCAACAGGGGCAGTAGAAGAAAGGAATATATAGCCTAATTTATTAATCAAAACCAAACCAAACCAAACCAAACCAAAACAAAACAAAACAAAAACAACAAAATCCACCTAAACTCCATTCCTAAGTAACCAGCCCTTTCTTACTTTAGCCTCAGTAAAAAGAGACCCCAGACTGAAGCTTGAGGCCCTTGAGTACTCTCACTCATATGAACTGCTGTCAATCTTGAAAGTATCTCTTTCTATCATCTGCACTATCACTTTGATCCAGTACGGTTATTTTGCATCTTTTACATACCTGCATGAGCACTTATTTTCAGTTTTTTGAATTAGAGGCAAATAACCTCAGAATACACTTCCCAGACCCAAACCACCAGTAGCAAAGTGATCGATGGATGACAGATATATAGATAGATTACACACACACACACACACACACACACACACACACACACACACACACGCACACGCGCGCGCGCACATCAAACCACCACCAAATCAAGTAAGATATTCAAAATATTCATCAGAAATTGATGGGGAAAGTTCAGTGTCATCCTCAGCTACACGTTGAGTTTGAAGTCAGCCTGGGCTACATGAGCACCTGACTCAGAAAAACAAAAAAGAACAAAAGTGTGTGGGATGGTGATGTGTTTAACATAGGGGTAGCCATGGTAGACAAGCTTCAAAAGGGAATAGACAGGGGTTCTCACTACCACTGAGGAGCTGAATAACTTCTGAGGTTCACAGAGTTAGAATTGGTTGAACTAGTGGTCATGGGGTTTAATTTTACTCCATATGTCTGGTTTGGTACTCACTAGAGCAGTTGTAGTGATTCTGAAAAAGCAAATTAAAAAAAAACAAAGACTATGGGAAGCTGATGACAGATGGGAAGAGCGATGATGGACAGAAGGCGAATGTGCAAGCGAAAGATGTGAATATAGACTATGGAATGGTGGTGGTTTTCTTTGTTGTTGTTGTTGCTAAAGAATGGAAGGATCCTCAGTAGTTCTGCACAAAGGAAGTGACGTCAGCAGTAGGGCTCACAACCTTTTCCTGGGAGTGTGGGTTTTATGTAGTGATTGGCAGTCACCTTACATGGGTGGAAACCACCATCAGAGGTCAGAGTGGGCTGCTTTGGAGCATGGAGTGAAGGCCAGACTCCCTGCATTCTTACTCTGATTCTGCCATGTTTAGTTGAAACATTGTGCAACTTAACGCAGTTTTCCTCCTGTTATGTCTGCATCTCTAAGAGGGGAGATTATGAAGTCCTCTTTTGAACTATTGCATGTACTAAACTATAGAAATCTGGGAAGTGTCCAAAATATGACACAGAATAATTGTTAACAGTTATCATTTTAGATGACTTAATGTCCAAAGAGCTTCTTTTTTCAATAGTTGACAGGAGATGTGATGAGCATTGGAATCACAGTTGTGGTAAAGAGATTTTTAAGGAAGGGCTAATTTCAGGACTTCTGAGAAACTCAAGCATGATGGGATTTGAGGGCTCATTGAGGTGCAAAGTGAGGGACTAGATTTATGGGCTTTCAGTGGATCATATCTCCAGTCACTGAAATGGGAAACGGTGAATTGAAGATCGTGAATTCATTTTGGGATGCATTCACACTGAGGGAACCCTCAAATGTCTGGACCTATGAGTCTGGGTTGACGGAGGAAAATGATTGGCTATAAACTAGCTAACCCAAGGGACTAGAGGAGGGAGTGGCACAAAAAACAGAGAGGAGAACGTGAAACACATTGGCATAGATTCTGCAGAAAATTCAGTTAGAAATAAACTCAAGAACATAAAGAGGAGCATTTGTGGGCTAGTATAAGGCAGGGTTTCAGTTTAGTTATGGGGAAAAAGCCTTTTATAGTCCAACTGTCTATGTCAAGGTAGGACTGATGGTAAATAAGGAAGTTGACATTGCATGGCAGAAGATTTGCAAACTTCAGATACAGCTTCCATTGTGCTGACCCAAACACTAAGCCTTTGTAATTGATTATGGCCACACATGACAACCATAATGTTTTCCATTGCCCAGAGCTAAACAGAAAGTCTAACAGGGCAGAACAGTTGTTACAATCAGCATGGTTTATGTCAGATCCCATCTTCTGTTGATTGCTAGGCCTCAAATGTCCTGGCTAGGTACCCTGTGTGGCACCATGCCTCCCCAGCAGATGAGAATAAGTACACTTAGATACTCAATGATTTGGTATGTGCATTTATTTTAATGATCAAAGCAGGGTTTTCCTTGCAGAGTATCAAGGCATGGGGTTAAAAGGATAGAATGCCATTGTTTCTCTAGTGCAGACATACATTAATACTGAAAAATCTAAGAATTGCTCATGAGAGTTAAAAGTTTGCTAAATTTCACTCTGCATTTGTGTTCATCTGGGGGCTTATGATAATGAAGTCTTTATGTCCCAATGCAGCTCTCTAGAGGTAAAGCACACACAAATCCTTTTAATAACCCAGACTGACTTTTATCTCGGAACAGATGAATCAGGCACAAGAAAGGATCTTTCTGTCTCACATCACGTTGCTTCCACACTATTTTGAGTTTCTCTAGAGATAAGGGAAAAGATACAATTAAATGAAAGGATTCAAGAACCACAGTCTATAAACTATATGTGAGAATTTTAAATATAATAAGCAATTTTGGTCACAGAGTCAGATTTCTATGGCTATATCTATACATTTTAGATAGTTGAGAATGGTAACTTAGGAATCTTCCCAGATAATTATAGCAAATATATGTTCCTCAATTATCTTGATTTTTGGTTAAAATTCCATTTTTATAAGACTTCCAATTTTTAATTTTGCTTCCAGTCAATAATGTACATTTTCATATGAAATTATAATCACGTGTGGGTGTGTATTTCAGTTCTTTCCTCTGTAACAAATTACCCCCAAATGCTGGACTTGAAATGAACACTACTTTTATTTATAATTTTGCAATCATGAAACTTATGGGGAGTAGATCGTTCATCTCTGCTAAAAGGGCTAGCTGTTGGTGTGGCTATGGCTGCATGTTCCCCTCCAGGACACGTAGTTGTGGAGGAGTCAAGCAAGGGCTTCCTCACTCCCAGAATCCATCTTGAACAAGCTTATACTGCACATGGTAATTTACCCACATAATGTATATTGCAGTTATGGTCTCTAGGAGTTCAACTCTTACTGTTACATGCAAATGCATGTGATGGAGGAAAACAGAGGGCCAGTCTGATACTTGTACACATGAAGAAACCAATGATTCAATGATTTCAAAAACCACGTGTACAAACACATTTTTGATAATATTAGAATGAATGAAATCAACATAGATGAATGAATAAGATCAACAGATGAATGGATCAGAAAAAGCTTAGTTCATATATACAATTGAATATTACTCAGCTGAAAAGAAATGTGAAATTTGCAGATAAATGGATTGAGCTGGAAAAACATATGACGTGAGGTAACTTGGGCCTAGAAGGATAAAAGCTGTATGTTTTCCCTGATGAATGTTTCAAGTCTTTTGTTTTTCATGTTTATATTAAGATACAAGTGAAATCTAGGAGATTGAAAGGAGCCATTTCAATCAATGGGGGCACATTAAAAGAGGGAGAATAGTAGACTACAGATAACACAAAGATAGAGATACAGGGAATGGACAGGCTTAAGTAGGGAGATACACTGGAGTATGGGAGAAATTGAGGTAAAGGAGAACGCTAACCTTGAAGAAAGAGCTATGAAAAGCCATACTGAAGTCTACTATCACACATCCCAAATAAAATAAGATGGAAAATAGAATACACTGGATGTGAAAGCAGAGAGGGTATACTGGGGGTTTAAGGATGAAGTGAGGCTGGAGGCAGGGGCTAGAGGAGAAGGAGGTAGTAGGTGGGTTAACTAAAACTAAGGATGTATGAAGAAGCTTTATGGAGCCCACTAGTTAGTAAACCCGTCTCCAAAATATACCTTAAAATTTCCACAGGGAGTTCCCTCGAGTGGGTGAACAATGACTCTTCTAGAATATGTAGGTTATTAAATAAAAAACACAGTGCAAGGTGTGGGGTACATCTCAATGGATTATTTGTCAAGGACGTTCTGGAGGTCTTTGAAACAACTAGGGATATTGCCACTGCCCTTGGTTACTCGTCACAAGTACGAGGTAAGGTCCTATCGATGAAGACACCTCAGACTTTGTAGAGTTTAGAAAAATCAACCTTAAAAACAAGGGCATTTCCTCTCTGCTGGTCAGCTTTCACGGTGCCCAGGGAAGGTGTTGCACCAGCCACTGGGAGAGAAAAGGCATTGATTTTCTTACCCAGTACTGGATCCTACTTACTACAATACCAATCTACCAGGAAATATATACCCACCGGTGTAGTAATGGCACAGCTGTTATGGGCAACTAACTGCTTTCTGGGTGGATTTGAGGTCTGCTCTCCAAGAGGGCACTGGATTCCTGTTACTCCTGGTCAAAAGCCCATGGCTGAGAAAGTCACAGGTTCTAGGATAGGACCTGATATTGTTATCACCATGGTTAGCTTCAGCTGTCGAATTGGCACAAAACTGGGAAGAGGGAACCTCACCTGTATCATTATATAGATCAAACTGGCCCGTGGCCATGTCTGAGAGGCATCTGAATTGCTATTTGATGTAAGAGGGCCCAGCCCACTATGTGTGGTCCTACCAATAGGCATGTGACTCTGAACTACGTAAGCAAACCAGAAAGGAAGCTAATCAGCAAGCAGCATTTTCCTGTGGACTCTGGTTCAGTTCCTTGCTGTGGGATGGTCTGTATGTCAAATTGCTCTGATTGGTCAATAAATAAAACACTGATTGGCCAGTGGCCAGGCAGGAAGTATAGGCGGGACTAACAGAGAGGAGAAAAGAAAGAACAGGAAGGCGGAAGGAGTCACTGCCAGCCTCTGCCATGACAAGCAGCATGTGAAGATGCCGGTAAGCCACGAGCCATGTGGCAAGGTATAGATTCATAGAAATGGATTAATTTAAGCTGTAAGAACAGTTAGCAAGAAGCCTGCCACAGCCATACAGTTTGTAAGCAATATAAGTCTCTGTGTTTTCTTGGTTGGGTCTGAGCGCCTGTGGGACTGGCGGGTGACAAAGATTTGTCCTGACTATGGGCAAGGCAGGAAAACTCTAGTTACAGTTCCTGCCTTGAGTTCCTTCCCTGACTTCTCCCAATAATGGATTATGGCCAGGGAATTGTAAGATCAAATAAACTTTTTTTTTTCCCCCAACAAGTTACTTTTGATCATGATGTTTACTCACAGCAACAAAACTCAATCTAAGACAGTTACTCTGCTAATGACTCTTTCTGTCAAATTGAATTCTGCTACCAACCTTGGTCAGAGAAACTTCTTTTTGCAGTGGACAGCCGTCACTGGAGAGATGAATAGCTGATCACAGTGTTGAGGACAGCTGTATTAATTACATTACCACCAAGGTTCGGGGAACATTGTGTTAGGTGAGATGGAAAGAATGTAAGAGTCAGAGGATGGGAACAATGATGTAACATGTCTCCTGGACATGGCTTGACCATTGAACTCATGAACTTACAGTAGCCATGGTAACACACACAAGATCAAGCTAGCCAAAATCTTAGTATAGATGGAGGAGATGCTCTAGGTCCCATGTGTTACTGAGGAGCTATTGGCAGTGGACAGTTGCTGGTGGAGGGAAAATCTTTCTTTATTGATACTGTGGTTACTGGTAAGTTACCCATGTTCCAGTGGGTGGCTCCACACATGTGTATGTGTGTGTGTGTGTGTGTGTGTGTATATATATATATATATATATATATATATATGTGTGTGTGTGTGTGTGTGTGTGTGTGTGTGTGTGTGTGTGTAACTCTAACTGTATATAGTGGGTTATTAAAAACAGTAAAGAAAAAATGAAGTGGTGAGGTGTCCTAGGTAGCCATTCCTGCTTTGACCTGGAAGTTCCAACCCCCATTGAGGCTTCGGTAACTGTCACGCCTACAAGGCAGGGCTGAGAGAAGATGAGGAAGACCCGAGATCTGGATGCGCCGGCTTTCTTAGTTCCTGGACCCTGGATGCTGGAGGTAGACCGAGCAGAGTTCCCCAGAGAACACCGCCAGACTGCGCCACACCTTTCCCAGACCCTGTAGCCTATCCCTTCACTTGGAAGTTACCCCACAAAATAAACCTCCCTTTTTAACAACGTGGAGTGTCCTTAATAATTTCACCAAAGTGAGGGGCATATTGAAGGATTTTGGGCAGTGTTGGAGGAGGGAAATAAAGGTGGGTATGATCATATTACATTATCTGCATATAAGAAAGCCTCCAAATAAAAGCTTAAAAATCTAAGAAACAAATGTACAAGAATATTAAGTACTGTAAATGAACTCTGAGAAGGCCAAGTTGATCTTGAAAAATGTTATGCTTTGAGTTTCCCCAAAGTCTTAGAGGAGAGCTTCCTTGAAGTGTTTTATTCTGTTGTTCGTGCTAGTGGATATGGATGTGAAAATAGCATAGGAAAAATGGGCACTGTGTGTTCATGACAGTAAATGAAGAGAGTTGTGTTGAGAAATCAAAAGTGCTCAGGTCCTGTTTCTCATCACCCACAGTCCCCGCAGAAATCCTTCTCTGTAAAGAGACAACATGCTGGGAGTCTTGCACTTAAATGTGATCTACACAACCCAGAATGAAATGAGAAACAGACCCAGGGAGAGGTCCATTCACAGTGACGGAATGGATCTTTACACACTTTATAAAATTCTGTGTACTGTCCCTTAAGGAAAAATCCCCTCATTTATATGGTGACTGTCTTTCTGGGATCATTCAGAGGACAGTGGGTGACACTGATTTATATTTATGTAGGTGAAAAAGTCATGAAACATTCCTAATTATAGACTATTTCTGTCCTCTGTTTTCTTCTTCATCCTTGTATTTTTCTAAAGTTTTCATTTGTGAAGGAAATTTGTTTCTCTTCTTTATTTATTTTGTTTTTACCACTGTGTACCAACTTATCTAATATTTATCCATGGTATTTATGACAGACCAAGGAGGCAACAGAATAGCTAACATTTGTTGAACATTTATGTACCAGAAAGTTCTATTTCCTCCTGTCTTCCCCTCAGCTTTATTTCTTGACTGTCCAGGAAGAATACTTTTGTCTTAAATTTTGAGGGGCTTGAGATGTAGCTCAGTTGGTAGAATGCTTTCCTAAGCATATGCAAAGCCCGGGGTTTCATCCCCGGCACTATATAAATTGGGTATGGTGGTAGATGCCTATAATTTCACTTGGGAGGTGGAGGGTAGAGAATCAGAAATTCAAGACCATCTTCAAATATATAGAAAGGTCCAGACCAAGCGGGACTATGTGAATTCATCTCAAACACACACACACACACACACACACACACACACACACACACACACACACACACACACACAAACCAACAATCTTTAAAATATTATGGGCATATATTTTCCTGGTTTCTTTTTTATCAGATCTATGGGAACAAATCATGAATATAAGCTCTTATTCTATCCTGATGGGGTTAAAATGTAAGAGGTGAAGTCATGGTGGAGCAAAGGACAAACATACTCATTATGCATATTTAACGATGCTTCATCTCAGGCATTGTATCTAAGAACTGATTAACCGATTGTTCTGTGTCTTTTTTAACACATTTTGTGACTGAGATTGTGCTAAAGGCTTCACTCTGTGTTCTCCCTCCCACACACATGGAAGTCCAAACACTGATGGTGCCCCAGGGAACAGTAGATCTAAGAAAAGTCTGACTCTATCTGACCTTCCTTGGCCCCTAAGGGTCGAGAATTTATTGGAAGAGGAGGTGGGCATGAATTCTCCTCCATGAGTTGCATTTTTAAAAAACAGACACAACACTTTAGCATAGTATTGGAGTAAAAACTACAGAGTATAAAGTTTCTGTTTTGCCAAGTCTATCTGTGATATTTTCTCTCCTGTCTGGCACTTTTTAATGAGATAGCATCCTCATGAAATTCATTTAGATGTTTTCTTTACTCATGAAGTATTGGGACTAGCAAGAAGTTTGTTTCTTTTATCAACTTTAAAAAGATAGTCGAGTAGATAATCTTTACAGTAAATTTTCCAAAATGGTAAAATTAAGTCAATCCAAGGAGTTTATTTTCTCTGTAACTGCTTGAGTACAACCCACTTATCCATAAAACTTAGCTATCAGCACTGGACATAAATGTACAGCTTTAACAATTTGGATTCCAGGCACAGGCATAAGTTCATCTCTATGGTCCGAAACCAGAAGGAAGCTCAAATTAAAGCGGTCTGAGTGCAGTGAACAGGAGGAAACCATGTAGGATGCCTCCCAACACGGACTTCTTCGGGACCAACCACTGCCATAATTGTTCCCTTTGGAGACTCATTGAGCCTTGACTTGAGGAGGAAAATGAAGAGGAAGGGCGATAGCAGCATGAATTATTCTGGGTTATCTTTCAACTGTTGTCTTGACTCTAGTCAATGAGGCCTACAGAGTTTAGACAAAAGATTGCAAGTGGCGAAGTCCCTTTGCTACAGCCTGGATGTGGTATGATCTGAGCCATTGCTTCCTTGTAAGGTTGTATGTACGCCACTGTAAACATTTGCTCTTCCACTGAGCAGCAGGGGCCTCAAACGTCTTCTTTAAATAACTACGTCACCAAGGCAAGTACTTTTACAGTCCCAGCTCAGGCCCAGTATAGCTCTTACCTGTTTTTTTAATGTATGTATGTATGTATGTATGTATGCATGTATGTACATCTTTTATTATGTTGAGGTATGCTTTCTTCATCCCTAGTCTCTTTAGGACTTATATCATGAAAACATGTCAGATTTTTGTCAAAGGCTTTTTCTGTATCTATTGAGATTATCATGTGATTTTCTTAAGTCCATTTATGTAATTTATTACAATTACTGACTCAATGTGCCAGCTTCACTCGTTAGTAAACAGTTAAGTAAGACTGCGTCCTCCCTAATTTTCTTGACATACACAAACTTGGACTTGATGTATTTCTAGATCCACTGACTTATCTTCCTACAGGAATTTCACAAATTTTAAGACTTTTTTGAAAGTGTATGTTGCATGAATCTTAAAGAATCTTATTAATAAAATCAAACCTGAGGCCAGTTATTGGGGTCAATGCTGGTAGATGAGAGAGACAGAACAAGCCACAGCTATCTCACCTTGCCAGTTCCTCAGCTGGTCCTGTTTCCTCAGACTGGAAGCCTCTGTGTCCTCATCCCAATGACTCTCAGCTGAACTGCTACTAGAAGCCTGAATGCTTAACCAGCCAAATGCCTCTCGTTTCTGGTCCTCACGCCTCATATATCTTTCTGCTTTCTACCACCACTCCCTGGGATTAAAGGTTGGCTTTCTGGGATTAAAGGCATGTGTCACCATGCTTAGCTGTTTCCAATGTGGCCTTGAACTCACAGAAATCCAGAGGGATTTCTATCTCTGGAATGCTAGGATTAAAGGCGTGAGTGCCACCGTTTTCTAGCCTCTGTATCTAGTGGCTGTCTGTTCTCTGACCCCAGATAAATTTATTAGGATACACAATATTTTGGGGAACACAATACCACCACAAGTGTATTTTAAATGAATAGCTTTAAGTATTTTGTTTCATTGGGCATTCTCAGGTACTGGTTATGACTGTCCTGAGTATATCCGGTAGAAGCCATAGGTTTGACTGAGTAGGTCTCGACTTTCAGCCAGCATTCCAAGATGGTTGTCATTTTGGTCTCCTCGTTCACTGTGCCACAGTTTACACAAAGCAGTGTGGGTCTTCCTTAGAATCTGTGCTTCTATCCATGTTACATGCTTAACGAGGCCCTGTTATTTAAGACAGGATTTTACAAGGGGCATCATATAGCTGAGTACTCTGTTTTAAGAATCTTATTCTCTCCAGAGCCATAATCTAAAAGCATGGCACAAGGCATGGCCTACCAGAAGCCCTGGGATCTTGGATTTTTGTTTCTAACTGTTGTGTGATATTTTGTTTGTGTTCCGACAAATAAAGCTTGCCTGGAGGTCAGAGGGCAGATCTAGCCACTAGTTAACCATAGAGGTCAGACAGTGGTGGCTCACACCTTTAATCTCAGCACAATGGGGAGGTGGAGGCAGGAGTATAAGGTGGATGGAGACAGAATCTCAGCCCCTTTCTGTTTGAAGATTTGTAGAGACTGTTAAGGATCACACTTAATCTATCTATCTATCTATCTATCTATCTATCTATCTATCTATCTATCTATCTATCTACATAAACACACACACATATTTTGCCTGCATGTATGTCTGTATACCACTTACGTGCCTGGTGCTGGCAGAGACCAGAATTAGGTAATGGTTCTCCTGGAACTGGATTTATGGAGGGTTGTGAGCTCCCATGTGGGTACTGGGATTCAAACTAGGGTCCGTTGGAAGAACAGCCAGTCCTCTTAACTGCCTAGCCATCTGTCCAGCCCCAACTTTTAATGTCTTTCTTACTTGTACAGAAAGGGGATTACCAAGAAACCAACAGCCACCTCCTCCACACACCACAAGAATGAGTCAAGGGCCCGGGGGTTTCGAGTCTCCAGGCTGGAAAATCTGGGTAGCTAAAACCTGTGCTGAACATCCACATACTTTGAACCTTTTGCAGCACCTGAGTATGGGACTGCTGATACATTAATATTAAAAATACAGTGTGCTTTGTCAGCCTGTGTTGTGATCAGCTGCTTTTGGAGGAAGCAACAAGCACTCTAAACACTTCATTTTAGAAAAACCCCAGCAACACTGGCCTGCTAGCAACTCAGCATTCAGTTTGGCCGTACCTGGGAATCTGGCCCTATGTTCTTGAGAGCATCCTTTTGGTACTTTTGTCAGAGATTGCTTTTGTCAGAAAAATCATTTTTTTTTTTTAAATCAGACTTTTCTGCTCCCCTTTGTCAGTCATGTCAAATTCACAGATGGGAAGATTAGAGCCAGGGGAGCAAGCAGTCTGCAGCGTTCACGGCCCATTTTGGCACTAGAGTGTAGCTGTGGTTTTCATCAGCTTCTCCATGCAAAACAGAACACACAAGTAACACACAGCTCCAAAAACCTCAATAAGTGTTTGTTTTGAAAAAGGTTCTTTTAAAAGCCAGTTTTGTACAATACGTAAAGACAGCATTTCCTTACGGTCAAGGGAGCAACATGCTTTCTATGAAAAACAAAATTGAATGTCTCACCTTCATCTCAAATCTCTTCTGCCCAGGACTAATATCTTCATTCATGGATTATTTTATTGTTACCATAGTGCCATGCAACTCACTGCTTTATCAAAAGTGGTCCACCTTCCCATTTTGAACCAGGTTACTACTATCTGGGAAACAAATCTAATGACGTTAGTCTACTACCTGCAATACCTATGAGGAAAGTCCTCTGTCTGCATGAGCAACATCAAATTTAATAGCCTGACATAAAAGTCACATGTCACCCGTCCCCAACCTGCTTTCATCTTCAATGTTTCTGTGTTTTTAATCCAGTTATATGTCAATAGCTTTTAGAAATGCATACAATCTAATAAGCTAAAAATTAAAGGAGAAAAGAATCAAATCAAAGGGATTGATGATGCTCTGCTTTTTCCTTTTGTTTTGCCAAATAGGAAAAAATTGTCCTGTCAAAGCGGCATGCAAGTCATTGCTGTATTGATGGAGTCAGCCACTGGAAATGTTACCAGTGTGCTGTAGTTAAGCAGATAGAAGAATTTGCTTGCACATTCTTTTTTTTTTTTTCAAGATAGTTTTTCTCTGTGTAGTTTTGGTACCTGTCCTGAATCTCACTCTGTAGACCAGGCTGACTTCGAACTCACAGAGATTCGTTTGCCTCTGCCACACAAGTGCTAGGATTAAAGGCGTGCATCACCACCACCTGGCCCCATTCTTCCTTTTTAAGTCTCATTTTCTGACTTGAAATCTCATTGACTGAATAGCGTAATTTACATGCCCAAGTTCGAGTTTTGTTATGATTGTATCAGCATTATTATGCAGGCATCGCTTTTCTAGCAAGTGGGAAGACAAATTTTAAAGCCTGGAGTTTAGAAAGAACTGAGGTAGCATATTGTCTTCCATGGTCTATACTTCAGCAAAAGCAGAAATTAGATTAAGTTATGATGTAGATGCATGGAAAAGCAAGACATAAAATGTGGCTAGTGGATATAATCTTATGGAGTAGTGAATTTTAAGTGGTTGGAACTATGTAAACAAATGTACAAAACCTGAAAAAGGTATGTTTTCATAGGGATAAATTTAAAAGCATGAGAAAAAAGGAATCTCTATCTCTCTATCTCTCTATCTATCTGTCTTCTATCTATCATCTATCTAATCTATCTATCATCTATCTATCTACCTATCTATCAATCATCTATCTAATCTATCTATCATCTATCTATCATCTATCTACCTATCTATCTATCTATCCCTGTAAATTTTAAGCAATATGAAGAGAAATTGTCTTGATAACAGAGCACAGGCAATCTGCAGTGCTAAGATAAGGTAACTGAATGTGGTTGTGTGGTGGGTGAAAATGAATACTCCTCTACACATTTAGTTTTGAGATGCTATTTGTATATACAGCAGAAGGCATGTTGAGTAACTTGCTAGGTAGATTTGTCCTGAACCCAACCCAGCCCTCTCTGGCATGAACTGAAAAAAAAATCCTAGATCTGATATTTATTTTTTAAAAAATCATGCACTTTGAGAACATTTCCACTCCTTCTCCTACTCCTTCTCCTACCCCTCCCAATTCTTATTATTGCCTTTGTTTCCCAGAATGCTTGGCTTCCACTTTGATACCATCTGCACCTAGATGACTTTGTATACCTACAAAATCCAGGACCAACAAATGAGAGAAAACATGATATTTATCTTTCTGAGACACACTTAATTCACTTATTCTAATCAGTACCATTTGTACCCATCTTCTGGCAAATGACATAACTTCATTTTTCTTTACAGCTGAAAAACTATATATGTGTGTGTGTGTGTGTGTGTGTGTGTGTGTGTGTGTGTGTGTGTATGTATATATATATATATATATATATATATATTACACCTATGTGTGTGAATACACACACACACACACACACAGATAATCTCGAAGTTTCTTTAATCACACCTTTGTTGGTGGACACCTAGGTTGTTTCCACAACTTAACCATTGTGAATAGTTCTATAACAAAGATTAATGTGTAAGTATCTCTGTGATATGTTGACCAGGAGTCTTTCAAGTAAACATTGTGGAGTGGTGTAGATGTTCATATGGTATATATGTTTTTAGGTTGTTGTTTTAAATCTCCACACTGATTTTTCAAAGTGGCTGCATTACACACAACAATGCATAAGGGCTCCTTTTGTCCCCATCCCTGCTAAGATTTATCATTTGTTGATTGCCATTCTGGGTGAAGTAAGATGGCATCTTGAAGTAGCTTTTGTTTGCATTTATCTGATTGTTAGTGAGAGGGAACATTTTTATTTTGGAGGGGTCTCCACTGTGTGTGTGTGTGTGTGTGTGTGTGTGTGTGTGTGTGTGTGTGTAGATTTCTATTTTGACCAGGAATGGAATATGCGGATGTTGACGTTTTGCTGGCAACTGGCTAACGATGCTCACTTAAATTGCACCTGAGATGATGTGCCTGCAAGACTCCACTGTCACTGTGTTTCCGAGCAGAAAAAGAGTTAATACTGGGGTTGCATGTGGGGTGCACAAACAGGTTGCAATATTACAGTGAGGGGCTTGGTAGCTTTAAGAAAGTGGTGTCAGAAGTTTCTGATGGAGAGCTAGTAAATGGACAGAACCCTAAGTCCAGAAAAGCCCAGCTTATCCTCCTGTGCAGGAGGAAGTCACCATCTTCAATACCATGATAGCTTTTAAGAAGTGTTACATCCAGTTGTTTACAACAGTGATAGTAGTCATGCGTTAAAAATGGAGATTTCAGTGTAAGTAGTAAAAGGAAAATTAAAATGTCTTTGAAATCTAATTGTCCAGTGGTAATCACCAACATCTTGGTAAATATACAGACTTTCCTCTCTCTCCCAAACACTGAGTAACATTATCCTGTTCAGACACACTGCTTTATACCCTATTACTTTCTTCTTTCCTTTATTTATTTCACTAAGCCAGGTAGTCTTTTTCTCTTAGAAACAACTAAATGCCAATCTGAGGCCAGCTTGCTTTCATTATTGCCAGCTGAGGACAAAATAGCTGCTTTAATTGAATATTTAGTAAAAATATTACCATTTTAATACATTTTAAAATAAAATCAAATTATATCACATTCCCTTTCCTCTCTGTCCCACCTACCCTCTCATATTGATAGCTTTCTTTTCATCTATTGTAATTGTTACACACATATTTGCATGTATATGTATGCCCACATGTATAAATACAACTTTCTGAGTCCATTTTTGTTGCTTGTGTCTATGATTTCAGGGCTGGCCACTCTGTATTGGATAACCAACAAGGGGTCTCATCCCTGGGAGAGGCCAATTCTCCCATTCCTAACAGTCATTAATTGCCTGCAGATTTCTGTCTAGGGATGAGATTCCATGAAAGTTTCCCTCTTCCACGTTAGCATGTCAGTTGTTACTACTGTCATTCCCATCTTGTTTATGCAGCCATTCTAGGAGAGACTTCATAGCCAACTTCTTGGTATTCTAGCTCTTATAATCTTCTTGTCTCCTCTTCCACAGTTTCACTGAGCCATAGATACAGGCGCTGTGATGTAGAATGATCTATTGGGGCTGGGCTCCTCGTGGTCCACTGTGTGCAGTGTGGTTTTCTGTGACGGTCTCCATTTTCTAGAAAGAGAAGCTTCTTTGATGAGGAGTGGAAGCTACATTTAGATCTGAAAAATTGGAGCTGGATACCACAGATGAGAGAGAACATGCAGTGTTTGTCTTTCTGGATGTGGGGTACCTCATTCAATAGAACACTTTCATGATTTCATTTTTTTTTTCTTTGCAGCTGAATAGTATTCCATTGTGTATACACGCCACATTTCCATCATCCATTTATCTGTTGAAGGACATAGATGTTGTTTCCCTTCCCTGGCTACTTTGAGTAGAGTGTCAATGAACATGGCTAAGCAAATATCTGTGGAGAAGGATGGTGAGTCCTTTGTTCCCATGCCAAGGAATGGTAAGATAGATAATATGCTAATTTAGTTTGAGCTGTTTGAGGATTCTTCATGCTGATTTCCACAGGACCTGCACCTGTTTGCAATCTCACAAACAGTGAATGTGAGTTCCTCTTCTTTTTTTCACCTCAACATTTGTTGACATTTTATTGATCTTAGCCATTATGACGAGGGTAACATGAATTCTCAAAGTTGTTTTAATTTGCATTTATCTAATTGTTAAGGATGATGAACTTTTTTTGAGGAATTTCTTAGATATTTTTATTTCTTCTATTGAGAACTCCTTGTTTAGGTCCCCAGCCCTTTTTTTTAGCTGGATGATTTAATTCCTTGACTCTTTCTTTTATGAGTTCTTTGTATATTCTGGGTATTAATTAATGATGTGTTAGATGAATGGCTGGCAAAAGATTATCTCCCATCCTGTGGGTTTCTTCTTAACTCAACTGCTTCCTATAAAGAAGGTTTTTAGTTGTCAAATGTTGGTCTTAATTCTCGAGCAACTGGAGTCTTCTTAGAGAGTCTTCTCCCACATCTTGTAGGGTACTACCTATGTTTTCTTTTCTAGCGATTTTAGTGTTCCAGGTTTCAAATTAAGGGCTTTGATCCACTTGGATCTAATATGTTCACAGTGATAGATATGGGTCTGATTTCATTTTTTTTCCACATGTGAACATCTAACTTTCCCAGCACCATTTATTGAAGAGTCTGTCTTTTCTACAGTTTCTACAGTGTGTGTGTGTGTGTGTGTGTGTGTGTGTGTGTGTGTGTGTGTGTGTGTGTGTGCCTTTGTCAAATGCCAGAGGGCTGTTGTTATGAGTTCTCATGTGTGGGTCTTCTACTTTATTCCAGGGATCTACATGTACGTTTTTTTTTGTGTGTGTGTGTGCCAGTATCATGTTTTCTTATTACCATAGCTCTATAATATATCTTGAAATCTGAAATAGCAATCCCTTCAGTATTCTTATTTGCCCAGGATTCCTTTGGCTAACCAGAGTCTATTTTGGTTCTATAAGAGTTTTAGGATAGATTATTTTTTTCTATTTCTGTATGGACTTGTGGGTATTTTGGCTAGGATTTTTGCTAATTCTATTAATTGCTTTTGGTAGGAGTGTCATTTTCACAGTATTAATTCTACTGATCCATGAACATGGAATGTCTGCATTTTCTAGTATTGTTTTCAATTTCTTGCTTCAGAGATTTAAAGTTTTCATTGTAAAGGTCTTTCCTCTCCTTGGTCCTGTTTATTAAAAGATGTTTTATTGTCTTGATGCTGTCATTAACAGGGTGTGTCCATGATCTCATTCTCAGTATATTTGCTGCCACTGTATAAAAAGGCCACTTCTTTTTAAGTTGACTTTGTACCCCCCCTCCCTTTGCCAAAATTGTTGATTGTTTCTATAAGTTTTCTAGTGGAATTTTGGGGTTCTCTTATATAGAAAATATTACCTGTAACTTGATTTCTTTTCTTCTTTGTACTTCTTTAATTTTTTCTCTTGCCTTATTACTACAGCTAGTGCTTCCAACACTAAATTTAAAAGAGCAGGGAGAGTGGGCAGCCCTTCTTGTGCCCGATTTTAATGGGTTTGCTTTGAATTTTTTCTCCATTTAGGATAACATTGACTGTGGGTTTGTCATACACATCTTTCATTATGTTGAAGTATGCTTTCTTCATCCCTAGTCTCTTTAGGACTTATATCATGAAAACATGTCAGATTTTTGTCGAAGGCTTTTTCTGTATCTATTGAGATAATCATGTGATTTTTGTTTTTAAGTCCATTTATGTAATTTATTATAATTACTGGCTTACATATATTGAACATAATATACATAATATACAAATCCCCTGCATTTGGGGGATGAAGCCAACTTGATCATGGTAGATGATCTTCTTGATATATGCTTGTCTTTGGTTTGATAGTATGTCATTGGAATTTTTTTAAATCTGTGTTGTTCAGGGATATTTGTCCACAGTTTTGGATTTGTGCTGTGTCTTTATCTGGTTTGGGTATTAGGACTGTGTTCTCTCCAATGCTTCTATTTCTTGATTGAATCAAGTTTTCAAATCTTGAATTTTATTTGTCATTTCACTCGGCTGTGCATTTGTATTTTCTTGGACCTCACTCCAGCATTTATTGTTATCTTCTTGGAGTTCAGTGTGCTGTTTGTTTGTGCCTTCTTTAAATTCCCTGAATTCTTTGATAATGTTTATGATTATTCTTTTAAATTCTATGTCCTGTGGTTCTTCCAGGTAATTCTCAGCAGAGAATACTTCTGTAGGATTATTGGGAGAAATTCTGTCTTAGCCATTCATGCTATTCTTCTTTTTACTATTTAACATGGGCATATGGACTTTTTCTTTTCTTTCGTTTGTCCGATATGATAATCTGGCCTTCCTTTGATTGGGCCAGTGGAGCAGATTCATGACTGGAGCTAGGTCAGCAAAGTAGGTGAATGGTATGTTTAACTGGACCAGGGAATGATGGCAGCCAAACAATGAGTGTGTTGCTCAGTGTGTAGGTGCTGAGATGACCCTCATGGAGGGAAGAGTTGGAGAGGAAAGGGATATCTCACGCATCAAAGGTGGCTCACACTGAAAGTAGGTTCAAAAGCAACTAATCTGACTAATCTGGATCTAGGCCTACAGATGTGGAGGTAGCTATGGGCAGTGGGGGTGGGTGGGGAAGGAATGAGAGATGATGGGAGGTGGGATAAAGAAGGTAGAGCTAGGCACAGGGTTTCGGGTAGTGGACAGTCAGGGAAGGAAAGATAAACGGGAGACAGGACTTAACCAGGCCAAGATTGTTCATACATGAACAGGGTTCAAGGCCACATCTCTGGAATTGCAGTATGAGATTGCAGATGGTGGCAGGTAAGGACAAATGACAAGCTTAATTCTAGAAATATTTTGATTTTATAAATAACAGGCTGGACCATGCTAGTCACAGTGGTATAAATACTACTGTGGCAACCATAAATTACTTTGAGTATTTTTTTGCTTCTCTAGGATAAATTTAAAGAAGTAGAATTTCTGGGTCAAAACATTGAGAACAAGTTTATAGATGGTAATGAGTATTTTCAAATTATGCCCTGGGAGGTTTTAAGAATTTACATGCTTTCATTTCCCACGCGTGTGTTAATCTTCAAATTTCAGAGATAATTACTTAATGAATCAATTAATAAGACCCATGGATGTGAAATGGGCCAGGAGTGAAGTATCAGAGCTGGGTGATTGGTCATGGCTGTATACAGATTGTCACTTCCCTTGACACTTCTGAAATAGTTTAAAAGATTCTTAATAGACAGCAAGCAACATGTATCACGCCTTTTGATTAAACATAAAACATTTATTCTAACTCCTGAAGGTATTGGAAAAATCAGCAAAGCATGGGAAAATACTCAATCTAGTCACTTGCACATTTATAACGTGAGAGGGACTTTTCATGTGTTTATTAAAGTGCAATCAGATTGCAGAGTTCTCAATAATTTGAATAAAATGTTCCCACAGTAGGCACCATGGTTTCTATCTCAGTTTCTTATGTTTTATTAATTCAGGAAGGAAGAAAGTATCTCGAGAGCTTCAGGCAAACCACATTCAAATTGAACTGAAACATGTATTTCTGAGTCATTCAAAGAACATGGCTTTATAGGTACAACACAAATATTGTTAAATTAAGCTCTTAAGTCTATAAGGAGTCCAAACAGTCAGACTCTGTTGTGGATGATTGATTGACAAATAAAACACTGATTGGCCAGTCGCCAGGCAGGAAGTATAGGCAGGACTAGCAGAGAGGAGAATTGAGAGAACAGGAAGGCAGAGAGGAGGAGACACCAGCCTGCCATCCAGGGAGCATCATGTAAAGGCAGCAGGTAAAGCCACAGAACATGTGGTGACATATAGATTAACAGAAATGGGCTGAGTATAAGAGTAAGAGCTAGACAATGGTAGGCCTGAGCTAATGGCTGAGCAGTTTAAATAATATAAGCATCTGTATATTTATTTTATAAGTGGGCTACGGGACTCCTGGGGCTTGGCGGGACCCGGAGACAAAAACTCTAGCTATAAGACTCACTTCCTCAATTGGATGAACTAACACAAACATCAAAAAGTCATGACAGAAAGTGGTGTCTATCAGGATGTAATTAACTTAGCCCCCCCCCATAGAATATTAGTTACAAAGTATTCCATTTGTGAAGGACAAGGACAGCCCATGATGAACTTGGAGAATCTACTTTGCAAGCACTCAGTTATCACCACCACATGCAAAATATCCAGGGTGCTGAAGGGAGCATGGGGGTGATGTTATTCTTCACGTTGACAGTGTTTAGTAACAGAATTTATGGTTAACTGAGGTCTTGATTTGGAATCTCTATCTTTTCTTTACTGGAACTGGATTTTAAAGAGTTATTTCAGTATTTAAATATTGGGT
Source organism: Peromyscus californicus insignis (assembly GCF_007827085.1). Classification (NCBI taxonomy): domain Eukaryota; kingdom Metazoa; phylum Chordata; class Mammalia; order Rodentia; family Cricetidae; genus Peromyscus; species Peromyscus californicus. The sequence goes on along the minus strand of NW_026294492.1, from coordinate 27,794,500 downwards.
TAATTTAGTGGAGTAGATTTTTTTATTTTAAAATTTCTCTAAAGTTAAAATACAAAAACATCTTTCTCTCTTTTCCCTTTCCCCCCCTCCAACCCTTCTCATGTACCCTCTCACAGTTCTTCCTCAAATTCATGTCCCTTTTCTTTGTTTTCATATATGTATTTATATACATTTATATTCCTAAATATACAAACTCAGTCTACTCTTCCACATAATATTACCTGCGTGTACACATTGAGGGCTGACCACTCAGTATTGGCTAACTAATTGGGAGAGACTATTTCTACTGTTCTCAGCATTCCTTTGCCTGTGGTTCTTTGTCTAGTGTTGGGGCCCCATGAAATTTCCCTTCTTCAGGTTAGCATGCCTGCTGGTATGATCCTTGTTTAGGCCTTGTTTAGGCATCTGTGTCGTCGAGACTTCATGAACTGTCAACCCCCCAATCAAAGAAACTTTTCTTTGCAACAAATGGACTCACTTTTAAAAGATGGATCTTGCTTTAATAAATAAGGTTTCTGAGGGCCCCAGGAATATATAGAATATGTACTTTCTTGGCAAAGTGTATAGTCATTATTTTGTAAGAAATGAAGATGACCTGTACACATTGGAGGAGCATTTGTATATGTAAGCAGTCAATGCACAGTAGCTGTTTTTATCTAAAAGTAATAACATTTATTGCTGATTCTGGTATGCTCTAGAGAATTATTATTGCTGCAACAGAAAAGTGAAGTTAACTTTTTCTTCTGTCCTTTCAGAGACTGCTGACTTGTGAGAGACATATGACTGTCCAAGCAGGGCAGAAGTATCTGTTGTGCATTGTACTAGATAATTTTATTATGCTCAGATTTACAATGGGGCTCTTTAACACTCTACTGAAAATAAACTAAAATTTAAAATAGCAGTATGACTGCCCAAAATGATGCTGCCTGCACACCGTTGGAGTCATAAATGATGGTTGTTCAGGTGGGGTGATGAAGGAAGCTCCATACCATAGTATTCATTTGAATTTCTGGAACTGTGACCTAGTCAAGAATAACAGGGTCCCAGGCATTCTTTTTCTCTAGTCTTTGTCCCTCATAAGACAGTGTCAAGGTCTCCAAAGGAGGAAGAAGACCATCTGATATATTTTCTTGTCCTTAAAAATAATTCAAGTGACCTCATTTTCTTTCTAAATCTTAAGTGACAAAGACTAAGAAAATGCTTTGTTCTTAAGATCATGTCTGTTTTCTTCCTGTATACAGAATAAAACAGTCTACATTATCATGTAACATTTAGGATTAATGCTAAGAGAACATCTATGGAGCTATCTTTCTGGCCACCCTTTCCGGTCCTCTTCTTTTTGAAATTTCTGTATAGCTGTTTCAGTGAACACCATTTTCTTATATGATCTTTCCTAAAACCAAGAATGAAGGAATCTACATGAATAAAACATACCCCCCCCCAAAAAAAAAATGAAGAGAAAGAGAAGGAGAAGCATTCATGGCACTTATGAGCCCTCATCTATTCCTAGATCTTCCTGCCAACATGAGACCTATCGATCTTAGTCTGGGATTTGTTTTATTACACGAAATATACATTACTGATCAGCAGGACCCTTGTCCCACCAGAGTTAGATACCTGATTCAAACAGCATCACTTATAAAAAACAGAACCTCACTTAATCTAAGTTTATATTTCTAAAAGCTCAAAATCACATGTTTTCGTGACTGGTCACGTGTGAGACATCTATTTGTGGTCTCTTCCTGTTAACCCTTTCACTTTCTACTCTCTTCCATTTGTCATGTGGCCAAAGCACAGAAAGGCGTCACTTCTTTAATTGGGATGACAAAGAGAATTTCAAATTAAATTTAAAATTCACAGGGAAGGCACTGAAGTTTGGAAGATTCAAAAGCAAGTCTTCTAGAGATGTAGTTACTTCAGGTTTAGCAGAGTTTAACATACTCAAGTTAGATATGCGCTTTTCATAGCTTAGTCAGAGGCATCCCTATCTGTTTTCCGAATATAGTAAAGATGCAGGAAAGGATGATAAATTCAGTTAGGGATGCATTTTATATGTGTCCAATTTCGCCTAATTACGTGAATGACAGGATCACCAATTTCTATTTTGACATGCATTATAAATAAACCAGGAACCAGTCCACAAGGGTTTGACCCACTGAGAGGCAGGGTTGGGTCTTCAATAAGTGAGAATAAGAATCATGTGAAACATTTGCGTTAACCTTGACCTGGCTGTTAGTGTATTATAAGCTGGTGTAAGGAATGTCCATCTGTAAAATTAAAATGAATAGCGTATTATATGCAATAAATTGAGGATCAAGAATAATTATGAATAGTATCAGACAGCCAATAACTGTTTGTTTAGCAGAGCTTCCAGCTTGACCTCCTTTTCTTCATCAGGAAGGGCATCACATAAGTGGCACACAGGTTTGTCCCAGAGGCATTGTCTAAGAGCAGGAAGCATGTTGAACTCAAGCTCATGTCCTCAACTGAGTCACTCTCGATTCTCCAGTTTGAACATGCAGAATATCCCTAAGGTCCTCTCCAGCCAGTTAATTCTGGTATAAATAGCTTCCTTGAAAATAATACTGTACTTTATTTTATGTGTGTGAGTGTTTTGTCTACATGTATAGCTGTGCACCACCTACAAGCAATGACCCTTGAGGCCAGAAGATGGCATCAGAACCCCTGGACCTGGAGTTACAAACATTTGTGAGCTCCCATGTATGTGCTGGGAATGGAACCCCTGTCCTTTGGAAGAGCAATCAGGGCTCTTAACCACTAAGCCATCTCTCTAGCTCCATAATTACTTCCTTAATGGTAATTACTCTGTAGGCTCTTTAGTTGCTGGGGGTAGAGTGTCTGCCATGGGCAGCCATCTTGGTAACTTTGTTCTCTGCTTATCTTCTTGACTTTACCCCACTTTGCCTGTTGGTGGCTCTTGTTTTCCAGCTCTTTTAAGTCTCAGATGTCTGAGATGGTCTGCACTTGGCTAGATGTCTGAGATGGTCTGCACTTGCTCTCCCTATTTTCAAAAAAAAATTATTTTTCAAATGTTTTAATTGAAAGTAGTTCTTTTCTTACAATGCATTCTGACTATGGTTTCCCCCTCCCATAAATCCTCCCAGATCCTCCCCACCACCACACCTACCCAAACCCACATCCTTTCTTGCTCTCTCTCATTAGAAAACAGACATCTGAAAAAGGAAAAAGAAATAAAACAAAGTAATACCAAACCAACCTGAATAGGACAAAACGAATCAAGGAACAGAAAAACAAAGAGCCAAAGAAGGTTCTCCATGGCGTCTTCAGCTTTCTGTCACTTTACTCACAGGGAGAGATCTAGATTCTGTTTTCACCAGTGTAGGAGAACTAGTGACCATTGGAACTTACATACAGTCTTCTATGAAGAATGAATAAATGGAAAGGTACAAGTAAATGTGGACTTGTCAGTTAGTGGGCAAATTGGTCGTGTGTGGGGGGCCACCCCATTCCCACTTTTCCCCATGGTACTCTTGAGCAGGAGCAGCAGGAAATATTAGATAGAAATACAGCTAGAGCGAGACAGACAGAAAACACAGGATAGCCTCGGGAGGGCCTGGATCCTAATCCTTCGGGCCCTGCCTGTCTCCGCCAAAGGGGCTTTTAAAGGAATGCCAAGGGGTGGAGTGAAAGACCTCCCCCCAGCACAGCTAAGTGCAGACCATCTCAGACACCTGGTGACCATACATGTGGTCAAAACATTCCCTAATGCAGCCCTGCTGTGTAAAGCAAGCTCAGATCTCACTAGGAAACCTCTGTGGACCCCAATAGTCATGGATTTAAGACAGGTGAGCTACAGGGGGGTCGCTCACAGTTCAGCTCAGAAACAGGATGCCCTTTGACCCAAAGGCAAAGACTAGACCCCTCCTACCCTATCTCAAGTATAGTTAAAGGGAAGCTTGTCAGAAAGCCCACTTATCGCCATATCAATTCACAGCAATTTATTTGGGATTAGTGTTTCCAAGATTAGCCATATTTTGACAGTGCACTTCCAAGCAGACCCCGCCTTACACATTTAAGCTTTGTTTTTTTCCAACCAAGATTTGAGGTCACACACTCCCTCATCTCACAGTGCACAATGCTCAGAAGGTAGCATGTGACAAGCAGTTGCTCACTTTAATTAAGTTCATCATGTTCAGGGTCTCTCACATCCATGTATGCCTCTCTTGTAGTCAATCATTTGGTTCTTGCTTATAGAGGTCATAGCAAGTCTACATTTCTCAAAAATTAGCATCAGAAGAATTCTTCTTGCTCTTGAACTCTATAGTTCAATGATTGAGAGCCTTTATTATCTCTTCTGAAACAGTCAGACCCGATGTATATCTTTCTCAGCCTGTTCTATTTGTCTTACCTGTCACAGGATTTCTTGTATTTTAATATGTGTATGCCAGAGTCCGTGGCTTCTGAGCTTTCATCTCATAGAAGCACTGGGATTACAGATGGACACTATTTCATTTGGCTTTACCCTGGTACTAGGGATTCAAACTCACTGCGTCATCTCCCCAGACTGATTTACTCTCTTTCACAGTAAACTTGACTTCTTTATAAGCTTAGTGGCCATCAACAACAAATAGGAAGTTTAACAGTCTCCGTAAATCCACACAAGACACACCCCTTCCTTGCCCCAACAATTAAAATGGGAAGGCACTAACAAAAGCAGAGTATCAGGGCGGCTTTTAAAACACCACGTGGGGCTCACATAACCATGTGATCGAATGTTCTCTCCAGTAAAGTGCTTGCTGCAGAGTTGAGCTCTGAGTGTTTGCTTTAACCATGCAGGGCATATGCCATCTGGCATATTTCACATAAAAATGAAACTGCTTTCATGGCTGACTAGATGCCAAAATGGAATTGTATAACAGTCATAAGCTCTATTCTGGTTCATGAACACACCTTAGGTGCTGTTTCAAGCATGAAACTATGGATGATGCTAAAATTGTCATTGCATTCTCCCTTTTGAGGGGGATGATATACTAAGATTGAAGTTTCTCCCTTTAATGAGCTTAGATCCTGGAGACAAGTTTTTGAGTGAAGAAAAATAATCACAGAGCGATTCTTTCCCCATGGCTTGTGAAATGTAATTCAGAGGCTCAGCTTAATTCTGAGTTTATGCTTCTTCAGAGTAGCTGGATGCTAAGAGAAATACAAAGTTCAGACTATGAACTGGAATATTGGCGGGGGGGGGGAGGACTGTCTTAGTTAGGTTTTTATTGCTGTAAAGAAACACCATGACCATGGCAACTCTCTTACAAAGAAAACATTTAATTGCGGTGGTGGCTTACAGTTTCAGAGGTTCAGTCCATCATCATGCAGGCAGACATGGTGCTGGCTACATCCTGACCAGAAGGCAGCAAGAAGTCAACTGACTGTCACACTAAGTGAAGCTTGGGAAAAGAGACCTCAAAGCCTGCCCTTTCAATGGCACACTTCCTCCAACAAAACCACACCTACTCCAACAAAGCCACACCTCCTAATAGTGCCACTCCCTTTGGGAGTCATTTTCTTTCAAATCACCACATTCTACTCCTTCAAAGGCTCCCCCAAAGGCTTATAGCCATATTATAATGCAAAAAGTGCATTTAATCCAACTTCAAAAGTCCCCATATTCTATAACAGTCTCAAACTTGTTTCAAAGTCCAAAGTCTCTTCTGAGATGCATGGCAATCTCTTAACTGTAATCCCCCTACAAAAATCAAAATAAAAAAGCAGATCACATACTTCCATCATATAGTGGCATAGGATATACATTACCATTCCAAAACATAGGGAAGAGGAAATACTGGACAAAATCAAGACTGAAAACTAGCTGGGCAAACTCAAAACTCTGCATCTCCATGTCTGATGTCAAAATGCTCTTCAGACCTCCAGTTCCATTCAGGTTTGACTGCAACATACTTTTTTCTCTTGGTTAGCAGCTCTTCTGGGCAGGTATTCCAAGACTTTGGCATCTCTAACGTCTTGGGTTCTCCAAGGCAATTCCAGGCTTCAACCTCATAGCTTCACACAATGGCCTCTCTACTAGGCCTCCATTCAGGGACACCCCTGACACATGCCTGGCCTTAGTGACTGTTATTAGGTGCAGAGGCAACTTCTATAAACCATTTCTTCTATCCTTAACTCTAAAGCCAGAACCATATGACCAAAGCTACCAAGTTCTGTTGTTTACTGGGGCTGGAACATACCCCTACCTCCCTGTTCAATTACATCTTCACCAGCTTCCTATCTTTCATTGTCTAAGCCTGGCTGTCCTGAAACTTGCTCTGTGTATCAGCCTGGCCTCAAACTCAGAGATCCACCAGCCTCTGCCTTTCCAGTACTGAAATTAAAAGTGTGTCCTACCACACTCAGTTCTGAGCTTTTCCCCAGTTCCTTTTCACAAATTGGAAACTTAGAGGTGTGGGATCTGGCCCCGAGGTCACCACTTCCTTTATTCTATTTCTTAATCTGCTTATCTCCTTGAATAGAGGATTTAGCTCCATTCTGGTGTCCCTTTTCTCCTCAAATATCTTTCCTTGCTCAGCTCACTCCTTTTCATTATATATCTTCATTAGAGTTAACACTAATATCTACATGACAGAGTCTACACTACACTGTTTGGGGATTTCTTCTGCCAACGCAATTAATCCAAAACTCTTCACTTTGGCCTCAGGCAGACTCTTGGGACAAGGGCAAAAGGCATCCATTTCCTTCACCACAATATCTCCAGAATGATTTCTAGGCAATGTACTAAAATTCTTCTCTGAAACCTCTTGAGATAGCTCCAGACATTTCAAACCATTATTAGCACCATTGTCCTCCACGCCCCTACTAGTATGCCTCATTAAGCAATGTTTAAAGCATTCCACTGCTTTCCTAACCCAAAGTACTAAAGTCCATACTACTCCAAACAAAAGCATGGTCAGGCCTATCACAGCAGTACCCCAGCCCCTGGTACCAACTTCTGTCTTAGTTAGGTTTTTATTGCTGTGAAGAGACACCATGACCATGGCAACTCTCACAAAGAAAACATTTAATTGATGTGATGGCTTACAGTTTCAGAGGTTCAGTCCATTATCATCATGATGGGGAGCATGGTGACACGCAGGTGGATGTGGTGCTGGCTACATCTTGACCAGAAGGCAGCAGGAAGTCTACTGACTATAACACTAGGTGAAGCTTGAGAAAAAGAGACCTCAAAGCCTGGCCCCACAGTGACACACCTCCTCCAACAAGACCACACCTACTCCAACAAGGACACACCTCCTAGTAGTGCCACTCCCTTTGGGGGCCATTTTCTTTCAAACCACCCTAGGGACCTTTAGAAGGAAAAGACTATAAATGCCTAGAGGCTTAGGGTTTCTAGAATATATCAAGTGATCAATGATTGACAGAACTAATTCCTTTTTTTCATTACTTAATGTCATTTGCCCTGTCCCCCTTCCCCCCATCCCCCAGTGTTATATATATTTTAAGACATTGCCTCTTTCCATTGACAATCTCTGAGTTTCTGTTGTAGCTTTAAATAATCTTATATAATCTTATAGAACACGATATTAATTCCAGCAAAATTTATCACTCAAGTTGAAGAGACGCTAAGAATGGTTAAAGAATGTGGAGAATATTTTGTACATCTCTGCCATGTTGTACAACCCCATGGCATACCCTCCTTTGTCTATTATAATTTACTTTTTTGGCAAACTTGGGACCCAATATTTGTCATGCTTGATATTCAGTTTTGTACTGGAGCGTTTTCTTATTATATCTTTATGCATCTCATACATATTTGTATTCTTTCCAGCATAATTTTAAGCCCAGTAGAGTTTGGCAATAAAGCTTTTCTCTTGATGTCAGCACCGGCATCGAAGCGATTTTCAAGTCATTTATTGCAAGTGCTTACTGTAGTATGGCGTGAATGGGATCAGAAAGAGGCCTCACATTTACTTTTCTCGTCAACTTGCCTCCAATGCATATTGGTCCCTTTGCCTGCAGTTATGAAAACCTTAACCTCCCAGATGGCGTGTCCTTATGTCACATGGGGGAACTTTATGTCTATTAGCTGTGAAACACACTTGAAAACTTGAACTTGAAAACTAGGTTTCTTCCTCCCTTCCTCCCTCCCTCCCTTCCTTCCTCTATCACTCTCTCTGTCCCTTCTTCCTTTTATTCCCTCCCTCCCTCCCACTCCCTCTCTGTCTTTTGTTCTTTCTTTTTTTTTTTTCTTCTGGAGGTGAGTACCAAAGCACTTGCTAGGCAAGTGCTCTACCACTGAGTTAAATCCCCCAAACTCAGCTTCTTATTTGCTTCATAGCTTATCCCTTTGAAGCTGATGGAGAAATTGTCTCAACAGTGCTCACCTGCCTCTTTTAAGAGGGAAGATTTTGTTTCTATGCTCATAGGCATTTTTGCGAGATCTTTTGCTGAAGCAGGTTCTGCAGGCTAATTCTCTCCAACTCTAGTTTGCAAAGGATCTGCTATAATCATTGTTAACAACGTCTCAGGATCAAATAGAGATGGACCGAGGCTTCTCTTCATTTGCAATCAAATTTCCAACTGTGTTAGGCGGCTGGACTGTAAAGTACGGAATTAAAATTTAGTAAATGTTCTGAAGGAACTGGTTTACATTTCACAAGTCTTTGATGAAGGGGCACTTGGAGTTCGAGAGCCCTAGATTTCTTTTCACAGTATTCTGTTTATAGTTTCTTAGAAGGCATAGATCCCTGTTAGGTTTCTTACATGAGCTCTTATCACTGAGGATAAAAACTTATTTGAATAATTTAGTTATAAACTTGTCTTTCATAGGCAGCATCCTTTTTATTAGTTTAGTTAGAATGTTAGAGTATTAAATATTATAGCTGATTATCAGAGTCTGATTGTTATCTTGTTTATCTAGGATTTTAACGAATCTCTGCCACTTCTGTGTACAGAAATAACCTTGCTTAAAAGCAAAGGCCCTGGGACTTCAGTGAAATATGTGCATACGGCTGCCATTTTTCCTCCTTTTCCAATTTGTAGATGGCCTTTTTGATGAAATGGCCACTATGAAGCTGACCGCTACTATGGGTCTTAGATGACCTGGTAGATAAAATGGCTCAGACTTTCAGCTGATTTTGTGTTGATGGAATCACAGTTACTGAACCCTAGAACAATATCATAGTGGGCAGAGGAGAGTGATGTTTAGTGTGGCCCAGAAGGAGTGAGAGTTGGCAGTGAGGACTATTTACTGCCTATCCCCTGCTGCCTCCTCAGCTACTATGATGTTCTAAAGATAATATTTAACTTATATGTTAGAATGGATGAAGTGTTTTGAATTTCTGAACATGCATCATATCCTTATTCACTCACATTTAGAACTTTTCAATTCAATCTCAAAATGTTCAGGGGCTATGGGAGATGGAATAGAGATTGTAGGGGGGTAGCATTGCCTGGATTTCATCACAACATCCAAATAGGATGATGAGGAGAGAGAACCATTGCCAATTACTCAATGATATACAGAAACCTAAATATCCTTTAGTACACGGAAATCTCAGCTTTGGTATTGAGTACAAAAAATATTTTCTCAACAGCTGAATTTTTAATTTATGGTTTTTCCCCTTCAAATGCTTTAGAGATAAATTGTTCCAGAGTGAGAATTAAATATGTATTGATCATCTCTTAAAAGGCAGGTGGATGACCCAGAAGGTCCCACACTTAGGTGCCTAGTGGACATCTGAGGGTAGATATGCATGGAGTCTTAAAGGCCTTCTTCTGGAAGGATTCATCTGTGGATATGATCTCATGGGTAGCAGGGTGCCCATACTTTGGTGTGTGGGAAATAGCTCTCATTACTTTCCTATACAAAACTTATAGTTTATAGTTAAGCAAATTGATTTGCTAGAATACTCAACTGGAAAGAGAGACAGGTAAAAATAACTGGAAACTCCTTTTATATGTCTAGTAAGAGACGTAGTGTTACGTTTCGAACTTGTGAAGGACAGTAATATCTTAAGAGTATTTTCCTTCTGTGACAGAAAAGTCATTGTTGCTTGGGTGTCCATTTTTTTAAAAAAGTAAAAATGTGTGGCTTTTAGATGGTGATACTGCTTCTTTTTTATGTGACATGTGCATTGTAGAGATTGACTTTCAGTTTGGATGCAAATAGCTTCAAGGAACATACATTATAAAAGAAAAAAATACATTTTAGGGACATTCTTAAGTGTGTTCTCAGTAAGCAATGATTTTTAAGATAAAAATTTAGATCATTTTAAGGTATTCTTTGTGAAATGTGTGCTGAACACACACTCTCAGACATAGACAATAACAAAGTAAGTCTGTAGCTTGCAGTAATCTTCTCCGGATGGAGTAAAGGAACACAGCCATGCTTTATGAAATCTCTTTGTTATCCTGGCATGGAAGTGACATCATGGATTTTTAAAATATCCTTCCGGAGTCACATAAGTGAAAACACATTTTCTTCTCACTTCCTTCTAATTGCTCCTGGGCAGCCTGTGATTTTTCTGCTTTTATCTATTGCTTTTGTCCTGTTTTCCCGCCTCCTCACCTCACCACCTTGATCTGCAGTTCCTCACACTTCCCCCCTCCACTCTTCCTCCATGAGAAGCATCCTTCTTTCCCTTCCTAGCCTCTTGACTGTCCTGTACTTGAATCTTTCCTTCAGATCAAGCAGTTGCAGAAAACTGTCAAATGTTGCCTTTTGCCCATATGTAATAATAACCATAAATTAAAAGATCAAAATAGTCTTACTTCATTTTTAAGAAGAGAGTTTTGCTGGGTATCTGTGATGCAGTTTAATCACAGACTGCTTGTGTTTGAAGAAAAAAAATGATGATGACACATAGTGCTGTTGGCACTTATTGATGTTTTTATCTGAACAGCTTTTCTCATTAAGTCCAATTACAGATCTGACTTCTCTGAACCCCCAACGTGAGTAGACTGATGAGGTTCAGTCAGCCATGGCTGCTGGAGGAAGGAGATGATACCACAGATGGTCCTTGGAAAACCCCTCTGGGAGGGATGGCATTTATGTGCCACTTAAGAGTGCTACTTGGATTTGCATCTCTCATGGTGACTGATGTCACTCTCCAACCCAGTACTCTTTTCTGTTCAAGAGGAGTAAGGCTTACAGTTCTTCTAAGTAATATAGACAGTCACTAAAGTGTCCCTTTAAGTGAAACTGATTTTTTCTCTGCCTTTGACTGTGTTCCTGGTGACATACTATCTTAAAACTATGATTAAAAGAAACAAAACAAAATAACAACAACAAACCCCAAAACAACAACAACAACAACAACAACAACAACAAAACAAAGCAGAAAAACTGCGGGATTATTTTAAATATTTCACAAGAGGACATCTTGGAAATCAGATATATTTTAAGGAATTACTAAGGCCACACACTAGTAATCGGGACATTTTTAGTATTCAGATGGCAAGATCAGTACTCTGTTCTGTGTCTCATGTAGCTATTCATGAACACTGTGCTTTAGAAATTTCCTAAAGAGATAGTTAGCAGGTGATGTAAGAGGACAGTTAATTTAAGGGGCATTTTTGTCCCAGGGTTTCAGCAGATGATGTTAAGGATTGATATTGGGTGTAAATAAAGCAGACAAATTTTATCTACTTGAGATGAAAAAGAAACATTAAAAGACACAATATTCCAATGAAATTCCATTTATTTTTGTCAATTCTACACAGACCAGTGCTTTTCAACTTCCCTAATGCTGTGATCCATTTATACAGCTCCTCATGTTGTGACAACCCCCAACCATAAAATTATTTTTATTGCTACTTCATAACTGTAATTTTGCTACTGTTATTAATCATACTGTAAATATCTGATATGCAGGATGTCTGATATACAGCCCCGTGAAAGGGTCGTTCTACCCCACCTGACATAGACACACCTCACTCTTTGTACTTTCTCACTGAGGTTAGTTAGCACTGATGAATTGAAACACTAATTCATAGCACTTAGTGAAAAAGAGTATGTAAAATCACTATGTGCAACACTGAAAAGATACAAGAGTACCGTGTGTGTGTGTGTGTGTGTGTGTGTGTGTGTGTGTGTGTGTGTGTGTGTGGTGTGTGGTGGGGTTGGATTTTAAAGCTTGGGGGCTTACCAAGAATGACAGACTTGGATGAGATTAGTTCTGAAATGGCCACCACCATGCATCTAAGAGACACACAGTCTTTTGATGTTAAAGGAGATGGGCCTGCAACAATCCAGGGAAGACTCTATGCCTTTCCCTCTTTCTTAGATCCCTTTCTCTTGCCTTTAGCATCTAGGGAAAGATGCTACATTTTCCAAGCAATCTGTGCAAAGATATTCTCCCATTAGTATTTATAAGATTAAATGTATATCCTTTAAAATTTATTGATGGGTATATATATATATATATATATATATATATATATATATATATATATTTTGTGTGTGTGTGTGTGTGTGTGTGTGTGTGTGTGTGTTTGTGTGTGTGTGTATATGGGGTTGGGAGCTAGGTATGGTGTGGTTTGGTGTTTGTGTATGTTGGAGAAGCCAGTAATATTCACTCTATTGTTTGCTTTAATAAGCTGAGAATTGCCATACAATCATAAAGCAGAATCAGCAAATGGATAACATATACTGCCAATTTGACTTTCACTTTAATTCATGCTTGTTTTAATTGAATGCCAGTTTAAAGTACTTTTCTGCTTCATTGTTACACATTGACAAATACAAAATCCTGTCTTAGAATAAAAATGATATTTCAAGAGGCATCCTATTGGTTATAACAAGAAAATACGTCATGGCTTGATGAGTTGGCTCAGTGGGTAAAGAAAGTTCTGGACAAGTTTGATGTCTTGATTTGAATCTCTAGAAACTATGTAAAGGTGGAAAGAGAACCAACTCCCCAATGTTGTCCTCTGACCTCCACACAGATACCCTCTGATCTCACATACATGCTGTGCCACTCACCTAATGCTTGACCCCTGTCATAATATACAATAATAATTAGCAAATAAAATTTAAGGTAACATGCCTCTTTTCTAATCCTGTTTCTTAACTAAGATTGGGAGGGGAGCCTCAGCAAGTTCTATGACCCCCCCCCCAAAACTCTGTGCAGAGTTCTGAATGCTCATTGGGTGGGTCTAACAGTTACTTAATTCTGCAATCTTGCAGGGAACTTACTTTGAGATTTTTGTCTTGAAGACCGTAATGCTTACCTACGAGTGTAAAATATTGTAATTTCCTTATTTATATGCTGACGAGTAGGTATTATTTCCATTTAATTTTGATGAATATTTCCAGAAGAATTATCTGTAGAAATGAGTTGTTTAAAAGTCACTTATGTGAAAAATTGAGTCCTCTCTGCATTTCATTCTACTTAGGATCAACAAATTTGAAAATTAATATCTATATTATTCATCTCATTTAAGGAAATGGAAATTAAATTTAATTTTAGGAGATAGTATTTGCTCATTGATCTCTCTAGGGTGAACTGTTGAGGAAACAAGAATATAAATACATTTAAGAAGGGGTTAGGTTGTAATGTAAATTTATGGATATGAATATTGCACATAACGTTGCTATAAATTCATCTCTATAACTTCTCGGGATAGAAATAATATTTATGCCCACACAAATATTGGAATTAAATATGCTTTTGGAAATTATAATTGTTAAGTTTTCCTAGACCACAAAATCTTAAAACAAGGTTATGACACACAAGATGTACTCATGAATGCTTCTGAGTTCTGTGTTTCTGGGAGACTGAACAATTATTGATCAGTAGGCTGTAAATGAGCAAATGTTTATAATGTTCATTTAGGGCCTCTACTTGGGGAGTTGGCATATATTCCTCAGAAGCAGAAATAGCTCTATTTTCCCTAGAGAGAGTTGCCTGACCTAAAGAACAGGAAATAAAAGTCAATCTGCGACATTCTCAGGTAAGTAGAGAGCAAGAAAGCCGTGTTTGGGGGAGTAGACAGATTAGTGTATGTTTCTTTTATTGAGATTAACTTTCTAGATCCCTGAGGGGTAAAAACCCGAACCCAACCTACAGCTGCATAACTGTCACTGTCTTCATGGTCTAATTGGAAGCTTCTGACCTTCATTTCAAAGCTCTCCAGTGCTCTATTCTTATCTACTGTGTTGAGGGTCTGTAGAGCAGATGTTTGGTTCTGAATCCCATGTGCCTGGAGTCACTTTATCTTCCTCATCCAATCACACTTCCATCCCATTTCCTGTAAACAGTCCTTCTGGAAAAGGTGACCAGAGCTGAACATTTTAGACTAAAGAATGGAGGGCATCAGCCGGACATGTTGCCCTGATTCTCCACCGTCATCTTCACATCTAACTACACCTTTGTTCTTCGAAATAAACCAATCAAAAGCATTCTTCATAGTGATAAAAATAAAATGAAATACTTGGAGGTTAAGGGTAAACAATATCTTCCAGATAGACTCTGAAACAGAGCCTACTGTGGTCTCCTTGTCAAAACTTCTGTCAGAAGGAAGGTGATTTGACAGAAGCCTCAATTGCCCTTTCTTTTTTTTTTTTTGGTTTTTTTTCGAGACAGGGTTTCTCTGTGTAGCTTTGCGCCTGTCCTGGAACTCACTTGGTAGCCCAGGCTGGCCTCGAACTCACGGAGATCCGCCTGGCTCTGCCTCCTGAGTGCTGGGATTAAAGGCGTGCGCCACCACCGTCCGGCCTCAATTGCCCTTTCTAAGTGGGGTCAATTGAGACAAAGTGGCACCCAGCTCTGATGTTGCCCCACCTTCCTGTCTCCCTTGGCATTCATTAGCACCCTAGTCCCACATAACACAATATTTTAGAGAATTTTTTTTTCCCTTAGGAAATAAAATGGAGGTTGTGTGCTGAAATGTGCAGACCTTGTGGGAGCTAAGGTACTCTCCACATTGACCAGAGACACTTCTCACTTGATGGAAAATGATCTGACTCTTAATTTCACTTTCACAGCATGATGGTAGCTACTGTCTGCTGGACACATTGGAAAACGTAATTAGATGCTCAGGGGTAGACATTTTACTTTCAGCCTCGGGAGTATTCCTCCTGGATAAATCACTGCGAGACCTGGAAAAATAATGGTGTTTGACTGGCGTGATTTTACAAGAGTAGAGTGGGCACACCAACTGACTTTATTTGGTACTTTAGTACAAGGTTCAGTCTACTGGATGCGTAGTTGTGAAATATCTTTTGTTTTCCTTGAGGGTAATTTTTAGACCGGTGTTCTAAACAACTGACCTCTGCTGGGCCAAAATTAAAATGCAGCTTGTATCATCTCCCAATTTCCATAGCTCTCATTGCTTAATGAAAGACGTCAGTTTCTCCCTTCCTTTCCTTTGCATCCCTCTTGTAAGGCTGTTTTGTAGACAGGATTGCCCTTTCAGCAAGAAGGACTCGGGGAACGTATATGAAAAGCTCTCTTGAGTCTTTATTTGCCCTGGTCTTCATGTGTGCTTCTTCCAGGTGGGCACTTGGAGAGATCTTTTACTATAAGTTACCACAGACTTTTTCAAGCCAACCCGTTGCCTGTTTGGGGCTCATCCTTCTCTTGGGTGGTACAGCTATGGGAATTTTAAATCTTCCCCATCCATGCACAGAGAAAACCTGTTTCCTAAGACTTTGGCTTACGAAGTAGCTGATCTGGGCCAAGTCTTCCATAGAGTACACATGGAGTCAGCGATGGACAGGGTCCAGAGTTTGCTATGTTCATTCAATCTGGTAATGAAATGGAGCAGACTCATGGCTGTGTCTATGGAAGCCTTTCTCAGCCCCTGTTTTGTTATTTTTTCCCCCACTCTCAGACTCTAATTTAGTCTTTCAGTTTTCTTATGGGAACTGAAAGCACAGGTCACTTCTCATTTGCTGAGGTGGAGCTCTATCTTCTCTGGGCTCTGTTGATCTTCTTTGAGAAATCTGGTCTCAGCTCTTAGGATCATCCAATTTAGACCTCACCTGAATGACAAGGATTTGATCCCAATGGCATGCAAATGCTGCTATGTTTGTGCCTTTAAGCTGAGTGGATTGAGTTGAGTTGGCTTAGATTTTGGTGACAAGTTTTATCAAGTCCACTTAACTCACCCATAGACAACTGTGCTGTGCTGGTAGACAACCTTATTATTTACTTTTTCAGTCTGATCTCACAATATCTACACTTCACTCTTTCCCAAATTCCAATACTCCAGTAGAGTCAAAAGCTTCACCCTACTTGCATTCTTAATTCTTTTTTTTATAATTTATTTATTTTTATTTTATGTATACTGGCGTTTTGCCTGCATGAATATCTGAGTGAGGGTGTCCCCTAGAACTGAAGTTGTTAGCCACCATATGGGTGCTGGGAATTGAACCCAGATCCTTTGGAAGAGCAGTCAGTGCTCTAAACCACTGAACCATCTCTCCAGCCCTAAATTACTAATTATTAAATCTTTTTTCTTATCTTGCCCCAAAGTCTTGGATGAGATTGGTGGCAAATCAAGTAATATCAATGAAGGAGATGAGAATAGACAGGAAACAAATTTATCCAAAGAGTATTGAAATGGAGCTAAGAAAAGTAGAGTCTCATACTAGTATTATACTTACTAATTAGGAATAGTAGACTCATAATTGTGGGTTCCCTCCTTCTAGGGATGGCTTTTACAAACGGCCAACAAGATTCATATCTAACTGCCTCAACTTCTTCATAAGCAGTGATCAGTGATACACATGATAATTTTGTTCTGTGGTACTTTCAATTGATAATGTCACACAGGTTTATCAAGTAGAAGGCTTCTACTGTGCATATGGAATAATGCCTGTGACATTCTAAAGATGGGCATTCCAACTAAGTCACTCAGATCACAGGGGCTTTGATGGGTATTGTAGGTAAAAAGTTGATTATTTTAGTCATTTAAACATAATATACTGGGTGGGCTTGACAAGAAGACATTGCTTTCTTACAGGTTTAGATGATTGAAAGGCCTATGATCAAAGTGCCAGAAGGGTCAGGTTCTTGGTGATGGCCTCTCACTCTTTGTACAATTGTCTTTCTGAATGGAGAAGGAAAGTTATCTGGTCTCTTCTTGGAAGGACACTGGATACATCCTGGGAGCTTCACTTTCATGACCTCGTCGAAGCCTAAGTACTTCTCCAAGGTCGTACATCCAAATATTGTTACATTGGTCGTTAGGACATCAACATATTCAGCACATGGCTTCTGAGAGAACACAAACTTTCAGCCCATCTACACCATTTGTCAGCTCCGTTGTGTCCCAATTGCTTAGCACTTTTATGAGGATACTCCACATTGTTTCCCCACTTAGCTGTTCTGTACTGAGTTTGTTACATTATTTATTCTATTTTAATTTTTATTGCTCCAGAGGAAATATCATACACATACACACATGTAAAATGTAGTTATCTACTGTAAAGTAGATATAGTCTACTATTAACTTTGTCCTCTCCATTATTCTTCTGTAACTCAGCCATAAATGACTTTGCCTTTCTGTTAATTACCACTATACCCAATAATTAAATTTTTTCCAATATACTTCATGGGTAGAATTCATATTTTTTGTTCTTCTGTGCATTGCAGAGTTGCTGTTACAAGGAGAACACTTAAAATGTTGAACAAACTAATGAATGGATTTTTAAAAAATATATGTTTTATTCTAGAATAATTTCTTATTGACATGTAATTTGAAGGATAATATAGAAAGACCTAGACCCACCACTAAATTAGTGCCATTATTATGACCCTATATTAATATTGTATGAATAAGTTTTATTTTGGCATTATATTTAAATGCCATCTTGAAAAATATGTCATAGGTTGAAAAACCCTTAATGAAATCACTGAAATCAAAACTTTAATTTACAGATGGCAAGATTCAGAATTGGGGAGAAAATTTGTAGATTATGGTGGAATGAGAGCCTGACTCTCCCATCTTTCAATGTCATGCTCTTTGCTTTTTGATGTTCTACCTGAAGTGACCCTTTCTACAGTGTCAGTAAGCCCACTGTGTTCCGTGTAGGCTGGTTGAATCTTTGTCTGTTGTTCGAAGTGGATCATTAAGAGATTCTGCTGCATTCAGGAAAACGCAGGACCTGCATTTGCCTTATAAAGTGGCTTTTCAAAGATCTCCGAGGCATTAATGCAAGGATGATGAGTGGATTGGCTAAGGATGATGATGAGGTGACTGATGAACTAGATCAGTAGAAAGTCTCTGAAGGTGGAGGCTACACCAGTGGCCATGGAAAGACAAAAGCAGATATATTGAGAGCCATTAAAGAGTATAACCAGTATGATCTGGTCACCAATGGATGTAGGAAGCAAGAAAGTAGGGGATGTTGGAGGTGACTCTGAGACCCCTGGCTGGGGCAATGAGATGAAAAGTGCTATTGCTAGTCAGGACACAGCATGTTTGGGAGAGAAGAAAGGCTGGTTGGGTGTTAGATGACTGCAGGACTGTTAGTGCTCTCACTAGACAGCAGGTGATATATGTGTGGAACTTAAGAAAGAAGTTAAATCCCAAGGCATTAATCTAAGAGTTAATATCAAGGTGGTTGATGAAGCCATTAGAGGAGGTGATATCCCCTAAGGAAGACAGAGAAAGATGGAGGACAGAATATCTGACTTCATTTGGAATCGAGGACAGCAGAAGCAGAAGGAAGTAATAAGAAGCAGAGAACCCACACTGGGGTGGCATGAGGAGCCTGGGAGAAGACAGTGAATGGTGTCGAATTCTTCAGTGAGGTCCAGCAAAGTAAGACTTAAAGGATAGCATGGAGCCCTGGCTGACCTTAGCAAGTGCCTTTCCTATGGAGGAAGTGGAAAGGCAAGTACAAAAGAGCTAACCCTAGAGGGAGAGGAGGCTGGGCATATATACAGAATTTTCATTAAGGTTTTCTGTCGATCAAGGTGTCTTTATGTCTCACATTTAAAGACAGTTATGTGAGAAAAATTCAAGCTGAATAAAAACATCATCTCCATTGTTACTATGAGACATAAAGAGAGGCAGCAGGTTTTTTGAATCTCATCTGGGAGAGTTTCAGGACTAAATATGCAGGCCTTTTTAGGATGGGGCAGCTTAGTCTCACATGAATGAAGAATATTCCTGAATTCCTCTTTCAGCCTTTGGCTTTTATTCCATGAGGTTGAACAAATAAGACTACAGGAGACAGCTTTCATTTTTGCATTATACTCATAGGATAAATTTTCCCTGTCTGAAAATATTGAATTTTCTAACTAGTTGATTTATTCAGAGGTCTCTGAATATTTCAGCATATAATCAATTGCACTTTTAATAAACCATAAACTATGTTTATTGCCATATTTATTGATTTAATCAAAGTGACTTGATGGCTAGCTGGTAGAGTGCTTTCTATGGGTCCCAGATATTAAGCCTAATAATTATTGGCGACAATAAAACAGTAAGGCGAGAGAGTGGTTTTATTCCCGAGAAAGCAAATGGAATGAAACAAAATAAAAATACTTTCCTCTTCGTTTGGAGGCAGAGATTGCCTGAAAGACAGGCCAGCATTATGAAAAAAACCTCCCCCGTGGCTCCTGGAATCTTTCAAGCAGGTGCAAACAGTACTAGACCCCTATTAAAGAATAGCCTGTGTACCCCCTCAGAGCCTCACTGCTGTTTTCGCCTAGAGGTGTAAATGGATTCAAAGGTCATCTGCTTCTTCCTTAACATCCTATTCCTCTCCCTTTGGCATGGTTTCAGGTTGAATTAGAGGCATTAAGATGAGGCCGCTCCCTCGTCCATCGGAGAGAATCAAAAGAGCCCTTCTGTCCCCTGCTGATCCTTTGAAAGTCCTCTAGGTCTTAACACTCCAAATGATTTGATTATGTTTGGTTATAGTTGCAATATTGATTTGAGTTAAAGGTGGCCAGCAAGGGTCGAGCTGTGTTTTATGTTTTCTTGTGGTCCTACGGTTCAGACTGCATTACTTCCACCCCATCGGCTGCAGAGAATCGCCATCATCCTTCCAGGAACAAAATGTGCCATGACACATTTTAGAGACCTTGAGAGAACTTGGAAAAATGGCTTGACACAATAATAATTTGTTTTTTTTTTCTTTCTTTCCTTTTTTTTTCATGAAGCAGTTTTCTTTGGAGAAGAAATAGCACTATATTTACACACAGAATAGAGCTCACTGCAAATCCCTCTATTTGGCTTTGACAAATTTGCTGAAAATTTGACAAAGAAAACATTTATTTTGGATAGCGTTAGCCAATTCAGTACCAACCTAGTGAACTGAAATTTTAAGTTTTATTTTAAATTCAGTGTACATTCACAGATTAGAGGTTTGTTTTCAGCACTCCTTATATTTCCACTTCAGATGTGCATAACTGAATTGCAATCCACAATACTTGAGTTAGAGAAGACTCTAGTGGGAAGGACCAAATAGGTTTTGTAGTTGTATTATAGTTGGCGGGAGTCCATCAATACTGGAGGAAAGCATAGCCTAGTAACAGTCTACTCCTGTGTCACAGTCACAACATTTTAGATATAACTTAGGGAAAAGAAGCCATTCAATATACTCTGGGCAAGTGATGATTAAGGGACCTATGGGTTTTCAATGTCTAGGACCTCCCCATATGTGTCACCCCCAGATCACTTACCATCATTGAAAAGGAAAAAGACAAAACACAGTCCTGGACCATGAGGCTTCCAGTAGCAAATCTTTACACTGGGTTGCCTTTGCTGGAATCAGAGGCAATTTGTTTTTGACATATGTCTCTGCTTGTGTGTAGGGAAGGAAGAAACAGAGACAAAGCAGCCCATAGAAATGTTAAAGAGAAAGCAAGGTGAAAACACACAGAGGTCTGCTGGCAGATGAGTGTTTTCTTAGAGGTAAAAAGAAAATGAAAGTGAGTTTGCTGTAATTTCATTTTTATTTTATTTTTTTTTTTTGGTTTTTCGAGACAGGGTTTCTCTGTGTAGCTTTGCGCCTTTCCTGGGACTCACTTGGTAGCCCAGGCTGGCCTCGAACTCACAGAGATCCGCCTGGCTCTGCCTCCCGAGTGTTGGGATTAAAGGCGTGCGCCACCACCGCCCGGCGCTGTAATTTCATTTTAAAATTTCATTTGATGTGTGTTTACTAATACCCACAATAATATAATAACTTTGACATGACAGTTCTTGTATCTACGTGCAGATCTGATTTAACTGAAATAACACTATATTAGTTTTAAATAAAACAAACAATGAATAAAAGATGGAAGATGATGAAGAAAACCTTGTTGGGTTACAGTGCCTATACACCCTAGCACACCAGAAATAGGAAGTGGGTGTATTGAGAGAACAATAAAGTATACAGGAGAAACTGTGAGATCATTTATCAGCATTGTTAGGACCAGAATTATGTTTGGATCCTTCTTACTTTCCATAGTACCTAGCATTAGTGAATATTCAAAACCATACTTTCTGAACGAATAAACGGTACACCAGAAACTTTTCAAAAACAATATTTTTGTTCTGTGAGAATTTCATACAATTCACTGCCAACTTCTCCCCTTATCTCTGCCCAGGTCTGCTCCCACCTCCTTACCCTCTCACCTCCATACTCTTTTTTTTTTTTTTTAATTTAACAATTCATTGACTCCAGCACCTTTTAGGAGTGGCTTCCTTGTTAAGGTGGATTTTCTCTTAGTAGATTCCTTTCATGCACTGGAAAAAAAAATATTGAAAGCATGTTACAGGGTGTAAAGGAGCTGAGATGAGAAAAGCAGAGATGGTTACACCTAGGGACAGGGAGTGCAGAAGAGACTGAGTAAAATAGGAACCATTTTGCTTGTGTAGGTTGGGTTTAGATCCAGGAACCTTATGCTGTAGAACCAAACGATCCCAAGATGCTCCAGTCTTGGCTCCACTCCACAAGCAGTGATCTTCAACTTCCTACTAGTGCTTTCTGAAACAAAAGACCAGTTTTGGGACCCCACTAGTCCATTATTCTTCAAAACAACTAAACTGCAGTAGAATCTTGGGAAATGTTTTCAGAGTCAAGAGGAAGTTTCCAACGTGTTTCCTAAACCCGTACTTAACTTTTCAAACTCTTATCCTGAAGTTTTGCTCAATAAGAGTGTATTGGGGGGTAGCCTAGGTTTCACTGCAGACACAAGCATGAATGGTGCCTAGGCCATTTATAGGGCATAAAGTGAACTGGAGTATTTGGGATCATTAGAAAAGTGGAAGAATTTGAAGGCTCAGGAAATCTAAAGGCTTCAGAATCTTGTTCAGACTTTACTGTAAGTACAGAGAGTAACTTATAAGACAGACTGTGAGGAGGCATTTATTTCTAGCAGACTTCTAAACAGAACAGTCTGTCCACTATGTGTTGAAGATGTCCTAAGATTCCCCCACTGATCTCACTACTAAGCAAGATTGCTTTGTTCTTTGAGTACTTGTAAAAGGGGGAAATATCTCTCCATCTTTGACTTCAAATTATATTTAGCCTTCTATTCCAACGTCCCTCCCTCCCTCCTCAATTCCCTTCTCTCGCCGCCCCCCCCCCCCCGCCTCTTCATTTATTACTAAACATTTTCAGAAAACTTCCTATGTAGATATTAATTAGGTAGAAGTATAAAGACAAAGTTACTTTTGATGTAATAAATATCTAAAAAATACAGGAATGTGATATACCCTTCGTGTGGAGACACTTGGCAGGGCAGTGGTGGAGTGGGAACATTTGGGTGTGTAGCTACATCCTAAAGGATTTGATACACAAGGCCATGCAGGCAACTGGTCATTTTCAGGTCACAAGCTTGAGTATTTTGAAATAAGAAAGGAAATAGAACATTTAGTTCATGAGTGACATCTCTATTAGCTATAAAAATGTGTGTTGAGTATATTTCAAAGGAAAGAATGTTCTACACACAAAGAATGGGAAGCTGACATTGTTCTGTGAAATTTTTATCTTCAGTATTTTCATTAGGCCCCACAGTAACCATAAAAGGCATTTTCCTCATTTCCTCTTCAGCTGTAGAAAGTGATGTCCCGTGAGAGATTCACAAATTGTCCAAGCTAGCGTGACTGTCAATACTGGCCTGCAGACTCACATTTCTTTGGGATTAGAATGTTATAAAACATGGTGAGGGTGGGGATTAAAAAAGACAAGTCAAGGATCTATTTTAAGTGTCTTTTTGCAATTCCTGGAAAATGATAAAATGGATTTCTTATTTCTAGTGCTCTTTTAGATGCACAAAAAAATCTCTTTGCAATAGAAATTAGACAAATTCTGTTAATATTTTTTAGAGAGGCCAAATCATTGTATTTCCATAGCAATCTTCATGCTTGGTCAAATCCCTACCATTCCGGAGAAAATTTAGAAATACTGATATCCTCTAAATAGAAAGTAGAGGGTGACTGGTCAGAAAAGTGGTCATGAATCCAATCTAAATAAAATTTCACACATACCCTTTATCAGTAAAAAGGTGAACTCTTAACTACTTTCCCAAGGAGTTAATTGAATATTTTAGAGGAATTTCTAATTGCAATGTCATTGTATTGCCTTTCCTTAGTGTTTAGCCCTCTAATTTGAGATCTACTGGAGGGCAACATTTACAAATTAGAAACATAATTGAAATCTACTGCTGAATAAATTGATGCTTACTGCTACATAAAATTAGAGAAATCATTTAAAATGGTATAGAATCTGTTTTCTTTTCACTTCACTGGCTTGTTGTTTGTTGGAGGAATTTGTAGCTTGAAATTTCTCCCAGAAAAGGAGAGCTTTCTCCTTTGACATACTTACAAATGAACAGCACGGCCAAGCAGACAGAGGCCTTAGTTAGGGACCACAGGATGCTATGATCTCACATGATGGAGGGTCCTCAGAGCTCCCTGAATTTGACTGAAACTGAGTAAAAGGTGCTACTGGGAGACTAATTTTACCTACAGAGATTCTTAAAAGTTGAGTTTGAAAGACATAAGAAAGTGAAAATTCATACTTAAATTGGTACAATACTTAGTATCTTATTCCAGATTAAATTCCAAGTTCTTAAAACAAATACATTAAGTAAGACACACTGTTAAGAAAATGGCAATACACACACACACACACACACACGCACACACACATATATGTAAAATCTAGATTGCATTTCTAGAATTTGCAAAATGTCTTTGAACTTAAAGAAGATAATCCAATAAAAATGAGCTGATGTCAGAAGAGTCACCTCACCAAAGAAGAATTGGATGTAAATATGCAGCAGAAGATGCCGAACATGTTTTATTATAAAGGAGCAGAAAGAAAAATGGTAGACTACCTGCAACTGTAGAATTCTTAAAATCCAAACATTTGATCATATGAATTACTGATGAGACTACCTAATCATAAGAAATCTTATTGGTTGCTTCTGGGCATTGAAAATGGCATAGTTGTTTGTGAAGAAAATTTGGTAGTTTTAAAATTGATGATGATAATGATGATGATGATGATGATAATCTGAGGGCACCTGTCACAGTGCACACGTGGAGGTCAGAGGACAACCTATAGGAGTTGTTTATCTCTTGTTCACCTTTGTACAACTGCTGGGAGCGGAAACCAGGTCACGGGGCTTTTGTGGCAATCACCTTTACCCATTGAACCATTTCCGTGTTTCATGGTAGCTTGTGACAAAGCTAAATTCTTATGTTATTAAAAAAAAAATCTGACGAACTTTTGACAAAGCTAAACATTTTACCAGACATTTGCTCGACTGACTTCAAGATGTGTGTGTTGGGATACTTATGGCAATTTTATTGATAATTAACTAAGATCTTCTGCTAGCAAAGAATAGGTAAAATGTAGTTGATCGACATAATGGAATATCATACTGTGATTAAAAATACCTAATAGGCATGCTATAATATCAGCACTCAGGATGCCAAAGCAGGAGTATCACAAATTGAAAGTCAGCCTTGATAAAAAATAGTGAGACCTTGTCTCAAACAAACAAATGATCCAATACGCACAGTAGAATGAGATAGGAAGCCAAAAAGAGGTACAGGTGAATCGTGAATGTATATTTCTAAGGAAAAAAAACAGTTTGGAAAGGATACATGCTCCAGAGTTTCAGGCTTGAAAAATATATTCTGGAAGAAGCAATACTAAAGACATTAAGTAGTTCAGCATTCAACATGGCTTAGGGAAGGAGGCATGAGTCAGTGAAAATGGGTTTTGTTTGTTTGGTTTTTAAATTGGTGAAATGTCCTGTGTGATGCTGTACTGGTAGATACATACATTATGCAGTAGTCAGTACCTCTAGAACTGCACTACAAAGGACCTTCACCTCAGTCACAGAATCTTATTAATGTTATTGTTCGAACAATTGTCTTAACAGTTGCTCCGTAGTAAATATTGCTGCCAATAACAGGAAATAACATGGAAACTGTGCATATGTGTGTGGTGTGGGGGTGTGTGTTTGAGAATTCTCTGTGGTTTCACTGCAGTTTTTCTATGAACTTAAAACTACTTTAAATATAAATTTATTTCTACGAAATTTCTACTAAAAGTAGAAAAAATGTGACCAAAGTGTTAGTTAGGGTTTCTGTTGCTGTGATAAACACCATGACCAAAGCAAACTTGGAGAGGAAAGGGATTATTGGGCTTCCACTTCCACACTGTAAGTCATCATTGAAGGGAGTCAGGGCAGGAACTGAAACAGGGCAGGAACCATGAGGCAGAAGCTGATACAGAGGCTGTGGAAGAATGCTGCTTACTGGCTTTCTCTCCAAGGCTTGCTCAGCCTGCTTCCTTATAGAACCCAAGACTACAAGCCCAGGAATGGCCCCACACAAAATGAACTGGGCCCTCTCATATCAAACACTATAGTTTTGCCTGCCTACAGCTCAGTTTTATGGAGGCATTTTCTCAATTGAGGCTCTTGGATGACTCTAGCTTATATCAAGTTGACATAAAACTAACCAGTGCAGTGGCTTTGGAAATGAACGGACACTTTAAAAACCAACTTTACCTAAGCATTGCTGTCTTATGTTATTACTTGTGAGTCACCAGGATTACATTTCTGAAACCACAGGTTAGGGTTGAGCAAAAAATAATTGGGTGTCTGAATGGTGGGAGACAATCTTATTACTTTATTTTATTTTTAGGCTTTCTAAAATTTTATTTCATTATTTGTTAGTTGCTTCCTTTCAAGAGTAGAGGACCAAAAAGGGGGGAGCAGAAGATGTTTTGTAGCATGGAAGTTTGAAGTCACTCTGTTTTGAGTTATGTCCAGTGTCTTATTTCTGTCCCATTTAAAAAAATGCTTGTCATAGAATTTTTTTAATTAAAATATGCATTTCTCCCTTCTCTCTCCTCTCTCCTACCCCTTGCATATTTCTTATTTCCCAAATTCAAGCCCCCCTTTAACATTGTTGTTATATACACATATTAATGTATCAACATATAAATACAATCAGCTGAGTCCATTCACAGTTGTCTTTACGTATAGTGTGTATGCCGACTCTTCCATATTGGATAACCCGCAGGAGGCCTATCCCTGGGGAAGACTTTCTCCCTTTCTCAGCAGTTAATTGCCTATGGCTCTTCATGTAGAGGTCAGGCCCTTGAGATTTCTCTCATGTACCTGGGATGTTCTCTCTGGTTGGAATGCTTAGATCTTCTTTAGGTACCCATACTGTTGAGATTTCATAGGTGTAGACTCCTTATAGCTAGAAGGCATGATTTCACAGTAGACTTCCTGGTCTTGAATCTTACACTATTTCAATTTTCGTTTCCATGATGTGCCCTAAGCCTTGGATTCACGAATTGTGTTGCAGTTGTATTTACTGGGGATGAGCACCCCACTGTTAGCTATTCTTGGCATTTTGACTTAGATGATTTTCTGCGATGGTCTCTGTGTACTGCAAAGAGAAATCTCTTTGATGAGGATTGTGGGCTACACTTATCTGTGGGTATAGAGATGATTCCTTAGAATGCAGTTAGGTCTTTTGCTGCCTTAAGAAAGTGGGAATAGTTCTTCCTCTAACTTTGCATATTCCAATATCATCCTTCAATTCTTACTTCTCATTTAAACAGCCTGTCCCTCATGCAAACTGCTTTTCTCTGCCACATGCACACAATGGGCCTCCTGCTCCAGTAACTCACGTAAGTGCATTTTCTTCTTGCAGTACCTACCATCCATCCTGAAATTCTAATCCTACATTAAGAATTCTTTTCCTTTCCTTGATTAACTCAGCCAGACAAGGGTCCCTCTTCCTTTGACTTACAAAGTCACTCTATTGGCTCCCCATTGGGTGCTGGATGCTTTGGAGGTGGGACTGTGATGTGCACATCTTTGTATTCCTATTGGTTTCCTCTTGGGTATTATAAAAGGTTGATTGAATTAATGTTATCAATGTTGGACATTCATTTTTCAGTTAAGGAAAAACTCGAAATCTATGTCAATTGGACTAAATTAAAAAGAAAAGTTATTTGTCATAGAAGTCACATGATGAAAAGGGATGATGTGTTTCCCCACATCTGCTATTATTGTGGTCTCTCTATTTGTGGTTGATAACGCATGTTGGGTAATGCCTTCTGTGTGTGAGCCGTTATTACAATAATTAATAACAATGGCAGTTCAGTTGATAGGAACTTGGCAGTGTGTGTCTCCTTATCTTCAAAGCTCCAAACAGTTTGGAATTTGGCTCTTTGTAAAACCATTTAATAGGAAAGTGTGTGTTTAGAATCTGTTCCCAGCACAAAGCCTGACCCTTATCTTTAAAGTCCTTAATGAGAAAGCACCTGACAAATTGACTGGCATTCTCCACCCCTCCACAGAATTCCCCTTCCTGCCAAACAGGTTTCTAGCAGTCTCCACTTAGAGCTTGAAAGCTGTTGAATGGCAAGTACTGTGAAGCCAGTGTTTAAAGCACCAGAAAGCTTTCTTCAAAAGGTGACTGTACAAAGTCACATTAATTTATTGAAAATGGTGGGAAATTAATCAGCCCTCCTATTCATTGGGCCAATTGGGTATTTGTTAAGTTTTACTTTAATGAATGGGCTGGTGGTTTTAGTACCTCACAACTGCCCAGAATGGAATCTTCAGAATGGCTATGTTCTCTTTTGTTTAATGATGCATAGTTGCACAAAGCAGCAATGCAAATAAACAAAAATTCAGTGCATTAGTAGTACTCACCAATAGTCCTCAATTCTATTTATGAGTCTCCTAAGTAGACCTTACTATCTATTTATCAGTTTAACAAATACCCAATGAATAATTTAAAGTGTGTAGGAATACCACTGTGACAAAAATATCAAAAACTGTAGATGAAAGTATCTGACTCTATTCCATTTGAAAATAAAAGTAAAAGTAAAAATTTTCAGTTAACAAGAACCCTACAAAACAGATCTAGAAAAATTGTAAGCATTATCTCTACTGTCCTTATAGCTAATTAGTTTGTCATATGTATATTTCTATTGTGGGAAATGATAATTTCAAAATAGGTGGTAATATTTATTTAAGGAAAATTCTCAAAGTATGACCTGTTTATTTTTTGTCCACAGAAATTAGTAAGCTTTTTAAAATGAGCTACAAATCTAAACAGAGAATTCTCAAAAGAGGAAACTCAAATGGCTGAGAAACACTTAAAGAGATGCTCATCATCCTTAGTCTTTAGAGAAATGCAAATCAAAACTACTTTGAGATTTCATCTTGGACCCATCCGAATAGCTAAGATCAATAAAACAAGTGACAGCTCATGCTGGCAAAGATGTGGAGTAAGGGGGAACACTTATCCATGGCTGGTGTGAGTACAAACTTCTATGGCCATTATGGAAATCAGTGTGGCAGTTCCTCAGGTAGATGGGAATTGATCTGCCTCAAGATCTAACTATACCATTCTTAGGCATATACCCAAAGGATGTTTCATCCTACCACAAAGACACTTGCTCAGCCACGTTCATTGCTTCTCTATTAATAATAACTAGGAATTGGAAACAGCCTGCTTGTCCATCAACAGATGAATGGATAAAGAAAATGTGGTGCATTTACACAATGGAGTATTAGTTAGCTGTTAAAAAAATGAAATTATCAGGTAAATGGATGTAACTAGAAAAAAGTTCATGAGACCCAGAAAAACAAATATAGTATGTATTAGCTTATTATGTGCATATTAGCTGTTAACCCAGTGACAACCAAACTACAATCCCTAGAAACACAGAGGTTAGATATAGCAGTGGGGGGTTGGGGTGGGGGTCAGGAGAAACAGATTGATCTCTCTAGGAAATGGAAATATAATAGATAGTTGTGCATGGATGGGTAGAAAGTTAGAACAGGAGGATAAAATGTGGAGGGAGTGGGGACCGGAGGAAGCATGGGGAGAGACTGGTAAAACTAAGGGACACTTGAAGCATAGTATGGAAACAATCTTCCTAAAATATATACATGTATGAAGGCGATTGAAATGAAATTCCCAAATAATGTGGGAGACAGAGCCCCAATGGGACATCTCTTGTCACCAAATGAAGCTCCCAGTGCCGGGACTGGGTTACATCTAATTGATTTGTTGGCCAAAGGGGTGTCTTGGGAACTGCCAAACAACCCAGACTGTTGCCAAGACTGTAAGTTGCTCTCCACAAACCGACAGCAAGGTCCCATTGCTGAAGACAATACCTACACAACTCATTAAAATGGAGAAGTCAGGTTGGTGCCTACATAGAGCCTTCGGTTCTAAGTTCTAATGCCTTTGGCACAGAAAGGTACTCTGCTTGCTACCAATAGAAATGTAAACACCAACCCAGTCACAGACTTTTTGATCTGCAATAGTGTCCTGTCTGCAAGATATGCTAGTACAGTCACGGCATGAAGCTTGTGGGAGTAACCCACCAATATCTGACTTGAATTAAGGCCCACTCCAGGAGGTGGAACCCATATCTGACACTGCTTGGGTGACCAAGAACTTAAATCTCCATAAGCCTAGGAACTAGGGTAAAACTAAATAATACTGATCTTAAAAAAGTATGAATAAAATAAATCTTAACAACATTTTGCTATACTCATAGATCAGTGCCTTGCTCAGTCATCATCAGAGAAGCTTCCTCCTGCAGCAGATGGGAACAAACACGGAGACCCACAGCCAGACAATATGCAGAGAATGAGAGACTTCAGAACACAGAGCCTTTAATGGGATATCTCCATCAAATCTTATTCCTCATGGCTTAGGAAACCCGAGCAAGAGGAAGCAGGTAGAGTGTAAGGGAGAGGTAATGGAGGACATCAAGAAAACAAGGCTTTCTAAGTCAACATAATCAAAGCTCATATGAACTCACAGAGACTGAGATAGCATGCACAGGGAATGACCCAAGTCCTTTGTGTAGATATTATGGCTTCTTTTAAGGGATTCCTGAGTGTGTGAATGAGTAGGTCTCTGTTTCTTATGTCTCCTCTTGGGCTTTTTACCTTCTATTTGTTTGTTTTGTCTAATTCTGATGTGTCTGTTTTTGTGCTATCTTATTATATTAATTTTATTATTAGCCTTTAGAAGCTTATTTGTTCTCTAAGGAGGGACAGAAAGGGGGTGGATCCAGATGAGACGGGAGATAGGGAGGAATTTGGAGGAGTACAGGGCGGGAAAACCATAATCAGCATATATTGTTTGAGAAAAAAATCTATTTTTAATAAAGGAAAATATTCAAAAAATGATTTTTAATTCTAAAACATGTTGCCCTTTATTCTAATACATCAGTCTTGTTAACAAAGTTATTAGCTGCACATGTTTAAAATATCAAATAATGCTTAAAAATCACAGTGGGTATAAACAAGTTTTTTATGGTCCACTGGACACAAACTAGAGTCACTTGGGGCAAAGGGATCTCATTTGAGAAATTGCCCCCATTAGATTGGCCTGTGGTCATGTCTATGGGAATTGTCTCAATTGATGATTGCAGTAAGGGGGCTTACCCCACCGTTGGAAGGGCCATGCCTAGGAAAGTGGGCATGGGCTGTATAGGAAAGCTAGCTGGGCGGGTCAGAAGGAGCAAGCCAATAAGCAGAGTTTCTCCATAGTTTCTGCTCCAGGTTCCTGCCTTGAGTTCCTGCCTAGACTTCTTTCTATGATGGACTATAACCCATAAGATGAAAGGAAACAAACAAACAAACCAACCAAAAACCTCTTTGCTCCCCTAAGTTGCTTTTGGTTAGTTTTTATAACAGCAATATGAAAGCAAGCTAGAATGAAGTATACCTTTTAGGGATTACAAATTTAATCTAGAATTAATTGGTCATGAGGATAGGACTATTCTTTCAAGAATTGTTGCTACACTCAATGAGATCAGCAGGACAGTTGCTAAGTGGGATGTCCGAGGAAAGGAAACTTTAAAAAGTCTATAAGTTCAGTTCATTGTTTGACTTTTTGCTTGCTTTTGCTTGTATATGGGTCTTTTGTAGCCCGTGCTAGGCTCAAACTTCCTAGATGGCTGAGGATGACTTAGAACTTCCAATTCTTCTTGTATGTCCCCAATGCTGGGATTCTAGGAGTGCACTACCACACCATTTTTATATGGAGCTGGGATGGAACCCAGGACTCTGGGTATAATAGAGGGGAACTCTGCCAACTGAGCTATATCCATAGGCATGGTTGATTGTTTTAATATGCTGAGAAATAGTACCTGTGAAGAACAGGTTAAAGACTAGGAAAGAGAGGTCATTAACCAGAGTGAAGGAATTAAGAGCAATAATAAAGACATTATTCTATAATAAAATAATAATTCCTAATCTTAGATGGTTAAAGGAGGATGAAAAGGTCAGAAATATGAATTTTCATAGAGGTTAAATTCTTGAGAAGACAATTAAGATTTGGAATAAGACCAGAAAAATGAGATGAGCCATTAACTAAACCCAAAGATCCATAAACACATGATGAACAGGATCTGAGGGCATACAAACGTAGCATTATTAGCATTTTTGTTGTTCTCAACCTTTTGATTATAATCATAGTCACAGTAACTTGTGCTAGCAACTGTGCTTGGGTTAGCACATTAAGTCTCCCCAAACAGCCTCTGGGAAAAGAAGAATTATTATTTCTATTGTGCTAACAAGAAAAGTGAGGTTTAGAGCTGAGAAACTGGTCTGAAAATATAGGATGGTATGGGTTAATATCAATGTTCACTTGAACCCAGGCCATCTTGATTTAGAGACTGGGCCTCTGCTAAATTGATTAACTTTGGAGATACATTGTTTTCAACCAGAGACTTCGACCACTAAAGGCCACACAAAAGTAAAGCTATAAGAAAGTTCAACAGGACAAAGGACTGGATTCTTCTGTTTGTCTGTAGAACTATTCAGGGAAGTGGTCATGCCATCTTGGTTGGATGGGGGAGGGCTCGGAGGAGTGGTCAACTGGGAACCCTGGAGGAGCAGGAAGGTTATAGGCACAGTACAAGGTACTATATGTTTCCAAGGAATCTCATTTCTGAGTAGTGACCATTTATGTGAGTAGCTTCAGTGAGCAAACCAGAGACAAAATAAAGGACTCCGTAGGATATAAGTGACTAAAGGAACCATGATGGCTTCCTGTTTATAAAGGAGGCTGTATGTTGAGGAATATTCATTTCTGAAAGATATTTTTCACTATGGAGACATTTATGAGCCTGATGTATGACAGGCAGTGTATCAGTCTGTCAGGATAGAGTAGTGGGTACACATTCAGGCTGCTGACCCTTTGCAACTTATCTTCCAGTGTCTGTGTGTCACATGGTGATGAGTGCCTAAGAAGTGAAAATCAGACAGAGGAAGTATGATGGTTAATTTCATGAGTCGTCCCAATTGGTTCATAGGATGCCCAGATTATCTGTCTGAGCATCATTTCTGGACATTTTGAGAGGATGTTTATGGAAGAGATTAGCACCTGAGTTAGGGGACCTGAATTGGTGGATTGTGCTCCAAATTTATGTGGGAATCATTCAGTCTGTTGAGGGTTTACATGGAATCAAAAGATGGAAGAAAGAAGGATTTGCAATATTTTCCTGAGTTTTTGGGTGGGGACGTCCATCTTCATATGCTCTCACAGATTCTAGATCTTAGGTCTTCACACTTGGACTGTCCTTCTGAACTCCCTGGCTATCTAACATTTGAAATAACTGCACTAAAGAACTTCTCGCGTTTCCTATAAACACGACATAAATCACAGAACTTCTTAGCCTGTGTGTAACTATGTAAGCCAACCTTTATCTGTCCGTCATCATTTGCTGTTGTCACCACCACTGACTGCAGCTGGGGTCTGTGTTGATGCCTGTGGTCCTTATTGTTACCACCAAAGTGATGCAGATGTCCATAGTCTGTGCTGCAGCTTAAATCCATGTTGATGTCTGCTGCCTGTGATGCCACTGGGAGCTATGTTGATTCAGGTGGCCTGTACTGCCATCTGAGGCCAGGGTGACGTCCTGGTCATGCTGCAGCCGAGGTCCATGTCTGGGTCCATGGTCCTACTGTGGCCAGGATCTGTGTTGATGTCCATGGCCTTTGTTGCCACAGAAGGCCATTTGATGTCTGTGGTCTGTGCTGTAGCCTGAACCCATGTTGATGTCCAAGGGCTGTCCTGACACCCGGTGCCATACTGATCTGTGTGGCTTGTGCTACCACCTGAGACCAGGTTGATATCTGTGGTCCAGGCTGCCTTAGAGGGCCTTATCTGGGTCTGTGTCCATACTTCAGTCTGGCGGGAGCTGTGCTCGTGATCGTCTGAGCTGTCACCAGAAACTATGTGGAGGCTTGTGATCCATGCTCTGACTGTGAAGAGCAAGGAGGCTACATTTGCTGTGGTATCGATGGCTGTGGACGCACAGTTGAGAGGGAGGGACATGGAAGGTTTCTATGACAACTCCTATTCCTCCCCAAAAAGTAACACCCTAAACAGGAAGAGAACTCCCCCTGCCCCAGACAGGGTTTCTCTATATAACAACCCTGGCTGTCCTGGAACTTGCTTTGTAGACCAGGCTAGCCTAGAACTCATGATCCACCTGCCTCTGCCTCCCCAGCGCTGGGGTTAAAGGTACATGCCACTACACCTGGCTAGTAAGAGAACTCATATAAAATGTGATGAGGATGCTGAAGTGTAGTCTCCACAACTGATGGCTTCTGGCTGGGGTTCAGGAAGGGAAGGACTCAGTTCTATTAAAGGTGCAGGCCACTGAGAGTCTGACCATGCTCCAGTGAGTATATAGATAACACAAATTGGACTTTGGTTTCCTTTTTCTTCTTTCTTTTTATGTTTCAGATTTAGTTTTTTTTTGGGGGGGGGGGACAGGAGAGGATGGGGATGTGAACACGGAAGCACTGGGAAGTATGATTGGAATGCAAGATGTGAAACTCCCAGAGAATCAATAAAAATGCTATGTTGGAAAAAAACAAAACAGAAGAGGTTCAAAAAAAAAAAAGAGGAATAAGGATGTGGATTTTGTGTAGAAATTCAGAAGTCTAGTCAGCCATTGGAATCATACTAATGATAAGTAAGACATACCACAAAATCATTAAGGAAGAGAGAGTAGATACAGCTATGAATTTTGATGATGAATACATGCAGAGATCGGAAGATATGGATTTATAAATATTCAGCAAGATACGAAGGAAACTTAAGATAGACACATGTTAAGTAATGCATACTGTTATGGATGTCATATGAAGGATGTGTGTTAAGGTGGTAGAACCATCATTTGAGTCAATAGTACTGAGAAGTAAGAGAAAATGAAGGCTGACAGTTGTCCTCTGGGCTTGGCAATATGGAGTTTCTTAGTCATTTTGACAGAGCACCTTCATTGTTGATAGGTCAACAGTGCTAGAGAAGGGAAAAAATGAACTGAGAAAGCATTGCCCATCTTCCCAGGAGCTTTTCTGTCAAGCAGAGCACTAAAACGCAGTGAGAGTTCCAGAGTTATATGGCATCAAAGGTGTTTTTAATGTTCAAAATGGAACAAGTTTCAGCATACTCATGGAGGCATGGAAGCAAATGAGTGGAGAAGCAGAGATTGATGCTGAAGGAAAGAGGGAGATCCAAGCACAGTGGGCTCATTTTACTCTGGAACATGAACGATTCATAATTATAGTTCCAAACAGGTAAGAAGCTGGGAGACTGGTGGGTGGGAAACAGGGACACTATCCTGGATAGCACTGAAAAAAAATCTAGACTCTAGAAAGTAAGAATTAATATTGAACACAGGAGATTTAGACAATGGAATTGTACTTCTGCCTAGGAGAACATTGAATAGTGAAATGAGCAATGCAAACAGACTGTTACAATTAAAATACGCAAATTGTGTGATGTGACTTTCACTGAAGTGACAATCTGTTATAGGAAATTCCTTATCCTACAATATACAGTTACATAAAAATATTCATATAAAAGAGTTTAATTGAAGTTGCCCTGCCCCAAGAGATCATGTTTCTCCTAGAAGCCATTGGTCATCAAATAAAAGCACAGTTCCATGTGTGGTATACTCTCTCTTGAGTTTTTGTTCGGGGTTTTCCAAGAGACCCTTAAAACAATACAGGCTGTTTTTGCTACTATTGGTGTCCTATCAGAACTTCATGGTAAGACCCTATTTCTGAAGACACTGCATATTGGTCATAGTGCATGGAGAAATCATGTTGGCATTGACCAGGAAATTTCTTCTTTTCTGGTAGCCTTCACCAGAAGGTGCTATGTACACTGCTGAAGAGAAAAAGTTATTGATGGTCTTACCCATCTGTGAACTCTGTGAACTTCAGTAACAAGTGTCATGACAGGATATGCCCATGGGCTCAAGAGTGGCATGGATATTATGGTAGCCAACTGCATCCTGATTGGATTTAAGAACCTCTCTCTATAGGAAGAAAAACATACTTAGCACCGTCAATCTGACCTACAACCCATGGTTGGGGAGGTCATAGGTCCCCTGACCCTATTACTATTATTCTACTAAATAAACATAATATCAAACTGCCCTCCGAGCTCATAAATTAGTACAGATCTCAGCAGAGAAGTTTCTTTGGGCAGTGGAGAATGGTTAAGGCTGAAATTTACAACCAGTCAAAATGCAGAGAATAAATATTAGTGGAACCAATGTTTACTCATAAATAGGACAACTATATCACTTTCCACCGCTGGGGCTCAGGGACCACCAGGAAAGAAGGGGCAGAAAGACTGTGAGAGCCTGAAGTCCAGGAGGACTGAAGTGACACATTGTCCTCTGGACGTGCCAAGACCTCTACACTTAAGAGCTCACAGCACCCGTGACTATGGGCAGTTGATGGCTCCAGTATGGAAAGAAGAATCACTTTCAGTTAAGGGTTTGGCCCTTGGTAGACTGGTCATGCTCCAGTAGATGGCCTCACACCCAGGAAGATATGGACAGCACTAAGTGGATACGATGAGTCATTCAAAAAAAAAAAGAGGAAACAGTTTTAGGGGGATAGGGATATGGGATAGGTCTGGGAAAAATTATAAAATAATACATGTCTGAAATTCTTAAAGGCAGTAAAATATTTGAAAAAGATCTCATTATGTAAAACTGTACTATAGTAAATAAACATTCATGATAATTAAAAACAAGAACATACCAGTTCTACACAGAAAATTCAGTCTTTAGCAAGACTGATCACTTCCTCCTACTGCCCTCTATTCTGAAGAAGGAAAGACCTGCTGTCACCCACATTGATGGTCTGTGGTCACCCACATTGACAGTCTACTCATTATATTTTGTAGCCATTTAAAATGTCCCCTTGCTAGTTTACCTCTGTAAATAGGACCCACTTTTGCAAACCAAGAGGGACTGGATTCTCCTACCATTTTATTGTCAAAAAACGAGGTATGCCATAGTAGAAAGGTATCTGAAATGGGAATCAGGGCTCTGTGTTTCATGCCCTGTTCTGCTGCTAACTCACTGGGAATTGGTTTTCTCTCTGGAAAATAAAGTAGTTAATTCAGAGGATCCAGAAAGCCATATCTGGACTCAAGTAATGGAATCATAATAACAATCTAAATAATTCAGAAATTCACAGCTGATGCCCTTTATTTTATATGTCCATAATATTCTATGTCAAGATAAGTCACATTTATACCATGGAAAGGTTAGCAGTCACCCATCATTAATATCTTACAGGGTTATTGTGATGATTAAAAGAAGAAATACGAAGGAAATTCACAATAGTCACTGGCATCAGTTAAGTGCTGAAATCTTACATCTGTTACTATCATATAGAATCTGATTTTACGATAATGACGTTTGAGATATCAAGTGAAGTCAACCTCCAAATAATGCAGATGGAGACGGAATGGGTTTTATTTCAAGAAAACCTTTTTAAAATGTCTTTTGCTGTTGTTGGAAAATGGCCTTTACGTGTTGCAGGAATAAAAGGTGAAGGAAAGTCTTGGGGTAAGTTTAAGGGTTGATTGTAAAGTTAGCCTCAAATATTGATAACAGACAGGGCAGCATGGGGAGCAATACCATCAGATTATACAAAGTACTCTTTGCTGTGTAAAAAATGAAATACCACAAAATTTGTAATTTAATTGGTTAATATGATAAGATATAGGGTTAAGTCAGTGTTTTTTGCCTTTTTTTTCAAGACAGGGTTTCTCTGTGTAACCACTCTGGCTGTCCTGAAACTCACTTTGCAAACCAAGCTGGTCTCAAACTCACAGAGATCCACCTGCCTATGCCTCCTGAGTGCTGGGATAAAGGCATGCATTACCACCACCCAATAAGTCAGTAATTTTTAATTCAAGTCTATTGTGGTTTTAATTTCTACCAAATTTACTTCTTGCATTTTCTCAAATTTCTTATTTACATAGATTATTTGTGTGCAGAAAGGTAATTTAATAATGAGCCTATACCTGCTAATCTATATTTTTTATAATAAGAATTATAGCTTCCTGATGGACAAAGTGTTGGAATGAATGTGCTATGGTATAAATAATTTTGGTAAAATTTTAGCTTTGTATGACACTTGTTTCAGAGAAGCTTTATAATTATCTCAGAATAGTCACATAACCAGGCAAAACCTTCCTGGCCTCAGCAGGAGGGATCAGAGTAGAATTTTTCTGAAAGAACCCTTTTTCTGAATATTAATGATTTTATCCAATGTAAAACATTGAAAACAATGCCTGGTACATAGTAAACACTTAATAAATGATTGCTGTGATTGCAACCATTGTCCCTGCCGTTGGTTTGAAGATGATAAGGATATTAGTTGCTATTCCTTCTTGTAGTGACTCAGTTAGTCATCATTTTTATTATAAATCTAGTGTTTGAAGGTATTGAACAAAAATATCAATGAATAAAACACACTGAGTGTGATTGTAGCAAAGCACATAACACAGAGCTCTAAACTACTGTTTCTCCCCCCCGTCCCAGGAAACGCTCTCAATATAGTATTATCATACTGCCTGTTCTACTCAAGCTCCTAACATAATCTTGACAAGCTATTTAAATTTTTGGTGAAATAGTATGTGGACCAAACGCACAGATCTGTGAGAGGGGCTTAAAACTGTGGAGAGGAGCATGTGTGTGGGCTCACATTACTGTAGTGTACCGAAAAGGTCTCAGTTGGAATCTTGACAGGCTATCAGATGGAGGAATTGTAGGTAGTTGGAAGACTGGAGCATGTTGAAAATAGATATTAAATTGATACGTACGTCAGGTATCTGCAGTCTTATGCAGCAGTTATAGCCATTATCCCCAATTGTTAAGATATGGAACTAGCTAGGTATCCATCAGTGAGTGAATGGATGACGAAAATGTAGTCTATATTGATGATAGAATAGTATTCAGCTTAAAAGTAACTGAAGCATTTTCGTTATCACAAATGACAAATAATTAGGGCTGAACCCAGAGAAGATTATACTAAGTTAACTAGGCCTGGCAGAGGGGTGCAAGTAATTCTTTGTCTTAGTCATATGTGGAATCTGAAAAAATGGAATTTGGGAGAGAGTAAAATCATTACTAGTGATTAGAGGTGGTGTGGGAGCTGGGGAGATACTGTTCAAATGACTAATAAAGAAGTGTGTAATGCAGCTTCCCAATAGTTTACAACTTTCCTGATATTTTTGTTTTAAAGGTTTTTTTTTTATATTTAGAAAAGATAGCTGAGGGTAGTGGTGCATGCTTTTAATTCCAGTACTTGGGAGGCAGAGGTAGGTAGATCTCTGAGTTCGAGGTCAGCCTGGTCTACAAAGTGAGTTTCGTGACTGCAAGGGCTACACAGGAGAAAGATAAAAGATCAGCGAATAAGTTAAATTCTGACAAATTTGCTGAGGTTTGTTTTCTGACTTGGGATATGCCCGTTCTAGATAAATGTTTCGTTCTTTTGATCTAATTTTGTTTAGTATATTGTAAATATCCAGTAACAAATAGACACAGAAACTCTTCCACGGCTGATAGGAGGGGAGAGACTGGGAAAACTAAACTGGCAGCTGAAGATCAAAAAGATGCTATCTGGATCCAGAGGGCCCCTGGGATATAGTAAAGACCATCTTTATAGACTCCTTGATGTTTTGAAATGCAAGACTGTGGGCAAGAAGGCAGATGAAGTAGAATGTGCAGAGGGATGGGGGACCTCAAAACAGAAGAAAGATTCCAGTCAAAGTCCATGCTTTGAGATTTCCTGGTTAACTCTAAATCGAGTTAACAATTGCACAGCTCTTTCCAGTTGCTATTCTGTTGAGCTTTAATGGGGCTTTGCTTGAGGGTTCTGACAGAATTTGTGTACATTTCAAACCCAGGTAGCCATTATCGATGCTGTGCTTGTTCTTACAAAAGATGTTGATGGTACCAGTTGAGAGCCAGATAAATGTGCTTTTCTGCCTTCATAGGCAGGGAAAAGCCTCTGTCAGTGATGTGGACAAATGGCTTACCTTCCCTCTTATTTAACTCCATGGACACATTAATTTTTTATGACTTAAATAACAAAACAAGTTAAATCAGCTTGTGTGTCAGTTCTTTGATGATTCCTCTGTCACAGAGGAGACTTTTAGATAATTGAAAAGGGATGGGACGTAATGAGTTTTCCTTACCCGTTTCTTCTCATCACTAATTCCACTGACAGTCTACAGGGAACATAAAGAGCCTCTCATCTCACTCTTAGATGGTATGAAAAGGCCTACATCGGACACCTGGAGCTTGGTGCTGCCCTTTCTGAACTGGATGGGCTGCTGTAGAGTCAGCAAGGGAAGGGATTTGTTTGCTGGCCTCTCTTCTCCACAAAAGCTCTAATCCAATTAAGTTTACCCTGGTGCCATGCTCCATCATTATCTTCCCTACACTCATCCAGCACTGCACCTGTGCTCTGTAGTTCTCCCACAGGGATAGACTAGTTAGATAAAAAGACGCTAATTCCACATTCACCTCAAGTGTTATTGTTCTTAAAATGTTGCTCATCCCATTGGCTAACCTAATATTCCATTACCACACAGTTTTGCCTTTCAACTCTACAATAAATGTTTTTAAAAACATTTAAACAATACATCTCCTTCAATTTGTACATCCTCAAATCCTATAGTTCCCAATGACCACACTATAAATGAATCCATCAATGCTTACCTGTACAAATAAAACTGTAACAATGGATACACTCAAAATGTTGACATACATACAAATTTATATTTAGATAACTTTGTAGATTTAGGGCTTCTCATTAAGATAATATTTAATTAATCCTCCACTTATTTGAGACAGAAAATTCCAGTAACTGTGATGTTTTTCCAGAAGTCAATGGTGGCACATGACTTCAATCCCAGCACTCAGGAGGCAGAAAGCAGGAGAATCTCTGCGATTTTGAAGGCACCCTGGTCTACAGAGAGAGTTTCTGGACAGCCAGGGCTACACTGAGAAACCCTGTCCACAAAAACCAAAATCCCAAAACCAAACCAAACCAACCAACCAAACAGCAGCAACAAACAGAAGTCATTAAACAAGTAAACAAAGACTTCTGGAACATTGGGGCAGAAAAAGAGTTAATGCAAAGTGTATGTGCATATAATAAGTTAGGCACAGGCTCTCTGGTGTTGGAGTCAGTGAGTAAATGAGCTTGGTTGCACAGAAGAGAGTAAGTATTTCTTTTCCTTATAAAATGAACAGGGGTGAGAAAGCAGAGCTATGTTGAGCTATGCCAGAACCCGAAGCCGAAAACCAGCAGTGCCGACTTGGATTTCATTTGAAATTTCGGTACTTCGCTCAGCATGAATTTTGTTCACGTTAATTTTTAAAATTTTCACAAAATATAATTTCATTGAGACTCTTCTAGTTTTTACCCAGATTGAGTGCCTCACTTGCCTTTTATCCTCGCCCCGGCCCAGAATGTTAAAGCAGAAGCACTTAATATATGGCTGGTATAATTTAGGGGGGAAAGTTAAATTTACGTCTTAATGTGAAGCTGAGTCATTAAGGAAAAAAGTCTTCAAAATCCAATCTATTATCTCTAATAAGGGAGCAAAGATGTATTTTCGAAAGATTTCTATCAGATAAAATTTAAGCAGCCTTTAGAAATGCTTTTAGCTGTAATGACGCATTCATTCCAGAGGTTTTAAAATTTAAAATAGGTGTTTGATTTTGTTTTTTTTTTTTTCTCCTATACAAAAAGTGATCTGGATGTAAGCAATTGTGGACTTCCTTCCCCAGTCTTCTATGTGCTAACGTCTTTCCAGAAGCCAGTGTCTTCGCTCACGTATCTTTTCTTAATAATGTACCAATCCTGTGTCTTCAAGAGGTGCAGAAAGCCAGACTCTCACCAGAAGCTGCCTTGATTGTCTTCCCCGAGTTAAGTCCCTTGCTTAAGTAAACAGCATGAAAGTAGCTACTAGTCTATGAGTGATAACTGTCTAAATTTCTGTAACATTTGTGTGACTGATGCTTAAACAACCTGATGGTACAAATGCATCATTGTGCTAAGATGACTTTTCTATCTGATGCTGGGGATTAAACATGGTCTCGTCCATGCGAGGTCAAAGTTCTGCCACTGATACAACTTTTAGTTTAAGAATTACCTTTTTGTTGTTGTTGTTGTTGGGGGATGGGAGAATTGCTCAGTGGTAAGAGTGTTTGCTTTACACACATGACCAAGGGCTTGGTTCAAGAGAAACACATTCTTGAGTGATAATTTTAAAGACTTTGCAGTTTTCAACTTTTATTTTACTTTATTTTTATAAACAAGCATCC
Source organism: Peromyscus californicus insignis (assembly GCF_007827085.1). Taxonomy (NCBI): domain Eukaryota; kingdom Metazoa; phylum Chordata; class Mammalia; order Rodentia; family Cricetidae; genus Peromyscus; species Peromyscus californicus. Next base: position 27,752,376 of record NW_026294492.1, on the reverse strand, counting down.
AGTCCCATATGATTAAATTCCCATTGATCAAGCTAACTGTAAATGACCATAAATAGACCTGTGACAATTATCTGCCAGAAAAAAAAATGGGTGAATGGGACATATCAGCAAATGTTTAAATATTCAGTCTGTTAGATAGAATTTAATTTACCTAGTCATTTTCAACCAATAGGCTCTCACCCCACCAGCCTGCAAAAGTAAATGGTAGCCCACCAACTTTTCTTTTCAGCCACACTGACCTATATGTTGGCTGGCCTCTTTGGACCACTGTATGATAGTGTTTTGAGTGAACAATTTGATACCAGGAAACAAATGTACATAATTTAGTTACTCATCTACATACTCTCTACAGACTATTAGTTTAGATATTTTACCTTTGAAATGTAGGACAAATGTTTCTCTGTTCTTGCCTGGCCCCCACGAGCCTACAACCACTTATAAAATAATCACTTAGAGCCTTAATATTATTTATAACTGCTCAGCCATTAGCTCAGGCTTATTACTGACTAGCTCTTACACTTAAATTAACCTGTAATTCTTACGAATGTTTAGCCAGGTGGCTTGGTACCTTTTCTCAGTTCTGCCTTGACATCTTGCTTGTTTGTGTCTGGCTGGTGACTCTTGACTCAGCCCTTCTTCTTCCCAGAATTCTCCTTGTCTGCTTGCCCCACCTATACTTCCTGTCTGGCTACTAGCCAATCAACGTTTTATTTATCAACCAATCAGAGCAACACATATTCACAGCATACAGAATGACATCCCACAGCATTGAAAGTATAAATATCTCAAAACTTTAAAGACTTTAGTGGATCTCTCAAAGTCCATAAAATAGGATAGCATTTATTTTCCCTTTTCTAGTCCCAGAGTGTGATAGAGAACTGTTAACTGTTAATTAGCTGTATGTCAGGTAAGCACAGCAGATTTAAGGAACCCAGGAATGAGGTATAGGGGGCACAAATAATCATTGTAGGTTTAATGTGGTAGGTCTCAAAGATCTACCTGATAATAAGCATTGAATACAGAAATATGCACATATACCTGAAGTAGTGGTATTTGGGAAATAACTTGATTGCTTTATTATTTTTAGAGTACTTCATACTCTAAAAGAACATGATGGGTTGGGCCACTTAGGATTGATTAGAAAAAGCATGTGCCTGGATTTCAGAAGAGATCTCAAGTTGGCTAATGACTTGCCAGTGTCTACTTATGACCATTAGTTACTTATACTGCATCTTGGGATTTGATTCCCTTATTCATAACATTACTAAAAGATAACCCTTACAATCATTCTGCCAAGAAACTGTGGCAGAAGAGTTGTGATACAGATTTATATATTTGTGCATACACATACATTTATTACTTATGTATGTAAATACAGATGCGTGTAACAATTATAATAAAATTAAAAGGCTATTCAATTCGAAAGTGTTGGAGGGAGAGTACCTGGGAGAGACAGGAGAGAGGAAAGGGAAGAAAGAAAGTGATGCAGTTCTACTTTAATTTGAAATGTATAGAAATGAATATATTTATAATTAAATATGTATACTTTTTTTAGCTATAAACAAAGAAACTGGCAGGTGAAATTAGTAACTGTGCTTGAAGATAGGTAGGGACATCCTAAAATTCCCCCTGAGTTCTCATAGAATAAATACTGTCTTAATCTTTGAGTTTGTCATCAACAAATCTATATGGGTCAGGGGAGTACCCTCAAACAATACAGAGCGGTGGTCTTCAACATACGGGTTGCGACCCTTTTAAGGATCACATATCAGATATTCTGTATTACGATTCCAAACAGTAGCAAAGTTACAGTTATGAAGTTGGGGGTCACCTTGTCACCTCAGCATTAGGAAGATTGAGAACCACTGTACAGAGGGAGTGTGAGGAATAAAAACTGTGGCTAATATCTGAAGAGGAGAATGAAAACTTCTTTTGCTGTCTCCCTCTTCCTCTTCCTTCCTCCTTCTCTCTCCTTGCTTAAAAATACCGGGAAAGCGCTTCCATGCTCTATCACATAATTACTTTAATTAATCTGCTTGTAGGTGGATAATTGTCCTCATTCTGGTTATTTTTTTTCTCTGTATGTCACATCTATTCACGTTTATTGACATGTGTAGACAACATCTGCATCAACAATTGTCTCAATTTAATTTAAAACTGCTTTATTGTTCAAAGAACAAAATTGCGTAGGATGGTTGTCACCAAGTAATCATTTATGGAACCACCACACGGGCCAAGAAATGTAGCATTGCCAGAATTTTGGAAAGAAAGCCGTGGCCATGATCCTCTGCATTCAGTGCCCATCAGAGCTCCCTCCGTTTGTTATTCTGGCCCAGAGGCAGCTGAATAGCATGCCACAGTTTTTTCACATTTGGATGTCTCATTGTTCCTCTTTGGTTCTCTCAATCTTGTTCACAGCTTTTCGTTGAACTGTCTTCAGTTGAACTGCTTCTGTGTGCCATATGTTTTTCTGCCTGTAATTCGGCTGGCCTGAGACCCTTTTAGAATAGTTGATAGAGAGACAAGGGAGATGGTGTGTCAGTACAGTTCTTACCTTGCATACATGAGTCCCTGATTTAAAGTGCCCTGAACATAAAAAGGCAGGCTCACACCAATAATCCTAGCACGTGGGGAGCAGTTGTAGGTGCCTCCCCAGAGCTCACTGGCCAGCAAGCCTAGCCAAATCAGTGAACTCTCAGTTCAGTGAGAGACCCTCTCTCAAAAAAAGTAAGGTAGAGAGCAATTGAAGAAGATATCAGGAATCCACACACCCATACAAATTCGTACACATGTATACACACAGGAAAAGATACCTAATACATAAGCCATATACATAAAGAATGGTTAATAATAGACACAGTATTAATAGTCAAAGTAGAAGTTACTTTAACTTAAAGATTAATTAAGCTTGCTGTGATTTTTAAACATATTTGTACATATACTTATATTATCAGAATTAAGATGTTCTCTTTTGCTTCAAATGTTAATTTTTTCCATAAATGGATAGTCAGTTGTATTGAAAAATATTTCTGCATTTGTTAAGACAACTTTGATTTCTTTCCTTGACCTTGTTCATATTTGATTTACATTAACTGATTTTTTTTTCTTTTGGAGACTGGGTCTCACTGTATAGTGTTAGCTGGTTTTGAACTCATTATGTAGACCATGCTGGCCTTGAACTCATAGAGATCTGCCCACTTCTGCCTTCTCAGTGCTAGGATTATTGCTATGCACCATCATGACCTACTCATTAATAATTTTTTAAATGTTAAAATTTGTCTATCTCCTGAATAGAATGTCTTTTTAGTATATTTTATTTTAAAACTATTGTGGAACTCTATTTACATACATCTTGTTTAGATATACCTAAATTTATCTAATTTTTATGCTGAGAACCCGAACAGGAACATCTTCTAATATGGCCTCTCTTCCACTGAATCTAACATAGCATCTCTTCCACTGACTGTGAACCTCATCCTCCCTCTGACCTGGTCCATGACACACCTTTGTATAGCTTACCCTGCTAATCCTTCTATTACAAGCATAATGTTTGGAAAGCCTCCTGTCCATTCACCAAAGATGTGGGGTTATTCAATGAGACACCACAGACCTCACAGGAAAATTGTTGCATGACGTTTATTTTGGTAATTGATTGATGTCAGTCTTTTATATTATGTACTACTTTGGATATTGTAAATACTAGTTTATTCATTTTTTTCATTCATTCATTTAAATTAAATGTATCTTTAGCAAGTAACATGATTCTGAATACTAAGTAGATGACTTATAAAAACATGCCAAACAAATGCTTTGTACTAGCTGATAGTGAAATTGTTAGTCAAATATAAAAGGGTAAGTATCTATGAGCTGTCTAGTAAGAGAAATCTAAGTGGACACTGGATAAAAGAGGAAGAAATTAAATCTGTAACATTAGATCCATAGCTTTTTTTGGTGTGTGCTCACACATAAAAAATGTGTAGAGGATTAACAGTAACTTGAAGGTACTTCAGGAATCTTAAGAGTGATTACAATCTTAAAAAACAAAAATCTTCCTTTCAATTTTTTAGCAATGTATTTCTTTCTTTCTATTACAATCCATGAGGTTTAAAAATTTTTCATTTACATAAAACATAAAGTCTCTGATTTTTATTGCCCTGTGTGTCCTCATGTATCAGTTCTTTCTTAATCATGCTGACTCTACTTGTATAATCCCCAAGATAGGAGAATACAGATATATGTATGTCTATTATAAAAATGTACTGGGAAAAAAAACCCATGATCATCTTTTTAAGCCTGCTCCCAAATGTCTCTTTCACACACTGAGGTTATTTTCATGGTTTGAGATTTTGGCTAGAACTCTGATAATGTTGTGCCTGAGATTATTTTTCATTTTTAACAAAGGATTTGCATTTCCTAAGAGGTCTATAAAGTAACTAACATAGGCCCTATACCTTGAGGAAGCTTGTAAATTATTAACCGAGCAGGAGGAAATAAACGAGCTTTGGGAAGGTTCCTCTCTTTTAGGACGTACGCATTTAAACTCTGGATGAGGCTGAGTCCTGGTACGGTCTGCTGGCAAGACTGGCTTAGCATCAAGATTGCACATTCACACTCAAAGCTTAACTCTCTGCTGAAGATTGGGAGAGGTAACCCGAGGCAGACAACTATTGACTAAGACTTAGGTGAGATTGATAATTTATTTCAGAGGAGGTTGACATTCATTTAGTTACTTACTTGTACACTTACTTCAAAATTTGCAAAGAAACAATGGACACTACTTTTTGCAAAACATGGTCACATGGACATAGAAGTGATTCGTTTAGCTTACGAATAATGAAGGATGTTAATGCGTAGTGGGCCATGTGCTATATGAGGAGAACTGGAGTGGGAGTGTGTCCTGAGTCAGGTAGCACGGCTCCCATGATTTGGTCACATTAGAAAGGCAGCTGCCTCAGAAGGCAGCCCTCTGGTATTTCCCCATCTTAAGGATTTTCATTACAGCACCTCCAGTTTTGGCTTCTCTATGGTCTGAGCACCTTTCTTCTGTTTCCACTGGGAAGAGATAGTGACTAGCACATTATGATGGTTTTGTCCTGACCATGTCTTCTGCACAGGCTGCTCACTTGGCTGTCCCTGCTCTTCACTAACTTACATTGTTGTTGCTTGCTGATCCCTGCTCAGTGAGTTGCTTTCTTCCATCTTGGAAAGACCTTCCATGTCCTCTCTGTATCCATATATTTGTGAATGGAAGATTCCTCTTTCAAGGATCGTTTCTGTGCACAGGTCCTTCATAAATCTCCTCTGGTCTGAATTTTGCATTCTTTTAATACCCCGAGTATTACACACCACTTGTTCACACTAGATGTGTGTTGACTGAATGAGCATGAAAAATGGAAAAATGAAAAAGAAATCAAGATATATCTGAAAGACCTTGTGAGTTTAGTTGTAGAAAACATACAGATTCTCATTTTTTAATCTGACTTTTGTGAATTTTATACTATTTAATTTTTTACTTAAAACAGTAAAAAAAAAAAAAAGATAAGCAGAGGAATATAGAAAAGGTCATGTTTCTCCAGGGCAAGTTACTCTGATTTCTTCTTACATTTTTTTATTTTATGTGCATTGGTGCTTTGCCTGGATGTGTATCTGTGTGAGGGTGTTGGATCCCCTGGAATTGGGGTTACAGACAGCTGTGAGCTGCCATGTGGAAGCTGAGAATTGAACCCGGGTCCTCTGAAAGAGCAACCAGTGCTCTTAACTGCTGAGCCATCTCTCTAGCCCCAAGTTATCCTAATTTTTAAGAACTGCCTCACCTTAAAGAAAGACCAGTGTCGTGAGTCTGACAAATGTTAGAGATTTTAGACTTACAGTGTCTCAGAAAATTGGCTTCCCTTACAGTATATTTCTTCATATTTCAACCTATTTCAAGTAGAAGAGTATCTACTTCCCTGTGCATCTACCTCCTCTGGGGGATATGGCATTAAGTGAGACATAACTTTTGAGTTTCAAAACTCGCAGTAAAGCGGAGCGACTGTTGCGAGGAGACCAAACACTGCAGCCTGTGGTGATAAGAGTCAAGAATCAGAGAGGAAGAGCAAATAAAAGAGGCGGAGAGATCAGTTTCCTCCGAAGGGGATCCTGAGCACACCCAGTAGAGGAGGCGTCGCCTGAAGACTGTGTAGAAATTCAATAGTGGGAAATGAAGGCAGAGTATTGAAAAGCTCAGGGTACCACACGGGAAAGCGTGAAGTCAGGAAATCGTAGGAAATGTTTGTGATGTAGTAGGATGCATATGGGGCTCAGCATTGGCTTTAGGACTTGAGAGGAAGAAACATGAATTGTCTACTGCATCCCATTTGTAAAATATATGTGACTTTATATGTAGTAGGAACATTGGTCTGAGAAGGGAATAAAATGAGACAATTAGATTTGGGTTTAGATTTAATGTTGGTGACAGGGTAGAAGAAGACAGAACATTTAGGGAACTACTATATACTCCAGATAAGCTTTTGTGATGGCTGGGTCTAGGATAATGGTGAAGAACTCAGATTTAAGCACTGAGGGTAAAAGATGCCCTAAGAACCAACTGACAAAATTTAATGCTGCTTGGAGAGAGGAAATAAAGATAATATATTTACCCCACTGCTGGCAATGGAGCCCAGGGCTTGCACGTGCTAGGCAAATAAATGTCTCCCATTGAGCTATATCCCTGGCTCTAAAGTCCTCTAATAGGTAAAGAACTTGCAGATGTCTCCAAAGCTCTGAGATTGAAATGATGTGAAGCTTCATGGTTATTCAAAACATAAATTAAAATAGACAATGTATTGCCGAAGAATTAGTGGAGGGCTGTGGTGTGTTTAATGGCTACCAGTTGTCCTTGATATCCATGGACAGTTGGGTTCAGAGTCCTTGGTGGAAATCACAGCCTGTGGATGCTTAAGTTCCTTGTGTAAAATGGTAAAGCAATTGCATTCAACCTCCTCATTCTCTTATTTTCTCATATGCTTTAAATCATCTCCAGATCACTTATTCTCCCTACTACATTATAAATAGTATGCAAATGGGTTCTGTGCTCTCTTATTTAGGAAATAGCAAGAAAAAAGTCTACATACATTTATCATGTATGAAATATTTTTCCAAGTATTTTGTTCTTTGGTTGGTTGAAAACATGTGTTTAGGGGCATGATTATATAAATTAGCTTTCCAATGCCTGTCAGTTACATGTGGAGGGCTGTTCTACAGTAATTAAAAACATATGATTTGACGAGTCCATTAAACAGAGATGTATGTGGGAACCATTACTACAGAGTGATAATTAAGTAATAAACCATGGGGGGGGGCCGCAAAGAAAGCAGATGACATATCTTCATACAAAATCTGTCTGAGAAAGAGGTGACGGAAAAGTAAAGTTCTAAAACTAGGGTGACTCCATAGAAGGAAGCTCTCAGAATTATACATAGCAGATAGAGAGGCTAGACGCAGAAGGAAAAGATGAATTTACTGGTCAAGTAGATATGAGTTCCATAGATGGTTAGCGATGGATTGCGGACAAAATGACGTTGAGACGTTAATAAGAGGGCAAAGTAGGAGAGGAACTTGAGGAGGACCCACCAGTAGGATGGCTGATTCTTAGAACATTCGTTCAGTGTTTTTTGCTGATTTTCACAAGGCACAACAGGATCTTCTCAGATACTATAGTACTCATAGATCTATCTCTAATGATACTGGAGAAATGAGTAGCTGTGAGAATGAAACTAGCAGAACGCTGCTGGAAAACAGAACCACGGTATAAGAAGAGTGGTCAAAAACAGGCCAGTGTCACATCCATGGGCATCAGAAAACTCTGCCAGCCAAGAAGATCCCCTGACCGCCCAGCTTGCAGTACAACAATGTTGGTCACATATGGTGTGTACGCACTGGGAGAGAAGCCAAGTCTCAATAGCTTTATCTCCAAAGAAGGCCTAAGGAGGGGGCAGACCAGGTGCTGGGACTCTGGGCTCTCTCACACTATTATGATGTGACAAAGGCAGGAAGTGTGGACCTGGTGCTGTTCCACAAAGAGGGAAGGGAGTTTAGTTTTGCAAAAACAGGTCAATATGAATTTGTATTGTTATGTCATCTAGGTACTGCAGGCTCGTCACCTCACATCTGGATTTTGATTACTCAGTTTGGTTGAGAATTATCCCTTTACACTGGATGAAGATGTGTCACTGTGATTGGTTTAATAAAGAGCTAAATGGCCAATAGCTAGGCAGGAAGAGGTTAGGTGGGACTTCTGGGGACCCAGATGCCTCAGAGAGAAAGAAGGCAGGGTTGCCAGCCAGATGCAGAGGAAGCAGGAAGGAGGAGAGGTGAAAGCCACCAGCCATGTGACAACACATAAATGAACGGAAATAGGTTAGTTTAAGTTATAAGAGCTATTTAGAAACAAGCCTAAGCTAAGGACAAGCTTTCATAATTAATAATAAGTCTCTGAATCATGATTTGGGGGCTGGCAGTCCAACAAAGCCTGCTAGGTCTGCTACACAGTGTTAGGTTAAAAAACTAGGTGATGATAAAACCACAGCACACAGCATCCTACTGCTCAGCAGTGCTGCTTACAGAGAAGCCTGAGTTGTAGCATGGGGACCTGTGACTCTCCTACCAGCCTTAGAGGGAATCTGACTTCAGAGAAACCTTTCCTGGACTGACTTAGGAAGACAGCAGATCAATAGTGGGAGACGATTGAAACTGTGAAACGCTAAAGGGTGACTGACTATGCCGGTTACTTTGGATGAAGAAGGAGACTTTGCCCAAATCGTGAGTGAACAGCAAGTCAGTGAAATCGGAATGAGGACAAGAAATGCAATAAAAAAAGATGTGGCTGAGAATGTCCTTGAGGTTGTGAGTAAGGGAGCTAAGAGATCCACTAACCTTCAACATCCCTCTAAATGCTGAGATGGGAAGTGTTCTGGGAAAAAGAAAAGAAAGGATGGAAAGTTCTTTAGCAGTTCCTGTTGGCACCATAATGGAAAACCTGTGAATGGGCTGATAGGAATCATGAATGGGAACAGAAAAGTCTTGGGTGGGAGACAGTAAAAGAAAAGGGAAACCAGAAAAGGGCCAGGGCCAGGGCTGGGAAAATGAAGGGCTGGATGCAGAAGAGTGGGGGCCAGTGGTGGTGTTAGTGCAGGTGAATGATGACCTGGGTGGAGGACTGCATTCACCCTTCAAGGCACTATGAGGAATAACACACCATTCCTCAGACGAACTCCCTCCCTAAAGCACTCCTGGTTAGGTGGAAAGGGAAACCTGGACCTCCCAAACACTGATGGCTTGTATAGGCAACACACATTTTCTAAAGGCCACATTGTAAACCAAGTACAATGGATTTTGCGATTCATATTGTGCAGCTTAATATGTCTAAGACATAATCATTTCAAGCTGTCATCAACAGAACCACCAATCTACTTTTGTTCTTTTTTTCCCTTAGTGATTCTTTCAAGTCTTATGGTTTTGAGTTTACCTCAGTACATCTTAATTTTAGCACTGAATTTTTATCATAAATATATGGTTTGTGGCCTGTAGAGATGGTTCAGTGGGTAAAGCTCTTGCCATGTGACCATAAGGATTTGTGATGAAATCCCCAGAACTTAGGTCAATGCAAATTTTAGGTGGAGGTGGTGGCCTCCCCTGTAGTCCTGGAGCTTGGGAAGCAGAGGCAGGAGGTGCCAAGATCAAGCTGGATAGCTAGAATATCCAAATTGATGTTTTTTTTTTGATTCAAGCATGACACTATGCCCCAGTATTTAAAGTGGAGTACAGGGCCGGGCGGTGGTGGCGCACGCCTTTAATCCCAGCACTCGGGAGGCAGAGGCAGGCGGATCTCTGTGAGTTCAAGGCCAGCCTGGTCTCCAAAGTGAGTTCCAGGAAAGGCGCAAAGCTACACAGAGAAACCCTGTCTCGAAAAACCAAAAAAAAAAAAAAAAAATAAAAAAAAAAAAAAAAATAAAGTGGAGTACAATTGTGGATGACACCCGATGTCAACATATGTCCTCCACAGGCACAGAAGCATACATGTACATAAGGGCATCTGTACACATAATTACATCCCCACGCATGAAAACATGCAATCAGATAACTACACACATGTACATGCAAAAAGAAAAATATGACTTTTATATTTAGATTTTATATAAATTACTGTCATAAAACTGAAATTCATCGTTGTCGTCATTTATCATTACAAAGTTCCCAGTCATACAACTGCACATCAGATTTAAACTGAAATTTGTGTGAATTAAAATGAAATAAAATCAGAGGTACACTTAGCAAGTAGATAGCACAAGGACTGTGTACTGCCAGCTACCAGGTAATTGCCAGCATTATTAGGGAGACTTGACTGTAATTGGAGTTAATGCACTGCTTAATTAAAGTTAGGAGGTGAGAATTGGACTCCATACTTTGAAAAACGGTGAACGGGTACATCTGGTTGTCATTACATGGGGAAGTGTTAGGAGACCTGAGTGTGTGTGTGTGTGTGTGTGTGTGTGTGTGTGTGTGTGTGTGTGTATCATTTCCTCAGTTTTTCCTGTAGAAAGTTTCTGTATATTCCCTCACACTCAGGTGAGTCATAAAACTAGCCCTTTCTTGTTAAAATGTCTTCATCGTTAAAATGCAAATGATGATAACTAAAATATCAAATTATTCTATTTTGCAAATCCTTTTGCTCGACTATTAAGGAGCTTCTTAGAATTATCTTCCACGTTCGTTATTTCGAAAAGCATTTGGCTCACATTGTCCCAATTAGCAAGCGTAGATAAAAGGAACTGGTTAGAGTAGAGAAAAGCCCCTTGCTAGTGTGGCTTAGGCTGCTTGCTCTGACTCACCTGCAGACAGCTCATAATCAATTTGCGCATAAAGTTGATTGAGCTCTATGGGAATATTTAGATGGAAGAAACTCTGTAAATGCCAGGTATTTATTATCTTCATTATATTGTATAATGTGGTAATAACAAGAATGTTACAATTGATTTAATGGAGCCTTGTAATTTGAAGCAAGCTTTTAACGGCACCATTGCAAAGTTCTCTCTTTGACTTTCTGTATAATTTCATGCATATTGTTGCATCTGCGAATGTTTTCAGAGAGCCACCGGACACTGAATAAATGGACCTTCTTTTAGAGGCATGACAACAGCGTTCTATGTGCACATTTTACCAAGAAAAATAGCATACGCTGTTGCTATAGTGAAGTAAGAGATGTAGGATCAGACTTTAGTGGTAGATAAGAGAGCTTAGAGACAGGAAGTGAAGAAGACACATTTGGTAACTTGCTCTCCAAAGGCTAGTCCTTAGAGCTGTTCTGTCCTTCCCTCTGTCCCCCCTCCCTCTCTTCCTCAGCATCTCATGTTAAATGTTGTGATCTCAGAGACATCAAGACTATCCCTACCAGGAAACTTTCCTAATGCCTCAGTCATCCCCTTTTCTTAGTCTCCCTTTCTCTGTGGTCAAGATAATTGCTGGGATTGAATTTTTAAACAATTGATTGAATTCACTCATCCATGAATGATCTGAATGGGGATATCTGAGAACTATATACAACAACTTTTTTTTTTTTTGAATATGTCTGTTTCTGAGTTTGAGTTCTATCATGCTATTAATCGAGTCTGTTACTAAGGGTATTCTTCTGTCACTAAAACTGCATGGATAGAGTAAGTAGTTAATGCTTTGTTGTTCACGCTGTCTTTTAAAACCACTTCTGTTTTGTGTGGCATAGTCACTTTTTAAAACCAATTTTACAGACATGATTGAGAGAATTTGTACTTACATTTCTATGTATGCATTTGATTATTTCTTTAAGGCACAAAGTGGAAATGGGAGCTTAAACAGGAGGCAATTTTGAAAAGACTTTTCTATATTTGGATAAAAGTCTTTCTAGAGCTGTTACAGCCAGTAAATGCCGCTTGATATGGAAAAAGGGTCTTTGTCGATATAACTAAAGTGGGGACTGTGTGGCTGGGGGTGGCTGTCTTGGATTATGTAGTTGTACGCTAGATGTAATTGCAGGTATCCTTGGGAGGGATATAAAGTCACATGAAGATGCCACAGTGCTGCTTTTGCAGATGAAGCAGCCAGTGTTCTTAGCTCATGAGTCAAATGATGTGATAGATGCAACCCACTGCATCTGGAAAAGAGTCAGAAAAAGAATTCTCTTTACAATCTCCCAGTAAGTATGGTCCTGTCTGCTCTTTGTTTTTTTTTTTTTTTCCCAGTGAAACTCATTTTGGATTTTACCTTCAAAATTGTGTGAGACGTAGTATATATTTCTTACATAGCTATTTTAAAATACTTGTTTTCATTTTATTTATAAGAATGTTTTGCTGATATTTATGTACGTGTACCATACACATGCCTGGTGCCTTTAGAGGCCAGAGAAAGATGTCAGATCCCCTGGAAATGGAGTTACAGGTGATGTGGATGCTTGAATCAAACTCCTGAACTCTGGAAGAGCAGCAAATGCTCTTACCTACAGAGCTGTCCCTCAAGACCCTTAGAAACAATTATGTGTTCCTTTAATCCACGAAGTTTGCAACAAATTGCTACACCAGCTATATAAATTAACACATGATTTTAATAACAATTGAGATATGTATTCTGAATCATTCATTAGTGCTACCCAGTGATTTTTTTAATAACATACATATTTAAATGTTCCAAATTTTGTTCCAGGAAAACACATTTCTTTCCTATTGAGTAAAACTTTTGTAGATTTTGAGTATTCTTGCACTGGTATTTCCACATATGTATAATATAATAATACTTTAATAATATAATACTTATAATACATATAATGTTCAGAGATTCAGAAGTGTATTTTCTTTATAGCAATTTTCCTTAGCATAGAAGGAAAAATTGGGTATCATAAAGATTGGCATGAGCTGGGCATTTAACAGGTCAACTTCTATAGTATTATATGAGAAACAAAATTTCGCTCCTTAAAAGAGGTTAGCTTAAAGAAATAAATTTACAGTTTCTCCCAAATTATCTCATTCTTCGAAATGCTCTGTTCTGAGAAGCTCCATTGACTGTGTGATTACAGATGATGAATAAATGGAAATACAAAAACCTTGTTCTCTCTCTAAATTATTGAATTTTTTTTTTGGTAGCACTGGACGAGAATACACTTATAACTATTCTTTAAGACTTATATGCAGTGGCTGCGGAGGAAGCTCAATGGTTGAAGACCTGACGGCTTATATATACACCAGGACTGGAATTTGGATCCTCTGAGCTCCTGGAAATGCTGAGGTGATCAGTAGCCCACTAATAATTCTAGTCTCAGAATGAGGAGCAAGTTGGTTGGCGAGACTGCTAAACGTACAAGGTCTGGGTTTGATTGAGAGACCCTGCCACAAGCAATAAGGTAGAAGATCACTGAGGATGATTCCCACATCAACCATCTCACGCTTCCAGATGCTACACATGTGGCCATACACATACAAACACGCAGACTCATACGTGAAAGTGGAAAAAAAATTAAAGCCCTGGAACTTTGAGGTATTTCTTACAAATCCATCTTCTCTAGTAAGCTATTGATATTTATTTTTCCTCGTTTTTTGGAGACAAGGTTTTGAGTATTCCAGGTTGACTTCAAACTCATCTATGTAACCAAAGATGACCCAGAACCCCTGATCTTCCTTCCTCTACCTCTCAAGTGCTGGGATTACAAGTGTTTCCTAACAAGTTTGGTCTATGTAGTGCTTGAAATCAAACCCAGGGCTTTGGATATACTAGGGAAACATAAGCTAATCTATATCCCCACCCAGTTACTTGTATTGATAACCAAGTAATTATGCCAGTGGAGATACTGGGTATTATAACTTTGTGTTTCAGAAGTATACATGAGAGGAAAAGTTGACACACCAGAGGGGAGTTATTGTGTCTCAATGAGACAATTTGGGCAGATGGCATTTCTAGTTTTTGATTCTAGTAGGTAGATAGCAGGATCCTACAGAAAAAATATAGATGAATGTTCTTTCCTCCCTACAACGTTCAAGAAGAACCACAGCCTCTGTATTTCTAAAAATTCCTCATTCTTTGGGTACATAATGAGCCCTGGGAACAACCCAAATGTATGAAATATAAATGTGTCCCACTCTATGGGCTAGATAGAGAATCTAGTACCTGACCATTTATACCAGCGTGTTTCCGTCTCGGTGTGTTCTATATAGTAAATCTTTTCTTATTTAAGAAATTTCTTATTCATTTTATATACCCACCACAGATCCCCCTTTCATCCCTCCTCTTGCTCACCCCCAGTCCTCCTTCCCCCGACCCACCTCCCATCCCCTCCCCCAAAAGGGTAAGGGCTCCCATTACTGAAGGGTGACAAAAGGCAACTCAGACTTGTCAGCACATTTTACTCCTTTTTATGGCAAAGATTGTATGGTAGTGTAGCATTTGTGAACTGAAGGTTAAAAAGTTCCCCAGTGTATGTCTTTCAAATGTACATGGTTTATAGTGATACCAATATAATGAATAAAAGTCTGACAAGAAATCAGAAAATAACAAAATAACTTTGAAGCATAGAACTGTGGTCTTTAACAAGCAAGCAAACAAACAAATAGACAAAGAAATTATCTGCTCCTACATCTCTTTCTTGGAACTCTTGGATGATTCTTTAATGTCACCTAACAGTAAGACTTCTCTTTTGCAATTGTGAGCCATGTACAGACATTTTGGTGCCCGAATAGTGTGGCTTGTACTATTCTTCAAGTATTTCATTTTTTAATTTTTCACATCAGGTTTATGAGATTCTTTAGCCCCGAGATCTTTGGGACACTAGTGTGTTGAGAATATTCTCTGGTGTTCTTAACTGGGAGAAACTTACATTTCAAAGACCTACAAATGTTTTTCTTAATAATTCTTTTCTGTTTGTTTCAGCTAAGCAAGCTGCCATTAACCTTTTCTTTTTTCTTTATAGTTAACTTTTTTCCCCTTCATGTTGCTGGTCCTCAGAAACATGACTACTCTTTCGGTGGTTGACTAATTGTCTTTTTAATTTTATACAAATATATTCCCAAGCTACCCTTATCATCTGTGCACACAAAAAATGAACTTTCTATATGACTGTGCATGCAGTGTATGAATATATTTAAATGTTTTTACAGCTATGCTTTGCTTAAACATGTGGATGGCTTTTATTACAATTATCAAAGTGATAACTGTGTGGAAAACATACGGCCAGCCTGAGGTGCAAGAAAAAATAATTCATGAATGCGGGACTTTGTTTAGCATGACAGTCGTGCAACTGCAGGACTGATTTTGTAGAAATGCTGGCATAAAGACGTGTTGTCATCATGGCGCTTGCTATAGAAATGACATCACAAATGCTCCTTTATGTCGTATAAGTGTGGAATCAAAACACCATTGCAGAAAGCAACGTTCTTCTAATTACAGGATCAGTGAGAATAGGCAATTGACATAAGTTCTGTCCCTTATCTTTTTTCCCCAGATGCTCTGATTCTCCTAAAAATCAACTTCTCTTGGTGGTTTCTGTTAATAGGTAATAAGGCCATTGATTTAAGTCACTGATTACTCCCTTTTGCCTTCCAGACTATTCTAGTATGCTTCTAGTTAGAATAATGATTGCAGTGATGGGTCGATAGCAGAGGGGGTGATTTATATGTTGCTATTCACTGAAGTTCTCGATTCACATTATATTCTTGCATTGACAAAAAAGTTCTAATAACAGAAGAAATATTTATGAACATCTGAAATATATATGTGCCCTGTAGCAAGACTGGATGTATACCCAGACCGGTTGAGATTTATTCATTACTGAAACAAGACATTTATTTTCACTATTAGTAACTGGTAAACATAGACACTCAATGTTTTTGTTATATGTCTCTCAAAATGCTCTATTTTGATAACTACTTAGTCCCCACCACCTTGATGTCTTTCAAAGGACATTCATTTAGCTTTAGAAGACAAGTTTTGAATATAATTGGACATCCCTCTGTCTCTCCTACCTCCTCTTTATAGGCTGCACAGGTACATAAAGACTCAACTATGTTTATCACTTCTGTCCATGGAATCTCAGTGAACTGGTGACTCACTCTGACCTACCTGCTATCAACTCTGACACAGAAGAAGATGTATACTTTTTAATTGGAAGGAGCTCGGTGCTCAAATTCTTTTGCAAACCATTACTTAGCACAAAGTCACTTTGGAATCAATTAAATATGAACCTTTGTCACATCAGTATTCATAGAAAAGCACTTAGGTGATTAAAGACCCCTGGCCTCTAAATATTTGACTACTTAACAGCACCAGCCATTTAGAAAGCCTTATTAGCTCTTTTATACTTCCAGGGATGACAGTATGAAAAAGTAAAACAAAATTAGTGGAAATATAATTGCCTCCAAATGAATGTTCCTTGAGAATCATTCCAGCGTGCTTTTTGAAGGTGCTGCTCTGCCCTGCCTAGCTGTTTGTGCACCTTGCTGCTAGCTTCTGGGGTCTCTCCAGCTCAGCTTCTATATGGTGGTTTCTTTCTTAAAATCAGTCAAAATCCAAAGAAACAAATAAAGCTATAAATCTCCATCACCTGGATACAAAGGGGCTAAACCAGGCCTTTCTCACTTAGTAAGTGAAATAGATTTCAGAATGGTTTCATAAATGGTTTTTGACTTAATGTTTGTATGAATGACATTAGTTTCCAATAATTGTCTATAATGATTTCAACCACGTTAACCAGTATTTTAGAAGCAGTCTTTGACTTAATGTTTATGTGAAATATTCTAGTTGTAAATAATTGTTGATAATGATTCTAATCATATTAACTTGCCTTGTTGGGGAGGTGTTTATATGTTAAATTGCATGGTGAACATGTAGTTTCATTTCATCTCCCTGAAATGGATGGTACTGGAGAGGTACTCACAATCATATTTTATATATGTGGAGACTGAGACTCATGGAATGTGTGTGTGTGTGTGTGTGTGTGTGTGTG
This sequence comes from Peromyscus californicus insignis, assembly GCF_007827085.1. NCBI lineage: Eukaryota > Metazoa > Chordata > Mammalia > Rodentia > Cricetidae > Peromyscus > Peromyscus californicus. Next base: position 27,735,383 of record NW_026294492.1, on the reverse strand, counting down.
TGTGTGTGTGTGTATGAGGGGTATGTGGACAGGCACATATGTAAATGTGCATGCAGAGACCAGAGGTCAACTTTGAGTGTCATTCTTCAATCACCATTCACCTTGTTTTCTGGGATAAGGTCTCTTGATGCCTGGAACTCACAAATTAGGTTAGGCTGACCTGGTGGCAGGCTTCAGCCATCTGTTTCTGTCTCTCTATCAATTGACATTACAACTGTGTGCCACCATATCTGAACTTTTTTTTATATAGAGGTTTTGGAGATAAATCTCTGTTCTTCATGAAAGTACCTTACTAACTGAGGGATTTCCCTAGCCCTGACCCACAGAGCTTTTAAGTAGTGTAAATGATCTGCAGAAGATTATAGAGTAAGTTCTCTGGATAAGAATAGACTCAAGGGTTTTCTAATGTCGTAGTATTTTTTCTTGACTACTACAAGCAATAGGTCTCCATAGAGGTATCATGTGGCTCTACAAAGAAATTGTCTGAGAACTGTTCCAGGCACAAGACTAGCAGATTTTCTGAGATAGTTAGTGAATAAATGTGAAAGCATTTCTGGGAAACAACTTTTGCTCAATTTGTTTATAATTCATTTTCCTGCTCAAACAGACCTTTCTTGCCCTCATGAATCTGGTGCGTTAGTAGATTCTTATCTTTAACCTTTATAATTCTTACGTATTTAAGTCTATATAGTCATAAACATAGATGGGCGAAATTTTTCAAAATATTTACTTGTACTTTATATAGACAATCGCAAAATGTATTAAAAATATTCTATTCCATACATATGCTAATTGAAAGAGAAAATAGGCCTTAAGTAGCAAGTGATTATAGAAATAATACTTTTATTTAGTAGCATCAATGACCACTCATGGTTATCAGGGAGTGGAATGTTTTCTTTAATCTTCAAAAATTATGTTTTATCACAAATTACACAGATTTATGAGAAGTGTTAATGGCAGTGAGAGCTTAGTTTTAAAGTTTTCTCTCTTTCTGTAACTTTATTCCAACCTATAGTCTTCTGAAGCTCGGTGGTTTAGGCACAGCCTTGGTACCATTTTTCACACCTTGTCCCTTTTCTCTTTTCATTGTGAAGTTTTCTTCTGTTCATTCATCTTAAGGTCAGGCACACATGGTAGACTTACACATATTTTAGTCTCCTTGGTCCTTAATGTAAGACTCTGGTGGTGATCACATGACACGTGGCCATATCATAAAGTACAGATGGGAAAGAGGAATAACTCTCAGGGGCCAATCTACTAGCAGGAAGGTTGAGATGATGCAGGTCAGTCAGAGGTTATAGTAAATTAAAGTAAGAATTCTACTCAAATATTTCTATTTCCCCATGGACCACAAGGCAATATTTTGATACATGATGAAGAGTTGGGGAAGTAAACTTAAAAGGGGGTCATAACATCTCTGAATAACTAACTGCCTCGGGGAGTATGAGGGGAGCTGACTAGGAACAAGACAAGCAATAACGATCAGGCTTCAACACCCCCCATGAAGTCTGGGTGGGTTTCCCTTATGGCCCTTTGTGATTTCATGAAGTATGATGATATGTCAAGGCCTAAGTATGTTTAGATATTAATCTAGTAACTAAGGAAAAGGACACTTTTCTCAGTTACACTATTTCTTTAAATTAAATATACGTCATAAGATTATTTTCTCCAGGGCTGTAAGGAAAGTTTCATTGTCAAATGCAAAACAAAAAGACTTGGAAGGGAGATGGGGCATGCTGGTGGGTGTAGGAGGGCAACAAGAGAGGGTGAAGGTGTGGTGTGCCCAGAATGCGATATATACATGTACATAATTGTCAACGAATAAACTAATGAAGAATGTTTAAAGAACTAAGATAGTCTACTCAGAATACAGATAAAGAGAGGAAGTTATGGTAATATGTTAGAGTAAACTCAGAATGAAAATTAAGCTAAAAAACAAGTGGGTCCTGAAAACAAGACCAAAAGCAAAGCTGAATGCAGCTTTAAAGTATTGTTCTAAAGCAGACATGTGCACACATGTACATACAAACACACACACACACTCACAAACACATATTCACACACACACACACACACACACACACACACACACACACACACACACAAAGTAGAAGGAGGACTGTTTGTCAAGAGGGTGGAGATGGGGAAGAGGAGGCAGGGACAAGAAGTGAGTATGGTCAAAGTACTTGATACAATTGAATCAAAAAGTCCTCATAAAACCTATCACTTTGTACGATGAATATACACTAATAGGTTATTTTTTAAAGATTAGAAAAGTTCTGTTAGTTTTAAATTTCAAAATGCCAGGAAACTGTAGTGTATCAAAGCACCTGATCATTTCACACAGCAAAAAAGTACAAGATGGGACGATGCATAGTTACACAGAGCTCTCACAAGTGTACTAAATCACATTGCAAAAGAATGTGTGTGTTGGGATGGAACTGCAGCTCAGCTGCAGAGTTATTACCTAGCATGCATGAAGCTCTGGGTCCTAACTCCAGCACCTTAGAAAGCAGGTGTAGCAGCATATACCCACAATCACAGCATTTGGGAAGTAGAGACTGAAGGATCAGAAATACTAGGTTATTCTCGGCTTGAGGGCAGCTTGGGAGACACGAGACTATCTCAACAAATAAATTATTGTGTCTAATATGATCATATTTTGAGTAAGCTGTGAGGATGGGTAATGTGGGGAATTTACAAGGCAACTCAACATACTTAAAAAGGACATTTATTTTGGGGTGACTTACAGCCAGTAAAGGAGTTGGTTACAGGATCTGGGAGAGGTGAGGTGCAGTCCAGTGGGGTTCTTTGGAGAACTCTGATTCATCCTGCCATCCAGCATTCAGGATAACGAGGGACCAAGGCCCAGCACATCTGGAACTCTGGTCTTAAGCACTCCCGTCTTGGCCCTGCCCCAGGGGCAGGTCATAGGTAGGCAGTTACCAGAAGCCTCACTAGGGGTACTACTTGCGGGTCAAACCTGGAACAGCTACTCATTACAGATGGGGGATATGATCATGCTTTGAGTAAGCTGTGAGGATGGGGAGATGACTCAGTGCTTCCCTTTTACATGTGAGGACCCAGAATCCACATAAAGAAGGACGTAGTAGTCGTGTGTAATCCATTGTGAAATGAGAGACAAAGATAGAAGAATCCTCAGAAGATTATGAGCCAGCTAGCCTGGCATACACAACTCCAAACAACAAGAGAGACCCTGTCTCAAACAACATAGGAAGTGAAGGCTGACACGTGAGGCTGTTCTCCAATCTTCACACATGTACCATGGCACACATGCCCACACTTACCTACAAGAACATGCACACACATATACATGTGTGTATCACACACATATATACACACAAAAAATGTAAGATGTGTTTGAAACACACTCATAGAATGTTCTTTGTCTATAGAGAGCAGGTAGAAGATTATAGATCCAACAAGCATGGAAATTGAAATTGTACAGCAATGTACTGTTTCCATGGCTAAATGATAATAGAAGGGGGTTTACCATCTACCCTGTATTGACAGGACTCTGGATGGAGCCATTTGTGTGTGTGTGGTGAGTGCAGCTCGGAGTCTATATCTGGCTAGAGCCACTAGTGCCTAATGTGAAAGTCATGCTTGTAGAAACTGAAGGATTTCCCAGGTTCTCACTATTAGTGAAATGTGGGGGATAGTGAATGCTTTGTTAATTCTGGGGGCCAAAGCTTCAACATTTACTTAAGCTGGAAGTATTGGGGTGATGACACAGCTCTCTAAGGTGGACCTTGGAGGTACTCTTCCACAGGCAGAAGGCACCCTGTGGGGTCTGTTACCTCACTTTGTTCGTCCAAGAACGTTGTAGTGATTTTGTTGAAAACAAAAGAAAATAAAAATACTGTGATCATCTCAGTCGCAACTCTTTGACATATTGTAAGACACAGTATAAGACAAGTCCATAAATAAACAAGAGACTTTTGTTTCCAGATATAGCTGGAAAATAATATCAACTCTCTCACTGAACATCACTAGATAATAATATATGTTTCAAAGCTCACTAAGCCTCAGCCATACACAAAGAACGATGGGCAACTAAGGAACTCTGAGAGTGGGAGAAATGGTTTTCCTCAGTGAAGAGCTCACAAATTGGTTATCCAATACCAAATGGTCAGTCTTGAGAGCATACACCTAGAAAGACAGAGAAGCTTGCATTTGTGTGTTTAGGAATACACACAATTATATTACAGATATACTTAAATTTAAATAAGTATACACACTTACGTATGTAACAACAACAAATGAAAACAGAGGTCATAAATTTGAGAGAAAGAAGGGGTGTACAAGAAGATTTAGGTGAAGTAAAGCAAAGTGGAAAACTATGTAATTATATTGATCTCAATTTTAAAAAAAATGTTGGAAGTAGGGGCTGGAGAGATGGCTCAGTGCTTAAGAACATGTACTACTCTTGCAGAGGACCCAAGTTGAATTCCTAGCACCCTTGATGGGCAGTTCCCAATTGCCTGTTAATCCTGCTCCAGGGGGTCTAATGTCCTCTCCTGGTTTCCACTGGTACTTTCACTCACAAGCATGTACTTACATAGATACGAGTACAGATCATTCCAAGTGATTATCCCTTTGGGCAAGATAGTTGCTGGGATGATTCTCATGTAGTATAGATGCTTATATGTGAATTTCAGATAAATGATGTATACTTTTTCATACGGGTGAAAGGAAAAGTGAATATACATCAGAGTCTCAGCACATCTGGTATTGCAAAAATAAAATGTTGACATGCTTTATGGCTGTGTTAGGTTTTTTTTTTGTGTGTGTGTGTGTGGTTAGATAATACTTTGATGCCAGTAATTTGTTATGACAACTACCAGTTTTGTTTTTCCTTGCTCTGGTGAAAAGCATGACACATTTGTGAGGCTTGAAAGGAGATTGGCTTGACTTTGTCAGAAAAAGGAGGGGTACATGAGGATGTTTAGGAAAGTTTTGTTCTCTTTCCTTGTACACTCGTACACATATGCATATGTGCGCACATGCAGTGGAAGTGGCCGCGAGGGAGCAGATTTCCTCTTATTTTCCAGAAGACCTAAGAGAAAGGAAATTTGTAAAGTTCTTCACATGGGAGCGTATTTGAAGCGTCTAAGGAACATAGCTGTAAGGGAACAGAAGGAATGTCTGTATGGCATGTGGAGGTAGAAGGGAGGAGGGATAGGAACATGTTTCCGATAGCTTCCAAGATTAGTAGAGAATGAAACTGGCCCCGAATGAATATAAACATAGCAGAAGCTAAGAGCCAAGGAGCCTCCTGCAAATTTTCCGATCATAGTGTGAGAAGGATATCCCACGGCATCAGTTAAGGAACAGATAGCCACACCGTGGGTACTTAGTTTCTATGGTGGACATCTGCAAGAAGCCCTGTACAGAGAATAGCAGCTGGGCTGCTCTAAGAAGTGAATTACTAGGAGGGGGATGTCTGAAAAGGCTTGTTGTTTATAATGGCTTTATGTTTTAAAATATAGTTTATCATTCTTTTTTGAAGATTTATTTTTTTGCATGTGGATTGTCTATGTACGGATTTGTTCTCATGCTTGTAAGTGTGTGTGTGTGTGTGTGTGTGTGTGTGTGTGTGTGTGTGTGTGTGTGTAGGGCAGAGGTTAAAGTTGGGTATATTCCTCTATTGTCCTCCATTTTTACGTTTTGAGAAAGGGTCTCTCACTGAATGTGGAGTTAACTGATTTGGCACGACTAGCCAGGTAGCAAGCTCCAGGGTGTCCTTCTGTCTTGATCCCCAAAAGCTGAGCTTTCAAGAACATGGTACTATAGCTGACCCTTTATGTGGGTCCTGGGGAACCAAACTCAGAACTTCATGCTTGGGCAACTAGCACTTTACTGACTGAGACATATCTCTAGCTCCAATTCTTCTATTTACCCTATTGGCTCATAGTCATAGAAAGTCAACATAATACAAATCAGAGAGAAAGCCAATGTAGAGAAAACCTTGGAATGACCATTAAGCTTTCTAGAGTCATAAAAAAGTCAATGAAATGATTCCTAATGATGCTCTGCTATGCTCACAGATTGGTGCCTAGCCCAACTGCCATCAGAGAGACTTCACTCAGCAACTGATGGAAACAGATGCAGAGACCCACAGCCAAACATTAGACAGAGCTCTGGGAATGCTTCAGAAGAGTGGGGCGGGAGGCAGGGGGGGGGGGGGGGCGGAGGATTGTAGGAGCCAGTGGGGTCAAAGACACCACAGGAAAACCCGCAGAGTCAACTAATCTGGACTCATAGAGGCTCACAGAGATTGAACCAAGAACCAGGGAGCCTACACAGGACTGACCTAGACCCTCTGCACACATGTTACAGTTGTGTAGCTTGATTTTCTTGTGGGACTCCTAACAGTTGGAGCAGAGGCTGTCTCTGTCTCTTGCCTGCTTTTGGGACACTTTCCTCCAACTGGGTTGGATTGCCTCCTCTAGCCTTTATAGGAGAGGAGGTGCCTAGTCTCACTGCAACTTGATATACAATGGCTGCTTGATATCCATGGGCGGCCTGCCCTTTTCTGAAGAGAAATAGAGAAGTAGTGGATATGGGTGGGGGAGAAGGGAGGTGGGGGGAGAGACTGGGAGGAGAGGAGAGAGGGGAAACTGCAGTCGGGATGTAAAAACAAACAAACACACAAACAAGAAATCAGAGCCCAGTATTTGCAAAACAAAAGGCCTTCTTATTTTTTTGTAGAATAAGGAATATGAGCTATGAGTTTTATACTTATGTTGGCAAAAGCATAGGATTAATCTGAAGAAAACTTCAAACCAGATGGGCTGGGCTTGAGGGGAATGGTGTGGGAATGTGTGGTTACAGCAATCTCCCATCAGTATATTATATATTATCTTTGTTAAATATTTGGACTTTGTATGAAAAAGATTTAGTGGGAAAGAAATTCTCCTAAACACAACATAAGTTTATTATTGTTATTATTATTATTATTATTATTGTTATTATACTGTTATTGTTGTTTACTATTATTATAGATCTTACTTCTAATTGGAACATAAACTACTAGCCTAGAAATGAAAACTCTGGAAAGAAGGCTGCATTCTACAGCCAAGGCATCAGGCACACTGATGAGAAAACACACTTTCACACACCCTTGTTGTAATGCTGAGGTGAGTGAGTGTACATTGGCTTCACTGTGGCTCTGTGACTTTGGCAAACCCTGTGGTTATGCTGACCTCTGGTCCAATCATTCAGAACACCTCAGCTCTGCAGGTAGAAAAACTGACATGTCATGCAATGGTGCATCTCAAGAAGAAATTCTTTTCCCAGTGAATCCCAGGTAGAGCGGTGTGTCTCTTGTCCATGGAGCTGGGAGAGGAGAGTTGAGGACGTGGGGAAGCCTCCTCATTGTGCCTCAGTAAAGATGATGAGGTCCAGGCCTGTGGACTCCTGTTGGAAACACTCAGCACAGCTCTGACTGCCTGACAGTCCAGGGTGCGGAAGAGGTGGGGTGAGCACGCGCTTAGGAGATTCTCCATCGATTTGCACTTTCCAACAGAGCCAGCCCAGAAGAGCAGGTGGCTCCAATTGAGGAGGCTGCGACATTAAACGTGAAAAGTGGAATCAATAGTGCTAAACCCGAGTTTGTGATCAGAAGATTAACTGGAGGAAGCAGCTCTCCACACAAAAGAGCACTACGAAATGCTAATCGTGGTTGAAAGATGAGAGGCATGGTGAGCAATCCCTGGAGATACAATACGCAAGGAGAAGGCACAGATGGAAGAGGAACCAGTAATCAAAGCAATAATCTTCAGCTCCTTTATTTGAAAAAAAGATCAAAAGCGCCCGCAAATACCAGGCGGAAGTGATGAAAAAGAGAAACATCAAGACATGTCTCTTGGAAATTCCTGGTCTCTTTAGAAAGGCAAAGCACACACACTTTCAGACAGATAGAAAAGTTTACTTATAATGGGGAAAGACTCAGGAAACATTTATAGGCCACCTTGGAAGTCAATAAGGCATTTATAAGTTTAGGAGGGAACATCTGGGCTGTAACAATATGACTTACCATTCGTATGATCACACACACACACACACACACACACACACACACACACACACACACACACAAAGGAAATTTGAGGGAGATTTAGGAAATGAAATTGTTCCTCTGATGTTTCCTCTCAAAATTACCTAAGGACCCACTCTATCTCAAATAATGTTAAACTTGGACAGATTTCTAAAACAAGCAAGTGATAACGCAATAAATCATTTTGAATGAATCAAGTAAAGGTGAGTATCTTATTCTGTGTTTACGATAACAAAGTGATTCCAAATATTAATGTAATCATTAAATGCAACAGGAAAAGAAAAGGCATACTGTTCAGAAAACTGAAAAATAATGCGGAATCAGATTTTAAAGTAATTTGGAAAATGTAGGGTTTGGAAATGGTATGAATGAGTGGGAGAATAGATTATTCCGATTTTTTAAAAGACATAATGATAAGGTATGGGTTTTAACAGAGTTGTACAACTGTGAATAAGGGGAACAGCAGGATAGCTTATTGGATAATGGTGCTTCTACTAAGCCTGATGGTCTGAGTTCAATACCGGGACCCCACCTGTTGAGAGGATAGAACCAACTCCCCCAAGTTGTCATCTGACTTAAACATGTGTACTGTCTACATGAACACATAAACACACAGCCAAGCACAAACGCACAATCACAAAGTAAACAAGTAAATGCTAAAAAACAGTAGCTATTTGAAAATGTCAATGGGTGGGCTTGTAGAGGGATGCTACTTTCAAGCCATTAGTAGGAAGCAAAGGGAAATATAAATTAAACCAAATAGGAGAGAAAATATTAGAATAATTTCACAAATTTGTAGGATACAAAAAATACATAGACTATGTCTATACTGGCCACAAAAATACAGAAATGGAGTTTTAAAATCCTTTTAAAGTAGAATCAAAAACTAAACAATTTAAGAACAAATAGAAAAAAAGTATAAAACTTGCACATGAAAACCAAAAACATTGAAACACAAGAAAGAAAACATAAATAAATGGAATGACTTGCCACATCCTGAAAGTGGCATTAGTCCTCAAACATACCTATGGGTTCAGCGACCTCTTCTTTGTTTCCTTAAAGAATTCATGAGGTAATACTAAAATCTATATGGAAATGCAAAGGACTCAGACTCGTCAAAACAATCCTGGAAAGTTCAGTTGGAAGATTCATACTTTAAGATTTTAAAATACACTGCAAAATTACCATAATCCAGACAGTTGAATAAAGGTGGACAAGTGTTAGTGGAGCACAACTGAGTATCCAAAAAAAACCCCCAAAAACCCATATTTGTAGTCAACTAATTTTCCAGCAAATCTGCCTCTCTTATTCAATGATAAAAAAATAATATTTAAGAGTGCTCAGGCATTGCAATCTTCAGAAGAATGAATAACCCCTACCTCACATCACAAATGCAAATTAACTCCAGATGGATCATAGGTCTACTTGTAAGATCTTGTAAAATTTGGAAGAAGATATTGATGTAAAAAAAAGGGGGGGAATAGAAATTTAAATTGGACCTCGAAGGTAAAAAATCTTTTTTTTGAACTTTTTAATTTTTTACTTTTAAAATTAGTTTATTTAAAAAATTCATACATTGTATATTGATCATATTCTTCCTCTCCCTCAACTCCTCCCAGATCCTCTTCCATTTCCTTACCCACCCAGCTTCATGTTTTTTCCTCTCTCTTTCAAAAAGAAATAAAGACAAAAACTAATAATAAAATCAAATTTAAAAACAAGAATTAAGACAAAATAATACCAAAACAAAATAAGAATTGCACAGAAAACATGGAGTTTGTCTGAGAGTCAGGTGCTCCTGGGCATGGAGACTGGCCTGGAGTGATACACCCAGTGACATTCCATTGAAGAAAACAGGTACCAAGTACAAATACCTTCTTGGTTGAAGGTGGGGCTTCCTGTCCAGTTCACCTGGTATTTTTTTTTTTTTTACTAGTTTGAACCTGTGTAGGTCTTATGGGTACTGTCACAAAATCTTTGCAAATTCATATATGTATCAGTTGTGTCTGATTGACACTGTTTTCTGAGAGTCATTCACCACCTCTGGCTCTTACAAGCTTTCTGCCTCCTCTTTTGCATAGACCCCTGAATCTTGAAGGGGAGAGATCGATGAAGACCCACTATTTAGGGCTGTGAACTTCAAAGTCTTTCACTCTCTGCACATTGTTTAGTTAGGTGTTTCTGTTCAATACCATCTACTACAAGAAGATTCCCTGATGAGGGCTAAGTGATACTCTGATCTATCGGTGTAGCAATATGTCACTAGGAGTCATTTTATTGGTATGTCCCTTTACCAGAATAATAGTAGTAAGTTTTCCTCTAGGCCTATTACTTATTTAGTCTCAGGCTCATGGCCACTGGCCACTTTAGCGGTGTCAGATATGGGTTCTAGCTCATGTGGTGACCCTTAAATCCAGTAAACTGTGATTGGTTACTCCTATAACATTTATGACACTATTACACCAATATATCTCTCAGGCAGATCACTGTTGTAGGTCATAGGGCTTGTAGTTGGATGATATTAGTGATCACCTTTCTTCTTTAGTAATACACAAATACTTTCCAGTATCATGAGTGACAGTCAGTAGTTGGACACTAGCTCAATCTCTCTCTTTGATTACATAAGTAAGTTCTGTCATTTTCAGTAATAGGACCTTATCATTAGGTCATGGAGTGTAACCAATAGCCTTAGCAACAGCCTGTGATGCTTAGGAGAGGTCTATGGGAGCCATTTGGCTAATGACTAAAAAAAATGTAACCCATTCTTATTATTAGAGGTTTTAATTGGTGATATGAGAGATCTAGCTGGGCCATTGTCTCCCCCATTATATGGTGACTCCATTTAAATTCCTTTAATACATGTATGTATTTTAGAGGCCTCTACAGTAGTAAGTTTACATACGAACCTTCAAATGGCCTTTAGTGTTAGTTGTTGCTTTGCATATTCCAACCTTTACCCTGTCTTCCCATCCAGTTTCCCATTTAATCCCCCTTTTCTAGTTTTGCAAGATCATTTTTAAGAAAGTGAAAAGTAACCCACGGTATTGGAGACAGTAATTACTAAATGTGTACCAAATGTGTTCATTATTTTTTATTTGTGTATGTGTTTGTGCATGCATGAATTTATATACACAATATGCATGCAGGTGCCCTCAGAGGGCAGATGGTGTTGGATCCCATAGAACTGTAGTGAAAGGTAGTTGTGAGCTGACTAATGTGTTTACTGTGAAACACATCTGGATTCTTTGCCAGAACAGTATGTATTCTTAACCTCTAAGTCATCTATCTCTATAGCATCCAGAAGGTAGAAATAAACCAAAAGTTCCTAGTGGTGAGCAAATATATAAACAGGGTATCAGGTCAAATATTTTTTTCTCATTGAAATAAGTGAAGTACTAATAATGTTGCAACATAGGTGACCTTTGAAAGCACAAAGTAAAAGAAGCCAGACACAAGAAGCCACACACGGTGCGATCCTTTTTATATCAACTACTTACAATAGGAAATCCATATACACAATGATTAGTGGTTGCCAGAGGCTTAGAGATAAAAGATGAGGAATAGGAATCAATTTATAAGATTATTCTTTTATTCTTGTCAGAGAGATAAAAGTGTTCTGAAACACAGTAGTGCTGACTGTATAATTTTGTGGATATGATAAAATCAGAGAAGTATATAATTTAATAAAATAAACCTACAGTATGTACATTGATTGTAACTCATATTTAAGAAAAAATATGATTTGTTTTGCTCAGGGTGTGACTAATATCTTTGCTATATCAGTGAACCAAAGTTTAATACCCCAAACTGGGACTTCATTGGAAGTTCCTAAGGGGCATCGATTTGGTAAACAAATAGTTTTGTTATCTTAATTTAATAAAAGGAAACAAAAAAATCATTCTGCTTACAGAGTTTAAGATCATAAGGAACACAAAGCCCCAGAGAGCAGGGCATGTTTTGTACATTTGAGCTGTATCTGGTAGAGTGATAGGGAAAATATAGACAACATCTTTCATAATAGGATGAAAACAATAATATTTTTCATTTAGACCAAGTATTTGCAAGAATAATATTAACTTAACCACCAGAAAAACTTTTGAAAGTATCCTACTATTTTCTATAATGTTACCTCAAATCTGTAGATCCATCATTACATAGACATGGTGACTCTGTATTTATATAGTCATGGTTCATTTATGAAATCATTTGTTACACTTACTTTCCTTTTATTGACATGGGACCTGTAGCAGGAGACAGAAGTCCACTGCTGCAGGTCCTGTAGGTTGGGCATTAAGAAGATGGAGACACAGTTGCATCAGGTAAAGAGCCCAGAGTGAATTAAATGATGTATCAAAATAAAGTATCATTTTTATGGAGTTACTTTACACATGACTTCTCAGCATCACCAGTATTTACTGTGGGGAAGATATTCTCTATTGGCTATTCTGATGATTTTTCTGGAATCCCATGAATCCTTTGAATGGTGTAAAGATTTAGTATGTGCATCCCTTCCCAGCTTCTTCATTGAAAAAGGATCAGTAACTTCAGTAAAAAAAAAATTACTTTCTTAGCCCGGAAAAATCTCTCTTTTGTACCGTTCATCCTATTTCATTACATGCATGATGAGTTTCACATGGAAAGCTTCTTGTAAATGGGTATGGCTATGATTATGGAGAAGAGAACATCTCTACTTTTCTATCCCATACCTGAGGTCTTTTGCAAACATGCTACTGAGTGTTTCATTCACACACTGCATCCAACTTGAATGCCACAATTTGAACACTCAACTATGGGGTAAGTGTGGATTTATCCCTTTGCCTCATAGTAAGAGTTTATTTCTAAAAATAAATACTAGAATTGTATGAATTATTATTGTGCCTGAAAATGATTTTCCCTAACCCTCTTGTCTCACATATCCTGCACCCACAGCTTCTGTAGAACAGTTTTTCTGAGCATAGTACTCCTCAACTTCAAAGCAGAGCTCCACAGGCTGAAGGCTACATTAATTTACAGGTATCTATCAGTAGTATGTGCTTTACCCGGTACATGCACATTCCTTCAAATAGGTTCCCAGACTTCCAAGACAGAGTTCTAATGTCAGCACACTGTAAAGTTAAGCTTAATTTTGAGAGAAAATTTCACAGAAGTTATTCAAAGCTAGCATCTAGTATCACTTCAAATCTTGAAAGTTAGGTAAAAAAGACATTTTGAAGTCAGGTCTTGTAGTGAAAGCGTACTTTTAAAATGCAGCTCAGAGTCTATAGCATGAGAATTACCAAAGATGTTTGTTGAAAATTGTGCATACCCAGGCTCCACACAAACTCTCTTTGGACCTCATCATCAATATGCTCTTTAGGTGTTTCTTATATAATCTGAGAGAGCTTGTATGGCTGGGAAGATCTGAAGCTAAGCTCTGCAGTGAAGTATATTAAAAGTGCAGAACTTATGTGAGACTTCTAGACATGGCTCGGCTAGACTTTTAGTCCTCTTTAGCTCCTGTGCAACTTCTAATTAAAGCAAGTAAATGTCACTGTTTAGCCAGGATGTGGTTGGGACCCTATTGTTTTCAATGAAGTATACCATGGAATCTGCCCAGTCAACCAGTGAGTAGGACTCCATTATTACCCCCATTTTAGAGATTAGAAGGCTGAGGCTTAGAGAGTTATGTTACTCACCTAATACGTTGAGGTAGTTTGAATAGGAATGGACCCCATAGGCTCATATATTTGAATGCTTGTTCATTAGGCAGTGGTGCTACATGAGAGGGATTAGGAGATGTGGCCTTGTTGGAGGAAGTGTGTTACTGGGCAGGGTGTGGGGGTTGTATTGAAGTTTCAAAAGCTAAAGCCAGTCCCAGTGTCTCTCTCCTCTTGCTGCCACGGGATCCAGATGTAGAATTCTCAGCCAGCTCTCAGCATAATGTCTGACTAAAGGTAATAGCCTTCCTTCCTTCCTTCCATGATGATAGAGGATTAAACCTCTGAAACTGGAAGCCAAGCCCAAATAAATGCTTTCTTTGATAAGAGTTGCTGTGTTCATGGCATCTCTTCACAGCCGTGGAACACTGACTACTATATACATCATTTGTAACTGGGCAAGCCTCCTCGCCACTGACATCCCATGGCCCTGCCTTGTATTCTACACACCACAGCAGTCATGTGCACATCTTTCAGCTCCTGGTGGCTTGTTCACCTTCCATGCCTCTGCATCCCTGACTGTAACAGTACCCAGTGCTTTATGACATAAATGAAACCTCTCTCTTTCATAATGGAAAAATTATCTCGTTTTCAGAAAAGTATCTCTCATTCAAAAATCATTATTTTCCATCTCAAAAGTCATAAAAGATACTTTTAAGTGAAAAGCATGTTCCAATAACCTTGTCAACTTCTTCCATTTTCTACACTAGGAAACCTGGGCCTGGATGAAGTGAGGCTCCTTCTTCGTGTTCTGGAAGCTCTTTGATGCTTAAAGCGTTTTTCTTCCAAGCCAATAAGAAAAAAAAAAAATGAGAGAAGGGAGGGGGACAGAGTGAAGAGAGAACAGAAAAGAAGATCAGAGGGTGTCAAAGAAGTGGAGTGGAGAGAGCATCTATCTGTGAATGTGGTGTTGTTATCCTGGGTTCAATGTTTGTAAATCCCTCTCTTGCCAACCTGTGGATGACTCACGCCAAATAGCACTCAATGCTTTGACCTTTGCACCACAATCCAGTACTAACTCTTACACAGTTAGCAACTGTGTTTTCTGCAGAGTTCATTTTAACAAGTATATAATTATATAGAAGACTCCCTTCTTTGTAGATCTTGTGGTTGGAAGTTTAAATTTCTTTTATTTTTTCTTTTATTAAAAATAGATTTTATTTACAACATATTCTGAGTATGATTTCCCCTCCCCAACTCCTTTGAGAAGATCCTCCCCACCTTCCCTCCAATCTAAATTTAACAACCTTTTATGTTTCCTTAGAAAACAAATAGACAACAACAACAAAAATAGCCAGGCAGTGGTGGTGCACGCCTTTAATCCCAGCACTCAGGAGGCTGAGTTAGATGGATCTTTGTTGAGTTCAAGGCCAGCCTGGTCTACAGAGCGAGATCTAGGACAGGCATCAAAACTACAAAGAGAAACCCTGTCTCGAAAAACCAAAAAAAAAAAAAAAAAGAAAAAAATAGACATCAAAAGAATAATAATAATAATAATAATAATATAATAAAATAAGATAAAAGAAAAGCAACAAAACCAGGGTAGGACAAACCAAACAAACAGAAGAAAAAGAACCAAAGAAAAATCCCAAGAAACACATACAGATGCAGAGGCATGAAGGTTACACATTTGTACATAAAAGAATCCCATAAAAACACAAAACCAGAAGCCATAATAAATATTTAAAAGACCTGAAAGATTTTTTAAGTAAACAACAACAACAACAACAAAATTTAAGAAAACAGCCCTGACAAAACATTAGGAGACCAAGGCTCTCCAAAGATGCCACTGAGTTCATTTTATGTTAGCCATCTACTGGTGGGCACGGGGCCTAGCCTTAAGAGTGGTTTGTATCCTCAGTGAGACTCCATTGGTGAAAACTAATATTTTATTTCCAAATGGTAACCAATTGGGCACAGCGTCTGGGCTTGGGACTGGGCTTTGTATCCACTTCCTCTCTAAGTCCTGAGACCCAATCTGGCTCAGACCCGTGTAGGTCCTGTGCCTGCAGCCATAGTATTTGTGAGTTCATATGTGCACCAATCCTCCTGTGTATAGAAAGCCTTATTTCCTTGAGTCCTTCATCCCCTCTGGCTCCTACAATCTCTTTACCTCCTCTTCTGCAGTGTTTTCTGAACCTGAGGGAAGGGATTTGATGGAGACATCCCATTTAGGATTTAGTGTGCTGAGGTTTCTCATTCTCTGCACATTGTTTGGCTGTGGGTCTCTGTATTTGTTTCCATCTAAAGAAGGAGGAAGCTTCTCTAATGATGCACGGCTAAGCAAGGCAGTAATCTTTGAGTATAGCAGAATGTCCTTAACAATCATCTTATGGCTTTGTTTCCTTAGCAGAATAGTGGTTTTCCTCTAGGTCCCCGGTTTATCTGGTCTCAGATTCTTGGCCACCCAAGCAGTGTCTGAGATGAGTTCCATCTCATGGAGTGGGCCTTAAATCAAATCAGACAGTGGTTGGTGACTCCCAGGAGCTTTGTGGCACCATTGCACCAGCGTAACTTGCAGGGACGACATCACTGTTGACTGAAGGGTATGCGGCTGAGTTGGTGTTTACCATTCTCCTTTGGTAGCCTGCAAAGTACCTTCCTGTACTACGAACATAGTCGGTAGAGATGAAGATTCTAGGTTGGCACTAGCTCAATTTCTCCATGTTCAGTGAACTGTAGGTTTTGTCTTCAGTGGTTGTTTAGGTGTTCCTATGGAGCCTCGTTGGCCAACAACTTGATTCGATGTAACCCAATCTGGCACTGGAAGCTTCATTTGGAGATGAGAGATGTCCAGTTGGGGTTCCATTTCCCCCGTTTGGAAATTTCATTTAGATTGCCTTCGTATATGTATATATTTAGTAAATATCTACTGTATTAGGTTTCCGTATGAATTCTCAAATGGCCTTTAGTTTTAGCTCTCCCTCTCCATATTCCCTCCCTCACTCCCGTATTTCTCCCCTTCCCTGTTTGATCCTCCAATTCCTGTCCCCTTCCTTCCATAGCTATTAATTCTATTTTCCCTTCCTAGGGAGATCCATCGGCCTCCCCTATTCCCTTACTCTATACATAACCTCCGTAGTTATATGGATTTTAGCTTGTTTATTGAAGACTTACCAGCTAACAATCACACATAAGTGAATACATACCATATTTATCTTTTTTGATTTGGGTTACTTCACTCAGGTTAATTTTTTCTAGCTACATATATCCACTTACTTGTGAATTTCATGATTAAATTTTCTTAATGGCAGTTATACTCCATTGTGTAAATGTATCACATTTTCTTTATTTATCTGTTGAAAGACATATATAGATTGTTTCCAATTTCCAGATACTTAGGAATAGAGGAGCAAGGAACATGGTTGAGCAAGTGTCTCTATGGTAGGATGAAATGTTTTTTGGGTGTGTGTCTAAGAGTGGTAAAGCTAGATTTTGAAGATGATTGATTCCTACCTTCATGAGGAACTGCCACATTTATTTCCATAGGGGCTACATAAGTTTGCACTCCCTCCAGCAGTGGAGGAGTGTTCCCCATACTCTGCATCTTTTGAAGCATAAGCTGTCATTTGTTTTATTGATTTTAGCCATTCTGGTGATTGTCAGATGAAATCTCAAAGTAGTTTTGATTTCCATTTCCCTGATGGCTATGGATGCTGAACATTTCTTCATATGCTTCTCAGCCATTTATGTTTCCTGTTTTGAGTGTTCTCTGTTTATATCTTTACCTTATTTTTTAAGTAGGTTGTTTGTTTTCTTGATGTCCAGTTTTTTGTGCTCTTTATATATTTTAGATACCAGCCCTCTTCCAGAAATATGTACTGGAAAAGAGACAGCATTTTCAACAAATGGTGCTGGTCAAGCTAGATGGCTGCATGTGGAAGAATGAAAATGGATCCATACTTATCTCTCTGTACAAAAGTCAATTTCAAATGGAACAAAATCATCAACATAAAATGGGATTCACTGAACCTGATAGAAGAGAAAGAGAATAGCCTTAAACTTGTTAGCAAAGGAAATGAATTCTGAACAGAACACCAATAGCAAGGCACTAAGAACTACTAATAATTAATAACACTAATTACTAATATAAATATTGACATTAATAATAATATTTTATCATAATTATATTATATATACTATAACAAATAATCATCATAAGAAACAATTACATTATTAATAGAATAAATATAATTATTTAATAACAAATAAACATTATTAATCTACTATTAGTAGATCAACAAAGTAATAATAATTAATTAATGACAATTAATAAACGGAACCTCATGAAACTAAAAAGCTTCTAGGTGGCAAAGGACACCATCATTTGGACAAAGGGGCAGCCTGTAGAAGGAGAAGAGATTTTTACAAACTAGACATCTGATGGAAGTTTAGATTTCAATAAGAAGCAGAAGGTAAAGGATTATCAGGTTTTTGCTCGCCTTCTGCGCTTTTCTCCACACACCAGCCTCATTAGCACATGACGGTGAACTTAGCAGGAAACTCATTGCTTCCTTCTCTATTTCCAGCTTAAAAGGCTCCCATTCTCGATACGAACCACAGGTCTGTCCTTGAAAGAGAGAGAGAAATAAAGGAAGAAAGGAAAGGGAGGTCCACCAGGAGAGCAGGACATAGGGTTGCCAGACCCCAGCAGCTGCTGTGGTTCCTGAGGGAACCCCCAAGGCAGAACTCAGCAGAAATTTGGAGAATGGGAGGAAATGCTGAGCTAAGAGAGGGATGATGGTCTGCTGTGGATATCACTGTATAAATAAAATGCTGATTGGCCAGTGGCCAGGCAGGAAGTATAGGTGGGACAAGCAGAGAAGAGAATTCTGGGAAGTGGAAGGCTGAGGCAGAGAGACACTGCCAGCCACCGCCATGACAAGCAGCATGTGAAGATGCCGGTAAGCCACGAGCCACGTGGCAAGGTATAGATTTATAGAAATGGGTTAATTTAAGATATAAGAACAGTTAGCAAGAAGCCTGCCACGGCCTTATAGTTTGTAAGCAATATAAAAGTCTCTGTGTGTTTACTTGGTTGGGTCTGAGCAGCTGTGGGACTGGCGGGTAAGAGAAATTGGTCTTGACTGTGGGTCAGGCAGGAAAACTCTAGCTACAATGGTCTACTCAGGCATATGTATGGGAGGTAAGGAGGAAGGGGCCCTATCCAGTCATACATGTTCTATGGAGTAGATTTCTAGAGCTTTAATTTCATAGGTACACACACAAAAACAACGTCATCAGATAATATAGCCAAATAATTGATAGCAAATGAATACAGGGAATGTAATAGAACAAGCAGAAATTTAAAGCAATAAAAAAATCAGCTACTTATAAGATCTCTTTGTTCCAGCACAGATGTGTCATGTTTTAAGTAAACCTGTGACAGTTACTATAAAATAAATGTTGAATGCCTATACCATGTTAAGAATGAATGAAATCAATGTATTTAGAGCAATTACGTTTTGATGGATTGCATTGGCCCCAACTTTCTAAGATTTTGAATATAGATGCTTCCTCAAAATTTTTAGCTAGAAAATTTAAGTTTTAGTTTTGAGAGTATTAGAAATTTTAACTCAAAGTCATTTAAGCACAATGGATTTTCTTGAATGGTGGATAGTAGTGTATCCTACAGGAGTGACAGATACACTGCAGCTTTGAATGATTTGAAGTTTTCCAAACTGGCTTGGACTCTTTTTTTATGGAGACAAAGTTCCCCTTCCCTTGACACTCCCATGTTACCTGCACAGCTATATAATTGGTTTCTTTGCCATTTGTTTATTAATTTTACTCTGAAGATCTAAAATTTTATATATCATCATATTGGAAATGAAAGAGAATGGACTATTTTTATGATCATAGATTATACATGACTGAGTAAAATCCTGTCTCTTAAATGAGTAATAAATATAGCTGGTTTAAGCAGGAAGGGATTTATTATGGAGTATTAAATATTGTACAGGATTCCTGGGCGTCCACGGAGACAGATTTGTATTGCATTCAGTTCAAAATAAAAAGCAGCCACAAGAAAGGCTCATTCCAGAGGAACAATTCTCCCACCTCACCTAGGACCTATGGGCTAATGGTTTCAGTGGCACTAGTAAGTTGACCATGCACCTCTAAGAAATCTCTAACCTATGCTCCTGCAAGTAACCCTAACCAAACTCATCATTTGCCCCCATACACCATGCATACATGCACTCATGCACACATGCATGCACCAATTGAAAAATATCCCATGAAAATAGAAGAGGAAGTGGTTTGGAAGGGGAAGAGAAGAGGGATCAGCAAGAGTAGAACGGGACAAGAAAGGGTAACAGGGATGAATGTTATCAAAGTAGATTATATGCATGTAGGAAAATGTCATAATAAATCCATTATTGCATACAAACAATGTATGCTAATCAAATGCTTAGTGAAAAGAAAATCTGCTGACACTGTGAACTGGGCAAATGGGCATAGACTTGACACTGTCTATCTCAGAGGTATCCTTCCCCAACCAACATCTTCACAGCTAAGAAGTCAAGACTGACCTAGTGTTACTTATCTCGATCACTGGCTTCCCATATAGTTATGTCATACTGAAACTTATCTGGTTTTAAGATTCAGGAGAACTTGGGGTGTGAAAATGTCTGCTTATCCAGTCTCAGAAGTATGCTGACACAAGCTACCGGAAAGCTAGACTAGTTGGTGAAGGCTATCCCAAGAGATCAACTTACCAGGCTAGGCAATTAGTTGATAATTTTCTCTTTTCAGTAAATACTGTTTTTGTTTATTTTTTCCAAATAAGGACATAGTTAATCTACACGAGGGCTAATTATATGTATCAGCATGGTTAGATGATTGTATATACCCAGATATTTAATCAAACAGTAATCAAGGTGTTACTGTGAAGGAATTTCCTAGATGTTGCTAACATTCATAAGTAGTTGTCTTTAAGGGAAGGGAAGGAAATTTTTTATTGGTAATGTGAGGGAAATACATCAATGGCTTGGAGATTTTTGTGCAAAAATATCTAATACCCCAAATCTTAGTTGTATGACAATAAATACTTATTGTGTGAAATACAACCTTCAGGGCCAACAAAGGAGAAAGAGGGCGAAATTAAATCTCTCTGAACTCCCACTACCTATTGTTTTCATTCATTGGCCAGAGATGGTCATCTGCTCTCTACTAAATTGCAGGAGTGTTTGGGAGATGTGGAAGAGAACACAATATTTGAAATCGCCATTAGGTGCTACCTACATTCCCACCAGGACATTTAAATAAATCATGCTAAATGCATGTTGCTATTTAAAAATTTATTAGAGGGGAGGGAAGGGGAGAAATTATTCATACTGGAGTGATTTTATTGCCACAGGACATATTCCAAAGTAGGGTGATGGGACAAGCTATATTTATATCATAAATTTAGTACATCCTTTAAATGTAATTTCTGAAAAAGTCACAATTTTCCTAGTAGCATTAGGAGGAATATTTTGTTTCCTGAACTCTCATCATCATTGGGTGTTATTAATATTTTGAAACTTTTCCATTATGTGATGATATTTTCAAGTTATATGCTTTTCTATTGGTTATGTGTACATCTTACATATATACTGATTATATTTCATCTCTCTCTCTCTCTCTAGAGTTACTTGTAATACACTTCTCTCATTTCTCTATCTGATGAAAGGACATATTCTTATCTTTAGGAACTGACTCTATTTTGTGAGAATTAGCCCCTGCCTATTATTTCCATGCAGATATATTCTTGCTTTGTTAATGTTACTGCTTGTAATTTTATGTGCTGAAATCCATTACATTCTTCCTCTATGATATGTAATGTCCTACTTAGGATATAATCAAAGCCAAAGTTATATGAAGCACTTATCTACAATTTCTTCTGGTTCATTATATCTTATTTTCCCCACTGGGTTTTTTGTTACTGTACTTATTTTGTTACTCTATTTATTTCTGTGTTGTGTGTATTTAATACAAAACTGTATTTGCTTACAGATTTGTGGGTAAACAGTGAAAATGTTTATCAGTGGGGCATTCTTTCCTCCACATAACAGAATAGAATTTTTGACATATTCATACTTCATAAACAAACTTCTTTTGTGATCTCTGTTGACTCTTCTAGCTGCTCTATCTTTATAAGCAGTACACCCACTGACAATTTTAATAGCTAGCATAAGACCAGTCCTAGCCATGGTATGGATTTTTCAGTATTTCCTTATGGTGCTAGATGCTTGTAAATGTGTTTGTCTCTCCAGTTCCCCTGGCCTCTCTTTTTTTTTGCCTTATATTTTACACTGCTTAGCTGTGAATCTCTTGTCTCCTTGTTCATTTGGGTTTTGCCAATAGAAGGTTGTGACAGGACACTGAAGGATGGATGGGTTGTTTCTTCCCCTAGGTCTTTCTTTGGTCCATGGTTCAGGTGTCATCTTCTCTCTCTTCTACATCTAGGGTTGACACTTTTGTTAGCACCTCCTCCATTTCTGCTTTTATCTCTTGGGGTTAATGTACCCTGAAAATACTGAATTTTGGCTGCAGGTCAAGAGTGGAAAGAACATTTTCTTTTTTCATTTCAAAGACTTTGTTTTCTAAAAGTAATAGCATCTTGTTCCTTTATGGTTTATTTTTTCTTAATCTTTCAACTAATTCAAAACAGATCTTTTAAAAAATGTTTTTTCTCTTTGTATTCTATACGTTTTCTATTTTTTTGTTCATTAATGTATCTGACATTCATTCTGGACCTATTATCAATTTTCCTTAGTTTGTGGTATATAAAAATGGCAGATTTCACAGTTTTACCAAATATATAATTTTAGTGTGTTTAAAAGTTAGGCTATCTAAGGGCTATCTATGGTGTTCATGATGAATGGACATTACAATATTTCACAGAACATGTACTGTACTCACATCCTGTTTAATTCACTTGTATATCAGGCCTTATAGGTAATTAGGGATACCACCCATCCCATACTCTGCCATCTATATTTTCAGCTAACAAAACCCTGCAAATTATGCATTTGAAAATGTATCTTGTCTTTGAAGGTACACGATTTTTTTTCTGTTTTCTTTCATAAGATTCTCTTTTGTTGTCAAAACACTTAGCAACAGGCATCCTTTTGACAAGACAGTGAGAACAAGTTTTATGACCAGAGAAAGCTACTCAAGATAGATTATTGTTTGATGAGCTCCAACAGCACTCAGCCATAGGAACAATTTTGAGAGTTGTGTCCAATAAACAAACTGTAACGCAAACTAAAAAATAATGTCAAACTCTGGTATTTCTCACATGTCACTTTGTGAGGGTTGAGTTAATTAATTGCTAAATATAGCTTTTTCCCTTTCAGATATGTATATTGTAACTTAATTATATCTTGACAGTTGGTGCTGATATGGTGATTTTGAAAACCAAACAGCTGATGTACCTAGTAAATTTCCATTATGGTTAAATCAAGCCATATGTCATATGCTGTCCAAGAGTGAAGGTCACGGGAGCTGTACTGTATTTCATTGTTTTTTTCCTTTATCCACAGATATTTATTGATCATCCACTATGTGATAGTATTCTTCAACATGTCATAAAAATCAATCAATTAATGATGCAAAACCTCTGTTTTTAGGAGGGAGAAAATAGATGGTGAAACTTCTTTTAAATATTGACTTATACTAAGTGCCAGGTTTTGGAAATATCATTTTGAGTTTTTGAGACCTCGTATTTCTGTGCTGTAAAATGATTGAATTCTAATAGTCTCCTACAGTTACACATTCATATCATACTTTAGATAGATTTTGTTTTGTTTTTAACCACCCAGTAAAGATAAGTTGGTTGTTGCATAGATGAAATAAGGAAGTGAAAAAGAATTTCTGTTAAAGTCTCATATTGATTTTTAAATTGTTTGGGCATATATGATGTAAATGTATTTGTATTTCTCTAGAAATATTCTATGTTAAAAAATGAAGAATGGACTACAGATGAATTAATTTTACAGAATCATTTGATACCCATTCAGCTAACCATTATATGCATTTTGATGTCTATTATGTGCTGAGCACTGAGACTTTTGTAAGAGACATATTTTCTATTTTCATAAAAACTACAGTTTGAGACTTAAATACTATCTCAATGATCATAAAAATGCTGATTATATTTCAAGTAGTAGTAAATACTATGAAAAAGATCTTAATAAAAAGAAGCTGGTAGGAATTAGACAGTGACATAGGATGAAAGACCTCTATTTTATCAGGAGTAAGATTATCTGATAAAATGAAAGATGAACCATTAAATTTGAATTTCAAATAAATAATGAATACATTTTCAGTGTAAGGATGTCCCACACACATTTGAGAAATAGATAATGACAATATTTATTGTTTATTAGAAATTCAATTTAACTGGGATGTTAGGATTTTTCTATTCTATTTGATAGAAAACATTTGAACCAATTGCTGACAATAGTGAGGATATGGCTCATATAACAGAACCAGAGAGATAGACTCTGAGAGAAAGAACAAGTGCAAAGCCTTGGGTAGGAATGAGCATCACTGTTGAAGAACTAGTTAAGTAAGGAGGCTATCTGTGCTGGGGATAAAAGAAAAGCTCTACTATGTCATCAAAATGGATGTAATCTATAAGAAAGCCACTTGGTAAGTAATGATGAGACCTCATTTAGTTGAAAATCTACAAAGCCTACTCTGACTGCCATACGGACAAATCTGATAATTGCAAGCTATGAAGGAGGAGGAAGCATTTAGAAGGAATGGAACAGATCATTTCAGAACACAGCTTCGGAAAATCAGTGTTCTCAATAGAGATTGGGCACTGGCATCTACGATGGCAATGAGAGGGCTCATCCCTGAGAGTGGTGAATTCTCCCTTTCCCAGCTAGCATTAATTGCCTGTATACTTCTTTGTCTAGAGGTGGGACTCTGAAAATTTCTCCCTTCCACATTAGTGTGTCTATTGATACTGCTATCATTCCAGTCCTTGTTAAGGCAGCAATTTCTAGGAGTGACTGTTTCATAGCAGATTTTCTGGGATTCTGGTTCTTACAATCTTTTTGTCTTATCTTCTGTGATGTTTACTGAACCATAGGTGCAGGAACTGTGGTGTAGATGTATTACTCAGAGATGGGCTTCCCAACATCTGTTGACCTCTATATTGTGTCCACCTGTGGTTTTCTGTGCTGGTCTCCATTTATTGATGAGCGGTTTTAGCTATACTTATTTGTGGATCTAAGGATGTGATTTTTAATGTGGTAAGGAATTTTGCTTGCCCAGTGAAGTGATGATAGTAGATTCTTTTCTAAGGTCCATGACCTTACTAGCCTTGGGAATCTGGGGAAGTTTCCAGTAAATAAACATGTTTCCCCTCCTGTTCAGTAGGACTTAAGCCCAATTAGATATCTGTTGCCTGCTGCTGACATGTGAGTGGTACATAACTTGCCATCTTAATAATTGTTGTGGTTCACAGGTGTTGCATTTAGGTAGGGCTGTTTAATTGTGTCCCTTCCTTGGAAGCTTGCATAGTATTTTCATGAACCATGGAAACTAGTCTGTAGGCTAGAAGCTTTCAGAAAATGAAGTGGGATTTTTTGTGTTAAGAATTATATATATTATATATGTGTATTATATCTAATATAAATATAATATATTAAATATATTATTATGTATAGATTATCTATGATATATCATATACATATAATATACAATACAATAATACATTATATATTATATACATACATGGTATTTAACATACACATCATATATATGATATATATCTACTACATGTATACTGATACATAATATGATATTTCTAATATATTATATATCTAAGATATTTAATAAATTATATATGATATATAACTAATATATAATACATAATAATATGATAGGTAATACATATCAAGTATCATATATATGTATATAGTAAGGAATTTTGCTGGTCTAGCAAGTGATAATAGTAGATTCTTTTGTATGGTCTTTTTGTAGGGTTGTAATATATAATAAACCTCTAATAGACACCTACAATAAAACACTTGCACTCAAGGCTCAGGAGTGATTGTGGAAGTAAGAACAGAAAGACTCTAAGAGCTGTAGGAACAGGAAGTTTGCTGTGAGATTGTGTCTCCCAGAAATATGAGAGAAACAACACCCATTAAGTCTCTTCAACCTAGCTGCCTGCCTAATCAAGACCTGAACAAAGGCTGCACCAATAGATGTACAAACATGGACTGGGGGATGCTCATGAGGCCTCAAGCACAGACAAATGTAACTACTGCTTATATTTTAAAGGAAGAACCACAGGCCTCGACAGAGACCTCTGTGAGAAAGAAGAATCAGAGATTCTTTCTTCATCTCTGGCCTGAGTAAGAGGACATTGGCTGTTAGAAAGCCCTATGAAAATGAAATGGAAACAATAAATTTCTTTAAACAGGTATTTTAGGGAACACACACACACCCATACACATACACACTCTGTACAGTGCTTGTCAGGGTGTTTAATTCAGGTTACTGTTGTATCTCATCATTTCTTGTCATCAATATCATTTTTATGTACTTACTGTATCGTGACTATGACAAGCCCACCACATCTATTAGCCAGTTATCAAAACAAGCAATGATAGAGTTTCTACTATTATGATAAAGTTTCTGCTATAACCATTCTCATATTACAAGTGAGGAAAATGAATCTCATAGAGATCAGTCAACTCACCGGAGTCACAGAGTGGGAACTGATAGGGAGGGGAACTGATAGACTGAAACACTTTTCTTAATCCCTGTGTTTTTCAAAAACAAAGGAAAACCAATAGTGACCCAAATAATTTTGAATATTAAATACAATATTCATCCAATTCAGAATCCTACTCAAGGAGTCAGAAAAATTCAAAACTTTTAATAAGAGACTATAAGACACATGCAAACACATGACATTAATATGTGACAAAAAGACGGCACAAATGTATGGTTAGTACTTTGTTCTTGTGTGGTGAAAACAAATGAATGATATAATCAGTTTTCCAAGTTAATCAGTTGTCTAGCTTCCATAAAAATCAATCTGTATATGTTTGTCCATGTACTTGTTTGAATTTCCTCACACCGTGAAACAGATCATCTGCAGTCGATCTTAAGAATGAAGACAGAAAACACAAACCTCAAGCAGGAAACCATGAAAGTAGTGTGAGAAACACTGGATGTTAAAAGACGACATTACGCTTTCTTTTACCCTAAATCTATTCAGAGACATCTGAAAATCCCGTTTACTCAGAAATAGTTGCGGTGTACATGTGTGTTGACAAGAATACAGTGAGGGACAATGAGAGCCACACTGCTATGTATTTACACTCATTTTAATCTCCGCACAGAAACCATAAAAATACAACAAGAAAGGTATCAATGATATGACTCAGGGTCAGGAATGGCAGTGCAAAAATTATACCAATTTAGAATTTGGAAAGCAATATGAGCACACTGTATTTAAGAAAAAAAAGGCAATCACTGTTGTGTTGTTATAGAGCATACTTTAAGTGTCAGCTCTACAAAATTTGATGGGTGACCTATAAAGCCTGCTTTGGTTGTAGAGCCAAGTGATTCTGGTCAAATAAACTGCTGGATGATTTTCCCATGTCTCTCAACACCTACTGATTCTGAAAAAAGGTAATCATTTTGACATCACAGTCTATGTTTGATCCCAGTCTGCATTGCTAGCTTGATTTGCTTTCTTGTCATCTCTGGAGCAATGCCTGAGCAGGGTTTCAGTTCCAGAGATAAAAGAGAAAAATTACTAACTAAAGCTGATGCGTTAATTTATCCTGTTCTGCTCATGATTCTCTGATATCACACTTCTTTGTGCAATTTATTTTTTAAAAGAACATAAATATTTCTAAGTTTAATGTTTTAAAACTGGATTTTTGACAGTTTCACAATTATCTTTTCTATTTCATAACAAGCACCAAAATAGTTTTGAACAAATTTTAACAAATTTGATCATATTGTTCTCTAGAGTGATTGTAGTTTGCATAATTCTCCCCAGTTCTGACATTTGAGTAGGATTCGTGATTGATTCAGGATGATTTTTCTTTCTTGCATTTCCATAAAATTACCCAATAATCCTTCATTTTAGTCTGTGAATACTTTGCTTAGTTGAACTTGGAGATTATACAATGCCCACTTTTTTTATTTTCACTTTTGTATTGCGTTTACTGAAAGTTGAAAGTTTGAGAAATTATCATTATATTTTTTGAAACTCTTGGAGATTATGCTGTTGCTATTAGAGCTGTTTTATTCCCCAGAGGACAGAGAAGCTACAGGACATTGAAACAGAAAAAGAATTTTTGGACAAGACCACAAAAGCACAGGAAATAAAAACAACATTTTGTCATCAGAATTATATCTTACTAAACAGTTTTTGTTCAACAAAGCAAACAATCAGAATAAAGGAGTCAGTCTACAGAATGGTGGAAAAGTTTTGTTGACAAGGAATTCATTAATATGTAGAAAATATTTAAACAAAAACTCGGGGAGCTCAGTAACAAAAAATAAATACCCACATAAAAGTATCTTAGAGATGTCTCAGAAGACATACACACAGAATACAGATGCTCCTGATCTTAGGAAAATGCAAATAAAATACATCTCACTTCTGCAAGATGTCAACTTTCACAAATGACAAAATGTGACAGAAGTTAGCAAGAGTATGGAGACAAGAGAACCCTTGTACTCTGTTGGTAGGACTGTAAATGGCTATGACCAGAGTTTAAAATAGTGGAGATTTCTCAACAGTAAAGTTTAACGTATAGTTCAGCAGTGAAACACATGTTTAACATTCATGAGGCTCTACCTATATACACATGCACACATTTAAACCTCTACCTATACGTACATGCACACTAACACACAGTCAGCAATCTCACTGCAAAGCAAATGGGGGAATTAAGTAGGTATACTAAAAAGACATCTATGCTCCTATGTTTACTGCAGTACCACTTACAATAGCTATGATATGGATTATACTAAAATGTCCACCAGTGGATGAATGCATAAATCAAATGTTGCACACACACACAATGCAATACTATTCAGGCCTAAAAAGTCATCTTGTCTTCTGTGGTAACATGAATGAAACTAGAGATCATGATGGGCAGTGACATAAGCCATGTGCAGAAGGAGAAATGCTACATGATCTCACTCATGTGTGGAAACTAAAAACCTGGTCTTTTGAAGTTGACAAAATGGAGATGACCCCCGGTGAGGAGAGTAGTGAAGAATAAAATAGAGGAAGATTAATCAATGGATAGGAAGCTGCAGTCTGATGGGAGGAAATGGTTTGGTCTATTACTACACAGTACAGTGAAGAGTGGTAACAATAATCTACTGTACATTTCAAAAAGCCTAAAGGAAGATTCTTGAAGGTCTTTACTCCAAACAAAGTGAAAAATATTTGGGGATATACATTTATATGATTATATATATATATATATACTTACATGACTATATATACTGTTGTACCCATGTCACGAAACCCCAAGAAATCACCAAGGAGCTGGTTTCCTATGCAAGCACACAAAGGTCTTTTTATTGTCAGGTTTGAACCTGGACCGACACCTGGCCGATGGAGGGAAATGCGGTGGTGGCAGGCTCAGGGATGGGAGAGTTTTTAAAGGAAAAAAAAAAAACCACACACACACAAGCTGGGAATTACATGCCTTGGTGTTTTGGGATTGGGTAAAAGGGATATGAGGCAAGGTGATTTTTGAAAGTATTGGTCTAGACCTTCGG
Organism: Peromyscus californicus insignis; assembly: GCF_007827085.1. Classification (NCBI taxonomy): domain Eukaryota; kingdom Metazoa; phylum Chordata; class Mammalia; order Rodentia; family Cricetidae; genus Peromyscus; species Peromyscus californicus. The sequence goes on along the minus strand of NW_026294492.1, from coordinate 27,705,833 downwards.
TGCAAAACCACATTTGAAACTATTGGGTTAGACTTTTGGTGTGAAACCACAACCTGCTGACAGGATATCTGGATATCTGCAGGGCCCATAAACCTCCAACAGGATGTCTGCAGGAGGATCTGGATCTTGTTAAACTTTACTGCCCTGTTTCTTAATTGGCTGCTTCTAGGGTATCTGTTCAAGTTGTCATGGCACATTCCTGAGGTTCTTCCTGGAACTGAGTACATCCCTCAGTCACCAGGTGGTCTAAGATGGTGGCCCTTCCCTAAGATGGTGTCTGCAAAGTGAAGTCAAGGCCTTCATATTGCCTTCACAATATATTTACATGACTATATATTAACATTATGTAACAGCATATAAATATGTATACTTTTAAGTTTTATTTAATGATCAAAAATTAATTTGTGGCTAAGTGTGTGGTATATGTGTGCATATGTGTGTATGTACAGGTACCTTTGCCTGTGTGGGACATGTAGAGGCCAGATATTGACTTTAGGTGTCTTCCTTGATTGTAATCCCCCTGAATTTTTGAGACAGTATCTCTTCAATGAACCTGGAACACACTGTTTCAGATAGACAGGCTTGCTAGTGCCTACTAGGAATCTGGCTGCCTATGCCTCATCTCAGTAATTTTAAGCTTACAGGCATGTGCTAACAGGCCTGGATTTCATGTGGGTACTGGGTATCTAAACTCATATCCTTTCACAGCAAGCATCCTGCCCACGGAGCTATCACTTTAGCCACCCAAACAAATTTTTAAAGGGGAAGACATGAAGGTCATTATTTGTTCTTAAAATCTTCATTTCTGTGGTCAGAGAATAACTTATTGACTAATAGTGCTTGTGGCTTTTCCAGAGAACCTGAGTTATTTTCACAGCACCTGAATCCAAAGGCTCACAACTCCCTCTAACTCCAGCTCCATGTTATCCAAAGCCCTCATTTGGTCTCTATGAGCACCAGTACACAAGCTGAATACAAGCACAGACAGTCATATGCACACATAAATAAAATGTTAAAGTAGATATTAAGCAATGTTGGCTTCCCCTGGATGTCTTTTTTGTAAGGGTCTGAGAATTGCTGTAGGAAGACCCTAGACTCAAATAGCATGCAAAAACAAAGAGCGTTTATTCTGCAGAAACAGCCAGCATGCAGGGTCGACCACTCGTACAAAATGGGGACCCTAAGAGGAGCACACAGTCTCCTTTTAAACACAACTAAAGAAATTCCCGGAACAGCGAGGTCATCTCAAGCATGATTGGTCTAGCAAGCAGCAGTTACACTAGTATACTTTTGATTGGCTGAGGTTAGTTTTGCCATCTTTGGACATGCAAGGGCAGGTTCGGGCAAGTCTGGACATGTTTTGTGTGTGGGGTTACAGGAACTGTCCTTATTTGGTCACTGCCTTGAGATACTGTAAGGGCTGACTCTGGCATGGTACATACTATCTCTCTCATCCCTGCTGTTAAGGGTGGTGGAAAATGCCCCTTTGCCTGTGATTTTTCTGAGAAAGCCTTGCTGTTCTTTCAAGAAACTGAAACTCAGGCCCCAATTGTACAAAGTGAAAAAGTTTAAACCCGTAATTTTTTTTCCTTGGCTCCATTCTCCACATAGTACTCCATGATGCTCCTAGATTTTATTAGGGAGGAAGTCATGCACTGCTTCCTGGGAGCTGGCAACAGTTGTGGGACATGGACAAAGTTCAAACATGGTTAAATTGACATAAAGACATGTTTCTGTTTTAGGAAAAAAGTTACAATTCACTTCAAGTATTGAAAACCATTCTCATGCTTACTACCTGAAATGACTTAAATATTCCAAGATGACACAGCAAAAAGAACTTTCGGAGCTCTCCCCTTGCTGTGGAAATAGATACTTGCAGCCTTTATCCCCCATAGAGACTGTAGGAATAGTGATGAAATAAATCTTTGCTGACCGTAATTTTTCGAGAAGTTCATTGCCATTGAAAGATAGTGAAGTCACTTACGGAAATACTTGGTGTGCTTAGATTCTGGTTGAATAGGGGCCATAAAAGAGATAGATCTAAAGCTTTGTGTAAGTGCTGGAGGCATCTCTGATACCCTGGAGTTATCAGGATAGGCTTTGAAAAGAAGGTCATGAAAGGATGTGGGAAAGTTGCTAAGTAGGGATGGTGTGGAAAATGAAGCAGGACTTAGAGAGGATGGCGATGGGCAGAAGCCACTGAGACCCTGGCAAGATGTGACTCTTGATTTTCCTTCTGTTTCTCTTCCCTCATTTCAATTTACTTAGAGAACTATTTTACTCAACTTATTAATTCTGGTACTTCTTGGAGTTCTAGCTAATTTTGTATTTTCAGTATAACCTCCTTTTAGATAGTGAGTCAATCTACTTCAACAATTTCAATTATAACTAATATGAATGTGAACATGACTCATCTCCATCAGAAGGTTTTTCACTTGAGATTTCAGGCTCACATCTTTTTCTGAACACGGAAATATGGATATTCACTCTTTCAGATGTAACATGCTAAAATGTGCTGTTTCATGCAAAAAAAAATCCCTGTTGAAAATATTGTGATTGTCCATTTCCTTGCTTGTTTTTCCCAGCACTGGGGAGGCAGAGGCAGGTAGATCTCTGTGAATTCCAGGCCAGCCTGGTCTACAGAGCTAGTTTCAGGACAGGCTCCAAAGCTACACAGAGAAAACCTGCCTTGAAAAAGAAACAAAAAAGAAAACAATGTAAAAACTCAGGTAAGAGACTGCCATTTACAGGAAGAGAGAGAACAAGGAAACCCACTTCACTGACACATTGATTTCAGACTTCGAGCTTCTAGGGGTGGGTGACAAATACTTTCCTGTTCTTCATGACTTCTGATCAACAGCCTAACAAACTAACAAGACAATGAAGATAAAGAATTTATTCTTCAGATCAAATTTCCACCCTTTATTAGGATAATACTCTTGGTTTATATCTTTAGGGTGAGAGTCTTTAAATGGCTTTAAAATAAATAAGATTTGGATTTGCTATGGACAATAAAGCAACAATGCAACTTAAATACCAATTTGCAATTTCCCATAAATTTTCAGACATTGCCTCACTCTGAGGACTCTTGCTTTGGTAAAAACTCCCTGTAAGACAAGGAGTGTGGCACAGCCATATATATGGATCATTGCATATTCTGGTACAATCTAGACCTCATTTCAAAAGAGATCAGAAAATTCTCTTTGTAACAGGCTTAAACCACAGGTGATAATGTTACTTTATGTTATTTTAAATGGATTGTACATTGAGGCTGAAATGCCAGTCCTATAATTAAAGTTAGAGTCATTTCCATTTTGAGCTCTTATTTTCCCTTCTTTATATATATTTAAATTATTTGCTGAAATTTCTCATGCTTAATTTCAATTTAAAGTCACATATTGTGAGTTTACACAAAAACTCAATTCTAAATCATCCATATAAGGAAGTTTTTTTTTTGTTCTTGTCTGTTTGTTTTTAAATGATGTTTTGAAATCTATTTTAAGGTTTGATCATTGAAAATGATTTGACTTTTTCTTAAGTAATGCATCTACTTGACTCAAGTAGATTATTATATAGAAATAATACTCAAGTATTATTTCAAAATAATTTGAATGACAAGAAGCCCAAAAGGCTGACTGTGTGGAAGAGGTCCTCTGTTTATTGGCTAAGTCTGTTTCATTAATGATGACATCTTAGTGGGCTTCCAGTTTTCCCCCTGTGAAGGTGTTCATAGGTCACAGTAAAGTAGCACTCACTGAGAGATGGCAGCTTACATGCTCTTCCTTCTTCCTTTATCAACAATAGCCCAAACAAGCTCAGATCTTTCTTTTGTACTATACTCAGGCCTTTCTCAAATCTCTCTTTTCCTCTTTTTGCATCACAGTCTGTAATCTATCTCAGGATATGTATCTGCTAAATACTCTATTGCAGTCAAAGTATACATGGTGACTTTCATATGCATGTACTCTCACACATATGCACATAAGTGTCCCCAACCCCAGACACAGTCATGACATTTAGAACTGTCAGGATATTTTAGGTCAAAGTTGTGATTAAAAGTATTGTTTTAGCAGGGTAGTGGTGGCTCATGCTTTTAATCCCAGCACTTGGGAGGCAGAGGGAGGCGGATCTCTATGAGTTCAAGGGCAGTCTGGTCTACAAACCAAATTCCAGGAAAGCCAGAGTTGTTACACAGACAAAACCTTGTCTCAACAATCCTCCCCCCAAAATATTGTTCTATCAAACTGGAGAAACAGGGAGTAAGGTGAGAAAGTACAGTTTCCAATTGACAGTAGCCAATAAGAGACGTGACATGGGAACTAATTCAGTTTGTTTATTTATACTTACATGTGTTAGTGCCAGCATTTCCCCACAACGCTTGATTCTACTCTAACTTATTTTCTTTTTATGAAAAATGTATTATGCATGTATAATAGAGTATTATAGTATAGAAATATGAAATAATCACCGACTATGAAGTAGAGAATGTGCTTATTTATCCCTGTATATCTGTTTTTGTTCTTTCTTAAATATGACTTGGGTAATAGATATTCATAGTTTTATATCCTATAAATTAAAGATGTAATATCCCAGTCTTCTTTTGCCATATTAAATATTCTTTCAGAACTGGATATGCAATCGTCATGAATTTTTTTTTTTTTTTACTGCTCTACAACTGTTAAGTTGTTTCAGTTTTTGTATTATAATAAATTCAGTGAGGATTACACCTCCTGTAACAGCATCATTACTGTCTGGGAAATTCATTGCTGGAACAACGGCAGGTGTCCAGATAAGACATCATTGGAGCTTTGCCTCTGGTGGGGCCGTGCTGAGGCACGACTTCAGCTCCAAAGGTCCCTGAGGGAAGGGATCAGCAGGAGCTTGCCTGAAACTTTATGTGTAATTGCATCCTTGCTTGGTCTCACTGCTTTTTCTGCTGGTGACTCTTCTGCCTCCATACTCCTTTCCCTCGGAGCCCTTCCTTAGGTAATCACTTGTGATAAATCCTTGACTTTGGGTCTGCTTCAGGGGCATTTGAGCTAAGGCACCTTTTTATAAGTTGATGAATATTCTCATAGGATAATGTTTTATGATTATCCACTCCCAGGATACACCTCAAAGGGTTTGATATATATTACCTCCTTGCTCTCTAGAACAGTTGGATGGATTTCAGTTTCTATCACCAATGTATGCAGACTCATTTCATTGTATTCTCTGGAAGGTTACTGTTATCATTTGAATGGCTCTTTACCTGACAAATAAGAAAAGTAGCTTTTATTGTCAGAAGTATTTGGGGGCTTCTTAAAGAATATAGCCCAACTCTATCAATTGTGTGTGAATGGACACAATCTATGGACCAATCCTTTTCTACACTGTGAATATGTATTACCCTCATTTGCTAATAAAAAGCTGATTGGTCAATAGCTGGACAGGAAGGGATTGAGCACAATAGCCAGTGTAGGAGAATTCTGGGAAGAGGAAGGGCATAGTCAGGGAGTCACTGACAAATGCAGAGAAGCAAGATGAGAATGTCATACTGAGAAAAGGTACCAAGATATGTGGCTAAACATAAATAACAATTATGGGTTAATTTAAATTTAAGAGACAGTTAGTAATAAGCCTGAGCTACCAGCTGAGCATTTATAATTAATATGAGCCTCTGTGTGGTAATTTTGGAAGCAGCTGCCAGGTATTTGGAAACAGAGGGTCAGGACAGGAAACATCCAATTATACACAGTGTCATGCTTCTGCCCAGAAGCCTCCATTTCTTGTAGTAGCTTCACCATCTCTGGATGCCAAAGCAATCCCTAGTGGCTCTATCTGTGCTGTACAGAGATTCTGATCCCCTGTTATAACTGCTGGGATTTGGAATAGGACCTGGATTGATTGCAATTGTTAGGTTCTGTGTCTTGTGATTGTGATAGCTGGGTTTAAATCAAGCAAGTCTAAAAGCCATAGAATCTGGTAAACGAGGGTAGTACCCCCCAAATGATCATGAGCTAAAATAAGAGAAAGAAACAGAGGGTCTAAAACTTGCTTCAGACTAGTAAAAAGAGGAGCTTGTTTTTGTATGAGTCAGATGGGAGAGCAGGCATTAAAGAAAGGACTTAAGCTGGCTAGTCAAAGCATTTGCCATGCAATATTGATAACCAGAGACCAATCCCTAGAACACATGTAAAAGAGGTAGAGAAGATGGCTGATCCCTGTCACTCCAGCCTTGGCACCTCATCACAGAGAATGGAAGGCAAAGATGGGATAATTACCCAGGAGCTTCTGTCCAGCAACAGAAATCATAAGAGAGACTTTGTTTCAAAAACAAGGCGGAAGAAGGGAGCCAACTCCTGAAAAGTTGTCTTCTGGCCTCAACATTGATGCAGTGGCTTACACACACCACACTATAACAGACACATATACACATACATACATGCACACACACACATACACACTACCACACATACACACTCTACACCACATTAGACGAGATATACACACACACCACACTACACACACATACACACACCACAGTACACCACACACATACCACACTACACAACACACACACACCACAGTACACCATATACACACACACACCACACTACACCACACACACCACACTATTCCACACACACACACACCACACTAACACACACACACACACACACACACACACACACACACACACACACACACTCACATCTTTCTCTGATCTATGGGACTGTTGAGAGTCCCATTCTTATAGGCCCTTTGCTGATGGCCACAGCTGCTGTGAGATCATGATTTTATTGGCTATATCATGCCCATAAGAATCCATTGCAGAACTCTTCCTCCTATATTTTGGCTCTATATTCTCCCTATACCTTCTTTTGTGTTTTCTGATCCTTAGAAAGAGTAAATGTCTGTTGAGGGCTGAGCACTTATTCTTGGTTTCTTGAGCAGCCACATGTCTTTGTGTTCACCATTTTCATTGTGAAGTGGAATTTCTCTAAGACTGAGAGTAGCCTTTGTATATACACTTTGTATGTGTGTATAGCCATAAGTATTTAGTAGGCAGTCTACTACTGTGTCCATTTAGTTAGATACTACTAAGGTGCTCCACCAGCAAAACTAATGACTCAGCCATGAATATTTAACTGGGTTACAGCACCATCCAAGGATTTCCTCTTCTGAAAAAGGCCTCAAAACCAATCAGAGAATGTTTGGTTGCTCCCATCACAGTCATGCAACCATTGCATCAGTTGGCACATCTTCCCTGGAAGGTGAATATTGTTTCTAGGGTTCTTATCTGGATAAGCCAATTGAGGCTGTTTCTTACTCAGCAGCCTACTCCTGTCACTATGAAAGTTGATCAGCAGAGAGGACTCTTATAGCTCAGTTCCATATTTATTTCTTATAAAAGTGACCACTAAGAAAATAAAAAGTTCTGTACTGGGAGAAGTTGTATGATAAACCTAAGAATGACAGTAATTAGTATTCCTATAGTACAAAGAGGGTGTCTATAAAACAAGTAATGTGGTAGAGAAAGGGACAGTAGGTATGAAAACATTATGGATGAGATTGTGCATGATTCACAAATGTGAAAATATACTTACTGACATTAGTAAATCAGAGAATGAAAACTTAAAACAATATAATAATTCCATTATCCTGCTAAATGGTCATAGTAAGGAACTGCCCCCTATGTAACACGAATTGCTAAATGGTCTTATTAATAAAAAACAAACCCAGAGCCAGACATTAGGGTGAACACTGAAAGATCAGAGAAGCAGAGCCAACATCACATCAACAACTCCTCAGTCAATCCTGTTTTCATAAATCCTCAGACTGAAAGCCTCCGAGTCCTCACCCCTGAGGGTCTCAGTTGAACTGCTGCTAAAAGCCTCTAGTTCCTGGTCCTCAAGCCTTACATACCTTTTTGCTTCCTGCCATCACTTCCTGGGATTAAAGTTGTGTGTCCTTCCCAAGCAAAGACATGAGATCTCAAGTGCTGGGATTAAAGTTGTGTGCCACCATGCCTGGCTCTGTTCCCAATGTGGCCTTGAACTCATAGAGACCCAGATGGATATCTGGCTCCCCGGTGACAGAATTAAAGGTATGTGTACCACTATTGTCTAGCCTCTATGACTAATCTAGTGGCTGTTCTGTTCTCTGATCCCCAGGAAAGCTTTATTAGGGTGCACAATATATCACCCACATCCCTAAGTTCTTATCTTTGAATCTATAGATTAGTGCATGTCTGAAGACTCATCCAAGAATATATATATATATGTATATATATATATACATATATATATATGTGTGTGTGTTTATGTGTTTATGTGTGTGTATAAATATGAATGATGGTGATTAACACAGTGGCCCCAAACCTCAGCAATATGCAGAGAGTAAAAGACTGTGGTGTGATTAGCTCTAAATCAGATTTCTATACCATGTCCTTGTCCCCGAAGTTTCTAGATCATTGTGGAAGAAGGGCTGGAACGATTGTAAGACTCAGGGATAGGGAACATGCAGTTAAACAGTATTGCTGTATATGACAGTGCCATTACATACGTGATCTCACTGCAGCTGTGACGTATATAAGATCTGCACGGTATCAAGCTAGCCAAAGTCCCAGAATGAATGGGACAGGGGCGTATGGAGCCCCACCTCTTGTCTGGATACTTTTGGGGGCAGAGATAGTCATTTTTTTTTTTTCTGGGAATGTGAATCCTGGAGAGGCTACTCATGCTTCAGTGAATGATTCTATACTTACGGACGTACAGAAAACACAAGCAGGGCTCAGTTAGTTTAATTAAATAAAAGAGAGAGTGGAGTGAGAACATGAATTAGGGGGGCAAAGTGTTGTGGAAGATAAAGGAGGGATCAGGCGGGAGAAATGGGGATGGCACTTGTCAAATGTATGTATGAGGTTGTCAAATACTAAAAAATAACTTTAAAAGAGTGAAGCCTTACATCTTCATAAGAACCTATGCACAACTCATTAACCCTTGATCTCAAAAACAGTAATTGGAGCACACATATTCTACAATGTTTGTCAATACATATGCAATGTTTTTAAAAAAAAACTGTTCATAACAAATGAATAGCTAGGGAACCACAACAAGACAAAAATAGAAGTAATTTTTAAAAGTAAATAGAAATCCTATGATTAATAGTAAAATACTTTAAAATTTAAAAAAATAATTCTAGAAGAAAGCAGAGGTGAAAGTTGTATCTTCATCACTGGAAGGTACCTGTCCTGAAGAAAAGAGGATTAAAATAATGAGGGAAAACTATGTAACAGGATACTATGGATGGGTCCAGAACATATGTAATGGGCTAGAAGGATCAGGCATATGTGTAAATGGACAGGGATGTGGGGAAAATGTAAAAGAGAAGAGTTAAAGCCAAACACACTCAAAGGATGAGAGGCACACACCTAAAAAAAAATGACAAACACCAATTAAAGATGACATCTTGTCAGAAATATATTTAAGTGTTAGAAATCAAGGACAAGGACAAAAAACAAAACAAAACAAAACACTCTCCTTAATTCAACCAGAAATAAAATGACACATCCACATGATCACCAGAAATAGTAAAGGACAATGTCAGTCTAGTGTTAGACTTCCTGTGGAGGGGGTAGCTAACTAGAATACTGTATCTACAGAAACACTCTTAAAGAATGGAGCTAGCTAAAAATGTTTGAGATGTATAAACTACAGAGAGTTCATTGCCAGTAACTGCAGGATAAGGGATGCCAAGGCAATTTGCTGAAGGAAAATGATGTTGAACGGAAAAGTCCACTCTGCAGTAATGGAAAATGACAACATGTAACTTAATAAACATACACATAAATAGATAATAAGCTTTGTTTTGCTAAATGCTTAGAGGATATATGATAGTTTAAAACAAAACTCATAAAACTGTGCTGGGAGACTTGCAGATACTTTTGGTATGTCTGCAATTTGTACAACACTGCAAAGTTTCAGTAAGTAGAATGCCACTCTTGGAATCACACTGTTTGAAAACTTTAGGAGGTGAGAATTTGTTGAGCGAAACAGGTCACAATATATGGTTCCATAGGGACATCCTTGTCCCTGGATCCCTATTGTTTAGTTACTGGGCTTCCTGTTTTCCACAGGGTGAGAATATCCCCATCACAAGCTCTCACCACGATGTTCTGCTTGAACTCAAGGGACCAAATGACAGCTTAGGGAGCCCTTTGAAACTGTAGACCAAGTAAAAATTCTTTTTCTTTGAAGTTCTTTCTATCATGTATCTGGCCACATCAGCTCAAATGCAACACAGCAAAACATCTACATTATATGTATCACATCTTCATATGTGCATACAACACAAACACATACACACATACATTCATATTGGTGTGTATGTGTGTATGCATGTATGTATGTGTTTATATGTCTCTTAGAAGATCCTGGAAACCAAGCCAGACAAATTGAGCTAAAGTGTATAGCTGAAACCCAGTAGAGACACTGAAATAAAATCTGAAAATACTTGACAAATTAAAAAAGAAGCAGAAACATGAAGCAAAAGGACAAAAACCAAAACAAACACAAATAAAACAAATAGGAAAATAGTCTTTACCCATTTAAGCCTCAGTAAGAAGGCAGCAAAGGTCATGGCCTGCCAATCACAGAAGAGTCTATCTTGTGTGGAGGCTGCCAATCTGAAGTTCTGGAACTAACATGGCTAAGTGAGGTCCCGTTTTAAGTTAGAGGCAGCTGACTTATTGCAAATTTATGTGGCAGAGAACTGAGCTAGGATAATCTGTGGGATCATTTTTATAAAGGCATGAATACCAATTATGACAGCCCCACCCTCATGGCCAGAATTCAACCTCCAAACTCTACCCCTTGAACCTAGTAAGTAGAGGGTTTAGAGAACAAACATTCAATCATAATGTCCGTGGAGTTAAACAAAAATGGAGTATAGCTTTAAAGGCATTGGTTCTCAGATGAAAGCCCAAAACCATTCCTACACTATCAACTGGAATGGCACTGCAAACCCTTACAGCTTCATTTCTTTTGCTCTAGTCTCTGCATCTAAGATGTTGCCTTAAAATATAAATATAATCTCCACTTACTTCTGGTTATGGTAAGAATTCCATTAAAGGTGATGTTTATTCACCTGGTCCTCAGTCTACCCCCTATCACAGTACTCCCAAATGAATACTTCTTTTAAAGTCTTTTATCATCTGAGATAAAGCATACTTAAAGCGGACTTCATCATTCTTCACAAATAAGTAGATTTCCCCCCTCACTTATCCTTTCTCTGTCATTATCAATTTGGCTAATTTTATATATTATAAGCTTTGAAATCAACTAATATCCATAATTTTTGTCATCACTGACTCACATTAATTTTACTTTTTTTTTTTGTCCAGAATATCTTTCTACTGCTGCTACCACATTGGTCAATACTATGGTGTGTACTTTGCATAGTACTAAGTGTTTGAGCAGAAGAGAGAGGGGTTATCCGTATGTGCTATTCCAGTTTCTGCACACATTTTAACTTTCCCCATGTTCCCTTCACATTTCCTCCTATGTTCATAAATGGAAGTGATTAAAACATTCCCTGGTAACTGTTCTTACACCTTTATTAATTTCTATTGCATTTCAAGCTCAAGGAATTGTGGGCATCTACTGCCTGAATTTCCTTAAAAATGTTTAATGTTGAGGGGACAGCGTTTAGTTGTAGGAGGAGCATATTTATATCAAAAGTTTTCAGTACTGAAAATTTGTACTACTTAATGTAAGCATATGCATTTAATTTTCTTCTGCTCTTAAGTACATTTTACTTTTAATGCTCTATTAAGTCATGTGCTGTGATTGACTTAAGATGTCCCCCAGTGTTCAAAATCATTCAACATTTTGTCCTCATATGTAATTCTTTGATACATATTCTGCGTACTTCATTTATTATGATTAATATTATTATAAATGCCCAAGAATTGAATTGGTGGATCAGAAACTAAGAACATTTTTATGACTGATCTATTTTACTGAAATTATTTCCAAATGTGTGGCAGCTACTTATGAAATGTCCTATCCCTTTCTAAAGCAATATATTTTTATGCAACTCTGAGTAATTCTTTTCTATAGTAGCTTGTGTTGAAATGACTTCAAATGTATAGAAGAGTTGTATGTTTAGAATAAAATACTTTATCCAGCCCCTTATTCAACCAAATTTCTCATCTATTAGAATTTCATTGCATCCTGCTCTACCACTTCCCTTCTTTATCATTAGTTATATTTTACATTTTTTTTGTTTGAATGAAATTACTCAGTTGTAAATGTTTTAAAACACATGCCCATTTCCAAGCCAGGAAATCAATACAGATATCACACTATTGTCCAATGCATAGATTCCAATTCAAACTCATCAAGTGATCTGCAAACATGTCATCTTTCTTTATATTCTAGAACCTCACCTAGGAGCTCATATACTATCAAATTATGATTTAGTTTAGTCTTGTACAATCTGGAACAACTGTCAGTCTTTCCCTGTGTGGCATATTCTTGATAGCCTTATGTTCTGAGAGATGTCACTCACCTTGGTTTCGCCTGGTGTTTCCCGATGACCAAACCAAGTCCAAGTAATTATGTGCTCTTCCTGCATTCAGGTGAGAAGGAAATGTCCTTTCAATAATAAACACAGCTGGATTCTCAGGTAGAAAGATGAACTTCAAAACTTATTTCACACCTTACACGAAAAGGACTTTGAAATAGACCATAAGTCCACACATGAAAGTTTCCAGAAGCAAACACAGGAGAATATGCCTGTGGTGAGGCTAAATAAATATTTCTCAGCTGGGACATAGAAAGCAACATCACAAAACAAATATTAAAAATTCATTTGAAAAGGTTGATAGTTCCCCTAGTTATACACAGAATTTAGAACCTATATTGTTATAAAGCTATCTTTAGAAAAAAATGTAGAAGACAGTATCCACAAAATGTTCTTATAGCAGATTATAAAGAAAATAACAACAAATGGTAAAAACACCCTAACAAGAACTCTGCATCATAAAAAGAGACTCAGTGGCAGGAGCTAGGCATGAATAAAAGCATTCACCATCATTGGTCACCATGGAAACAAAAAACTAGCACTAGCTAAAATGACAGCGCATTGCTCAAACATTAGTATAGATAAAACAGAATGTATCAGTAATACCTAGTATTTGTCAGGACATCGTGCTCCAAAAAATGACTTTTTGCTGTTGTCATTTTTGTCTTTGTAAGTATTAAAATCTATTTCAGTTTGTAAAGCTAACGTAGAAAAGCTATAACCTAAACAACAGCATGACATATTAGCCACGGAAGTCTATTTCATGAAGGAGTTGTTAGTTTTGTGAAATATGACAGTTGTGTAGTAATAGAAGAAAATGTTCTTCCATTTCAAAGGAATATATATATATATGAATATGACACAAATCATGATGTCTCAATATATTAAAGGGTAATTAAATCTAGAAAATAATAAAATTATTATCAAACGTTTATAAGGAAATCTAGGTGATTGATATATGCAAGGTTTGTTACAATAGTTCCATAGTTTGATATTTCATAATAAGAACTACAATAGAAATAGAAAAAGTAAAATTGCTGTAACATCAAGAAGGAGAGGTCCTCTTGTTCTGTGTCCTAGTCTCTCTCACGTAAGGTGATAGGAGAAAGTATTTTTGATCTAGTAACATCTGGGAAGACACTAGAATGTTGTCAGGAAGCTGACTACATTTCATTTCAGAAAAAAAAAATAGCATGTCATATTGTATTATTCAGGGTTCTCTAGAGCCACAGAACTTATGGAATGAATTTCTCCCTCTCTGTATATAAAGGAAATTATTGGAATGACTTACAGGCTACAGTCCGACAATGGCTATCTGTAAATGGAAAGTCCCAGAATCTAGTAGTTGCTCAGTACCACAAGGCTGGGTGTCTCAGCTGGTCTTTTGTATAAGCTGGAATATTGAAGAAGTAGACTGCAGTGCCAGTGAAGGAATGTGTGTGCTGATAAGGAGAGGCAAGCAGGCGAAGAATGACCCCTTCCTTCTTCCCTTGTTCTTATATGTGCCCTCCATTTCTGCATTATAGTTGATTCCAGATAGGATCAAGTTGACAACCAAGAATAGCCATCACACATAGGCAAAGGACAAAGTACATGGGAGCTGAGCTGGGAGTGTGCTTGTCATGTTTGTGGCACACTTCCATATGTCAGTTTGGGAGATTATTAGTCTGGATAAAGTACCTGATGTCTGTCATTAGTCGGTGCCATGGACATTTTATACTTTAGAAGTTTAGACCAGAATTCCTTAGCAGTTAAAAAACAATTATTTATCCTTTTAAAAATTATTAAAGATGTCAAAGAATTTTATTATACAGAAGCCATATTTATTAGTATTTATTATATTGGTAATTAAATTGCCAGAAATTTAAAATATTTACATATTGATTCCTTTAAGATAAAAAAAATACATCCATGGCTAGAGAGATGATTCAGTGGTTAAGACTACTTGTTGCTCTTGATAAGAACTGGAGTTCCCAGCACACACATCAGCTGCTCACAACCGACTATGATAGTTCTAGAGGATCCAGTGCCCTCTTCTGGCCTCTGTTGGCACTGCATGCATGTGGTGCACATACCCGCATGCAGGCATGCAGGCATGCAGGCATGCAGGCATGCAGGCACGCACACACATATGCATGCATGCACACACCACACACACACATTTAAATACATTAAAATTTTGAACATACTGAAAAATTCATGAAGTGTTATCATAAAAAACATTGTTTGAAGAGAGATTTTTCAAAATAAAGAAAATCGAGTGACACTGTTTGAATCTGATGCAGATATCCCTCCTTAGAAGTCAGAATTTCATCTCTGCTTCTGAATCTAATTATTTGTGATTATAGGGTTGAAATATTTGAATAAAATTTAGCCTCACCTAGACCAACATTTGTAAAGGTGAATTATTTTATTAGCTTTTAGAGATAATGATAGATATTATTTAATGCTATATTTAAACTCTATAATGGATAGTTTTGCACATATATTTTATAAATTAACATAAATTAGATAGAGGAATTAGTTTCATTAGTAAATATCCACACATAGCTCTAATATGTTTTTGTCATATTACTCCATCTATTAACTATTTCTTATTTTCCCATGCTTCTTCCCCGTCCACATTCATCATAACTCCCATTTACTTCCAAGTTCTTCTCCCTCTAACAATCTTCCACATATGAGAAACAACACAAGGAACATGTCTTCATGAGACTAGCTTGTTTTGCTTAATGTAATGATCCTTCAAAAGACATCATTTTATTCCTTTTTTTAATGGCTGACTCAAGCTGCCTTATATATGAATATGATATTTCCTTTACTCGGTGCACTGATGATTGACTTAATAATGAGACTATTATAAACAATGATAAACCTGAGCAATCAGGTATCTATTTAATAGTAAGGATTATGAAAACATATCATTTCCGGGATGTGAAAATTCATTTCTTGATCTTGTACTTTGAATATGACTTTTAACAATATTCACCAATGCTTTGATTTCTTCATGTGTGACAAATTATCCAAAACCAAAGCACATTTTTATATAATATTAAAATATTTTAATATAACCACTATTTTCACCAAAATGATTACTGTTGAGAATCAGGCTGCCACATAATGGTAAATATAAGTCTTGTAAAAATCCTAATTTTTATTTGCAAATTCAGATTTTTATCATGTCACTAAATACTGTCAGTGATTATTCTTGAAGTGACAGGCAAGAATAATCACTTTTGTTTATTTCTTTGAAAACACTCCACCAATTGTCTAAGTCTGAAAAAATTTAATGTGTTAGATATGCTTTCAAGTAGAAATGATACTTCATGAAGAAGCAGCAAGTTGGTTCAGATTGTATAGCATAATTGCGAGTGGTTTTCCACAAGGCAAGTGTGGTTCTCAGTCTTGATGAATCCTGTTAGCATCCTCAAGGAGTGGGGACAGAGGTTCCACTGTTGAAGGGAGGGAAGGTCACATTGCTGTGTCATGAATTTGAGGAACACCATTAGTGCTCACTGGGTTACATCTGTGTAGTTGACAACCACAGAGAGTAGGTGAATATAGGAACTAGCCAGCTAGGTTTCTTGAGGTACTGAGTATGACCTTTGGGAGAGAAATGAGTCAATAACATCGTTTTATCATCTGGAGTGTCGAAATGTCAATGTTTTTGCATTTATTTGATATGTAAAGGATCAGGAAAGGATAATTGCAGGAGAGAAATTAATTTAAATTATAATAAGTTTGAAATGCCTATGAGATATACAAGTAAGTGCATTATATAGGCATTTGTGTGCATCTAGAACACACAGAAAAATGTGAAATAGACATTAAATATGTGAGTATTTATTGGATAGATGGTATATAAAACCACTAATTTGAAGGATATTTTCATATATATATGAAATATATATGCTGCATATATACTTATTAAGTTATTCATTGGCTCTCACAATTACTGAGGGTGAGAAGTTTCTTGGTGTGTCTTTTGGAAACCTGGTGTTTTAATCTCAGACCAAGGGGAATGAGAAGAAATAGGTCCCAGCTCAAGCAGTCAGACAGGCAGAGTTGAGTCCCTCCTGCCTTCTTGTTTTATGAATATCTCCAGTGGAGAGGACAGTGCCCATAAGCACCAGGAAGGGCTGTTTATTTTCCACAGTCTACCAATTCAAATAACGTTATGTCACTAGCTGCCTGTTTCTGGAGAGGTCTATGACTTTAGGGGGATGCTGAAAAGGAGCAGCTCTGAATTTAGAATGAGGGCTAAGTTCTTGTCTCTTCTCAACAGCAGACAAAGCAGAGTGTTGTGTAATTGGAGTCCTTTTAGGGACATCCAAACAAATGTCTTGAGATGACCTTTCCCCTTTTCAATATTTTCTCCAGACTTCAGACACTATTTTTAACTTCCCAGGATTCCCACAGCCATGTCATAATTCTTTCTTTTTGTTCATCTATAGCTACTTTCAAATCCCAAGGGACAACTCTCCCGATACAAAATGATAAGGGCTAGAGAAGAGAGTGTGAGGACCAGGTCTTCAGAGGAAATGAGAGAAGGTAAGATTCACAGTCAACTCTTTTTGCAAATGATAAAAGGTCTCAGAGTAAAGGACCCCAAGTCCCTTCTGCATCTCTGTCACACCATAAGACATTCTGCATCCCAGAGCTCAAACTCCCTTGCTCTGAACTCTTTCCATGTAAGAACATCATTTTGAACTATATATTGTAGGCATTTTTGAATTACATTATTCACCACTGGATAGGACATTATTAATAACTTGATATGGTTTGGGGCTTTTATTTATGACCCTCTTTCTTTTAACTGTGAGCTAGATTGAAGGCAGCATTGCATTTCAGGAACTGATTTGGAATCTGTAAGCTCGATTTATGGTCTTCATTGGAATTTGGAGTATTTAGAAAATGCTTTTCCTCTGTGGTATGTGGCCCCATGGCTGTTTTCTGGTATCTCTCTTCTTTCCTTCCTCTTCTCCCAGTGTTTAACAGCTCCCTCCGGGCATTGCCAATTATTTATGACATACTTCTCCTTGTAAGGCCTAGTTGGATAACTGGTTCCTATGGAAACTGCATTTTTTTTTCAAACAGGAAGGCTCTAACTTCAAAACAATATCATCAAACATGCAGTAGCACATGTATCTTTTAAGGAAAAGCATATCCTAATGATCGTATAACCAAACCTGAGAACCCGAACATCAAGAATGAAAGAAGACAAAACACGTAGGAAGCCACCTGATGAGTAAGAGATGAGATCTTAGAGTCACTTCTGGGAATGACTCTGGCTTGCTCTACCAAAGAAAGTATGGTAAGACAGCAGCATTGCTTTTGATGGGAGCCTAAGCCGAAGACTCACAACTGTTGTGGACTAGCCTTAAAACAGGTTGTTTGGAGCCCAGGTGTTACCAATTCTGCTTTTTAAGTATTTTCCAATATTAAACTCCTGAGAAGGATTCATTTTCAGCACAGCCCCTGACAACACGTCACCAAACACTGCATGTTACAAACATGGAATTTGTTAACTTGCCTCTGGGTCATAGTTTTTCTTTGTTCTACCGTTGACTCGTCTCAAAGCCAAGGAGATGGAGGAAAACGTTGCCGTTGAATGATGCTCTTCATTGAAAGCTTTGTGAGACAGGCTCCCGACACAAAATCACTCCGAACCCTTGACTGATGTATTTTTCTTTTGTTTGCTGAGAGACAGTCATTTTCTACCATTGTATTCAAAACTAAATTTTGCTGGTTACCATGGTGATATTTTTGAAGTCATTACTACTCTGATATTCCATCACGACCTAATATGCTATAGTTTGGATATGTTGTAGGATTCATTTGTCCATCAATCAATCATACCAGAAATTTTTGGGAAAGAGAAATGGACAGAGTATTATAGAATTCTGAGTGATGGAGGGAGATAGAGAGGAAGTGGCCCAGGGTAGAAAATAGAGTAATAACTGAGCCTTCTATTCCTGTGTGAAATAGAAGAAGGAGCCTGGACAGTTTCAGAAGGAGACAAATCATTTTTTTAACCCTTACTGAATTGTAAATTCAGGCACACATGGATTAAATCCACTGTCTAAGATATGCTTATCCCTTGATTTTTGACAGGAGGACGTCAGAGAGGGGTATAAGTAACAAGAGGAAGACATCAGAGTGTTCAGATAAAAGCTCTGTTGGTAGAGTTTGTGTGGAGTTCACCCACTGGTGCACCCATTCCAGGATTTGATTCGTCACTGGCAGCTTCTCCTCCTAGAGGTTTAGAAGCATGGAGGATCTTGGGGGACGGGGGGAGAGCACAGAAAAATAAAGAGTAATGCCAGAGGAGTGAACTCCTTGTACTCCTACCCTTGGGCAATAGACAGTGTCTTGGGTAATGGAAGGGGCTGAATTATATGTAACAAGAAGTTACAGCTTTACTCTGATTCTAGAATTTCACTGTCAGCATTTCTAGACATCACACATCCTCAACCCTCTTGAAGACTAAAACATCGTTTATTATAATTTATAAAATGCTAGAAATAAATTGTATATTCTGTATCTGGGATAATAAATATCAGCCACATTGTCCATGGTAGGATTTCATGGAGGGGTGACTCTGAGATAGAAGTATCAAAACATTACTTAAGAGAAGTATCAGGAGCATTGACTTAAGGCAAATCTCTTCTATGTTAACTAAAAAAATTTCTATGGCCTATTAGTGCATATCAACTGCCTACCTCAGATCTCTTAATTTCCATGAAAAATTTCCTCATTCATTCAGCAAACCTTTACTGTGTTTGATATTCTGTAAAGCATATTAAGATGTAGAATACAGGAATAATAATGTAAAGTTCCTTAACCTCAAGACAACACTGATGGCACCTGATAATTATAGAAAAGTATGCATAATTAGGGCCAGGATGGCACTAAAACATCATGCAGACCCTTGCTAGGTCAGGTTCTCTGGAAGAGTTCATTAAATCTATAAATTGGTTAAATTTAATGAGACTTACATTTCCATGAGCTTGACATTGGTTTTTTCATATGGACTTCTGCTTTGAGAAAACTATATACTTTGTTAAGGGCTAACAGAATGAGACGATCTGTGCTTGTGCCTAGTAACCAGGTCATTTTCAGTGAGTACTGGGCATGATCATGCTTAGCAGACATAAGGTCTATTCATTGAGTCAATCACTGGTTTCTTAGCTCCCTACTTTTCTTCTGTCTGAGGTCTACCTCGTGGAGATGTTTTAAACTTATGCATTGGATCTAAGCGTCTTTGATATAAGATTTGCTTGTTGGGGTGAAGAATAAAGGTTTGCATGTTAATGCCTTGCTTTTGAACAGACAGTGTTGGGGGAGGGTAACTCGGTCCTATGAACTATATAGTTCATTCAAGAAGACCTGGAAGATGAAGAAGAAGCCAAATATACTTGAGGGATTGGTTCACTAAGTGGACTTCTAGTTTCCAGTAAAGACCATTTGAACGAGAACACGTGGAGACTCTTTTTCTATTCAGACCTTGCCATAGCCAAGGGAAGAGAAACCATCAAGGTGAAAAAAAGGAGGAAAAAAAAAACTATAGTTATACTTTGATTGGAAATTGTTGGTGGAAGAAAGCTTCAGTTGGAGTAAATAGAATTGTGGCCTGTTAGATGATTGGTTTAGGAGATCTCTTTGACTTTTTGTGAGTATTTATTCATGCTGAGGATGAGGCAACAGTTATGGAAGCTACTGGTGGTCACTGACAAAATTTTGATCACTTTGGGCCACATAATTACTCGAGAGATTGTGATTGGCTTCCTTGGATAGTTACAAGCATGGTTTGTGTGACAGAGTTCTTTTGTCA
This sequence comes from Peromyscus californicus insignis, assembly GCF_007827085.1. Taxonomy (NCBI): domain Eukaryota; kingdom Metazoa; phylum Chordata; class Mammalia; order Rodentia; family Cricetidae; genus Peromyscus; species Peromyscus californicus. The sequence goes on along the minus strand of NW_026294492.1, from coordinate 27,685,429 downwards.
TAAATGATCCAGCCATTGTCAATTTATCTAGCCGTACAGAAGCTATTGCATACCCCCCTGCTACAGGTGAGATGTTCAGCTGTTATCAATATCTTTAAAAAGTGTGTCTAAACCTCTTGGTTTAGACTCAAGAATGAGTTGGTCAGGTCACACAATAGATGAGGCATTCCCAGAGTGTTTCAATACATTAGGGAATAACCATGACACAGATTTCCTGAGCTGTCTGGCTCTTGTGCAACTTCTTCATGGGTATTTCCTCCAAGGTGATGAAAGCTGAAAGTGACAATGAAAACCCCCATGTACCATTTCCCACATCATCCAGCAATAGAACCGTTGGAATTATTGTATCATTATTTGCATACATTTATGTACAGCGACCCTGTGAGGCAGGAACCACACTAGATATGAAAGCTGCCTGAATCCTTGGAGTCAGAACACAGAAAGTAGAAAAGAGGGGATGACAATCATTATTTGTTGGAGATCTATTCTATGTTGAGTACTGTGCCTGAAACATAGTAATTACCTCATCTAGTCTTCACAAACTGGCTGCAAGGGAAGTAGTGTTCCCATTTTATGGATGGAGAAAAGGAGACGTAAAGAGGGCAATTACTTTGCCAGTTTGTAGAGGTAGATAGTAAATCCAGCAATCTGCTATAGCCCATTGTCCACAAAATAAAAGCTATGAAGAACTAAAGAAACATGAACTCTGAAGTAGAACATACCCTCATGCTATCGACTGTCTAACTTTATTTGAGATTCTCTTTCAAACCTGTCATCTTTGCTGTTTCTATTAATCTTAAGCTATCATGCCAATATGTCACTCAACTTCTTTCTTATATTCACATTAAAATACCTGCCTTCAATTAGACTTCAAAACCCCAATAAGTCAGAGCTGGCTCACACCTCTTAAGACATTAGTTATTACTAACAGTGTTATCAACAAATTCAATTTTTATCTGGTAGATAAATTCACTCAATCCTGGTGTAACATCTGTATAGATAAATTTTACATGCCCCTGTGTGTACTTTATCAATATATACTTTATTGGCATGTTTCCTTTTTTGTAACCTTTTTTTTGGTCATATTCAAGCAGCTAGATGTCCATATTCTGATGTACAGGCTGGTGAAAATATATACACAGAGAACATATACACAGAATCAAACTTCTCACCTATACCTCAGTAGAGAAAGTTTTCATTCCACCGTTCTGTCCTCTTCTTGGTTGATGTAGTAAGCTATTCAATAGCAATGGAACATAGAATTTGTTAACATAATCAACCTGAGCAGATTATCCAGGTTTGCATATAATCCATCATGCCCTGACTATGAGAGAACAGACCATTACATATAACCACAACAAATTGTAAAGTAGGATTCACATCTCTCTATGGCGATTATTTATTTTGATGACAAACTGAATGTAAAAACCTAGAAAGTAGAGGGGGGTGGAATTAATGGAATAGCAAAATCAAATATGTAAAATTTAGTTGGACATGAAAGAACCTTATGAAATAGCTTATGCATGACTGTTTGGAGACCACTGTAGGGTGGAAGAGAACAGAAAGGAAAGGGGAAAAGTGAGTTATTTTCTACCCTCACTATTAGTCTCTTATAAAGATTCCTGGTTCTCTCTACTAGAACCCCTTACTCTCCGTGAGAAAGGGTGTGGAGGAAAACAGTAACTATGTGGAAAAAAATATGACAAATGAAATGGGAACCATGACACTTTCTGGATAATGAATAGGTCTGAAAGGCTTTCTGGGGGGCCAAATGTGTAAACTAAAGTGGACATTTGTATACTTCAGAACAGCCTATAATACCGCAGGCTATGTAGCTTTCTCCTATCAGACAACTGAGACAGCCCTTAGGCAACAAGGGCTACTGTTTGTGGGCAGAATGAGAAAGCCTGTCTCTCTGGAGGCTTTCCTAAAGAGCCACGCTGAATCAGAGCAACTACATCTGAGTTATAAACCAGCTCCACAGTGAGAGAAGAGACAAGGCAGGGATACTGAAATTTCTTTGTTTCTGCTGAGAAATTAAAGGCATTAAAATTGTATTTTTGATGAAAGGAAATCTGCAGAAAATATCAGGTAATGAGATTCTAATGTCACAATGTTTCAAGGTTGTTTTGAAATCCATTGTGGGCAATAAATAATGCAAATGAAAGGACAAGAAGTTAGGTGTTCTGAGGCAGGACATTTCTCTTGATGATGTACAGTTGAGATGGTGAGGGCAGTCTGTGGCACGAATCTTAAAAGGTCTTATTAATAAAAACAAAACCAGAGCCAGGTATTGGGGTGAACACTGAAAGATCTAAGAAACAGAACCAGCCACAGCTAACCTCACCTTGCCAATTCCTCAGCTGATCTCATTTCCTCAAACTGAAAGCCTCTGTGTCTTCATCCGAATGGATTTCAGCTGAACTGCTACCAAAAGCCTAAAAGCTTAACAGACTCTAGTTCCTGTTTTTCACGTCTTGTATACCTTTCTGCTTCCTGTCATCACTTCTTGGGATTAAAGGCATGTGTCACCATGCCTGGCTGTTTCCAGTGGGGCTTTGAACTCACAGAGATCCAGAAGGATCTCTGCCTTCGGAATACTAGAATTAAAGGCATGTGTACCACCATTTTCTGGCCTCTATATCTAGTGGCTGTTCTGTTCTCTGACCCCAGATAAGTTTATTAGGGTGCACAATATATTGGGGAACACCCCCTTCTCCAGTGTGTGGTAGGCAAATACTTGTTTCCTTAAAATGATAAAGCAGGAGCTGAGTGGTAAATAACAATCCAGATGTCAAACAGAATTGCACAGCTTTGGAGCTCTTAGAATTTGAATCCTTAGAGACTGTAGGACTCTGAACTTGGAATAAGTTATGGCATCAAATTTTCATTTTCCAGTCAGTCTACTTTCAGTGTGAAATTATACAATTTGTGTTGAAAATTGCTTTGCTTTTTTTTTTCTTTTTTTAGCATGGCAGAACATTAGCTATTATGGGATGCAGGCTAGCACAAGTATTTTTTATACTGCTATAATTTTATGGCAATTAATATGCAATTTTTGTTATTCTGCTTCTTATCATATATACCTTTGTCTTCAAGCTCAGCATTATAGGAAAAGGATAATTCAGTGGGCTAAAATATATTTGGTAGTAGCCAGAAATGAAAGACATTTGAAAAACTGACATCATGAAACAATTGACATTTTCATAAGAAAAATAATTTAGAAATGTGTGCCTCATTTATATTTCAAATATTCTGCTCAGATGAATGATTCTTTTCCATGGAAGAACTATGAATATTAAACCATTGCATGTTCTTTCCGTTTTACTCTCATTTTAAATTGCGACAATTATATCAATCAGCAAATCATTAAATCTTCTAAAATAAAATTTGCAGGCCTAACTTGCTTATTTCATGAAAATGAGATTTACTATGAGTTCATGAAAAGGGAAGAGTTTACTTCTAAACTTGACCTGTATTTAATAGTTTCTGAGAACAAAATGAATAAATTTTGCCCAATGTGATTATAGCCATATTAATCTTATTTTTTCTTGAAACATATTCTTCTCCCTTCTGAGGGTTTCTACAGCATTTTGAGGGGTTTGTAGTTTAGTGTTGTACATAAATACAGGTGATGATTATACATCTAATGTCACATTTCATAATTTCCTTCAAAAAGTAGTAGAGAAATCCAGCTGGAGGAATGTTGCTTTGTGTCCATTTTTTTCCCCCTAGAATATTCTGTATGTGCCTTCCCAAAGGGATGGGGGAAAAGAGTGGAAAATAATGCAATGGATCAATTCAACTACCCAATTGAATGTAATATTATTTAATTGAATTGAATTCAAAGCATTTGAAAAGCATGGAAATACATACAATTTGTTCAGATCCCTAAGAGATCCTCTCCATTGTGTCTTTTTTTAGTAGAACACCACTTTTTCTATCCGGATACACGAATTCCCCATTATGTAGCAGCTAAATGCCTTGAGACTGACTTAGGCCCAATTTTAAGGATAAACTGAAACTGGCCTAAACTAGGGATAGGAAAGCACTCTCTGCAAAGGGCCAGAGTGAAAGTGTTCTAGGCTTTGTAGAACCATGTCATATCTGCCACAACTAATCATGTCTAACCTTGTAGCGGCCGGGTAGAAAGTATCATCAGATGGAGATAGTTACATTCTTATAAAAGGTCACAAAACGGAGCTGTGGGCATGATTTGCCCTGTGACCCCTGCTTTAAACTCAACTCAAGTATTACAGTGATTGGTTCAGATGTTTAGTGAAAGGATTCTTGGGTGGTACTCTCAGTGAACCGGATAACAAATCAAAACAACCCAAGACATTGTTTTTTCAATTACTGTGGGGTATGGTATCCTGTATCTATCTACCACACACAAAAGGCAAAACAGTGGCAGTACCCATCAGCAGGCAAGCAGGTGAGAGACCTGCCTGTCAGCTGTACTGCCACCACAGCCACCACTGAATTCTGTTACCCTGGAGACCCATTCCACGGCCCCAAACCATCACCTACGGCCCTTCCCTGCAACTCCAGAACAGTCCATAGGCACAGGTACAGCCCATACTAGTCTGAAGAACAGGTGAAAGACTGGCCTCCCTGACCCTAAGCCCTAGGGTTGCATCAGGCAGCTGGGCCCTGCCCCTAACTCTGGAGGAATTCCACTGCTCTGGTACAGTCCCCATCAGCCATGGAGCAGTGAAGAGACCAGCCAGCCAGCTACACTGCCACCACCCACTGGATTCCGTTCCCCCAAGACCCAGTCTGCCTCCAACCCCACCCATCTCATCATCCTCCCTGTGGCCAGATCTTCCCTACTGAGAGGATTGGGGAGCCAGACCAGAGCCATGACAGGTTTCTAATAGCCCTGCCAGGGACCAGGCCTTAGTTTCGGTTTACTGGAACTGGCTGGAGCTCAGTAAGCAGTCTTCAGGAGGACCACAACTCAGGGGCATCCTACAGTGTTCTGCTGGCTCAGTAGATACCCTCACCCTGCCCCCGCCCCCAGCCTTCTGCTAGCTAAAGATAGCTTTTCCTACCCTCTGGTCAACAAGCCCCTAACTACTACAGCCTCCAACCAATAAGCTCCCAGACTAATCTTTCCTCCACCAGTCAGCACCAGATTAATTCCTCCTCCCTACAATTCTCCTAACTCCGCTTAAAAGGAGTTTACGAACCCCCCTTTGGGGTCACTATTTGCCACTCTAACATGCTGGAAATAAAGTCTCTTGCTAAATTGCATAGGTGACTGTTGGTCTTTCTTGGGGGCTTCTCTGGGACCCTAACCTACAACTCCTGCAGACTCCCTGGGTCCATGAGTTCAGGCTGGATCTGGGCACCCCAATCCCCACAAAACTCAACTGAGACAAGCTCCTGGACCTGAAGACCTGCCAGTCTCCGGAACCCTTGGCCATTTAGGCCAGAAGACGATAAAGGAAAGGATAGTTTTCTTGCACTTCATCTATAGTGGAATGTTCATATCTTGCTATGGTAGGATCTCTCGGTTCTAGTAGTGCCATATTTCTGTTATTGAGATAGAGGCCCTTAAAGAGGAGATGAAAAATTCTTTTAAAGAAATCAAGAAAAAGAGAAAACAAAAAATTGGGAAAAAAATCAATAAATCCTTTAAAGAATGCCAAGAAAGAAAACAAAAACAAAAACAAAAAAATCCAAAACACAAAAGAAAGATGGAAACAAAAAACAACCAACCAAACAAAAGTGGTTCAAGACCTGAAAATTGAAATAAACATAATAAGGAAACCATAAACTGAGGGAATTCTGGAAATGAAAAATCCAGGTAAGTGAACAGCAACTACAGATGCAAGTATCACTAGCAGAATCCAAGAGAAAGAAGAAAGAATCTCAGGTGTTGAAGATAAAAGTCAATGATCAAAGAAAATGTTAAATCAAAAAGATTCCTAACACAAAACATCCAGGAAATCTGGGTTACCATGAAAAGGCCAAACCTAAGAATAGTAGGGATAAAAGGAGAAGAATCTGAGCTCAAAGGCACAGAAAACATATTCAACAAAATCATAGCAGAAAACTTTCCCAACCTAAAGAAGGACATGCCTCTAAAGGTACAAGAAGCTTACAGAACACCAAATACACCAAAAACAAACAAACAAACAAAAACACCATAGTAACCAAAACACTAAACATACAGAATAAAGAAGTAATATTAAAGGCAGCAAAGGAAAAAGGCCAAGTAACCATATAAAGGCAGACCTATCAGAATTATAAACAATTCTCAATGGAGACTCTAAAGCCAGAAGAGCCTGGACTGATGTCTTGTAGACTCTAAGAGACCACAGATGCCAGCCCAGACTACTATATCCAGCTAAACTTTCAATAACCATTGATAGAGAAAACAAGATATTTCAAAACAAAACCAAATTTAAATAATACCTATCCACAAATCCAGTCCTATAGAAGGTACTAGAAGGAAAACTCCAACCCAAGGAGATTAGCTGCACCTGCAAATTACAAGTAATAGATAATCTCACACCATTAAAACACAAAGAAGGGAAACACACACACACACACACACACACACACACACACACACACACACACACACACTACAACAACCACCAAAAACTAACAGGAATTAGCAATCATTGGTTGTTAATATCTCTTAATATCAATGGACTCAATTGGCCAATATAAAGTCACAGACTAACGGAATTGTTATAAAAACAGGATACACCCTTCTGTTGCATATAATAAACACACCTCAACTTCAAAAACAAATGTTACCTCAGAGTAAAGGGTTGGTAAAAGATTTTCCATCAGATGGACTTAAGAAGCAAGCTAGTGTAGCTATCCTAATATCTAACAAAATTTACTTCAAAATAAAATTAACTGAAAAAAGATGGAGAAGCACATTTCATATTCATCAAAGGAAAAATCCATCAGAATGAAGTCTCAATTCTAAATATCTATGCCACAAATACAAGGGCACCCACATTTGTAAAAGAAACATTAATAAAGCTTAAATCACACATCAAACTCCATGGGATAAAGTTGGAGTTCAACAACACAAATTACAGAAAGTTTGCAAACTCATGGAAACTGAACAACTCTCAATTGAATCACCAGTGGGTCAAGGAATAAACAAAGAAATTAAAGACTTCCTAGAATTCAGTAAAACTGAAAGCACAACATACCCAAACTTATGGGACAAAAATGAAAATAGTGCTAAGAGGAAAGTTCATAGCACTAAGTGTCTACCTAAAGAATTTGGAGAAATCTCACACTAGCAACTTAACGGCTCACCTGAAAGCTCTGTAACAAAAAGAAGCAAACACATCTAAGAGGAATAGATGACAGGAAATAATTAAACTGAGGATTGAAATCAATAAAATAGAAACAAAACGAACAATACAAAGAATCAATAAAACAAGGAGTTGGTTCTTAGAGAAAATCAACAAGATAGACAAACCATTGTCCAAACTAACTAAAAGGCAGAGAAACAATATATAAACTAACAAAATCAGAAATGAAAAGGGGAATATAACTACAAACACTGAGGAAATCTAGACAAACATTAGGTCATGCTTCAAAAATCTGTACTTCACAAAATTAGAAACTCTAAAAGAAATGGACAATTTTCTTGATAGGTACCACATACCAAAATTAAATCAAGACCAGATAAACAATTTAAATAGACATATGACCCCTAAGGAAATAGAAGTAGTCATTAAAAGTCTCCCCTGCCAAAAAAAAAAGCCCAGAGATAGATGGTTTCAGTGCAGCATTCTATCAGGCTTTCAAAGAAGAGCTAATAGCAACATTCTTCAAGTTGTTCTACACAATAGAAACAGAAGGAACATTGCTAAATTATTTTTATGAAGCTACAGTCACCCTAATACCCAAACCACACAAGTATGCAACAAAGAAAGAGAATTACAGACCAATCTACCTCATGAACATTGATGTTAAAATATTGGCAAACTGAATCCAAGAACACACAAAAGAATGATCCACCATGACCAAGTAGACTTCATCCCAGAGATGTAGGGATGGTTCAACACATGAAAATCTGTCAACGTAATCCACCATATAAACAAACTGAAAGAAAAAAGAAATGCATGATCATCTCATTAGATGATGAAAAAGCCTTTGACAAAATCCAACACCCCTTCATGATAAATGTCTTGGAGAGATCAGGGAAGCAAAGAACATACCTAAACATAATAAAATCAATATACAGCAAGCTGACAGTCAATATCAAATTAAATGGAGAGAAAATCAAAGCAATTTCACTAAAATCAGGAACAAAACAGTGCTGTCCATTCTACCCATATCTATTCAGTATAGTACTTGAAGTTCTATTTAGAGCAAAAAGACAACAAGAGGAGATCAAGGGGATACAAATTACAAGAGAAGAAGTCAAGCTTTTACTATTTGCAGGTGAAATGATACTATACACAAGCAACTAAAAAAATTTCACCAGGGAACTCTTACAGCTGTGAAACACCTTCAGTGATGTGGCTGGATACAAGATTAGCTCAAAAAATCAGAAGCCCTCTTATATACAAATGAAATATGGGCTGAGAAAGAAATCAGGGAAGGAACACCCTTCCTAATAGGCACACATATTATAAAATATCTTGGGTAACTCTAACAAAGCAAGTGAAAGATCTCTATGACAAGAACTTTAAGTCTTTGAAGAAAGAAATTATAGAAAATATCAGAAGATGGAAAGATCTCCCATGTTCATGGATCAGTAGAATTAACATAGTAAAAATGGCCATCTTTCCAAAAGCAATGTACAGATTCAATGTAATCTCTATCAAGACTCCAACACAATTCTTTTTTTTTTTTTTTTTTTTTTTTTTTTTTTGGTTTTTCGAGACAGGGCTTCTCTGTGTAGCTTTGCGCCTTTCCTGAAACTCACTTGGTAGTCCAGGCTGGCCTCGAACTCACAGAGATCCGCCTGGCTCTGCCTCCCGAGTGCTGGGATTAAAGGCGTGCGCCAACACCGCTCGGCCAGATTATCTTTGGCTATCTTTTTTTTTTTCTTTTTTTTTTTTTTTTCCGGAGCTGAGGACCGAACCCAGGGCCTTACGCTTGCTAGGCAAGCGCTCTACCACTGAGCTAAATCCCCAACCTCCAACACAATTCTTTACAGACCTTTATCTTATACTTGTTTCTTGCTAGCTCTTATAAAAACCTGTTTCTCTTCATCTATGTTTTGCCTGAGGGCTTTTTACCTTCTTTTCCTTCTATATGTCCTAATTTTACTACTCATGTCTATCTGCCTGGCTTCTGAGCCTAGGTCTCCCTCTCTCTCTCTCTCTCTCTCTCTCTCTCTCTCTCTCTCTCTCTCTCTCTTTACCGGCCAGCCCCACCTATCCCTCTTCTGCCTGGTTATTGGCTGCTCAGCTTTTTATTAGATCAATCTGGTGCCTTGTGATTGCAAGGTGAAACAAATGCAACACATCTTTACATAATTAAAGAAATGCAGCACAAAGAAATGCAACACACCTTCACATAGTTAAAGTAATAGTCTGCAGCATAAACAAATGTAACACATCTTTACATAGTTAAAACAATATTCTATAACAGGATAACTAAAACAATCTTGCACAATAAACGAACTTCTGGAGATACCAGCATCTCTGATTTCAAGCACTACTACAGAGCTATAGTAATAAAAACAACATAGTATTGGCATTAAAACAGACAGGTGAATCAATAAAGTTGAATCGAAGACCCTGATATAAATTCACACATGATTTTTAATCAAAGAAGTCAAAATTATACACTGGAAAAAAAGAGAGCATCTTCAACAAATGGTGCTGGCATAACTGGATGTTGACATGCAGAAGAATGCAAAAAGATCCATTTCTGTTGCCATGGATCAAAGACCTCAACATAAATCCAGTTACACTGAACCTGATAGAAGAGAAAGTAGAAAGTAGCCACGAACACATCGGCACAGAAGAAAACTTTCTGAATAGAACATCAGTAGCACAGACACTGAAATCGACAATTTGTAAATGGGACTTCCTAAAACTGAAAAGCTTCTGTAAGGCAAAGGACATGGTCAATAGGACAAAACAGGAGCCTACAGAATGGCAAAAGATATTCAACAACCCCACATCTGACAGAAGGCTGATTTCCAAAATATATAAAGAATTAAAAAGAACTAGACATTAAAAAACCAAGTAATACAATTTAAAAATGGGGTACAGATTTAAACAGAGAATTCTACAGAAGAATCTCAAATGGCTGAAAGACACTTAAAGAACTGTTTAATACCCTTAGCCATCAGAGAAATGCAAATTAAAACGACTCTGAGATGTGTTGATATTTTATTTGTGCTGAAATGTGATATTTTATTTGTATGTTAATAAAGTTTGCTTGGAGATCAGAGGTCACAGCTAGCCATAAACAGAAGTCAGGCAGTGGTGGCACATGCCCTTAATCTGATTACATGGCAGGCAGAGTCTCTGTGTGTTCAAGGACACAGCCAAGTGTGGTGACACAGCCTTTAATCCCAGTACCAACCATAGAGACCCGGAGGTCTGTATAGACAGGCAGTGATGAGGAAGTGAGGTGGCTGGGTTAAGAGTCAATGAGAAGGCAGAATAGCAAAGCAATAAATGCACAGGTTAGACAGAAAGAGGCTCTCTTGGGAAGCTAAGGCACTGTGGTGAGCTAAGGTTAGTTGGTGGCTATCACTCTGATTTCTACGGCTTTCACCCCTGCATTTGGCTCTGTGTTTCTTATTTAATAAGACTGTTTAGAAATTTGTCTACACTGAGATGACATCTTACACCTGTTGGAATGTCTAAGATCAAAAATAGTAATGACAGCTTATGCTGGAGAGGATGTGGAGCAAGGGGAACACTCCTCCATTGTTGGTGGGAGTGCAAACTTGTACAGCCATTTTGGAAATCAATATGGTGGTTTCAGACAATAGGAAATAAATCTACCTTAAGACCCAGATGCTATGGTCCCACCAAAGCCTGTGTTCAGATCCTGAGATGGAGATGGGGTGTCGGTGAAAACAAATGCATTATCTGACCACCAGATGACTTTCATACAAGTGGCTGGCCCTGAATAACTGAAGTGTCTTTATTCATACTTTGAAAACAAGAATGTTTTTCCATACTAATAAGCATGTTTTTTTTCCACCCTCAAACATTAACCTCCATCAAAAACAAATATGTCAAATAGTTTTTTTTCCCAACTTCTACATGAAAGCATCTTTTAAACCAAAAACAACACTTACCATTTGCTAGTTTGGCTAAACAATGAGCCAGGTACATCCTGTCTTTACAAAACTAAAAGGTGATTGACATAGGCACACATTTTCAAGAACAACAATATCTCTCCAAATTTAACAAAGCATTTTGACAGAAATAGGGGTGAACCGCCTATGTTCCTGTCAGCACTGAATCAGGATAGCTCTCAGGATCTGGAGTGACAGCTGTCATCCCCAGATGAGAAACCTAGAAGCATCAGCTCCCAAAGAATTTTAGGAGAAAACATTTGAGAAAAAATGGAGTTTCCAAGAATGACCATATCTCTTTCATGCATAACTGACAAAGTGAAAACTGTGATGTCCCCAAAGTCCACTGGTTCTTGCTGAGTGAGTCTTTCTCTGTGGGCTTTGCCTCATCTGGAGACCTATTGGACAAGCACTCATATACTAATCTGAAACTAGGCCACATGGCTCCCAACACCCAGCTATAACAATCTTGGTCATATACCCATAGGATGCTCAATCATATCATAAAGACACTTGTTCAACTATATTCATAGCAGTGTTATTTATAATAATCAGATTCTGGAAACAACCTAGATGTCCCTCAACCAAAGAATGGATTAAGAATATGTGGTATGCTGTGTGGCGGTGGCCCATGCCTTTAATCCCAGCACTCGGGAGGCAGAGCCAGGCAGATCTCTGTGAGTTCAAGGCCAGCCTGGTCTACAGAGCTAGTTTCAGGACTGGCACCAAAACTACATGGAGAAACCCTGTCTCAAAAAAACAAAACAAAAGAAAGAAAAAAAGAATATGTGGTACATTTACACAATTTATTACTCATCTGTTAAAAACAATGACATAAGGAAATTTGAAGGCAACTGGATGGAACTAGAAAAAAATCATCCTGAGTGAGGTAACCGAGACCCAGAAAGGCAAACATGGTATGTACTCATTCATAAGAGGATATTAGCTGTGAAGTTAAGGATTGCTATGCTAAAATCCATGGCCATAGAGAGTTTAGATAGCAAAGAGGGCCCAAAAGGTAATGGGGATGCATGGATTTCCTTGAGAAGGTGAAATAGAGGAGATCTCCTGGGTAAACTGGGGGTAGGTTGGGAGTGGGATAAGGGGGAGAGTAATGTATGAGATGAATTGATGGCAGGGCATTTTGGGGTCACATAGAAATCTGGTACCAGGGAAAGTCACAAATTTACAAGAATGACCCCAGCTAAGACTCCTAGCAATAGTGGATAGATAGCATGAAGTGGTAATGTCCTGTAATCAGATTGTGCCCTAATTGTCATCAGAGATCCTTCATTCAGTAACTCATGGAAGCAGATGCAGAGATCCACAGCCAAGCACTGGACCAAGCTCCAGGAATCCAGTTGAAGAGAGGAAGGACAAAGCCAGTGGGTCAAGGTCATTACGAGGGAACCCACAGCTACAACTAACCTGGGTTCATAGGAGCTCTGAGACACTGGACTGACAATGCAGGAGCCTACGTGGGACTGTCCTAGGCCCTCTACATACATTTATATAGTTTATCCGTTTATACAGTTATATAGTTTTGTCTACTTGTAGAACTCCTAGCAGTGGGAGTGGGGTCTGTCCTTGATGCTTTGGCAGGCTTCCTCATACTGGCTTGCCTTGCCCAGCCTTAGTATAAGGGAAGGAGCTTAGTCCTACCTCAACTTGATATGCCATGCTTTGTTGATACCCATGGGAAGCCTGCTCCTTTCTGAACAGAAACAGAGGAGGAATGGGTTGGAGTAGAGAAGGGGAGGTGGGAAAAGGAATGGGAGGAGAGGAGGGAGGAAAAATTGCAGTCAGGATGTAAAATAAATGAGAACATTTAATTAATAAAAAAGAGAAAAAAGACAAAACAGTTGCTGTTGGCAGCTAACTTATGCTATTTTTTTGCTGTTTTACTTATTAATCTACATTATAAATTCTTGTCTTTTCTAGATGACTTATGGAGATTCTCCATTTTTCTAGTAGTCTGATTCTGAGATCTAAAAGTTAAAATCTTATGATAAAGTCATGCAGACATTGATTTTATATCAGGTCCTTTTTGCACAGATATTTAGCCATGGTTTTTTATTTGTGCTTCCTTCTGCCTTTTCTTCTCATTTTAAGAGGAATATTGTCTGCCTTGCACACCCATGATTGACATTTCTCTCCAGACTGGAGGTGAGAAAAATACCCATATGTTTGAGGCTGCTGAATATTCCTGTTCTGTACACTTTTGAAATGTATTTACCCAATTTTATATTAGATTATTTCTCAGTGATGTTTTGATTTTTAAAAGACCTTTGCATACAAGAAAAACTATTTTCTCCAGTTTATTATTTGATTTTTGGGTTGAAACTATTTTCTCCAGTTTATTATTTGATTCTTGATTTTGTTTGCATGATTTTTTACTTCACAAAACTTTAGCATGCTCCTCATCAATCTTTTCTAAGATTATGAATTTTGAATGCTAACCTAATACGATGAGGCCCTAGTCTGTAAGGAGCAGAGGGGAAGAGGAGCTAAAATTTTGTTCTAACCATGCCTGAAAGTTTGTCTTATTTTCTAATGTTCTCAGTTAAATATCTCATTGTTTTTTCCAATGAGTGAGTTGTAGGAAGCACGTATCTGAAAGGTGATAACTATGATATAGCAACATGTACATGTACATGGAGTGAAATAGCAGGAATGCTACCAAAGAATTGCAAATACCACAGAGTCTCATAATTGGAAAAGTTTTATTACATCATGGCATTGAAGTGAATCTTTTAGGTTAGATTTTTTTTTTTTTTTTTTTTTTTGTAGCTGAGATGTGAGATAAGAACCAGTACGACATGATGTTCACAGGTAGAAGATTCTGGGTTCAATTTGTGGATTGAGAAATACTGCAGTATGAAAGAGCCACAGGGTTTCCAAGGAAGAACAGTGGGGAACTGTATGGAGTCAGTGTAAAGAAGTTTAGTATTGCCTTACCGTAGAAAACTGGAAGATGGAGAAGAGGTCCTGACAAGGCAGCTGGCATTTCCAATATCTTCAGAAATGTCACAGTGTTTGCCCTTCAGTGAAGTGATGGTAAATGTTAGTAAGGTGAATAAGTTGAAATCAAAGACATGCCAGCCATGTGATAAAAGCTGCTTAGTGCCCAGGCACATCCCTGGGAAAGCAAAGAAATGGAAACAGGTATCAAATATTAGCTGTGGTCCTTTGAGGGGATGTATTGATGTAGTTATAAGGAATATTGATAAACTACTGGGGGTGGTGGTCATAACACATCTACCAAGTTTAAATAACAACAGAACATTACTAAAATTACTTTGATCATGGTAGTTCAGTTAACTGTGCTTCTTTTGTTGGGCAAGGTTCTGTATTCAAATTTGGGAGTAAAACTCATCTAGTTACACCCCGAATAAAATCTCTATTATTATCACCACCTCATCTCTGTTCCTCTGAGTCCTTGGCATTTCTTTTAGATGGGATCAGTCAAACACGTAAAGCAAATAATTTTAAGGGGCAAGAGATTATTAGTCTGTCTCATGTACCCTAAGGCCTCTATTTGACCTCATGTGGCAGTACCTACCCAAGAGACAGTGGTTTTCAACAGGTTCCTTTAAGGACTAGAGTCATTGGACAAATCCAGACAAGAATAAATGCATTACAATGATTCAGTGCTGCAAACCTGCTGTGTGCAGGCAGTGTCATTATATTAAGTGTGGCTGACTCAAAGAAAGACAAAATTGAGTCCAGGAGCTGGGAATGTTCCCATTTTCTGCCTGCCATCTACCAGGATACCTTATTCTATTCTACTCTTTTCAAACTTCTGCAGTTTGTCACTTTGCAAATTACTAGCACCTGGCTGTGATCTCAAAAATTGCAATGACACAAAATTCTGGGGTTAATTCTCTATTTCACTTGTCTTGATTAGCTAATAATTAAATGTTTTGTTAGAAAACTACCCTTAATAAGCAACTAGATTAGATTAATTATCTGTTCCTTGAATTTTGTAGAACAATAGTATTCACCCTTAAGTGCTTCATACAATTACTCAAGGAGTTTAGAATAATACTCAAGCCAGCCTCTATTCTTAGAGATTCTGATTTAATTAGTTGGGATTGAACCTGAACATGGGTTTGGTTTTAAAGTTCCCCTTGGGTGATTTAAACCCTAGTCATGGTGCAGAGACTATGCTGTACTCTTATGAGGGCTCAATGAGTCACTCTGAGAAGATTGTGTGTCCAAGGGATGATTTTACCCAATCCTACATCTCACAATGCTATTTGCTATGCCCTGGTTTCTGTAATAGCTTCTTGTACAGGGAAATGCTAGGTGAACTTCAGTAATATATTAGTTACTTTCTACATTATTGTAATAAAATACATAACAAGAAGCAACATAAAGGATGGATAGTTTATTTTGGTTTTCAGTTTGAGGGAATACTTTATGGTTTGGAAGGAAGCTAGAGAGTCATGAAACAGCTTGGCCATGTTGAGTCTACTTTGGGTGATCAGCTCCCACATTTTTATGACAGGGAACTCTTGAGGAGAAAGGGATAAGAGATTGAGGTAGAAATATAGAGGTAGAAGGATAGAAGGGAGAGAGACAGAAACACAGGATAGCCTCAGGAGGGCCTGGATCATTATCCACTGGCCCCTTCCATCTCTTCTAAAGGGTTATTTATAGGAATGCCAAGGGGTGGAGCAAAGACTTTCCCCTAGCTCAGCCAAGTGTAGACCCTTCCAATCATCTAGTAACCATGCACATGGTCAAGCAATCCTCTAATGCAGTTCTGCAGGGAAAAGCAAGCTCAGATCTCACTAGGAAACCTTTGTTGGCCTCCACAATTTCCCCTTCTTGATATTTATTATATCAAGGGGCCCCAGAGGCCCCTCAGATAGACTGTGCCTGTCTTAGGTCATCCTTCTTGATTATCTTCCTTCGCCATCATGGAGATAGACTTTTCATCAAGCCTAATGGCTTAGGTTTGAAGCTACCAAGAAGAAAGTTGCCCATCTTTGACTACCCTCTGGCAGGAGAGGGTACAGAGCCTAACACAGCTACTGAGCTTGAAAATAATTCACAGTGATCTCCATAGCTGCCACACCTCCCCGTAAAGGAGCAGAGGATAAGAAAGATGGAATATCCTTTTTGGAATGGTCTAAGGTGACTACAGCAGTCTCAGCTGCACCAAGCCCTTTTCCTGGATCAAAACTCTCTTCTAACAGATAGTCAATAAAATTCTCAAGAGACTATTTGATTCCCAGGAAAAACAGTCATTTCAAAATACTTCCCAGTATCCACTCAAGTACACAGAAATCCATATTAACTATAAACACACTTTTACAAACTAACTTGATTGTAGAAGGCTTATCCCTTTGTTGGAGGCTTACCCCTTTCTAAACAGAAATAGAAGAGTGGAAACCTTTAGGAAGAAGAAAAAAAGAACTCCACTAATTATGACACCTTTGCTTGAGTTTTCCAGAGGCCACTGAGGTCATAAAATTATATTTTAGGTGATCATAAAAAGTATTCAAATATATTTGAAAGTAAAAGAGTAATGAAAACCTTAAGATACTTCTAATTTGAATTGGTTTATTTTTAAAAGTTAATATTACCTAACTTGTCCAGACTACATAAATATTGAATTTACACTTTTTACAAACTTATATTCAAAAGGAAACTCTATAGAACTATTTTACAAACTTATCTAGAATGGATTTTCTTAACAGAACTAACTTACATTCAAAATCAAACTCTATTAGCAAACATCAAGAAAGGATTTCTTAACAGAACTAACAACAAGACAGGAAGTATGCAAATCATTTCTAAAGTTCAAAGTTTATAGTCAGCTTTGAAAGTTTTCTTGAGAGTTTGAAGTTAGAGCCTAATTTATCAGTGGCTTTTAAACTTGACTGAGGGTAAAATTCCCTCTTCTTAATTTTTTAAAGCTGCATTTTTTAAGATTAACATAAGCTTTTTTAATAATGCCAATATTTCCCTCTTGTATTTTTAGCACAACTCAATCCCATAAGTTTTTTTCCACATCCAAAGCAAATTTCCCAGTGTAATGACCACTTTCCCTGGTTTTCTAAAAGATTTCAAAGTTGCTTATTGACAAACGGTATTAGCATTTTAATTATCTCTTGATAGGCAAGCTGTTCACCTGTTCCTAGTTCTTAGGAGGTAAGGCTAAGCTTTCTAACATTGCTTGAAAAAGAAACAGCATTTTGAGCAGAGTTTTAGGGCAGTGCGGTATTGGCATTTCTGTTACAGACATTTCCCAAACTGCCTTTCTCTATATTGTCATGCTATTACAAGCTATGTTATGGCCTACATTTCCCAAGCTGCTTTTCAGATCCAGGAGAAAACTTCCTATTCACATGGTCTATATTTATGCCAAAATCAAACTTCTGCTTTTACCTTGGGAGATTTTTTTGCCTTCCCTAAGCTTGCATTAGGATGCCTGCATTACCATTTGACAGGTGTACTTCTCTAATCAGATTTTTTTCACCTGCCACTGTTGATGGAGCAGGTCACACCTGCTTGCACTCACGCAGGCATTTGTTGCCAGAAGTGAAAATCATAGGGTGCTTGCTCCCCTGCCTCATTAGGCCAGTGAAAAGAAATGATAATACTCAAAAAAAAGAGCTTTTTCAGAAAAACCTTTTCCCCAATAGAAAAAGAAAAGAAAGAGCTTTTACAGAGAGATTTTTTTCATAGCTGTTGGCACTGCATAGCCTCACCTACTGACTCCTGGCTTGCAGTCAGGTGAGGGACTGCTGCTGTTCCAGCCAGCCTTGTTTGTATGACCAATTTTTTTATACTAGCAGCTTTCCCCAGGTCCTGCACTGTCTCTGCTTTGGCTCCATTCTTGAGAAAGCTGCCTGACAACTGTAAGGATCTTAGTATCCTCAGAACACACTCAAACTCAGAGGTACTTGCTCCATGGCCCTTCGCTAATTGCTTCCCACTTGTTGGTTGGAAGTGGAGACACAACACTAACAGTAAGGATTAGCAATGCTTTAGGGGATTCTTTCTATGCTGGACAGTTACAAGTGATTCTCCCATTCTGGTAGATGTTTCTTCCAGGTGAATTTAATTTTTGCCCTTATGGAAAGAGAAAAAAAAAAACAAAAAACCCTGAGAAGAAAAGGTCTGAAAAGCGTTAAGTTTTTTAGAGAGAGAGAGATTGCTAAGTTTTTCCTAAGACTTCTGTTCTCTAAACTGGCTTCATGGTCACATGGAAACTAATTTTGATTATACGGTTTTGTAATGGCATCTGCCAGTGGAGCAGAGAGTTTTGTTTTGTCTATATCCCCATCAGGGAAAATTCTTTCCTCTGCCACTCAGGACTGTCTACATGCCAAAAGCTTCCACAGAAATCTTTTTCTACCTGTTTTCTCATCTTTGATATATTTTTCTCTGATTCTTCTCCAGGAGTTTGTGTTCATAGCCCCATAGTCGGAAAATCAAGGACATAGTTTCTCTGTCTTGTTGTTTATCCTAAGTTTTTTGTACTATATTCCTACATTCTACCTTATATTTTTTCCTTCTTACCCTAATTTTTTTCTAATGTTTATAGATAGAAATTAAGAGAGAGAGAAAAAAGAAAGAAACCTAGATAGAGAGAAATATATGCTGCAGTCTCACTTTTCAACTTTGGCATTCTACCACCTAACTTTCACTCCTGAGAATAAAATAGCATCACCTTTGTAATTCATTATCAAGCATGTCCCCTTACACCTGTGACACCCCCTAACACTTACTTCGCCAAGTCCCTGTCCCTGTTCCTGGCACCATTTGTAGGAGATAAGCTCCCACTTTTTTTTATGACAGGGAACTCTTGAGGAGAAATGGATAAGAGATTGAGGTAGATAAACATAGGTAGAAGGATAGAGGTGAGAGACACAAATAGAAACACAGGATATCCTTGGGAAGGCCTGAATCATCATCCACTGGTCCCTTCTGTCTCTTCTAAAGGGCTATTTATAGGAATGCCAAGGGGTGGAGCAAAGACCTCTCCCTAGCTCAGCCAAGTGCAAACCCTTCCAAGCACCTAGTAACCATGCACATGGTCAAGCAATCCTCTAATGCAGCCCTTCAGGGTAAAGTAAGCTCAGATCTCACTAGGCAGTCTTTGTGATCCTCCAAAGTCTACTGTTAAGGGCAGATAGGAAGGAGGCTGAGCTAAAAACTCTCAAGGTCTACATCTAGTGATGTACAACCTTCTAGACCAATTGAGGTCAATGCATTCAAGTACATGAGTCTATGGGAGATGTTTTACTTTAAATCACAACTGGTAGCATATTGGGAGAAGTGAAAACATTGGCTAGTTTCTTTGTATTTCTCTTGTTATTACATGGAGCACTTTGAGTCACCTCATGACCTACAATTAAAAGGGATAATGCTCTATGAACTTAAAGGGAAGTGTTGAGGATAGTGTGTTTATGGAGCATGCAGATGGATGGTGCAATGTAAAGTAACTTTTGTGGAAATTACATGAAGCTTTGGATTTGATGGTAACCGCCTCCTTTAGATTCTAAAGGCTATGTATTTTGAGGATGTAGCTATTTTCCACATTTCATCTTAAAAAAAAAGAAACTAGCCACATGAAAATGAAAACAGCAGATGAAAACCATGTAGAGGACAACATCTTTTTTTGGCACACATTCTCATCTTTCATGTTGTTCAGCTTCTTGCTTCCTCCCATCTCTCATCATTTTCTTTTAATTCTGTGTCCAAGAATTAACCTTAGTTTGATTGCAGGCTTTCTCTCATTTTCCTAGATTATCTTCCTTCTCTTCTTGTTCCATAAATACAAATTGTCACCCTGCTAGCATCTTCCATGCTGATTATAAAAAGAATATCAAGGTGCTAATTTTATAATCTCCTGTGATGTCTTATATGATTGACAAAACCCACTAGCCCAACATACTAGTTATCTATCCTTCATCTGTCTCTGATTCCAATCTCTCTCTTGCTTGAAGAGAGTTCTTATCAACAAACACTTTAAAATACTTCTAGAACCCTCTTATAAAAATCACCGAAGGCAATATTTTTTGTTTTGATGATCTAAAACCATTCTCACCACCATTCCTTAGATAAACTAGTACAGTGCAGAAGTGTGTAATGAAACAATGCATATTGTAACAAAACAGAACACCTATCATTATTACCACCTATCCAAACAAATGCTTTGAATTAAAAAGTTTTTCTATTTGTTTTCCAAATCACACAACCTTTTTTTATTGTGTTTAGTATATTTTTGTTTGTACGTATTTTAGTAAAACCTATCTTTTTGTTTGAACATATATGCTTTTGATTTCATTTGTAATTTTTATTATACATTTTTATGTTTTCTCTTTTCTCTAGTGGCATTTTTCCCTCTATAAAGTGACCCTTAGTAATCTCACTTAAGAAAGAAAGACTCAGTTCTTACTGGCCTTTCCTAGAGGTTCAGTAAGTATAGGAATTCTCAGGAACAACAGTGTTTGCTGAGAAAATCCCCATCAAGGGACCACTTTAGTCTGAGCCTGATGTAGTCAGGGTTTGATCAGTGTGTGACCATTGGCTAGCCCCACAAACACAGTAGGTTACATGTGGGGAGTAGACATGGTCTGAAGCTGGTAATTTGGGTGTCAATATTCAGCCCTCTCCATTAGGTATTTTCATGGAAGTGCCTAGAAAGGATTTCTTTCAACATTAGGAACTCCAGCTGGATTGTAAAACTCAGTATAAGCATTAGAGAGATGGAGTTCAAGGCTGTGAAGTCTAAGGGATGAGATAGGAAGTACGAGCAAATTGTCACACTCTTATTTTCATGTTCTTATTGGTCCTTTCCACTGCTCCCCATATCCAACCTGGTTCATGTTGTTTACTTCTTACATTGTTTGCTCCACTAGCAGATAACCAATACACACGTCTAGTGCTTCCTGAAAAGTTTATGGGGGATGAATGTACTAAGGATGAATCTAAGGTCTGAAAACTCTTAGACAAGTCTATTTTCTGGCTGATTCTTGTAGCCAGTATGGGTGAACAGTTTGCTACCAAGTCCCCATTTAATTCATCTACTTATCTCTCTCTATGTATCTATCTAAGTACCAATGCATCTATCTATCTATCTATCTATCTATCTATCTATCTATCTATCTATCATCTATCTATCTATCTATCTATCTATCTATCTATCTATCTATCTATTGTTTTTGCTCTTTTGGGGGGGCTCACCACCCAGCTCTCAAATAAATCACACACAGAAGCTTATTATTAATTATAATTGTCTGGTTTTAGCTTGGTTTGTTTCTAGCCAACTTTTCTTAACTTTAAATTATCCCATCTATCTTTTGCCTCTGGACTTTCCCCATTCTCTTACTTCTATAAATCTTACTCTTACTCCATTGTTTGCTGTGTAACTGGGTGGCTAGCCCCTGGAGTCCTTCTCCTTCTCTGGCTGCATCTTCCTCTCTCCTCCCAGATTTCTCCCTCTATGTATTCTCTCTGCCTGCCAGCTCCACCTATTCTTTCTCCTGCCTTGCTATTGGCCGTTCAGGTCTTTATTAGACCATCAAGTGTTTTAGACAGGCAAAGCATCACAGCTTCACAGAGTTAAACAAGTGCAGAATAAACAAAAGTAACACACATTAAAATAATATTCTACAACCATCTATTATCTATTCATCTGCACATCCACACATAAATGTACACACACACACACACACACACACACACACACACACACACACACACACACTTTCATAATGCTGGGAATGGAATTCAGGCCTTGAGTATAATTGGGAAGTATTCTAGAGCTGAGCTACATTCATAGTCCTCCATTTTGTTCCATTTTGTTTTGTTGATTAAGTTCCTTTTGGTTCTAGGTTTCTTCTAATTCAGTGATTCTAGCTTTTAAGAATATCAGTTCTTCATGGGTGAGACTTTCATAGTGAATGTGTGTGTGTGTGTGTGTGTGTGTGTGTGTGTGTGTGTGTGTGTGTGTGTGTGTATTGATAGTATTACCAGAGGTTGAGACAACACAGAGGACTTTGCCTTGATAGTTGCCCAGACCAGTGTGGTAAAGACTGTAGTCTAGGCTAGGTCCTCTGTCCTTGTCATTTCATGTAGCTTTACATTATAATAACCTACACGTTCTCAAACTCTAAGAAAAATGAGAACAAACTTCATTTTAAGCAGATCATTTTTTCCAAGTATAAACAATAGTTCCAATTATAACAAGCTTCTTTGTTAGAAATAATCACTTATTAATAAGCTGTCTTAGGATTTGCACTATGATAAAATACTTTTTGAGAATATCCAGCCATGTTGTCATTCACAGGGTGTAATAATCATGATAGAGAATGTAGTTTGTTGAATTGGAGTAAGGGCTAGCCATAAAAAGGAAAACCTTTTACTTCAAATCTGTCAGAGCCAAGCTATCCTGAAAGCCTATCCATTTCCTATTAAGCCCATACTTACTAACTTTAGAAGTATAAAGTTGGAACATTCTAAGAACATTAGGGGGTACTCAAAAGGTTTGCTTAACATTTATTTGTTTATTTGTTAATTTGCATAACTTATGTGTTTATTTCTCCCCCATCGTGTGTCTATGTGTGTAAGCATGTACGTGTGTGTATCCGCATAGGTGTGTGTAGAGTTCAGAAGCCAGCTTCTGGGAATTTCTCGCCTTCTACTGTGTAAATGTGTAGCTTCCAAGGATCAAACTCAGATTACCAAGCTTGGTGGCAAGTACCTTTACCTGCGGAGCCTTCTCTCCAGCCCACAATACTAAAGAACATTTTAAAGTAAGTACTAAAGAGTATAAACATCTTAGGTGTAGTAGAAACAAACTAAGAAAATTTGTTGGGTATTTTTAAAAGACAGAGCATCAAATCAATTAACCATAGAAGTAACACCGGTTGTGTGTGTCTAACTCGTCAGTAGTTGGTACATTTACACATGTGCTGATACGAGTCATTATTTTTGCTCCTCATCTACCTCAGGGCATAGATAAGGAAAACTTTATTTTGCTTATTTTAGTCATGGAGGCCAAGAAGACAAATGACTTGTACATCACTACATGGTTCAAAAGAGAGGGATTTGAACTAAATTTGCAAACTGTTCTACTGCAAATCTTGTTTACATTCTGTGATCCATTTTTTTTTTTTTTTTTTTTTTTTTTTTTTTTTTTTTTTTTGGTTTTTCAAAACAGGATTTCTCTGTGTAGCTTTGCGCCTTTCCTGGAACTCGCTTTGTAGACCAGGCTGGCCTCAAGCTCACAGAGATCTGCCTGCCTCTGCCTCCTGAGTGCTGGGATTAAGGACATGTGCCACCACTGTCCGGCAAATAATTTCAAAAACTTGTTGTCCCATTCCCCTCCAGGCCTATGGAATAAGCCATCTTTTTTTTTTTTTTTTTTTTCCAGAGCTGAGGACTGAACCCAGGTCCTTGTGCTTGCTAGGCAAGCACTCTACCACTGAGCTAAATCCCCTCTGTGATGCAATTTAAGGAAGTTTTGAGGATCGAACACCAAAGACTCTCCACTTAAAATAAGTGGTCTTCACACTTCCACATATACACACATGTACACAAACACAAAACCATCACAGCAACAGAAAAGGACATAATTGGAAGTTAACTCTGAGACAATCTCAAATGCCTATCTCTGTGACTCCTTGATAATCCATGATATAGAAAAGTAAGAGATGTCATCTTGTTTGGCATAAGGCCAGAAGGAAGAAACTATTCCTGATGACCAGGGAGGAGGCTTTAAGCACATACCGTTAGTGTAAGGAAACCCTCCTGATTTTTTCTTTTCTTCTGGTTTGTTTGTTTTTTTTGGCCATGATAGAGATCAGACTCAGTGCTTTGTACATGCTAGACAAGAGTGCTGCTGATGAGTCGAACCCCTCTGAAATCTTATCATTAACAAATATAGACACTAATCTTCCAGGGGAAGAATCCTCAAATGGCTACATATAACTGAGATATCATAATGATGTTGTACTTCCCAAAAGAATAATTCAGGCCCATGGGGAATGTTTAGTTAAAGCTTTAGCAAGGACTGTGGGAGAGTGACGGAGGGAAGAGTGGTCAGAGACTCTTGACCTTTAGAAGCTGCTTTTCTTTAGGTTTTAGCAGCAATAGGTGGCAGTCTGAGGGACCAGCCTGGCTTGATGCCAGCCTGTTTAAGAATATAATCTAAAATTGGTTTTTACATTTTTAACAGTTAGAAAAAATCAAAAGTAGAATAACACTCTGTGACATGGGAATATCCTACACATCTCTAATCTCAGCCTCTGAAGCATTTTGGATCATTGTCATGCCCATTTGTTTATGTATTTTTTTTTCTGAGGCCATTTCCAGACAGTGAAGGCAAAGATGAATAGTTCTAAGGGGTCTCTGCAGCCTAAACTACCTACTGTCTAGACTTTTACAGAAAATGTTTGCTGATCCCTAATATCTGAATATCTGGACTTTTTTTGTTTTCAATTGTAGGTCTACATCACTAAGTATTGTTCTAAAGAATAGAGTCTTCGAAGGTTTGTACCATCACTATCTGGTTCCAGTCTTCTGCACATTTCTAATCTTATAGAGAGGGAAAAGGGATATGGTTCTAGATGCAAGGTTGGAGCAATGAAGTGAAAGAAAGATGGGATTTAAAAGACATTAAGGCTATTCTGACACCAAAAATGAATGTATTAAATGGGTGTCCAAGCTCAGAACCAAAGTCATGAGATCAACCATCTATCAGTCTTAAATGGGCAATTTTCAGCAGTATTATTTCATCTTCCTAGGGCTGGGGAAACCCTGTTATCAGCTAAAGTGCATCCACTGGTCAAATTGCTATATTGAAATCCTACCCCCCACTGTGATCATATTTGAAATGGGGTTTGGAGATGTAATTGATCTTTTCATAAGGACTCAGTTCTCACCATAAGGCTCCCATGAGATTTATGACTTTATAAGAGGAAGTAGCTGGGAGCTTGATTTTCCTCTCTGCCATTTGAGGACACAGCAAGAAGGCAGCCCTCCAAATGAGGCTGACCCCCTGACACTCCCATCCTGGACTTGTAGATAGTAAGTCTCCATTGTTTAAGTCATTCAATCTCTGGTATTGTGTTCTGGCAGCTTGAGCTAAATAATTTGGACCCCAGGCCAAGAAATGAAAGGAGGGGGGCTTGTATTCCCTATCTGTTTGATATGTTTGTTGGGAAGCCAGGAGAGAGAGCTTAGTGGAGGACAGTCCTGCTTTGAATGGTGGTATCAGAAGAGTAACAGTACTTATGGCAGGGACAACAAGTGGTAACACAGGTGAATCCCAGCAGTAGCAGCTGGGTGCTGGAGCACAAAATACTACACCAAAGAGAAAGTCATTGCAGGGCCACTCCCAGGAAAGCAGAGTACTTACTGAGGACCCAGAAGGCAGTCTGAGCAGTTTCTAAGAACTCAGAAAATAGGGCTCAAGTGGCATCTATTGGAACAGCATGAGTTAGCAAGTTGGAACAGCCTAAGCTAGCCAGTTGTGTACCACAAGTTTTGAATGTGAAGGTATGATTATGGGCTTTCCAAGGCTAGGGAGAGGGACTCATAGTCTTTCAACTTGAGATTTTGGAGGCAGGGTTAGGTGTGGTGACCTTTCTATAGTGTTAATGCACTGTGGAATGCCAGTCAAGACTTTCTAGTGCTGCACTAATCAAATTACCACACACATTGTGGCTTGAAGCAAAATTGATTAGGTGACCACGCTGTAGGGTTGAAGTCTGGTAGATTCAGCTCAGAGTTTAGAAGGCCAAAGTCAAGATATCAGACAGTCTCAGTTTTTGTCTGGAAGGTCTAGGGAGAAATTGTTTCTGAACATATTCAGGCTATTATCAAAATCCAGTTCCTGAGGATGTCAGTACGGTGGTCTCTGCTCCCTTGATAGTTGTCAGGTATGCTCCACCCCTCGAGGATGCTGCAATTTTTCCATCTCACCTTGTGGAGTCCATTTTCATATGACAGTACAAGAATAGGGAATGAATTCTTTCTGCAGCTCTGAGAGTCTTTGAATGCCTTCTTTTCCTCTAACAACCATATCAACATGTGTGATTGGGTTGGATCTACCCAATACTTCTGAAAAATCTATTTCAGGATCAACTTAGTGGTCATTATCACACCTGCATAGGTGAGTCAGCCATCTCACACAGTGAGTTCTCAAGCACGATGCTTGGAATGAAAGGCTTTGGGAATGGATGTATGGAATACAGTGGGGAAAGGGGGAGACTTTTGTCTTTAAAAAGGAAGAGAATGACATGCTTAAAACCACCTCTTTCAGGTTTCATGTCCCAAGTAAGTGATCAGAGTTTATCAGTGAGTGTTTCACTTATCCTGTTGTTGAATTAATGAACCTAAAGAGACTAGAATTCTCAGGCTCCACCCAATTACAAATTTGTATGACAATAGATACAGTTTAGTGATCTCTTCTTATCATAAATCATTAGAGTAAAATTTAAATCAGGAAAAGAATTGGCTTTCTGTATAATTTATATAGTGTTAAAGTATCTGCCCTATTGGACATTTTCCTCAAGATTTCAGACATACTTAATACTATCTTTTAAAACCCCATTATCAGGTGTTGGGGTTGGGGTTGGGGATAAAAAAGAAGGGAGAAGAAGGAGAAGAAGAAGAAGGAGGAGGAGGAGGAGAAGAAGGAGAAGAAGGAGAAGGAGAAGAAGGAGAAGAAGAAAAGAACCCCATTGTCAAATAAATAAATAAATAAATAAATAAATAAATAAATAAATAAATAATAAAACCCCATTGTCTTATCCTGTTAATGACAGGGGATGATTTTGGTGAATGTGGGATCATCGTTTTCTAATTCATTTGATATTTGTTTATTTTTTTCAGTTCAAATTTGCATGTATATGATTTTATTTATTTTAGGATTTCTCATTATATTTATGTCATTGGCTTCCTTTTTTCCTGAAAAACTGGTTTATTTGTGCTTAGCTTTAATTGATTTCAATGTCAAAGTTACCTAGAGCTTTGGAATGCACTTGTTTCTTCCACTCAACCTTGTTTGGTCATTGGTTATTGTTGACTTAATTTGCTGTCGTTTTGCCTTCTGCAGTCTCAATCCAAGTTTCTTTGCTGTGAGCAGACACTGTGAACACGGCCACTCTTACAAAAGGAGTCTTTTAACCAGGGGCTTGCCTACTGTTTCAGAGGTTAGTTCATTACCATCATGGCGGCAGCATGGCAGAATGCAGGTATGGTGCTGGAGGAGTAGGAGAGAGTTCTACATTTTTATCCATAGGCAGAGGGAGGGAAGGAGAGAGAGAGAGAGAGAGAGAGAGAGAGAGAGAGAGAGAGAGAGAGAGAGAGAGAGAGAGAGAGAGACTGTGGGCTTGCCATGGGCTTTTGGAAACTCAATCCACCCCAGTAACACACTTCCTTCCACAAGCCTCTGCTGTTGGATGTTCTCTATGGCAAATGTGTTGCTGATTAGTCAATAAATAAAACATTGATTGGCCATTGGCTAGGCAGGAAGTGTAGGCGGGACAAGGAGGAGAATAAAGCTGGGAAGTAGAAGGCTGAGTCAGAGAGACACTGCCAGCTGCCACGATGACAAACAGCATGTGAAGATGCCGGTAAGCCACGAGCCATGTGGCAAGGTATAGATTAATGGAAATGGATTAATTTAAGCTGTAAGAACAGTTAGCAAGAAGCCTGCCACGGCCATACAGTTTGTAACCAATGTAAGTCTCTGTGTTTACTTGGTCGGGTCTGAGCGACTGTGGGACTGGCAGGTGAGAGAGATTTGTCCTGACTGTGGGCCAGGCAGGAAAACTCTAGATACAAGCCTCCTAATCCTTCTAACCCTATTAAAGAGTTCCACTCCCTGGTGACTAAGTGTTCAAATATATGAGCCAATGGCATCCATTCTTATTCAAACTATAATATTTATATGCAATATGTGCCCTTGGCATCTCCCACTTTATAATATGCGCTTTAGCTTTTCCTGTGCTTTGAAGTTGCTTTCTCTCTTCCTCTATTTTTTCCAATTTAATTTTAGTTGCTCAACTTGCATTTCAAAAATTAAAATAATCATTTTGACTTATCTATCCATGTTTTTTTCTCTTTCACTTTATAATTAAGCTTTTTTTTGGTCAATTTTACTTATTGTCTGTGTTAGGGTTTCTGTTGCTGTGAAGAGACACCATGACCATGGCAACTCTTCCAAAGGAAAACATTTAACTGAGGTTGGCTTACAGTTTCAGAGGTTTAGTCCATTATCATCATGGTGGGACATGGTGGAGTGCAGGCAGACATGGTGCTGGAGACAGAGCTGAGAGTCCTTCATCTTGACCACAGACAACAGGAAGTGAACTGAGACACTGGGGTGGCTTGAGCATATATGAGACCTTTAAGCACACCTCCACAGTGACACACTTCCTCCAACAAACCACACCTACATCAACAAGGCCATAGCTCCTAATAGTGCCACTCTCTATGAACTAGTGAGGGCCAATTACATTCAAATTACCACACTTATTATTCTATATCATAAATTCCTGTTTTCTAGCTGGTTTTTGAAGATTCCACACTGTTTCAAGCAATCTGCTTCTGATATCCAAATGTCAAAACCTCATGATATAAAGTCATGCAAACATGGGTTTTACATCAAGTCCCATTCTCACAAATCATTTAGCCATGGATTTTGATTTGTGCCTCTTTTAAGCCTCTTCTGATCATTAGAAGAGAAATATTGTTTGCCTGTAAAGACCCATAATGGACAGTGATTCTACAGGCCTGAGGTGAGGAAAAAAGTGTCCAAATGTTTGAGGCACCTGCACATTATTTTCTGCTAATTTTTAAAGTGTTATCCTCCAATTTTATATCAGATTATTGATCTGTTCTGTTTTGATTGCATACTACAGATGTAAGTTGAAACTATTTTCTCCAGTTTATTATTTGATTTTTGGTTTTGTTTACATGATTTTTCTTTCACAAAACGTTA
Source organism: Peromyscus californicus insignis (assembly GCF_007827085.1). NCBI lineage: Eukaryota > Metazoa > Chordata > Mammalia > Rodentia > Cricetidae > Peromyscus > Peromyscus californicus. Next base: position 27,656,195 of record NW_026294492.1, on the reverse strand, counting down.
ATGTACTTCTCATCAATCTTTTTTATAGATTCTGAAATTTTGAATGCTAGCCTAAAAGACTTTCTTTAAACTCCATTCTAATGCTTGTATAATTACAATTGCATGATTACATCAGTGATATTTGGATATTTTTCTAATGTAGAATGAATATCACTTCCTATAAGTACTTATAAAACTTCACTGACAATAAGAGGAATAAAAATTAAAACCATCCTGAGATGTCATCTCCCATCTGTTTGTCTAGCACAAGTGTAAAATCTTTAGGGATTATTTCAATGGAAAATGTATAGGTAAATAAGTTATGTCACACATTCCTTGTAAGAATCTAAGCTGTTACTGCTCTAGCGGATAGATGTGAGTGTCTAAGTACATTATAAAGAAGCAGGGATGGGTATGCATACATATGCATTTGCACATTTATATGTACAATGACTATACACACAATTGTATAGTCATATATTATATACGCATATATTGAACATATGTATATATATAGTCATAATTGTATACACACATTGTATGCACATATATTGTATACACATATATTGAACACACACACATATAGATATAACATGCATTTGCACATTTATGTGTACAATGACTATACACACAATTGTATAGTAATATATTATATACACACATATTGAACATATGTATATATATAGTCATAATTGTATACACATATCGTGTGCACATATATTATATACACATATATTGAACATACACATACACACACACACACACACACACACACACATATATATATATGGTCATAACTGTGTATACATATATTTTATATACATATATTGAACATATATAGTCATAATTGTATACACATGTGAACATATGTTTATATATAGTCATAATTTTATACACATATTGAATACATTACAAAGCAGAGGCATCTGTTAGGTTTAAATTCTATTCCTATTTTAACAGAACTATAATTTATTTGAGACATGGCTAACTTCCAATCTAAGAAAACAAAAATATATAGTGAGTTTATATTTTTCATAAAATCTGATTGAAGATTCCACACTGTTTCAAGCAATCTACTTCTGATATCCAAAGGTCAAAACCTCATGATATAAAGTCATGCAAACATTGATTTTACATCAAGTCCTGTTCTCACAAATCATTTAGCCATGGATTTTGATTTGTGCCTCTTTTAAGCCTCTTCTGATCATTAGAAGAGGAATATTGTTTGCCTGTAAAGACCCATAATGGACAGTGATTCTATAGACCTGAGGTGAGGAAAAAAGTGTCCAAATCAGAGGGCAAAGAAGTGTTAAAATCAATATAATCATGTCAAAATGAAATGGATGATGCCTTGAAGAAGCAACAAATTGAATAAGAAAAGCATCAAACTGAATCATGGCAAATATTGTATGAACACATCTGTGGGTTGGAAGTGATACACATGAGATAGTGTCTGTGATTGTACAAATGAAGGCACTTCTTTTCAAAGCTATATCAGCAAATTTAGAAGACACAGTAGAACTAGAAAACCCAACCTGAAATGCAGCTAGATTAGTCAAGCTTACCCCAAGAAATACTAAAACTTTTATATGTAACCTGGAGAAAATATAACATTTATTTATTCAACTCATCTGATTCATTTCACAAACTATTTTCTGACTTACTTTTATAAGGGAAAATAAACCTTTATTAATAGGGCAGCCAAGCCCTTAACCAAGCACTAAGTAATCATTTTTATTAGTGTGACAACCTAACACCTTTTGTTTTCTAATATTATATAAAACACATAAATCATATCTATGCTATTCTCAAAGAGGTTTAACATGAATTCATTATGAGAAAGCAGTTAAAATAAAAAACCAGGAGTATTATCTATCTTTCAGTGTAACTTACTGGGACTCCTACAAAGAAATCAGTGTCTTAAGAAAAAGGCAAACCCAGAAAGATATATGACTTATAAATTAACAGAGACTAAAATAGTGTAACAATTAAAGGAAATATTTTGACATTAATTGAAACAAATGTTTTAAAAAGGCATGAAATACATTTTAGAATCACTGTGGACATTTAAAAAATAGGTGGTAATGATAATTTTCTTGTACAACATAATGCTTTTATTTTTAAGATGCATGGTGAAATATTTAGGGATGAAATATATTGTTGCTGCTGTTGAATCTAATTTCCACATTGTTCAGAGAAAGTCCAATAATTTCAATACAAGTAAAGGACAAATTTGGGAAAATGTTAACATGTATTGAGTGTAACAGAGGATCTTCACGTGTTCATTGTACCAATCATGCAATTTTACTATGTTTCAGAGTTTTCAAGATATGATTTGAAGAATAAGAAGATAGACACAGGTTGATATAATGATGATCTCTGGTTCAATATATTGGTCCAAACCATTGACTGACACACATGGGAAGTGCTCAGTGGAAGATGGCTGATTAGGATCTTCCAAGTACAGTCACTCTTCTCTGTCTGTAGGTTATGCATCCATGGTTCCTAAAGAACCAAGTTATAAAGACAAGAGGCTTAGTTTTGCTTTTGGTTTCAGTGGGTCCATGATTGATTTGCCTTTTTGCTTTTATGCCTGTGGCGAGGCAGAACACTGTGGCAGTGGTATATAATTCTACAAAACATTTACTCCATATAAAGGATTAAAAAAAATCAAAGAGGAAGAGTACTGGATTCCATGATTCCTCTCAAGGCATAGCTCTAATGACCACTGACCCCCACTAGGCTTTACCTTCTACATTCTCTATGACTCTACTAGTGCTTCCTGCAGCAGCAGACCTTTATGACGTGAATATTTGGGGCATACCTAACAACTAAGGATAGTATATACAGACATTTTTTTTCTTGTCATATTCCCTAATCAATGCAACATAGCAAATATATAGTAATTATATTGTATTAGGTATAACGTAATCTGAAGATAAGTTAAAGTACATAAAAGGATTATGTAGTTTCTGGAATAACTTGTGAATGTTCAGCATCTGTGGATTATAGTATAGGAGCATCCAAAATAACTGAGTATCAGCTTGTACATGGTTTACCAAGACTGAGATGACTTGAGCAGAGCTCCCTCCCAGGATATTCAGCAAAGAATTTGGTTTCATCATGAATAAAAGATCTAGTATCTACACATCCATTTCTGATAATTTCCATTTGTTGTTTAGTCTATACCACAGTTTTCTCTCATTCATTCTGTCAAACACTATAACCTAAGGAACCTCTTAGAAGAGTGATTCTCTCACAGGCATTCCTTGGGCACAGAACAACAGATTTCTTCCTTCACACCACACCACTGTTATTTTCTCTTTAGTTCTGTGGCCTCTCTACTTCCGGTTCTATTTATTTATTTATTTATTTATTTATTTATTTATTTATTCATTTATTTATTTGTTTTTCATTTCTAGTTTTGCCTTTGCCTCAAAGATTGCAAATTCATAAAAACAAACAAACAAACAAACAAGACCATCAGAGTTTATTAGTCAACAGAACTACCAAATTATTTTTAACTTTTAAGAACTTATAGAGAACCTTATTCCTTTTGCAAACTTTGACTAATTTTTGCTAAAACGTCAGTGGGGAGACCGATGGAGCTTATGTAATCATTTAAATGTATCTTATAATTAAAAATATCAAAAGTAAATGGGGGTATGAGAGGGATAAGTTAGTAGTTCTACAAAGCACTGATATCCTAAATTCTTTGCCAACTTAAATTGTGTGGTATGGGTACCCTTCATTGCAAAGACAATTATAAAGACAAAATGTAAACTATTTCCTAGGCTGCTGAGTTCTGCTTATGATGCAGCTCAAGGAGTAGCATAGACTCTGTCTCCTTTTAGGTCTTTGTTGGAAGCACCTAGAGACAGCAAGGCATTTGGTTCTATATCATCTTGTATGGAGTAAGGACTTAAAAATGATGGGAAAAGTATTTTAAGAACTTAAAATGACCCAATCTGGACTTTAAAATAGTGTGACAGGACATAGACAAAGAAAACACAGCATCATCTTGTTTCCCATACAAAATGTAACTCAACCTTGAAATAAGCATGATGAGCTCATTGTTTTTACTTGAAAGAAAACATGGAGAATACATTTCTACTGCTGGGGTGGAGAAATGGATGTCGTTTTTGTGTGTTTTCAACTGTTGTAGGTGGACAGCACTCTCGTGAGCACACTGCTCTGGCAATTTCACAGTATAATTTCTTCAAAGTTTCTTGGGAATTAATCTGACCAATAATATATTCAAAATACATTTGATGTTTGGTTGCATTTGTTTAAAGATCTAGTGAACCCTCATCTATGCATATGAACATGAAACTCCATTTAGTCAATTCCCTGTTTAATTCTCTAGAGAAAAGAAAAGAAAACTTACTTTCATGTAGTGTTAAAAAACAAAGCAGCCGGGTGGTGGTGGCTCATGCCTTTAATCCCAGCACTCGGGAGGCAGAGGCAGACAGGACTCTGTGAATTCGAGGCCAGCCTGGGCTACAGAGTGAGTTCCAGGAAAGGTGCCAAAGCTACACAGAAAAACCCTGTCTCAAAAAAACGAGAAAAACCCAAACAAATACAAGCAAACAAACAAGCAAACAAACCAGTGATACAAATACTGTATTCTTCTTATATTCATCTAAACATGGATTTTTTTTTTTTTACTGCAGTTATTATACAGGATTTAATCCACTAAAGTCAACTAAATAAACGTAACGTAGGTTTCACGCCAGGAGGCAGTTCCTCTAGGCATTTGGACACCCTTAGGAAGCCATCAGCTAGAAGTTAAAAACCCACTCACATATCACCACCACCCCCCCAAAAAAAAGAATGAAGCAAAGAAGTTTGAACATTGCAGAGACATATAAAAGCAGCTCCATCTAAACGTCTTGCAAACAGTGTCTCGTGAGGACTATTCCTCATGTCTAGCCAGTCCACGTCTTGAAATGATGGCAGGTGCATATTTCCATATCTGAACGCTTACTGAATAGATTCTACTTTGTGAGGACTCACCCAGTTACATCTCCCACCATCAAAAGCTTCTGAACTGATCTACCTGCAACTTGTCTCTCTCCATGCTCTATCTTCACAGTATCCTAACCTCCCTTTAGCATCCCTATCTACTTTGGAGCAACTCATTTTTCAAGATGCAAGTGAAGCTTCTTCAACGAAGCCTTTCCCTTATCTTCAGCTGTACAGAATCTTTCAATTCCCTTGTGTTCTCAGCAGTGGATTGTGTAGGTTCATGTCTCAGTACTTTATAATTAACTCTATGTGATCCTTGACCTCAACAAGCATGGAAAAAAAATCTCCTTAAGTGCTACTTAAAAGTTACTGGTGAATTGTGATTCTGTAGACATCAAATAAGGAAAATAAGATTTGAAATGTCTAGTAAGTGACCTTTGACTGAAAAAAAGAGAAATCGCTAAGAAACTAGACAAGGGATTGTAACCAAATGCAGGGGAGGTTGCTGGGTGAGAACCTGCTGTGTGGTACGGAACCCAGAATTTTGTTTTAAAAATCAAGAACTGTTCCCTTCAACTCCCGATGTCTTCCTCACTAACAACGTTGTTATGGAGACAGTTGTTTGAACACGTTGAGACTCATGTTCTCTGCTCCTTTCTAAAATGGTACAGCACGCCACTCACTCAATACTGTCATGAGGATTCCATGAGGTGATGTTTACAGCAGGCATCTGACCCTTGCTGACTGCCTGGTTCTCACTAGTGGGCAAACTATGAACTAACGGTGTCATAATGTTCCCCTTAAAAAAATGGAACACAAACATATCAAATTCTTTCCACGTTGCAAGCTCCCTGTGTTCATCCTTGTGTACAATGTTTCTCCAAGATGTTTATAATTTATCTGTCTCTCCAGGGTCTTGAATAAAATTATGTACCCAGGAAGAGTCGAATAAGTGGTTATTTAAAAAAAAATAATTTCCACCAACATTTCATTCTGATCTTACTTTGCTCCTAAACAACTCTGAACCATTTCAATAGAAGTTTCATCTGTATATTGAATTACCAATTTGAATTGATAATGTGGCAACTGTGAAAATATTACCCCTAATGACTTTATTAAATAAGCAAACGCCAAGCGTGTGGTTTGATGTTTAAGAGAAATGGAGCATAAAAACTTTTCTCTTAAGAAGGATTCTATTACTCCACTGATCCAGCTATTTTCATTCTCTCTGTGTTATTTAGGTTATAATCATGTGGCCCAAATCATCAGTAACAGCTGGGTATTTGTAGCTTCACTTAAGGTCACCATACACGTGTTTGCTCCTCAATCACATTATTCCCTTTTCCTTATATATCCAAACCACTAATTTACAAATTGTTTTACCATTTTGAACTCTTCAGGTGGCCCTATGCATTGCTAGAATATTCAAACTAAGGGGAACATTATTATTTATGCTGAATAAAAAAGAAGCCTCTGGTTTCCAAGTGTGGGAGCAAAATGACTGGAATCTGTTCCTTTCATATTTGCTAAATTGCTTGTATCAAAACCCAGAGCACCTCAGGAGGGTAAAGCCATCAAGGGTAGAACCTTTAATCAATGGAACGATATGCTGTGTTTCTGTTATAGGGCAGGATCCTCATTTCTGTGACTTGAGTGGAGTGATGTTAACAAGGGAAAAATGAACATTTTCAGTGGGTTAATTTTGAGATGTTGATGGAAGTTCATTGTGAGTGCCCGAGGCACTCATATTTGATCTTGAGGTTTGCAGACTCTCAAAGCTTTTATTTCTCAACACCTTATTGAGATATTCCAGCAGCTATTTAAAACAATGTTCAAGACAACAAGCTTACAAAGCCTTGTCCTTAAATCTGAATTTAGTCTTGGTGGTTGGACATAACCTGTATTTGCTGATATTTGGTAAGAGATGCATTATGGGAGGAGGGGAATTTAAGCATCTTTCTGTAAGCTGGTGTAGCTAACTGGGGAGTGGAGGAGAAGAACAAGAAAGAAGTGTTGGGGAGAAAGTTTTCAAACCTGCTTTGAAAGCAACAAAAGGAAATTAATAACAGACAGATGTACAGAAAAAAAATACAAACCAAGGGGAGCTTTTGCAGTGTGAGTGCATCTCTTGCAAAGGTGATGTAGGTAGCACTGTTGCCCCAGGACTGTTATCTGCACGACCTAATTCATCCAACTGTTTATTTTCAACCTTTTGTATCTCATATCCTTTTTCATAGCTTGAGAAACTGACTTAAATCTCAAGAATAAAAGAGACACAAGAGCATGATTAAAAATAAGTTTTCATTGTTTCACAAGGAAAAGTAATTAAGAAAAAAGGAGGAAACTATTATTTGAAATTAATATGAATATTAATTTGAATTATAATGAAATGCATGGACCCTGCTAAAGAACTCAAAAATACAAACATGATGTCTTTAATTTTACATCCAAGAACAGAGCAGAGTCACTTTTAGTTTTATTTTAGATAAAAGACTGGGGAAAAGGTTAAGTCATAGCTTTGGGGAGATGGTTTCACAATACTATATGGCATGTAAATAGTTTTCTAGGAAAAGGATTAGAAACATGGATACACTCTTGAGCATCCTGAGAAATGAATACTGGCATTGCATTTTACAGTAATAGGTTTTAAAATGTAATCTTTGGATCAGTGGAGACACCAGATAATTGCAGTGTGCTACAGCTGGCCTACATATACAGAACCAACTGTTGCTAATTCTTAGGTATATTCATCTTGGCAGCCCATCTTAGGATACTCACCCTGGAGCTGAAGACCGAACCCAGGGCCTTGTGCTTGCTAGACAAGCACTCTACCATTGAGCTAAATCCCCAACCCCTAAATAGCGTTTTTAATGATATAAGACAACTAAAAGGAAACTTGAAAAACACAAAAACACAGAAGGTGAGAAAGCTGAGGAAATGTGAAGTATTTCTTCTCATTTTTTACGGATTTATTCATTTTACGTGTATGAATGTTTTTGCTTTCATTTATGCATGTATACCCCATGCATGCTTTCTGCTCTCAGAGAGCAGAGGAAGATGACTGATCTTCTAGAACTAGAGATACAGATGTTTGTGAGCTGTTGTGTGGGTGCTGGAAATCATACGCAGCTCCTCTGCAAGAGCAAGTGCTCTTGATCACACCCAGCCATTTCTCCAGCTTCAAAGTATTTGGTTTTTTTTTTAAGATTAGAACTTTTTTCTCACAATGGTAAGATGATTTTTAATGTCTCTGTGTTAAAGTCCAATGTATAACCAGAATGATACTTTTCCTTGTTGTTCTCTTGTTAAGTAAATCTCATTTTCAGATATTAGAAGAATTCCGTTCATTTCCCATTTGCTTATTGTTGGACAGTTAGGTTTCATGACCATAGATATAACACATGGGTAAATACAGGTATGTGTAAAGCATTGCCTACACTTTGAAACATGTCTTCAGTTGTATTCTCTAAGTAGACTACCTGAGTCAAAGTGAATGATACATTCCTTATTTCAGAAGCATATATGTTCATTTCAGGAGGCAACGGTGTCAGCCTTCAGGGTTTTCTCTGTGGGTGTGTGTCTGTCTACACCACTCCTTTCTCTTTCATCTCATGGACATTTCTTGTTAGATTATTTTTAGCTCTCTCTTACTCTGTGTTTGTTCTACTATCTGTATCAAATCCCATTCACAGGCAGGATTTCAAAGCTCATTCAGAAGGGAAGTTGATGGCAAGGTCAAAATTTCAGCACCTTTTCTATGTTACTAGGAATGGCCCTAAAACTTCTCACATTCATTTTTTTAAATGATTCTTTTCAATATTTTCACATTTCCTTCTTTTGTCCAAACAATTTATTTCCATGTTTGTATTTAAAGGCCCACATCTCTCCTTTACATGCAGTGGCCCCTAGTAGCATTACTGAGGCACACGAATACTCTACTACCAAATGTTTTGATGACTGACTTTGCCTTTTCAAGATCTGTCATGAACTTTGGCTATCTCTCCTTCAAGCCTGTTTGCAAAAAGGAGGTAATATTTACAGTTAAGGGAGGGCTATGCATTTAATCTCTTCACCTGGGACTTAATTCTTTGACTAGCTCTTTCTTTTCATTGGTGAGGCTGCACTGAACTTGGGACTCCATCCCTCCCATTCTGTGTGTTTTCTTTATCTTCCATTTGCTTCTATTTGCTACTATTTCCCAGGTTCTCTCTGTTCTCTTGTGCATTCCTCTAATGTGGATGCTTTCTGTGGGTACCCAGAGGACAGGGCTAGGGAGGCATCATTATCATACTTCACGTCATGAAGTCCTTTTTGCTATCCTGTATCAGGGCTTGCCTCCCCCACAGCTGCGTGACTCCAGGTTGATCGACTGAAGTAAAAGTGGCGTAATTCAGCAGACAAAGGGCGCTTTGCTTAGCATTTCTGTGAGCTGATTCAGAATGGTTGCCAAATCAATAAACTTTTAAAGTCATTTTCCCTTACTTAAGAAGCACTTAAAGCAACTGCATTTATTCTTTCTGATGAGTAGGAAAACACAATTTAATGAATTTACTTCCACAAAGCCTGAGCTTTGAAAATGTTTACTATCCTCCCAGGAATACTCTGTGTTCTCAGAGAGCCTCTGTCAAAATGCAACAAGAATTTTGGCTATTGACTCAGTATGAGACTAATATTAACAATAATTTAGCCAACATTTTTGTACTCAACTTTCATGCTGTTGTAACCTCCATGCTGACACAAACATACAGCTCTCACCTCAAAGGGGAAAAATGAGAATTTAGTTTAGAGCCAAATACAAGTGGCCATGACCAAGGAACAGAGATTCAGGCTGTTCCAAATTTTGTTTTCCAAAGTAGTAACAATTTTATGTACTTTGTATAATGACAGAAAAAAAGAAAGTCATGTATCAATATGCTTTTCTAATACATGGAATAGAAAAATAGAGAAATCTCAGGTATTAGCCTAAGGTGTCATCTGATATTCTTTTTTTTGTTTGTTTGTTTTTTGTTTTTGGAGATAGGGTTTCTCTGTGTAGTTTTGGTGCCTGTCCTGGATCTCACTCTGTAGACCAGGCTGGCCTTGAACTCACAGAGATCTACCTGGCTCTGCCTCCTGAGTGTTGGGCTTTTTGGTAGATGGAAGCTGGGGGTCTGTTTGTACATTCCATTTGCTTAATGCTTAAAAAGACACTAGCTCACAAGTAAAGGTAGGCAGTAAATAGCTATTCAGGGACCAATATAGTCCAGGGTAGACAGACTGTAATTAGAACTGCAATATTACAACTTCTCCATCATTGTTAAAGGTCCAACCAGCCTGTGCATAAGGAAATCTCTCTTCTTTCTAGGAATTTTCTTCCACATCCTCAATGTACTGCTTTATTTTTTTTTACTATTACTTCTGGTTGCAGCCCAAGAAAGAGCCAGATTTCCAATGTAACCACTCATATAATTTCATGTCCCCCATTACACATGAGGTACAAGGCAGAATTGGAAGGAGGGCTTCTATATTGAAATGAGCGGTTGAATAGTCTTCTTACAGCACGCAGGACCACAGTCGAAGAACAACTGTGCCCATAGTGAGGTAAGCTCCCCCAACATCACTCATCAATCATAAAAATAAATCTGTTACAAGCTGGCCCTCAGGCCAGTCCTATGGAGGTCCTTCTCATTTTAGATTTCCTCTTCGCAGATGATCCCAGCTTGTGTCAAGTTCCCATTAAAAACTAGCTGGCTTACTGGGACTACAGCCTGACATTTCCCCCAATTTAAAAATGGATAGACACGTTGTACACGTCTTCACGTCTTCTTTAATGCATAGCTCTGGCCATCGCAGTGCAAAGAAATCTGTCAGAGACCATTGTTGGAAAGAAAACTTAAAAGGAGAAAAACATGGGCCAGGAATGGTTGGTCTGAGGCCATGTGCTAATTTTTGCAAAATCTTGTATTGCAATAGAGGCAATGGTTATTGAAGGACTGTAGACACTACTTTGGGAGGACTTTGCAAAGTTCAACATCACCCACCCTCGAAAGCTGCCAGACTTCTCTGTAAGTTTCCCCATCGTTTTCCTTTTCTAGAGCACATCTGCTCACTACTTTGTTCTTAAGAAAATCCTTCATCAAAGGAAGTCCATCCTGCAGTGCCCTTAGCCTTTCTATGTGACTTCACGACAGGCATAATTGATGTCGTGGTGAGGCATAGGATTATATGCAGCTAGCCATCTTAACAGTTTATTCTCTCTTATGCTGTTGAAAGGGAGTTTGAGAAGACGAGACCTGTATTGCTCTTTTACCATTTATGGTACTTTTGTTTGGGGCCATATGCTCCTTTCTGCCACAATCACCAGGCCTTTGCTCCATTAGACATGTCTGTAAGTAGCATATTGGCTTAACTGATAGTTACACGACTCAAATTTTTCTCATTGAGATTGTAGGTCCTGGGAAAAATCAAAGAGATTGCAGCTAAACACCCAATTTTTGTCATGTACTTGCAAGTCAAATATGTCAAAAATAGTCTGTTTTGTCTGTCCAGAGAACTTTGGAAGCCTTGGTTATGGAAGGGGATGTGAAAGGTCCAGAATGATCATGCACAGAATTTGTGAGAGAGTTTCACATCATCCCAGGGATTAGTCCATAATAGACAGAACACAATCCAGGAGTGTATTTAGTACATTTTATGTGTCCTTTGGTCACTTCCCCTCTTCCTTCCCTATCTGACTAAAACTTGAGAGGACAGATGCAAGATTTCCACTCTTATACGCTGGCTTTCTGGACACTAGTTGCATTTGTATAAAAAACTATATGAAGTAGAAAGAAAGATGCTGTTGTTGTGGAAAGCAACATCATATGAGCAGTCTAGCATCTGCTCTTCTTGTTGTAATGGAAAAAAACAAAGGAGAGAGCTGGGGGATTGCTTTGGAGTCTATGAGACTATGTCACTGGATTCTACCCTTGGAACATAAGGGGACTGTGCCGTGCTGCTCGTGGTGTGACAGTCACAGTGTATCCTGAATCAGACATTAGGAGAAGGAAAATGAAGGTGGAAAAGATGGATAGTGAGATTAACAATGAACAACTGGGCTGAGACATTGAAAGCCTTTATGTCATTAAGCTACTGATTTATTCATTCAATAATATATTCATAGTCAATGTAGTAAGGGAAGCCCAGAGAAGCAATCCATTAGGAGTCTCTGCATATGAACCAGTAGACACTTTATCAACTTCATTAATTTATTCAATGCCTCTCCCTGAAGACTTTGCTCAATAGACTCTTCCTCTTGCTCCAGACAAGTTATTACTATGCTGTTGCTTTTATTGTTTGGTTGCTACTCACAGTACTAAATAAAAACATGTAAATTTGAATTTAGACAGATAATCTGCACCATCATTTTTCTTCCAGTGTATCTTCCTGATAGCTAGTTATTTTTTTAAAAAAAGGAATATGTGCTTAACAAATCCTGACATGTGGGTTTAGTGCATGAATTAGCCATTTTGAGCACAGCTTTGATCTGCATAGATGTTGGCTCAGCACTGAGAGGCTGTATGGAATGTGATTCACCAAGGCAGTTCTTAGAAGAACTAATGACCTAGAAAATTCCTTCTTGGCCTTTCTGGCCTTTGGTATGCTCTTACAGCATTTCTCATCTCAGTGCTCAAGTGCATAGAAAAATACCGCAATTTTATGTGAGCGGGTAAATATTAACATCAAAGTTTCCATGAGGTAAAGTTTGATTTTCCAGTTTAACACACACACACACACACACACACACACACACACACACACACCTGTAGAGCATTAAATTTTCTTTTTCTAAAAAAGGCTTGTGGGGTTCAAAAGTGGTCAGAGGTTGGAAAAGTTTGTGTAAATCTTTATAAAGCAAGGCTTGAACATTTGTTTATAGAAGCCATAAACCACGACTTTGACAGTCGGTCACATTTTCATTCAGAATCTAAGTCAGACACTGACTGAGTCTTGTCTTATCAGTAAGGTGGAAAATCAAACAGGGTCTCCTATATAAATGTGCAATATAATTAAATGAGAATATTGCAGAAGGAGTCACATACAGTCTTTTCCTATTCAGATATAACAGCTAGTATTAGTACCATTATTACAGACATGTTTATGTGGCTGGAGAGAAGACTCAGTGGTTATGAACATTTCCTGCTCTTGCAGAGGACCTTAATTTGGTTCCCAGAACCCACATGGCAGTTCACAGCCATCTGGAACTTCAGTTCTAGGGGATCTGAATCTCTCTATGACCCCAACAGGCAACAGGTAGATAGGAGGTTAGTTCACATATGTGCTGCAGGGAAACACTCATTCATCCAAAGTATACATACATCTTTTAAAAACATTTACATATTTACCAAAACTAGTGTTTTGTTTTCCAGAACAAAACACTGATCAGTATGTTGTGAATTCTTTCTTTAACCTTGAATTCTCCTTTCTTCTTTTTTTCTTTTCTTTTGCAACAGGAAAGAATGATCTGCTCAGAAATGAAAATACAATAAAAAGATTCTGAAAGAGGAGATCTTCACCTCTTCAAGTTATAGTCACAAATAGGTTTCTTGTTCATTGCTGTTCCTCATGCCTGAACAGTAAGACTTCGTATTCTTGAGGATTTGTTGATGAGCACTGTGCCTAACTCAGATCGATACTTACTAGATTTTTCTTAGAGACAAGCACCTACTTCCCACTAGGGGGCTACAAAGGCAATGGGAGCGGTGTCTTGGCCTCCATTTTCACACTTTTTTCAAAAGTAATGATTTCCAAAGAATTAACATATGTCTCATCTGGAAATAGCCTGTTATGTGGATCACAAATACGTCTCTCTTTGAATGAACTAGACTGTCAATGGATGTGTAAATATACACAGCTGTCTAGCTTACAGGGGACCCCTCTACCCTGACAAGGAGAAAAGAACATGTACAAAGGGAAAACACCTGCTACCAGGGAGTCCGTAAATTTCACAGCTGCTTCATCTTGCTGAAGTCACTTGGCTTTGATTTACACCTTTTTTGATTATGAGGCAGGGAGTGGAGCCCATTGTTGACACCAGTAGCTCTTGGTACTAAAGCTATTTCTGTCGAAGACAAGGTAAACATGTCTAAAAGATATTCAAGTAGACACTAGAAGTAGTGATAATAATGTCAATCATAAATTTCTTCATGCAGTTCAGGTTGATAGCATAAAATGCGCCCCAAATAATTTTGCTATAGATTGGAATAATTGTGGTCGACTTCCTTGGCCACCAAAGCAGCCATTATAACTTATCTGGAGATCTTACCCTCAACTCATCTTGTTACCCAGCTTGCACGCTGTTTTCAGGGGGCATTCCAAGCAGGGGTATAATTTTTTCTGTAAAGGAGTGAAGCTTTATTGATCTCATATTAAGGGACTGGAGGGCAGCTATTCTTGTCACTACTGCTCGTCTCTGTCTGTGCAGGAATCAAACGTTGAAAGAATGGGGTTTGAAATGCCACTGGGAAATCTCAGCTGTCTGGAAACGTCTGTGTGAGAGAGGCAAATGGATTCAACCAGGGGAGACAAGCTTCCCAAGTGTTTCTTGTTGAAGAACACATAGAAAATGAAAACATTAACTGGAGTAAATGAGATAAGATTTGAAAATGTGTGTGGTGTAGTGATGATGCTGAATGTGTCTGTTTATAAAGTAGACATTAGAGAGTATACTTTAGTTTTAATTGGAGGAATATGTCCAGATGAAGCCTTGAAATTTTAAATGAGAAACTTCATCATGGTTCAGTAAAAAACAGCTATTATTTTACTTTATAATGAGATTTTTTTTTCTTGAAAGGACCACAAATAATTTCCAAGACTTTTAGATGATAATATCTTCAAAAAATTGACAGTTATCATCAGGAAACAATGTTCCTACAGACAATTGATAAAGCCTTTTAAGACCATTATTGGCAACTCAAAATTCACATCCATGGAAATCAGGTATCAAGAACATAACCTTCACCCACTTTCTTTCATTGACAAGTACGATGCTAAAATTATGGTACTGACCCCAAGTGTATTCTGATTAGTAGAATGAGCCTCTTTTTTGAGTAGTTACCTCATGTTAGCCTGGATACCACTAAAAAGAAAAAAAATGGCCAGAGATGTATTCATTATGGGATAACTTAGTTATTATCCAAGGCATGGAATTGTCCCCAGGAAATCTTCTTTCTCTCACCTAGCTGTAAATTGGGCTGGTGTTTTGGATGGTTCTGAGCATCCTGAGTAGAAATGGTGTTGGTTTGCTCAGTGCTGGCCACCCTTCAAGTCTGATCATGAGGATCACAGAAAGCAGTGAGTACTGGCTACACTGTATATCGTTCACTATAGAGATTGCTACCATACCCTGCTCTTCATGGAATTTTTTTAGAATAGCTCCAGATGACGAATCTCATTGTTATGTGCATTAGCTTTGGCATGTCAACCAGCCCCATAGTCACATAATAGCTGCTTAGGTCCAGAGGCCATGCATGTATTTCACAGACCTAATATTATTCTTTTCCAGGACATGTAATTTGTCAACTTTTAATGAAGACTTCCCTCAGGGTCTATAAGAACTAATTGACCATGTGACAACATAGAATGGTATGGTAGTTTCCTTCCTTCCTGAAGAGCAGGGATGACTGTAGAAGAATATATACCATAGTTATCTGATTAATTGTTGTGCTCCCCATTCCTAATGAATAGAAGGAGCTCAGTAAATATGTTCTGACTGAGTGTGTGAGTAATGAAAGAACCAAGATTGCCTCTAATTGTTAAAACTAATCAGGGCTATGCAACTGAAAGAAGTGAGCGTCAGGAGCCATGGAAGCTATGACTTGCAGAGTAGCTTAATTTGTTAATGCAACACATAGTTGTTGAAGTTCTACAGTGTTCTAACACTCTTCTGAATTCTAGACGCCTCCTAACGAAGAGAAGTGTCAAACATTCATTGTGGAAAAGAGCAAGAGGATAAATGAATAAATAATATGTGTTGGATGTTTGTAAGAAGATATATGAAAAAAAAACACAACCAAAATTTGGAGGAAGACTTAGAAGAAATAAAGAGTGAGCTCAAACAATATGCAGAGTATTGCATGTCTGACAAAGGGAATAGATGCTGCAAAGTCCCTGAGGCTGGAGAATATTTTTGATCTGAAAGATGATAATAAAGCCAGTATGGCTGAGATAGAGTCAAGAGGGGAGTACAATGAGGCAGAGAGGATCCAGGTTGAGTAGAACCCTGGTGGTGCAACACAAAGTACTTTTGTTTATGATAAGAAGCATGTGGGAGGAGAATCGGAATAGCAGAGATGATAAGCAAACATGTAATACACTTTTACTTCTGACCTGACTCTTCCAGCTCCCAGGTTAAGATTCGTCAAAAGGGAACAGAGAAAGAATCAAGGACACTAGTAATGAGGGTTGGAAAGAAATAATTCACATAAGAGATGTTCATAACTGGGAGAAAGAAGAAGCCCAAGCAACATGACGGGCCAGTGATATTGGGCGTCAACTCAACAGCAGCTAGAGTAAGGAGTGACAGGTCATTTCAATAGATTTCCTCATCTATAACTTTTGGGAAGAGATGATTCCTGGATTTTTAAGGAGCTATTCCCAGAACAGATACAAAGAAAGTAGCCAAGTAGCCCAGGGTTAACTTTATATTTGCAAGAACTGCCTTGATCATTCTTTAAGAATGAATGAAAGCCTTAGTCTGTTGACTCCTGGCAGCTAATAAAAGATGTCCATTAGGTATCAGACATCTTTCAAGATTACCCTTGGAAATTTAGAAGAGGAAGAAAATTATTTCCTCCAAGTTCATACAAAGGCAGCTTACATCCATTGAATAACCAGCATGTGAACTTGAATCTCTTATCTTAGCCTTAGAGTCTCCCACAGGGCTGTCAGATTTTATTGCCAATGTCGTGTGCTCCATTTCCCACTGCTCACTTCAAGTTCAATTTGATTTCTATCCCTTAGTATTTACAGCTTATGAAATTTCCTTCTTATTGTCTTACATATCCTTATAGTAAATACAAAACTCCGTTATTTTCTTACACTTCACATACGTGCTCAAGGCCATCTTTGTAATGTAGGTAAGGCTGAGTAACCCAGATGTGCAGGGAGACCTGATGGGGACAGAAACGACACTGAATTTAGATTCTATTGGTACTTCCAAATTCCATCATTATGGCCAGTGCATGCGTGCGCGCACACACACACACAAATACACACACACACACACACACACACACACACACACACACACACACACAAAATAAGTTTGGAGGATGGCTTGGAAGTTAAGATTTATAAAACCTAACTTCCCATAATAAAAACAAAGTGCTTTGTACTTAATGATTACCTAAAAAATGTTAGCCCCCATAGAACTGGACCAGAACCTCTGGATAAGTGAGATAGTTGATTAGCTTGAACTGTTTGGGAGGCCCCCAGGCAGTGGAGCCGGGACCTGTCCTTGGTACATGGGCTGGCTGTTTGGAGCTTGGGGCCTATGCTGGGACACTTTGCTCAGCCTTGGTGCAGGGAGGAGGGGAATGGACCTGCCTTGTCTGAGTCTCCCAGGCTGGACTGACTCCCCAGGGGAGACCTGGCCTTGGAGGAGATGGGAATGGGGGGTGGATTGGGGGGAGGGATGGGGGATGAGAGGAGGGAGGACGGGGGAATCCGTGGCTGATATGTGAAATTAAGTTAATTATAAAATATAAATATAAATATAAATGGTTACATTTGAAACCTTAAAATAAGAAAATGTTAGCTAAATTCATACACGCATAATTATAGTGAGAAATGAAATTAATATAAGTAAATCATGTTGTAATCAATGGCAGAACATACTCTGTTCTTTGAATAATGATTCATGTTAATTTAATAAGGAATGCTTTATTTTGTTTGATTCGGTTTATAACATATACCTCAGGAATTTATTGTTTAGGTCTTCACACCTATGCTTAGTGGTTTTGTAATCTTGGCAAATATTTCAACCTTCCTTGAGATCTTCCACTGCCTTGAGAAAATCCAAATGACAGAAGAACTTCCCTTATTTTAGCACTGGAGTATTTATTTATTTATTTATTTATTTATTTATTTATTTATTTATTTTTAAATTTTTATTTTTTGAGACAAGGTTTCTTTGTAGTTTTGGTGCCTGTCCTAGATCTTGTTCTGTAAATCAGACTGGCCTTGAACTCACAGAGATCCACCTGGCTCTGCCTCCTGAGTGCTGGGATTAAATAAAGGAGTGTGCCACAGCTGCCCAGAAACACTAGGGTTTTTTGATAAAGCCCTCGGTGACTATTTTTATATTACTGAAAAAAAATTGTACCCAATATGTGTGTATATGTATATGTATGTATGTATGCATGCATGTATGTATATGTATATATGTATTTTAAAGAAAGTGAAACAATTCAGGCTGACAATGTTCCCTACAAAAACCACAGACTAACAAATCCCTCAGTACCAGGCATGAGAAACCTTCTTTAGAAGGGTTGTTCAGGGTAGTTTAAGTTTAACTCTCAAAGCAGGTTGCCTCTCAGGGTTTGAGTGTGTGTCGCTATTGCTGAGGACACCATACACTTAGGACACAAGACTGGAGTGATTGGAGGTGGATATGACCTGAAAACGTCTTTCTTGCAGACTAGTTCACATGGTTCCAGAAAAATACTATGCGTAGACTGCCAGGAGACGAAAACAATAAAACAGTCCTACAGAGCTGCAACATCTATGAATCATGACAATTTCCAGCATGGTAAGATATGCATAAATCAGGGGCACCAGTGGCACTCACATGGCAGTGACAACCACAAGCTGTCTAATTGGATTTAAGGCCCACTGAACAGTAGGGAAACCATACCTGGCGCTGGAAGCCTAGCCAGCTTCCTACAGCTAGTGAAGTCATGGACCTTGGAGAGGGTGGGAACTTACTACTATCACTTTGCTAGACCACCATAATTCCTTAATACATTAAAAAATGTTAGTTCTTTGATAATTTCATACAATGTGTTTTTTTTTAAATCAGATTCATACCCTCTCCCCCCAATCTTCCTAGATCCAACCAACCACTCAACTTTGTGTCCCTTTCATTTCGTTTATTTATTTTTATGTGTATCATGTCTTGCCTGCATGTATGTCTGTGTACCACATGCGTATTTAGTGCCTGAGGAGGCCAGGAGAAAGGAATTACAGATGGTTGTGAACTGTCATGTGGATGTTAAAAATCGTACCTGGGTGCTCTGGGAGAGCAGCCAGTTATTTTAACCAAGGGGTCACCTTTCCAGCCTCATGTCCTTTATTTTTTTAAATGAAAATTAAGTTTATCTTTATATATCATATATGTGTTCTTTACTCACATCATTTCCTCTTCTTCCCCATTCAATTCCCCTCCTTTCCCACAGCTCTTTCTCAAATTAATAAAAGAATGGTCTTTTTTAAAAATTATTGTTATATATTCATGAAGACCAACTTGTACTACCCAAATATCTTGGGATATGTGGCCTTCTTCTGGAATGTGGTCGATGAACCAGGGGCTACACTCATAATGAAAACTGACTCTCCCTTCCTTAGAAGCTAACAAATACCAATAGCTCCTCAGCTAGGGTTTGTACTTCATATCCAAGCTGCCTCCTGAGGATGGTATTTGTTCTGACTTGGGACTGCACAGAGCCTTCCATATTAATGTGAAGACAAGAGGCCTGAAAAGCAATCACCCTAGTGCTTCTCATGAGGAAGCATTACTATTATTATAACCAACACCGAAACAGAAACAAAAACTACTTTAAGGCTAGTTATTCTTCCCTTGGCATCCATCACCTTCATGATGCTCTACTGGCGTTCCCTGCTCTCTCTCTCTCTCTCTCTCTCTCTCTCTCTCTCTCTCTCTCTCTCTCTCTCTCTGCCTGTGAACTGGTGGCTCAGCATCCTCTCCAATACGGTTTCTCTTTTCATGAGGATCACTTTCCTTCAGAGTGACACTCTAAGCTCTTCTCTGTAGGAAATTGGCTTTCTCTAAAAGTCTGTCTGCTTTATTTTCATGCTCCATAATGTCATAAAATCACTTCTTCGAAAGTACACTTTCCTTTTCTAATAGCCTTTGTCAAAAGAAAAGGAAAAGCAGTGCCAAGGTGAGGAACATTCGGCTCAAAGCTTTTGTTCTGTATTGTTTGAAGTTGGAGTGGGTTATTTGGATGATATGATTCAGACATTTTTTCCTAAAGGAGGCAATAAATGAGAATAACGATTGGGGTCATAATTAACCAGAGCTCAAGTTCCAGTTCAAGGCATATAATGCTTTTTATGTGATAATTCTTCTCATCTCATATTTTTGCAATTGTGAGTGTGTGTGTGTGTGTGTGTGTGTGTGTGTGTGTGTGTGTGTGTGTCTGTATGTTCTTGCATTCTGCCTCCCTTTCTCTGTGTCTGTGTTTCTGTCTCTGTGTGTGTCTGTCTTCCTCTGCTGTAGCAGCAAGCCCTAGGGCTCATCGTGTTGGCTGTTACATTACTTGGAAGTGTGATGTGTGCCACAGACAATTGCCAGATTTCAGGCCACTACATATGAAGTCTTCCATTGCCAATTTCTATAACCAGCTATTCCATTACTTTAGAATACCTTAAAGAAATACCCTAGCGGTGTCGTGACCATGACACATAACTCCTCTGATTTTGAACAGAGGTAACGTGTTGTTGTTGTTTTGTTTTGTTATTAGACAGGTTCTTGCTATGTAGCCCAAGCTGGACTGGCCTCAAACTCATAATTCTGTTGAATTTGCACATGAGTGCTGCAGCTACAGGTATATGTAAACATATCTGTCACACTGAATTTTTCCAAGATACTTTAGAAAGAATTCACCCCTTACACTTCAGTAACTATGCTTACATTGACATTCTTTTGTACTTTTCCATACAGTTGTTTTTTGACCTTCAGACAGCCACATGAAATGAATATTTTTAATTAATTTTTCTATTCCTTATGAAAAGTCAGTCTTCAGACATAATGTGCCTGTCTCATGACTGGTAAGGGGTCTTGATGGCATCCTGTTCTTTATGCAGAAACTTATGAGGATGTGGCACATGCCCACCCTCTCAGTGTTATTAGAATAATCCCAGGGATGCCCCTTGCCTGATACATCAAGGGTTTTCCCTTCTATTCCACCATCACTGCAAAGCTATTGGATGAGAAATCCAATACTTCGGACACAGTGTGAACATTAAATCTCTTTAGTGAAACCAATTTAAAAAATTGATCCAGGCAACATTGGGGCATGCTCCTTGTGATCCAAGGATATCTGACTTCATCCGTTTGATCCCCTCACTGCTCAAATCCATCCTGTTTCCACAACTGTAGTTTAAAAGGCAAGTGATTTGTATCCATCAGCTTGGCAGTGACAACAGAGCTAAATCCATCATTTGGTATTATGTGGTCTTCCTGCACAGGCTGCCAAATGCCTCCCAAAGCCACCAAAATTGATGGTAACAGTGCTCCACATTCTTCATTTGTGGTTTACACTGTGACTCTGTTCACTTTGTATCTCACAGGGGACTAAATCCAGTTTGTCCTGTGTTAGGCTTGATAGTACCAGTCTATTTCATTTTTGAAGTTATATCTTGGGGGAGACTTTTCCTACATTTGTGAATTATCCAAACTACCTACAGGTAGGCAAATTTCCCTTTGAGGGTTCTGTTGCCTCTTACAGTTAAGTTGACTGAGAAAGGTCTATGATAATCTGGTATTGTTAAAAGTTCCCAGTGTGTCTTGATATGATTATCTTGATGTGATTATCAAGCTCTTGATATGATTATCTCCCTGCTGGGTTTTATTTTCTGATGTCTCATCCTTCCAATAAGCTGTTTAATAAATACATAATCCTGAGCCAACTCTGTTTGCTTTACTGTGTGCTGGAAACCGGTCTGGTGGCCCAACATCAAGTAGCACCTGCTTTGCTATCAGCAGGAAGCTGGCCATGTAGAGAGGAAGCAGAAATGCCTGAATATCTGGCAACAAGGATACCTTCAGCCATGCGTTTATAAAGACATACTAATCAGAACACTAGGGCACTAATGAGAGATTGGCTGTCCACTTTCAGCAAGAACACTGTGCAGCTGATCTATCTATCATCTATCTATCTATCTATCTATCTATCTACCTATCTATCTATCTATCTATCTATCTATCTATTGAGAGAATAAATTTAAGGAGTCAGGAGCTACTGAGATTTAGTGAAGGCAGGCTATCAAACAGGCACATTTTGCAGGTATAGTATTCATTCCTTTAAATATCCTTAAATATTCATATTGTGTGAAATCGCCCTTTCTAGTTTTTTCTTTTCATATTTAAATTACATTCCTCTCTCTCCCTATCTTTCTATCTATCTATTTATCTATCTATCTATCTATCTATCTATCTATCTATCTATCTATCTTTCTATCTATCTATCTATCTATCTATCTATCTATCTATCTATCTATCTATCTATCACCTATCTTTGTGTGTGTGTTTTTGTGTGTGTGTGTGTGTGTGTGTGTGTGTGTGTGTGTGTGTGTGTGTGCATGCAAGCATGCCATTTTGAATCTGTGGGGTCAAAAGATAACTTGCAGAAGTCAGCTCTCTTCTTCTATCATGTAAGTTCAATAAACACTGGCTGTTAGACTTGTAAGTGATTTTTACCCAAAGAACCACCAACCTCAACCACCCTCTTCCTCTTCACCCTCTTCTTGTTCCTCCTCATCCTCTTCTTTCTCCTTCTTCTCCTATTCTTGCTCCTGCTCTGATTTTTCCTTTTCATCCCTTTTAACCTAGCATATTGAATTGGTTTGAAGTTACATGGCTGAATGTGAAGAATATTTTAAAATTTGCTATTTTTTTTTTACAACATTGTTATTTTCTAAGGCTAATAACCGAATTCTCAGCTTTTACATGTATGGGGTTTTCTGTTACCCCATTCCCGCCCCTGATACCTCATTTCTCTATGTTTATGATTGATATAACAGTAATGAAATAGTAAAATGTGCAACCTGTTCGATCTATGCACCAGTTGGAAATTTTTGTGTCTACACTCTGGAAGCAAACATCTTTTATTGAAACCTTCGGTATTCAAAGTTCTGAGAATTCTACTTCTGGATCAAGGTGACGCTAAGGTGAGTTAAAAATGCCTAAATTTGAGTGATAGTTCTTTCTTCTTACTATTTTTTAGCTTATTATTTCATGTTATGTGCATGACTATGTTGTCTGCATGTATCCCTGTGTACCATGTGCATGCCTGATGCCTGTGGATGCCAGAAGAGGGCGCTGGATCCCCTAGAACTGGAGGTGTAGATGTTTGTCAGCTATCAAGTGGGTACTAGGACTCAAACCCATGTCCTCTAGAAGAGCACCCATTACTCTTGGCCTCTGTGCTGTCTTTCCACCCCAAGGATAGATTCTGAGGGGAAACCTTGTATGTGACATATGGACAGGTTATGGCACAAAGTCTAATATTTCATTGTGCCAGCTTTCTTTTTTTAATGCATGATAAAATTGACGTTAACCCATAGGGATAGGTAGGCTACAATGAAATCACTTTGTATAGAGCTTTTTTCTCTCCTAAGCATGGAAGTACATTCAGTATGTTTTTCATCAAATACGGTGGAAGCAATATTTGAGAAGACCCACAGCCACTCCACAGTGGCCCTTTGACAAGCTTACCACTTTTGTCTTTGTCCTCTTGAGCTAATGAACTCAGTTGTGGGTACCTGTCCCTTTGGGGTTGTCAGGGAGACTGGACTTATAGATATACTTGAATCTGCTGTTGTTCCAGCCTCTACTCCATCAGATGATAATTTCTTATGAACTTTCTCAGAGCTACCTCGGAATCTCTTTAG
Organism: Peromyscus californicus insignis; assembly: GCF_007827085.1. Lineage (NCBI taxonomy): Eukaryota > Metazoa > Chordata > Mammalia > Rodentia > Cricetidae > Peromyscus > Peromyscus californicus. Next base: position 27,632,375 of record NW_026294492.1, on the reverse strand, counting down.
TTATGTTCTGAATGCACTTGGACCAGTGGCTATGACTTTATTATTCTTCAATTGAAAATGTCTACCATAGATAAAGCCTTGAGACTGATAGAAGTGAACGTTTCCACTTCTACAGTGCTATTTCTAATTTTCGTTTGTTCAAACATCTAAAATGTTTTATTTATTTTGTTCTGGTGAAATTAGCTTTCCCCTCAGTACTTCACATTCTCAATGAGGTGTCACAGCTTGGGGTGGTTTATCCAACTATGGTTGTGACTGCATTTACTTCTTTTTGGATTATTGATTATTAAATAATCTCTGAAAAGTTTCTGTGGACAGATATTCAGTTCCTAATTTAAACCCCAAAATTGAAACCCCACATAGTTAATGGAAGTAGAGTGACCACATACAGCACAGTAGGTAAAATTTTAATAATAAACCACCGTGCAAAAATTTGAATTGATGTGGATAACTATCCAAAGATGTAGATAGGTATCCTTGCCAGGGTTCAGAAAGTTCAATTTTAGGTGTCTTTCTCTGTACTGTCAGTATACCTCAGTAATAATAACCCTTTGAAATAAAGGAGACACACACACACACACACACACACACACACACACACACACACACACACACACATACACACACACACGAATGCCACTATTAGAATACAAAAACGTGGGATCCTCAAAACTGATTGTGGTGGCTTTATCATTTATCAAGTTAGCATTGGAATTCATTTCAAGATTTTGGTTTTAGTAGCTCATAAGATAAGTTCTGTGAGGGCACTTCAAGCATAGAGGTAAAGCTGCAGCATTTTTATAACTTTCATTGTCTTTGACTGGCTGGCCTATTCTATTGACTGGGGTCAATGCCTGAGCCTAGCAGGGTTCCATATTTGCTTAGATTATTCTTCAGCACATGGGACTCCTGAGCTACAGACGAGGAATCTTGCTTCACCCGAACATTCATGCCATCAGTGTTACAAGAGGAACTGACACAGGCTTCAGTCTGCGCATGAAGCCAGGAATATGTCTGTAACTTATTCTTGATTTCTGTATCTCCAAATTGGCTTCCCAATTTCCTTCCCTAAAGATTTCTCACCTTTAGCATTAAATGTGAACATGACAGCCTGCAGAAGCTACTTAACCAAGTCCTGTAATTGCATAAGGTCAGCTCCATGCAATTAATCCCTTTACATGTGTCTCTATCTATAACATCATCTTTTGGTGGTGATTCTCTAATTGAACCATGTTGGTATCATAGTCATTATGGTAATTGCATGTAAGAAATTAGAGGAAAATGAATTTAGAATAGAAATTTCTATTACGTGTAGAAAGAAAATGGTAAGTGACAAACTCAAATACACTAGTATCATAGCCTAATATTTCCTACAAAAGGCTAAGATGATTGAATTGGATTCAGGAACACAAAACTCAAGTATATGTGGTACTCATAGGAACACATTTGTAATATATGAAACAGAAAGGATGATGGTCAAAATGGAAAGCCAAATGCTACATATATGACACAAAGAGAGCTCTATTGATGTGATTATATCAGAAAAAAAGACACTAAAGGAAATTGCTGTGGGATGTTCTGTATGGCAAATGTGTTGCTGATTGGTCAATAAATAAAACACTGATTGGCCATTGACTAGGCAGGAAATATAGGCAGGACAAGGAGGAGAATAAAGCTGGGAAGTGGAAGGCTGAGTTAGAGAGATACTGCCAGCCACCACAATGACAAACAGCATGTGAAGATGCCGGTAAGCCACGAGCCATGTGGCAAGGTATAGATTAATGGAAATGGATTAATTTAAGCTGTAAGAACAGTTAGCAAGAAGCCTGCCATGGCCATACAGTTTGTAAGCAATATAAGTCTTTGTGTTTACTTAGTTGGGTCTGATGACTGTGGGACTGGCAGGTGAGAGAGATTTGTCCTGACTGTGGGCCAGGCAGGAAAACTCTAGCTACAAATGGCGTCCAACGTGGTGGCAAGAGTTTCCACCTAAAAACTGAGAAAAAAGATTCTAAAACGGAGCTAAAAACAGTTCCTAATTGTCTCTCTCAAATGAGCGGCAGCTGCTGGTTTGAGCTACTGGTGAGTTCCTAGCATGTGTTTGCGCTAGACCTGCAGTGTGGCGGGAATGAGGCCTCTGCAGGTGGCACATTAAGCTGCTTGGTGGATTTGGCCTTTGCTAGTGTAAAGCAAAGGGAGAGGTTTCTGGGCTACACACAGCTTGGATAAAAGCATAGACCCATGATAGCTCCCAGAGCTGGTGGTAAACCACTGCCATGTTGGGAAGCTGAGGTGGGCAGAGCCAGCAGCCACAGCTGCTGCAGTTTAAAGCAATAGATTCACAATAAGACAGATTCAGATGTAATAGTTTACAATGTGTATAAAATATGCATAGGCTTGAAAGAGACAAAAAAGGTGATATATACAGTTATAGAGACAAATACATAGTTTTAAAAAATAAAGTCTTTAAAGAGACAGTAAAATTAATATAAAAAATAAGCCATGTAAAGATGAATATTACACAGAGAATCTAGATTGTGTTGTCTTTGGGATTTTTAACTGCAGAAAAACATTTGATTGTAAAAGTTGTTGAATTATGCCAAAATGTATATTTTAAAGATACCTTGACTTCAAAATTTGGATATAACGATATGTTGCTTTGGAAAGGAGACTCTGCTTTTGTTCCCACAGAAAGCCAAAGGCTATGGATTTGTTCCAGATTAAGATACATCAGGTTTGACCAGCCAAGACCCCCTGAAGGTCTTCGATGACACCATGGCCCAGATGATTCAACATCCAGAATGATTTCAAGGCAACTGGCTCAGACGATACAGCCTCACGGACTACTCCATGATCCTAAAATTTTCTTTGTGTCCCCATAAGATACAGCGCCCCCTTCCAGCAGGAAATAGTAAGAGAAGCTATGCCCAAATTCCCAAATTATATGTAATTTTACTTTGTTAAGGTTAAAACCTTCCTTTTTTTTAAAAAAAAAGGGGGGGGGGGAAAGTGCTGTGGAATGTTCTGTATGGCAAATGTGTTGCTGATTGGTCAATAAATAAAACACTGATTGGCCATTGGCTAGGCAGGAAGTATGGGTGGGACAAGGAGGAGAATAAAGCTGGGAAGTGGAAGGCTGAGTTAGAGAGACACTGCCAGCCACCACAATGACAAACAGCATGTGAAGATGCCGGTAAGCCACGAGCCATGTGGCAAGGCATAGGTTAATGGAAATGGATTAATTTAAGCTGTAAGAACCGTTAGCAAGAAGCCTGCCATGGCCATACAGTTTGTAAGCAATATAAGTCTCTGTGTTTACTTAGTTGGGTCTGATGACTGTGGGACTGGCAGGTGAGAGAGATTTGTCCTGACTGTGGGCCAGGCAGGAAAACTCTAGCTACAGGAAATAGTTTAAAAATCTTTACTAAAGGTAAAGGGAGCAATTTTATGATGAAAAAAGTCTCAGTTAGGAATTTGTTAATGAAAATGTTTAGGCCTTTAATAACTTTTAAAAATAATTCAAGAGAAATATAAAAGTTCATAATCATGATAGCAGTTTTAAACACTGTTCTGACCATAGCTCAGTTAGCTGACAAGTATAGACTGTTGCTGAGACATTTCCTGAACGGCAGACTTAATAAACAACCTAATTTGCATATACAGAACCCTCTCTCAACAATCTCAAAATGCATAGTCACTTAAATATATGTATGTAGACACTTAAAGAAATTGACAATTTGCTGCCCCACTCCTTCCTTATCACAAAAGATGAAACAGAAATTTTATAGAAAATATTTTATGACTAAAATATAAGGTGACTAAAAATAAAAAAAAAAACAAGGATAAACAGGAATCCTAATATATTTGGAAGTAAGCAAACATTTCCAAACAACTCATGGATTAAGGAAAATTCACAATAAGAATTAGATACCATATTCAATCCAAACAAGCATTATTAAATGCCAGAAGTATGGACTGCCTGCATCTAAATCTGCATTAAGAAATTGATAGTGAATAAATAAGGTATATTGATAGAAAATAGAAGGAAGGACAGTGAGGAAAAGGGTTTATATAATCCACATAACTTAGCCGTATAATACAGATTTGAAAAAAGGGAGATCATTAGGAATATTAAAGATATTTCAGTTATGGACTGTAATGTACATTATTTGCTCAATACCCTGAGTTCCAGCATGTAAAAACACATACAAATACATAGGTGTACACACATATGCATATGTACATACACACGACACACACAGAACTGGAGAGATGGAGACAGAGACAAGAGAAAGAGAACAAAGAAAACATATTGATATTATGAAAAACTCAATACAAATAATAACTGTTAGAATAAATAGACATAATTCAAGAAGGTTCAAATTCACCTTGACACAATTATAAGTCAATATGATCATAGATTTAAAAAATTAATGTAAATTAATGTGCATGAACATTCTCCATTTCACATGCAGAGGTTCCAAACATTTATCTGCGTATCTACCAAATCATTTAGGGAGAAAAAAATTTCCCATTTCTAACATAAATGCTTCCTGCATAGAAAATGATATGAATTTCTCATCTCAAATTTTGAAGAAAGCATAAACTAGGTTGTAAAACCTAGGAAATTTTACAAGGTATAAAAAAATCACAGAATGATCTGTCATGAACATAGATATTAGGGTCCTAACACCAGGAATTAAATACTATGCACAGGACAAAAATAATAGTGCTTCACAACTATACTCTATTTCAGGATTTAAGGATGGTTTAGAAGACAGAAATTGTATAGCTTATCACATAATTATAACAAGGAAAGTAGTTGTGATTATCTCACTAGGTACAGGGGAAGCATTATCTACAATTCAATATCTAGTTATACCTAAAATTCACAAACTAGGAAAATGAGACTATGTAATAAGATATGTCTTTCCCCAAATCTTAGAATTATATAAAACATTGAAACAAAGAACATGTCCTTAATAGCCAAAATATAGAAGAATATATTTTATCACTGTCACTTAAATGTAACAAGAAGATAAATGTGAAATTATTTGGAGAGCAAATATAAAAACAAATATAAACATGTAGAGTGAAAACAGCTATACAAAAACTTAATATCTCCTTACAGCCAGCAACTTAGTGTAAACTTTTAATCTTTTTTTCCTTTTTAATTGAAAACAATTTTGTAATATATTCTAATCATGCTTTTCTCTGTCCCCAATTCCTCTCAGATCCTCCTCAATTCCTTAGTCACCTAACTCCACATCCTTCCTTCCTCTTTCTCTTTAAAAAAATAAACAAACCCAACAAAAAATTAAATAACTACAAATTCCATTCTCTCCCCCTGTTCCTCCTCCCTCCTGCCCCTCCCCCACCAAACTGGAAACCAAACTTATATGTGAATATGAGCAAAAGACCAATAAGACAAAAACTGCCTAAACAAAGCAATATGAGACACAAAAAATAAAATGCTACAAAAATATTATTGGGATTGTTTGGTGTAAAAAAAAAAGCTGAAAGCATCAAATATTGGTGAAGGAATGGAGCAAAAACAACATTTGTAAATTGATGGTTGGGACAGGGAAAGACAACAGCCTCCCGAGAAAGGAGCTTGGCATCTTGTGGAAGATGGTAAATGCCTGTTGCTACGAATTTTAACAATTCTACTCTTTGCACTAGGAATATTCGACCATAATACAGAAAGGTTGTTTGTTTCAGGAATACTAAAGGGTCTTATAATCAAAACCTGGAGCCAGATATTGGGATAAATGCTGAAAGATCAGAGAGACAAAGGAACAAGCCACTAGAGAAACTTCTCATCACTACTGAATCCTCAGGCAGAATGGAGGGCGAGATCCTATCTCCACGAATCCTCAGACTGCAATCCTTTGAGTCCTCAGCAGAAAGAGGGCTCACCTGAAAGTCTTTAGTTCTTGTCTCCTCAAGCCACATATAACTTTCTCCGCCCAGCCATTTCACTTACTTCTTAGTGCTGGGACTAATGACAAGTATGCTTCCCAAATACTGGTAGCAGAGACATGAGATCTCAAGTGCTAGGATTATAGTATTAAAGGTGTGTGCCACCACTGCCAGGCTCTGTTTCCCAGACTGAGTCAATCTCATGTAGTCCAGGGTGGCTTTGAACTCACAAAGATCTAGAGGGATCTCTGCCTTCCGAGTGCTAGGATTAAAGGTGTGTGCCAACACTGCCTGGCCTCTATGTTTAACTAATGGCTGGCTCTGTCCCCTGATCTTTAGGCAAATTTTATTAGGGTACAACAAAATATCACAGTTATTTATTACAGCCTCAGGTTGAAAATACCTAAATGTGTATCAACATGAGAATAAATAATTCTTTACTATTCATCCTATCAATGTCAGATCCCAGGATAGGAAGATACCTTCAAATTAATAAACAAGTTTTTTGAATCCAGATTGAGAGAAAGCAGATAAAAACAAAGAAACAAATAAACAAACCCTCTGTGGTTCTATTTAGATATATTTCAAACACAGGAAACAAATTACATTGTTTGTAATGTCCACAATTAGATAGTGAAGAAGTATTAAGGAAGTCAAGCACAGCTGATTTCCCAGCTGTTAGCAACATAATTAATCACTGGGGAGATGGACACTACAGTCTCAAGGGCTTCTGGATGTCTGACATTGGTGGGGACCCCAAAGATGGTTGGTTTTACACTTGGTTAAATTGTACATTTATCTTTTGGAATTTTCTGTATGCTTGCTACTTGTGACATGTAATAAGACAGGGCATCATAGAAAAGAAAAATAAGTGAGTAACAATTGGCCAAGTAGAAATATCAGATTCTCAACCTTAGGGGGCAGTACATGATTTCTGACAGTTAGAGAGGGCTGCAGGTTCTCCAGCCTGGAGTAGAGGCCTGATGTTGAGGTCACAAGCAGAGAATAGTGGGATTACATAGAAGAGATGTAAGTAAGAATGTGAATTTTCCAGCCTTGGATTTTGGTTGTATCCACTGGTTCTCAACTTGGTTTGAAGTTTTAATACTTATTTCTATAACTGGATAACAAGTACTTTGAGGTTCTTTTGGGTTACAACAGCCCCAACTGCAGTGTGTTTTAGTGGCAAGCTTCAATAACCCTGTGTGAATTGAACTTACTAAGATATAAGCCCTCTGTAGATATTGTATATGTTTTTTCTTTAACATTGGAATATAAATTATGCAAAACAGGAGGTGTAGCTGTAAGTTTCTTTCTGGGTCCGGCCAAACCACCACAGTCCAGCAGCCCACTTATAAAATAATCATTAAGAAGCTTATATTAATTAAAACTGCTCAGCCATTAGCTCAGGCTAACCATTGACTAGCTCCTACACTTAAATTAACCCATAATTCTTATTTATGTCTAGCCACGTGGCTTGGTACCTTTTCTCAGTTCTGCCTTCATATCTTGCTTCTTCTGTGTCTGGCTGGGCCTACTCCTGACTCAGCCTTCCTATTCCCAGAAGGAGGTTTTACTAAATATTGGAGTTGGGCTGGGAAATATCTCAATAGGTATCATGCTTGCTCTTCCAGCGTGAAGTCCTGAATTCAGATCCCTAGTGAAAAACCCAGCTACAGTAAGTTCCTTATGCTTTGGAGGTAGAGACAGGGAGATTCCTGGAGCATACTGGCCAAGCTGTTTTCCCTAATTGGTGAACCCAAGATCTGTGAGGAATGTTATCTTAAGAAATAAAAGTGGAGAGCAATAAAGGAAGATAGATGATATTAACGTCTCACCCTAACCCTGACTCTAACCCCTGGACTAACACCAGTCTGATCCTTGGACACATATACACACCTCACATTGGTGAACCCATACACATAATTGCGCATTCACATGCATACACTCTCCACCCCACCAAAGAAAACTTTTAGGATTACATTTGTAACTTGTCCTATTCTTCAAAGAAGTATAATTAAGTGTGGATACTGTAAATACATATTTTATGCAGAGATGACTGGAGATTAATATCGTGGGTGAAATTCAGGGTGAAGTAATTTTAGCATAAACATGGCTAACTGAACACATGACATTCGAACAAAATAAATAAGCAATCAGAAACTATACCTTATGTGAAATTTTGCCTAATTATTTAGAAAATTACTTTTATTCTTCATTTTATATTGGAGATGCAGATGCAGCTTTGATTGATTAGAAAATAGTTGTGAGTCTATCCCTAAATACATTCATCCAGTAAATGACTTCAAACCAGTTATTAACCAGTGGTGTTACAATTTTAACACCACTCTCATAGTTTTCTAAATAAGAGATGCATGAAAATACACAGTAATTCAAAATCTCAGAGCAGTATTTATAATACACAAATGCATTTGTATTACTGGAATGTTAATGAAATATGGACGTGACCTGGAATAGAATTACAAAGCATTGCTAATCTTAAATTAGCTTTACTATATTGTCTCCACAATCACTGAATTTTCCTCTATCAGAAATTATAATGGATATGGGAAATATAAATACTTTTTGCATTTGAGACCTCATCTGTATGGTTGCAGAGAGTTAAACAATCTGTATTTCTTCTTAAAATGTGAAGGTAAGGTAATAGTTGAAGGAAAAGAAAACTAACTAAATCAAAGAATTATAGAAATAAAAATAATTTAAATCACTTACAAAAAACCCATATAACTTTATCCAGTCTTATTTAAAATCTGCCATTTGAAAATCTGTATGCACATAATCATGTCTACATGACACATTATATATAATGGTATCATATTGCCACATTTTCCACCTGAACACTTAAACCAGTAGGTTCCCAAATAGACCAGAGTTTTATAATTCCTAAGAAGCATTAATTCATTGCCTAAAGAAATACTCACTAGTTTCTACATAGCTTCATGCTAATATGTTTCCTGAGCTAAATTATTCTATTCCTGGTTGTATCTCAGTAGAGGGAAAATTTGACTACTACGTTATTATCTGGGTGTGTCCTGAAATGTTGGAACTCTCCTAGTCACTTCTAGTTATCATTCCCAAGTATCTGTGAAAATTAGTGAAACTCCATGCCAATGCCTCCTAAGCTGGAAGACAAGTCTTTGTAGTTTACAGTTGTGCTTTGAGTTTTAATATCCTCTGTTACTCTGAAGCATCCCTCTTATAAATGCTTATCTATTCTTTGATCCTGTGCTCTACACTTTCTTTTGTGATTCCTGTTATAGAAGTGTGATTATCCTGCCTCTTCTATTTCTATTGGGATGCTATTTTTTTAAATTTTAAATTAAATTTTAATTTAATTTTAAAACTAACTGTTGATCATCCCTCTCTAAAGCAGAGGAGTAGTAATATTCTAATATTGTTTTCATCTTTATGTCGAAGAGTATTCATTTATAATCAGTTAAAGTAATCAGAATTCTCCTGTGTTTAATCCATTAAAGACAAAAGCAATCCGTTTGGGACTTGTTTTTCTTGCACAGGATAAGGGTGCTTATTATAAGCAGATAAGGACAACTGTTTTACTTGCAGAAGATCCAGGATTGGGTTCCAGCATCCACATGGTGGCTTATATCTGTAACTCCAGTTCCAGATGATCTATTGCCCTTTTCTGGTTCTCATGGGCACAAAGAACCCACATGCTACACATACATACATGCAGGCAAATATTCATGCACACAAAATAAAAAGAAATAAATCATCAAAACAGAAACAAAACCAATCATCTTTCTTTTGGATTTTGGTACAAAGCCTGCTTTGCAGGTGCCACTCCATTTAGAACTGATTTTTGACTGGGGGTTGTGGTGGCTGGGGGTGGGAGCGAGATAAGGTTATTCTGTGTAGCCATGGCTGTTCTGGAACTCTCTAGGTAGATCAGAGATCCTCTTGCCTCTACCCTCAGATTAAAGGCATGGGCCATCACCACTTGGCCTGACCTGACTTCTTAAGCATCTAATTACTGTTTGATAAAACCACACACAAGGGTAGTCCTGATTCATGTCCAATATATAACTTATCACTTACCTGTATTAGACAAGGCTGCATCAATAATCTACAAATATCATTGACTCCAAGTATAGTCATGGTTCTCATTAGTTGTGTTTTTTGATTATAGTGGTTTCAGAGGTAATAGGTTGACATGGATTTTGCATTTTCTTCACCTAAAATACTGGAAATAGTCCTTAATCTTCATTTAAAATTTTATAGCAAAGAGAAAAGAGCATCTCAGGCAGAATTTATATCATCATCATCATCATCATCATTATTTAATTAATTAGATTTGTTCTTTGTTTCACACAAAGAAAGCTCTTTTTGAAACTTTCTGGAACATGAATCAATTTTCTAGCCAGAGTGATTTTATTATACACACAGCAGGAAAAGAAAACCTTGAGAAGAATAGAAAAATTTAAGTTGGGCATGTGCTTTCGGGCTTTGTTTCCAATTTTTTTCTACTATTTGCACTTTAATGGTAAGTTATAGGTGTAATAGTAATAATTCACTGTGTTGATAGGTAGGGAATGAGATTACCGGCTTCATTGTTATCATTAGAAGCACGTTCTGGGTTATAGATTTACATTAGCCTTTCTGTAGTTTTCCTTAAGAACACAGGCAAATAACATTATGTTGTGTCGTGTTGCATGAGATGGGGAATTAACGTGCAATTATACACAACACCAAGCTGTTTTCTTTCCAGTATCACTTACCGATATGTTACAAACAAGTGTGTGAGTATTGAAAACTAAGTAGCAATATCATCAATAAGAACCTACATGTTAGATATGTAATAGTCAGCCAAATGAACAATGTTGCTTCCTTAGAACTTGTAGTATACCAGAAGAGTCAGTCATTGAAAATGACTAACAGATAAATATATAGTAAGTTTTTTTCTTGATAAATGTTCTAAAGAAACAGTCCAGTGAAGACATACAGCCAAAAATTGTTGCATAGACTCAGATGCCAGGTAATTTTCCCTTAGGAAGGACATCTCAAGATGAGGGAGGATATGCTGGAGTATGCATACATGTGTAGAGTTTGAATTAGAAAGGCATAGGAGCTAACCTCTGAAGGGCCCCACATTTGGTGCTGGCTTAATGAGTTCTAGGAACTAAAAGGTGTTCATGAGGATGAAGACAGGATGTAAGTAGCAGAGACTGTGAAATGAAGATGAAAAGATAGGCTGGAGCCAGCACAGTAAGAGGCCAGAACCTGTGCTGAGGACACCAGTCTTCACTTTGATTTAATGAAAAACCACTGAGATTTTAAAGCATGAGTATAATCAGGTTAGATTTAAAGTTTTCTTCAACTTCAGAGTACAATCATCTGAGACTGGGTGTCAAGGCTCAAGTAATTGAAATACATTGAAGTGTACCAATGAGGATGCTAATGTGATTGTGTGGGTGGGACTACAAGTAGTATGGGCATATGTAGAGATGAGTGAATGAATAAAAGAGAGATTTAAGGAGAATTCAAATGGGACCCCTATATTCTAGACTCGCACAATCAAATTAATGGTAGCTCAGTTCAGTGAGTTACAAAACAATAAAAAAAAGGGAATTGATTTTTAAAAAGGTAGAAATAGAAACTACTAATTATTCAGCAATTTTAGAAGTGAATATACAGGCAAAGAAAATGAAGTCAAGACATTGAAGAGACATTGATATAACCATATCGATTGCAGTGTCATCCACAGCAGCCAAGAGATGGAAACAAACACTTCAAACAAACCAAGTGCCGTTCAGTTAATGAATAAATACAGAAAGTAGCGTACACATATACAAATGGAACACTATAGGGCCACAAGAACTAAACACTGTTGTTTGTGGCAAAATATATGAAAACAGGGGAGATTGTCTTAAGTGAATTCAGCCCAAAACATAAAGACAAATACCATATGTTCCTTTCTACATGAAAAACTAAAAAACATTTCAAAGCAGGGGAGTCAAATAAACATTACTATAGACTAGGAGTTGTGAAGGATAAATGGAGTATGGTTAATGAATATGAAACACTGTTATGTAGAAATAATGAGCTTTAGAATTAATACAGTAGGAAATACCTTGTTTACAATAATGTAGGGTTAGGGTTTGGGCTACTGCCAATGTAAGGCTCTATACTTTGTCTTTTATGATGAATTTAAAGCTCTTACTGTCTGCAATCATAAAGGATGATAGGAGGAGACTGGAGAGATGGTTCAGTGGTTAAGAGAACTTGCTGCTTTCCAAGAGGATGTGAGTTTGATCTTCAGCACCCACAGCAGGTGTCTCATAATCATCTTTAACTCCAGCTCCAGAGAATCCATGTTTTCTCGCTTCCCCAGACACCTTCACTCTTCCGCAATACCCACATGCAGACACGCAGAGACATAATTAAAAATAGAAGTAAGTGTTTTTAAAAAAGAAATGACAGGAGGATTTTTTGCTTGTATTGATTTGATCAGCATATATTGAAATAACACACAATATTTGATAAATACATGCGTTTATTATGTGTCAATTCAAAACAAAAATTCAAAAATGGTATTAAAAACAGTCTACATTTTAGATTAAAAATCATAGTGTCATCGGGGCAGTCAGATATCTCAGTAGGTAAAGGTGCCTGCTGCCAGGGCTGATGGCTTTAGTCCCAATCTTAGAACCTACATACTGTAAGTAGAGAAGCAAGTCCTGAAAGTTGTTCTCTTCTTCCCATGCTCACACTGTGGTTTGCATACACTGGCCCCCACTAAATAAATATCTAAATATGTTTTAGAACATTTTAGTTTTCAGACTAATGGAAAATTAGCCCCCCCCCACATATAGGTATAGTTTATATATAGTTATACATAATAATAATAATATATATTGTCATTTAAATGATTAAAATCATAATTAAGTGATCTTAAGGTTTTCTATGATGGAATACATTTCATGAATCTTTATAAGGTATCTCCACTTACTTGAATCACAAAGAGCATAGTCAATTTAGTGAATGTGTGATTAGCTAAGGAAATGTCATTTTAAGGATAATTTACCTCAGGCTATTTCCCCCTGATGTTAGTATTTCAATCAACATCTTCAAGGAGAAGAAAGGAGGTTCTGTGGCCAGTCTAATCTACTGTGGAGAGAGATTATTTTGATCTTTTTAATTTAAAACAAAGAAAGAGTTAGGATTCGTAGTGATACCAAAGATGTGGTACAAGTGGTGCTATGTATGTTCTGGGGGAATTTCCAGGAAGAAAGAGTCCTAGGTACAAGCCAAACTAAGTTACCTGGGTTTATTCATTTATATAAGAGATGTGTTTAAATGTTCTTGCGGGTTTTCTTGGCCTTTACAGTTATTTCTCATCTTTATTCCCATCCAAGTTTCTGTTGTCCCTGCCAGTTTATTGAACTGATTTGTAAATGCTAATTTTAAAATATTTTCTAATGAGCCGGGCAGTGGTGGCGCACGCCTTTAATCCCAGCACTCGGGAGGCAGAGCCAGGCGGATCTCTGTGAGTTCGAGGCCAGCCTGGGCTACCAAGTGAGTTCCAGGACAGGCGCAAAGCTACACAGAGAAACCCTGTCTCGAAAAACAAAAACAAAAAAACAAAAAAAAAAAAAATGTTCTTGCGGGGAGCACAGACCATTAAGGCTGCCATATTGCAAATACTGAGCCGTATTCCTCATTTGTGGCAGTGCAGTGAGATGCATAGACTATGAGGTAAATTGCATTCCATGGAAGGATGCTGTGCTATGGGCAACCCTCAAGATGTATATTTAAAACCTTTTCCTAAGGAAGACCTAAGAGGAATCTCTATTGGCACTGATTCTAGGCAAACAGAACCTTCCATTTTTCTTTTGTGACTAAAATCTAGAGTGCTTATAGTGAGTGACACTCTGTCTGCATTTAATTAAGCCATTCTGCTGGTTCTCAGGGTCTCTTTGTCAGAGCTTCTTGAGAGATATTAAAAAAAAAGACAGTATTTTGGATCACTTGAAAATTGTTCATGGAGTTATTCTATGCCTCTATTTTTACCACCACATGGATGTATTTATCTGCAGTAAGTAAATTTTGTGTGCCAGAATCCTGGACCAGGTTGACAATTTTACAATTCAGTTATGTGGTGAGCATTTGGTTAACTTGACAATCAGTACAGCAAATGGCTTATAGATATGGAATTGTCTATGTCCCTTGTGAAAAATGAAGTGTCTGATAATCTTTTCTATTGGATCAAATCATAATTTTGACCACGTCACTTTTGAGTTCATCAAAGGGCATTATTTATGTACTGAAATTAATGGTATGTTTTCACAGAATGGAACTGGACATTCTCCTCTCCCCATTTTAAGAAGTACCCAAGAGCTTACATGTTCATCTTGATGTAGAAATAAACTTTTGCTTCTTGGAAGATGAGACATAATGAGATAGATTACAATAATCTATATATCAAAGTCAAGAATTATAGGGGACCTTGGTCATAATCTGAATCTATGCTGCTAAAAGCCCTGAAAGTATGTAACAAATCCAAATTAAAAAACAATGAAAACATAAAAATGCTGCACATCAGACTTTCCAGAGTTACTATGAAATCACAAAATGGAAAATATCTCAACCAAAAGTATTATACTGCTACATGTTAATGTATTTTAGATATTGATTAAATAAATTATATTACACTATCATCTCTACTTGTTCCTTTTCAGTGTTATTTCTGAAACATTTCAGAGTTATGCACAAAGCTTATACTCTGCTTCTCTTAGAGTTCACTGTTCCAGATGAGACTCCTCCATTCACAGGCCAGAGAACAAGTATTTACTAATTGATTAGATTTGCCCATTTCCAGCCCATTGATATGCACATCATGCTGCATTTTAACAGGACTTCAATATGTTTGATATACATTGTAATATTTGATTTTATAGCAACCTAGTAGGGAATATAGATTAGGAATTATGAATTTCATTTTATGGAGAAGGCACAGAAGTTTAAGTAAGTTGGTGAAGGTCATATGTGTACCAACTGGAAAGCCTGAGCCTGGGCATCATTTTTCATGAGTCATAGATGATGCTATTTATTGCTACCAGCCATTATGAATGCACAGATTACGGTATGTAAAACAGCTTTTTGTTGTTGTTGTAACCCATCATGAACAAGGAATCAGTAAGAGGACATTCAGTGACATTTTGGCAGTTCCCTGATTTTATAGTCACCATTTGTCATTTTTAACATACCATAAAAACAGTAAAAAAACAAAACAAAACCCAAAATCCAAAATGCTATACTATATCCAGACTTTAACATATAATTTGATAGATCTTCCAAAGCTTTTTTGAGGGTAACAATTTTGAGCAATTGATGAAAGTTGTAACTACTGACTTTGTGTAAAAGTATGAATATCAGTTAATATTTCAGTGACAATGTGATCTGGAAAATCTCTAGGAACAGTTCCAGTGACCCACAGAGTGCTCTATAGTTTGATGTCCCCCAGTCTTCCTACCATGACAGAGGGTTGCCTCTACCTCTTTGTTTCCCGACACCAGACTTGATGATCATAGAATTACTTTCTAATGTCCATTACTCATCATTGTTTAATGTCCTATTAGCTGCAGCCCTCATAATTGAAAATGGTTCAATGATTAGTGGGTAATATTGTCACTTATTTCCCATCATGAGTAGAACCCAACGTGCTTCTTCCAGCTTCCGCTTTACTATTTTTTATGTGCTTGTTGAGTGTATTCTACTTACCACGGTTCCGTGTTTACTAATGCTACTTATATCCTTTCTGTTATTGAGCACATTTAATATATTTCATTTTTTTTGAATAATGCATAGTTACTCATTGGCTATTTTGTAGTGAGATATTGCATGTGTTAGCTTGCTTCCCAGGGTCCTGCTTGAGCAGTTCCTCACCTGCTGTTCCTCTTTGTTTTTATTTTAATTTGACTTCAGATGCCGGCATAATTCTATGTGTCCTTACTGTTCACAGTGAAACTGCTTTGGCTCTCAAAACCCTGTCAGTTCCCCTTTCCCTATGTATGTTGCTTATTCTAACACGTGAGTTTACCTCTGCCATCTGAGATTACTGGATCACAATCACTAGGAGCATGATGGATGTGTTTTCTGTACAATGTGACGCTTCTCATTTATCCCAAAGCCAAAGCACATACATTTGTAATTGACTATCTGTGTTTACTAGTTGTATAGTGAGGATAGACCATTTAATGTTCTAACACTCAAATTTTCTAATCTATAAAATGGAAATAACGATACTGTGCCCCTTAAAAGAATGTTGTGTGGGTTAAACAAGGTAGTATCCATGGGATGGCTACAACACTTTAAACATAGTAAGCACTGTGGAAGTGCTGGTTAAACAGATAAGTCAGAATTTCCCGTGTTATTTGGAAAACAAAACAAAACAAAAGCACCTTTTGGGAACCACTAGGATGGAAAAAGGTTCTCTGATGCTGGTTCCCTCTCTCTTTAAAGTTCTGTCCTTTCTACTTCAGTAGGTACATCTCCATCCTCCCGGGATGCTTTCACAGACACATGGAGTCATTTTCAATTGTCACGTTGTTGGCAGGGGTGTGAGATGGAAGATATCAGATAGTTCAGTGGGAGGAAAATCTTGCACATCAAGTAACTGTTCCAAAGCATCTTCCCCATGTTTGAACGGCCACTGGATTTCTCAATAGAAACCCTGTCCCTAATCATTTAAAGCCAAGATCTAAATTTCTTCCATATTGAAAGTGAAAGGGTTTTCATTTGCTTGTTTGTGCGTTTGTTTTACAGTTTCAGTGAGCACCAAATTCTCTCTTGAGTGGAATTAACCAAATAGCAAAGAGAAACTGTGCCCTCCTCTGAGGCACTACCAACCACCCGTTTTGAAAAATTCTCTCACGTATATGCAGAGGGCCTAGGTCAGTCCCATGCAGGCTCCCTGGTTGTCAGTTCAGTCTCTGTGGGCTCCTATGAGACCAGGTTAGTTGATTGTGTGAGTTTTCTTGTGATGTCCCTCTCCTAACAGTGGGAACAGGCAATATCTCTGACTCTTTTGCTGGTTCTTGGGAACCTATTCCTCATATTGGATTGCCTTGCCCAGCCTTGATACAAGGGGAGGTACTTAGTCTTACTTCAACTTGATATGCCATGTTTTGTTGATACTCATGAAGGCCTGCCCTTTTCTGAATAGAAATGGAGGAGGAGTGAATTGGGGGGGGGTACAGATAGAAGGTCGGGGGAGGGAATGGGAGGAGAGGAGGGAGGAAAACTGAGGTCAGAATTAAAATAAGTAAATAAATTTAAAATAAAAAAGAAAGCCATGTAGAAAAAAAAAGAAAAGAAAAGAAAACATCTGGCAAGCTGTGATTTTCATCCAGTATCCACATTTGCAGTTGTTACAGGTAGGGCCAGCATCTGGTTATACTTTATTTTCTTGTGTAGTTTGCATGTGATGTGCTCCATCAGTTTTATTTTGAGACATATACTATTGCATTGTAAATTATTTGGCTTTATCTGTTCTTCTTTGTATGGGAAATAAGGCACTGCATCAATTTCTCTGATATTATGTTCATTATATTTTTTAATCATTTCTTGATTTCATTTTATTATAATTATGATTATAATACCCAACATGTTTATTAATGTAAGTGATGAGATAGGCCTGAGTTTCAAAATTCCCCGAAAGAAATCTGTGAACACTCTTATTCAAAATAAAATTTTGTGTTGTCAGAATAGGCATAGTGGTTATGCTAAATTAATATTTGATTACTTCTGGCTATTTTTGCATTTTTATGTGATTTAATAGGAGTATGTTTTGTTTCGCCAACAAGGTTTTACAGTCTTTATTGAAGGAAAATATCGCCTTGATTCTTTTGGAATCTATTCACTGCCAGGCATCCAATAAGTGGTGTTGACAGCCTGACTGAGGCTTTAAGTGAAGCAGGAAAATTCAGAAAGTGGAGTCAGAAGTTTAAGGTAAATTGAAAATAGAGTGCTTGAAAATGTGAGTTCACCACGAGGAAGCCTTCAAAGCCAAAGGACACCGGGAGACGGAGAATGCCTGCCGGGGCTGTAATAGCAAGTGTGATGCTGAGGCAAACGCAAGGTTTAGCTGTAAGACAGATGCAGTTCTACAAAGCCCCGGCTGCGCTCAGCACAAGCATCAAACATTTACAGCTGCGAAGCACAAAGAATACGGGTCTTCTCCTGGGTGGACAGAAAACATCAGTCATTTAAATCTTAAAATTGTGTATCTGTTGTGTGCAAATGAAGTTTCCCTTGTAGTTTCATAGCAGTTTCTGTTTTGAAAGATCAAACAGGAAGAAACGCAGACTATGAAACAGTTAACCTTTTCAGTTCCATATAGTATCCTAAAAAGCCAGCATGTGATCTCTACATTACTAATGCTAAATTACTAAACTTATAATGTAAAGATCAATAATATTAGCTGTGGCTGAAATTTTGTGAAAGAAATGTTCTATTTTTGTCCTTAAATATATGAAAAAAGTATACATATATGGATATGTAAGTATATATGTCTGTCATATGTAAATATTTATCTGTGTTAATAAAATGTGTGAATGATTTATTACAGCATTCTTTCTAAAAGGGAAACTCTAAATGATGGAATTTTCTTTAACTGTTAAGACAGATGTTTAAAATATAGAGACATAAAGCTGTCTGACAAATGGAGTTTAAAACAAAAATTACTCTAAATTTAAACACTATTGGGCAGAATATGAAATGGCTAAAACAACAATGTCCATTGGAATAAAATGGAGATGAGTTATAATTACATTCATATTTTCTGGAGCAGGGATGATCAATGATGTATAAAAGTAAAAACTGACAGATATGTATCATTTAAAATATTAGCATAAAACAATTACAATGCAATAAAAATAGGAAAAGAATAAAGGAGATGTTTTTCACTACATACTTTAGATAATTTGCATTTAAGGCAGTGCATGTATCATATTTCTAAAATAAAAGTTTATTTGATAAAAAATAAAAAGTATACATAACAGAAAATTATTAATAACAGAACTTCAAAGAGTCTGAATTTTAGATAAAATTATGTATGACATGGTTATGTTCAATGTATTTTCCCTTTATCTTGCTTGTTCATTTGAATCAGTAACTGCTCACTGAATATTTACTATATGCAGCTTATTTAAGGATTTTAAAAATATGAGATCCAGATAATGTATGCCTTTTCACAAGACCAATATGCTTGGACATACATTGAGGAATAAAATAATACAGAAGTATAGAAGCATTCATTTTTGTTATTGCAATCATATTTCATTAAAACAAAACATTCAAGTTGTTAAAGACATTTGACAATGTTAGGTCCTCATGCATAATATTAATATTATGTGTTTAAGAAATGAAAATACTAGCTCAAGAAACAAATTTAAAACATAAAATATTAAAGGTCACTTTAAAGCAACAGGACAAACCATATAAAAAGAAAATAGTAGAAAGTAATTTTGAGATATGTTAGAAAATGGTTGAATGCATCATAGAAAAAGAACAAACCAGCAGAAAACCTCCAACAAAGGAATAAGAAATGATTTTTCTTTCAAAGTGCTAATCTTTCCAGTTTAAATAAGCTAGTTTTTATGAAAAAAATAACCCTCCCTATTTTAAATAGTTTAGTGTTAATTATCTTTATTTTTCTGGCAATCTTACTTCTAGTCTCACAATTCTCTTTTTCAATGAGTAGGGTATCTTATATAACAAATTTCTGTCAGATAATATTGACATTTTTAAATCACAGTTTGAAGAATGTATGGAATTTGCTTATTTTCATGTTTGACTTTGTATGAGGGAAACATTAGACACATATAAAACTGTGACCAGCTGAACTGTTTTACATAGGAAATTTATAATTCAAGTGAAACACCACATGGACAGACAGACAGACAGACAGACAGACACACACACACACACACACACACACACAGAGAGAGAGAGAGAGAGAGAGAGAGAGAGAGAGAGAGAGAGAGAGAGAGCTTTTAAGAATTTTTATCTGCTTCATTTTTTTGTTATGAACCATACCTGCATCTGTATTACTACTTTTTGAGTTGGAACAATCCATCTCTCCCTACTCTGTTGCCAGCCTTCATAATCAAATTCAAGTGATTTTCAAAATATAATTATTTAATACATGTAAAATTATTTTCATCATATTTATTAGTTTTCTGTCTTTTAAAAATTAGTTTCCTTAATAAAATTTTCCATTGCTCTCCCTGTATTTGCAATCACCCTGTTGTTTATTATTACACCATTTTGAAGAATGTAATGTTTCTAAGAAAAATTATGTTGTAATATTGTAGAACTGATCAGTATGGGTGTATACTATTAGATAAGCTTTGAATATCTTTTTGCCTTCTACAGTCATTTCATTAGACTTAGAGATGAAAATCTTGGCTGAGATTCTTGTCAAAAAGAGTTTTAAGACTTAGCATTTCCCTGTTGTTCAGCTTAGCTGCAACGCCATTCTATTATACAATCTTCAGTTTAGCTCGATTGTTCTAAGTTCTTTGTACTTTAGCAAATTATTTAGCTGATAGTCAATGTGGCAGTCAGTTGACTTGGCCATTTGAAAATGAGCTGTACTTCATGGATGTACATGCTGATTACTTGTAGAACTCAGTTTTTAGAGAGGCCAGATCTTTCCTCATGACCTTTAACAACAAAAATAAGAACAAGATTCAAGGAGGGCATGACTCTAATACACACATGAATACGTATCACATTATTTGATCAAACAAAGTAACAAGCATAAGAGCAAAAAATTTACCATTTCAATAGGGAGCATGTTGATCATTATTTAACTAAAGTATGTGCTACTGCCCATTCTGTTATAAAAGAGATATTAAATATCTTTAGTTACATTACTTTCTCTCTCACACATCACTCTGGAGACTGGCCTAACAGACAATTTAAGGTGGCATTTTTATATAGATATTAATAATAATTAGCCAGCTATCAGTAGAATATATGAGAGAGCATCAATTCAAGGACTTGGGAAATAATAACTACTTTCTGGGGGATGACCTCCAAATTTCTCAAACACTCTGTGGCAGGTACCACCTTCCCAAATAAACTAAACAACATGTGAGAAGTCCAAAGTCTCTTAAAATAGTTTGCATATATCTATGTATCTAATGTAGAAGTCTTAGATTTTAATCCAGATATTTTGACATCTCTTTCTGTGTGCTTGGTCATTAGAGTGTGTCTTTGTTCTGGGAGAACTGTACCTGATGTGTATTGGATGGTCAGAAGCACCTTGCTTTCTAGTATATCCATCATTTGATATGACAAGTTCTGGTTTCTTGGTGGAGAATTTTCAGGTTACATAATATTGCTGGTTATTCCTTTCGTTTCTGTTGCCCAAAGCTGGGACAGACATTGTACTCTAAAGAACTGCTTCTTGAATGCCCCTGTATTAACTCCCTGTGGTGTGGCTAAATTCTAATCTCTATAAAGATGGGGAGCAATGACCTAGATTTGTCATTCAGCTCTAGAAGCCCATTTCCCCTTCTCTTCCCTAGATTTTACAAGACAGACATCTTTACTTTCTTTCACAACCGTTCTCTGCTTTCTCTTTTGTATTTCTTCCTAGTTTTATTCTTCCTCTCTGTACCACTCCATTTTTCAATTCAAGTGACACTGTATTTGATGCACAGAGTTCTCGAATTGTCTTTTCACTTGTTGGAATTTTATTTCATTGCATATTAAACTACATGGATGATAATGAGAACTTGTCAATCGATTCCTTCCCTGGAGATCTGAAAACAGTTGCATTAGGTGTTTCCTTATAGGAACAGTTATGATGGTGAGAACATTGAAGTTTGTGGAAAGAAAGAAACTAAAGAGTTTGTTCTTAGAAAAACAGCACACTTGCTATACGGGCCATTAACTACCTTAATGGCACAAAGTACTTCTCCAATTTTTTTCCTTATCTGCTTTTCAATAAAGGTGAGTATTTTACTTAATGTTCTTTAGTGTTCCCTCTGGTTTTTAGCATTGTCAGAATCAAAAGTGCCTTTCTACATCTTATTTAATTACAACGTGCTTTAATGTTTGAGAGAGAAGTCATTTTATTAATTCAGTTCTGACTTACTGCAATTCCTTGTCTAGGCCTATTTCTCTGTAATTAAGAACTTTGTAAATTTGCTTTTGTTCTCAAAGGCTTATTTTATTAAAAGTTCATCTGGCCATTGGTTTACTTTGAATGGCTTGTAATTTTCTTTTTCTTCTTACAATTTGAAGAAAAGCTGTCAGTGTGTGGAATTGCTTATTTTCTACAGTTTCTTTCCAGATAGTGACACCCGTGGACTTGAAGAGGCAAGGGTGACTTTTAAGGCTGTGTATCTCTGGTAGAAACAAAACGTGTGATATATTGTTTCCTCTCAGTGTTCATCTAAACTCCAAGGTTGTGAATTCAGAGGCCAGAAACAAGGTTTTTTCCACAATCTTTGAAGAACCCCCATGATTTCACATATTGTCAGTCTTAACATTTCTAAAGTGACACTTTTTTTTAAAATCCTAGTACCATTTAACTTAAAACAAAAAAGGGCATTGTGAAGCATAGTGCGATATAATCACCTGCTCTCTAAAAAACTAGAAATAAATAATAAATAAACACATTATATTACATTGTGTGGTCACCATAACACAAGAAAGTGTTATATCCACTCAAAATAACAGGGTTCCCTATAGAACAAAGAGTATAGCAAAAACCACTTGAAAAAGAATTTCAGGATTTCCCTTAAAAACTTATACTTCAATTAAATGGTATTGGCAGACATGTATTTTCTGAATGAAAGAACTTTCAAAGTGTCTGAGACAATGGGTGGTACAATATCCCCAACAAAGCACATAGCTGCGAAATGCCAGAAGAAAAGAGACATTTTTTTTTCTTTTAAGTTTCTAAAGGAAGAAGAAAAAGTAGGTCATGAATAAAAGGTAAATCTCACAGCCAAGAAGAGTAAATTAATTCATGTAAGTAAGGAAAGAGTATTGTAATGAAATAGGAACTTTGTTCCTTTGAGTGGTCTGATATCTGGGCAAGCCTGAGTTTAAAACGGGAGGTCATCACTGAGTGTGAGAATCTTGGTCAGATGAGCTGAAGTGATAGTAACACCTGCTAAGCACTGGGTCAATCCAGGACACTGAGATGCAAGACAAAATGAGAGGCAGCACAAAGAATATATAATAGGGTCTCGCTATTGTTGCAAAGGAAGGCAGCATTTAGGTCAAGCCACACTGAAGGAAAGGCATCCTGGTGTGTGTGTGTGTATCTGCATTCATGCATGTGTGTTTAAGAATGTAGGTTGGCAGAACCCTTGGAAGGAATGATGAAGAGGTGGACTTGTTTGGGTTTCAAGAACGATGCATTTCCAGAGCATATTTATTTATTTATGTTTTTTTTTTTTTTCGAGACAGGGTCCCTCTGTATAGCTTTGGAGCCTGTCCTGGAACTCACTTTGTGGACCAGGCTAGCCTCGAACTCACAGAGATCCTCCTGCCTCTGCCTCCTGAATGCTGGGATTAAAGGCGTGCACCACCACCGCCAGGCTCCAGAGCATCTTTAAAAGGAAATTGAGGTGCAGGAGAAGAGAAAGGAGGACGGGGAGGAGGAGTGACTGACTCAGGACTAACAGTGGACCATCCAGAACAAAGCAGGAAACTTGGATGCCTCAAAGCAAAGCTCCAGGGACTCAGGATGAACACAGAACTTCAATTGAAATAGAAAGAAAAGATACAAGTGAGAAGCATGAAGTTTAAATGACATAGGCAGTGGCTGACGGGAGCTTTCAGGTTGAGCTCAGATCACCCTTCCAGTCTCAGGGGGAAATGCCGACGATGGAGCAGTGGGAGGCAGGGCAGCCTGGATACGGAAGGTGTTTTAGAGCGTGCTTAGTTCGTCGCTGCCCTCCCCCAGGTCTTCTTCACACATCGCTGTATAAGATAAAACAGACAAAATTGCAGATCACTTTTTTTCAGAATTGATGGGTGATACAGGTAAATTTAGTGAAAAAAAAAAAGAGGTGGGGGGGAGGCTAGTCTATAAATCAATATTCAGATGGGTTGTGATTTATCTCTGCGTCTCTGGACGTTCCTAGAAGGTAGGATTCCCACTGTCACTGTTGAACACATACCCCAGCAGAAACTTGGCTGTACGCTCAATCTCCCTTCCGTGCCTTCCTCTAGCTGATGCCTCATTACGTTTTGAAATCCCCAAGCACATAAGCCATTTTCATAAACACAAGATGTGACAGAAATGTAACAAAGGCCCCATGACAATAACGACTGTCAGGGAAATGACTAATTAGTCTCTCTGCCAATGAATGGGCTCAGAACCCGGTGCTAGGTTGCAATCTTCAAGGCTGATTCTGAAATGTCTGCTGATCCAGGAGGGCAGTATATCTTTTAAGAAGAGAGCACAGGGGGGCTGGAGGGATGAGTTGGTGGGTAAAGCCCGATGACCAGAGCTCAATCCTTGGGCCCCATAGGATGGAAAGGAAAGAAAAAAATGACTCCAGAAAGTTGACTTCTTTCACATGTACACATTTCCATGTGTGAATGGGAGTAAACACACACACACACACACACACACACACACACACACACACACACACACACACAGTATGAACTGAAACAGGCGTTGTGTTCTAGTCTTTGTGTTCTCTCTGTCCTTTCTCACAGAGCATAAACCCTTTCTGAACATGACTGCCCCCTATCAGTTGTCCAGTGGTACTCTTTTGTATCATCTAGGGAGCAGTCACATAGTATGAAATACAGAATAATTCCTCTTTGTGTTGCCTCCTCATCTCATGTCCCATATGAGATTAACTGGAGATAATATTTTAAAAATTTAGGTATGCTAAAGAATAACAAAGAAAGTGAAATGTGACCTAGAAAACAGGTTAATGCCTTTGAGGAGAAAGAAATGACAAACATAATTTTAAATGCACAATGGGAAAGTAATACTTGTGGAGAAGTAACATTGTTGCACATGCATGAAAGAGAAATAATAAATTAGGTGTTGAAATAAAGAGCGCCTTACAAAGAGAGACTTCAGGTTGGAATGCATTCCATTCCTATTGTTGAGGTGGAGCCTATTGTTTTCAAAGTCACCGATGAGATGGAAAGCACACTATCACGACTTTCAATAGATTCCAGTCTGCATGACCTTGGCGCTGTTAATCTGTTCATATTATACCATCTGTTTTTGCATGCTCCCTAACTTAATCTGCATATCTCAGAATTGATTCAAGTCACAAGCTCCTGCAGGAGGCAATATGCTACGATTGTGTTGCAGAAACGATGACAGCCAACAGTCTGCAAACATCAATGTAAAAGGACGACACGAAACAAACACGAGGTGGTCAGGCGACTTAAGTGCAGTCAGCTCGCAATTGCTAGCTCACTCAGTGACGTTGAACAGAGCATGCAAACACTCCGGGGTTCGGGTTTTCCCATGCATAAAATAAATCAGGCAGCAACTACAAAACGCCTTCAGACTTCTCTTACAAATATAATCTCCTTACTGGGAAAAGAATTGATAATGCCAGTTTAGAGAAACAGACATCAGGCAGCGCCTGTCCTCCTCCCTTTCCGCTATGTGCATCAGACACCACTTCACAAGAGCCTTAAATGAAATACTGGTTCCTAGTGGAAGTACAGCTGGAGAAAACCAGGACAGACCTGGAATTTAAAGGCCTCGTATTTCAGAAAGGACAAGACAAACGATAAGTCAATACGTTTAAATGTATCCATAATCACAAAAGTATACATATAAGGAACTTTTTGTTGTCGCTAGCATGCATGTGTGTGAGAAAGAGAGAGGGGTGGAGAGAGGCAAGGATGAAGAGAGAGAAGGAAAGAGAGAGAGAGAGAGAGAGAGGATTATAAAAACAAAGAGACAGTCCAGTCCTAAGCAGTGTTTATGATATAAATATTATACAAAGATTTCAGGATAACTAACTGATCACACTATGCCCAAATAGTCCAAATATGAAGGTAGCATAACAATACTATCAGAAAAGATGGATTTCAATGACAAATTGATTGCTAGGGATAATGACTGAGGACCAGCAGCTTTCCCAGGAACCTTCCAGCACTTCAGTGCAAGACTGGAACTACTGAGGCACCTAGGCCTGTGGGAGCAGCTAGCAAGTTCTTGACATTTAAGGTATGAGAGAGTTGCTGTTCGACTGTTGTGACCGTATTGTTAAAGCCAATTTAATAAATATTTTAATGTATGTGTTAGTATATATGACTGGATCTCCTTAAGCAGAATAATATTCATATAAAATTTTTATTCCTCATCCCACGTCTCCCCATGTTTTGTTCTCTCTCTCTCTCTCTCTCTCTCTCTCTCTCTCTCTCTCTCTCTCACATTTAATTGGTTCAAACCTAATTCATCATATATCCACAAATATGTCCCAATTTATGGTGATCTAATTATACATTTTTTTCATCTATACATTAAAATAGTACAAAAGCAATGTGCATTGTCTTATTTTTCTCCCTGAGATAAAAGACAATAATAAAAATAACTTAGGGGAGAACAGGATTTATTTTCTCTTACAACTCCCAGGTCACACTCTATCGCTGAATGAAATCTCGGCAGGGATTTAAGGCAGGAACCTGGAAGCAGGAACTAAAGCAGAAGCTATGGAGGAACCTGGCTATGGGCTTTCTCCTCATGGCTTGCTCAGTCTGTAACTCGAGATTTAAAATATACTATAACTAGTTTACATAGATTCAAACCTTCATAACCTGTTCAAGACTGGCACCCACTCCCAACCCCTTGGCAGGGCCACATATACCAGTCATTAATCAAGAAACGGCCCTGTAGACTTGCCTACAGACAACCTGGTAGAATCATTTCCTCAGTTGAGGGTCCTCTTTCCAATTATGTCTAGGTTTGTGTCAATCTGACAAAAATCAACCAGCATTCAGTAAGAAGTATGCTACAAATGTTAGATTTCAACCTGTTTTCTATTACAGCATGTGGTAGGAAGGGCTCCTGTGATGGACAAGAGCAGTGAACCTCATGTGAGGTATGTAATCACAACCCATACTCCAGGGCTGGGAATTGCAAAACTGTGAGTGTTTCAATTATGGTAGGTTCATCAGGCTATAAACCATTGTAAGCTATCATAAAATCCTACAATGTATATTTGCTTAAGTGGGCAACTATTTAAAAAATTCTTTATAAGTGAAATGAGGTGCTTTTATATTTAATCATGTCTATTCAGTTTGATGCCATTTTTCCCCCTGTTATCCACAGTTACAGATCATTTCAATCCACTGTGTCTGAGGAATTTCCTTTAATATTTTCTTGGTATGCATTTGCTGGCCAAATATGAAGGTTTGGTTGCTTGAAAATATCTTCATGACTTAATTTGCATAAGATATCATCACTGATTTCATTTTAGCCAGACACGTATTTATTTCAAAACTTTAAAGATATAATGTAACTGATACTGTCTCACTGAAATTTGATATTTGTGATCGTTTTTTACCCAATTACCCTACAAATCTATGTACTATACATTTTTGCCTTTATTAATAGTTTTTAGTAACTTAATTATAATCTTCATGGATGAGGTTTTCGTTGTTCAACTTGGTTAGTGTTTCTTGATCATCTGTGAGTTCTTAGTTTTCATTAAATTTGAAAATTTTTAGATAATTTGAAGTCTTTTATTTATTCAAACATTATT
This sequence comes from Peromyscus californicus insignis, assembly GCF_007827085.1. Taxonomy (NCBI): domain Eukaryota; kingdom Metazoa; phylum Chordata; class Mammalia; order Rodentia; family Cricetidae; genus Peromyscus; species Peromyscus californicus. The sequence continues at coordinate 27,604,692 of NW_026294492.1, read as the reverse complement.
CTTTATTTCTAATATATAAATTCATATTTGTTATAGATTACTAACTGAAAAGCCACCAAGAGTAGTCTCCTTTGGAGGAATTCTTTTTTTTACACCTCTTCCTCTTCCTTCTGTCTCTTTTGTGTTTCTTGTGGGGGAGCATCAATTTCCCTGTTATATCTTCAATTTCACAGCTCGCTCTTTCTACAGTATCTTAGTTTCTATTAATTCCATCCAGTGATCAGTTCGTTTCAGTTACTGTGTATTTTATTTCTAGACTTGCATTCTATTTTCTCCTCCCTTTCTTACTGTGCTTATTTTTAATCTCCTAACGTACTCCTGCATTCTTAATAGATTTAGAATTCTTTTCTTCTAATTCTACCATCTCTATCATTTCTTTATGTGCCTCTGTTAGGAGATTTTTTTTTCCTCCTGGTTTCAGGTTGCATTTTCTGGCTCCTGCACAATATAACAGTTTTGAGCATTACAGTTTTTCATTTTACTAGTCTTTGCTGATAGGCAATAAAGATGATTTCAGGTAATTTTTATGCCTTTGTGTCTTGTGTGTGTGTGTGTGTGTGTGTGTGTGTGTGTGTGTGTGTGTGTGTGTGTGTGTTTCCTTCAAGTTTTGGAACTGAAAGTACTACAGTAGTGTCCACTTGAAGAATTTTTTAGGCTCCTATTAAACCATGGTTCTGCTGAAGCATCTATAGATATCCTTTACCCCACATGAACAAACAAGTGTTTCTTTTGGCAAGTATTTCTTTTGGCAAGTTTCTTTTGGCAAGTATTTCTTTTGGCAACTTTTTGTGTGAGAGTTCTGGAAATAATTTACCATGCAGAACCCAAAAATTATTCTCATCAGGGAAGGTTTTTTTTTTTCTTCCACTCCCCATCCTTCCAAAAAAGTAACTGTTCCTCTGTAATTTTAACTTCCACTATAATGAACCAAAAGTTTTATTTCCTTTGCAGAGATAGAATAGGCTGTGTTGATTCTCTCCTCCCTTTGCTGAGGTAAGGAAACACCTCCAGGGAGAAGCCGGTGGATGCTTGTGTTAGACCACCACAGTTCTGTGATGTCTCTTTTCCAGTGATTACAAACAATAACTTCATAAGTTCTGCCCACTCCTTTAATTATTTTGATGAGAAGAGACTTTCATGGCCTTATTATTACATCACAGAGAGGCAGTGTTTTAATTTCATTTAAAGTATACATTGAAATGTTTTTTTTGCTGAGTAAAACTTCTGTTAACGGCAAAATGTCAAATATGGCAAATTTACTCAATATGAGAATAATAATTTTATCATATGAAGAACATTTCAAACTCTATATAAGATATCTAAAGGTCAGGTCAGGAATATAAAGGAGCTTTGAACTACGTCTGCCCCCTTTCATTTGCCTGCTCCATTTGGACCTGAAATCACAACCTGTGGTTGAACAGTCCATCAATGGACTATGCCAGGTAGTATGTGGGAGATGAGTTTGATTGTATTTTTAAGACATTATTATTTCCTTTAAGTAGATTATAACATAATTCAAGAAACCCTGGGATTTAAAAATAATCTTTAAGTATCATTCCTAACGTGCAAGTTTTCAGAGTATGGGGGAGGCAGTCTTCACTGCAGAGGAGTGCGATGCCTGATGCTAACCCTGACAAGTCCATCAGCAGTTCTGTGGATAAATCAATCATTTTACTTTTTCCATGTTAATGCCAAGTAATAATGGCAGAAGTGTGTGGCCTCAGGCGATGCTCAGACCTTATGCTGTTCATATTCTTGGAAACTGGGCTCCTTTTTTTCTAGCTTTTTTTTAAATGTTCTTTCCTTTTTTTTTTTTTTTTTTTTTTTGGTTTTTTTCCAGACAGGATTTCTCTGTGTAGCTTTGCACCTTTCCTGGATCTCTCTCTTTAGACCAGGTTGGCCTTGAACTCACAAAGATCCACCTGCCTCTGCCTCGAGAGTGCTGGGATTAGTGGCGTGCGCCACCACCGCCCGGCCATTCTTTCCTTCCTATAACCATTTCCATACCACATAATAGTGTTAAATTCATCACCATTGATTATATTTGGTCACTTGTGGTTACTATGTTCTGATAACTAGCATTAATACAGGAACCTGTCAGTGTTCTTTGGTGACAGGAAGACCCTAGGGTTTAATTGATTAAATTTACCTGAGATTTAAGTTTTCTGAATACCAATTGTGAATAAAAATAAATCACAGTGTCCTTGTAGTATATTGATAAATCATGGATTTTTTACATTCTACCTGACAAATTAAAATGTTTACTTGTCTTCGCTAAATGTCTGAATCCAGAATCTTTATTGGAGTCTGCAGGTGTAATGCTAAGTAGCAAACTTTTTTTTTTTATATAACTGGATGAAGAATACTTGCATAAAAATTAGTGGAAAGAGAAAGAGAACGTTCCTATCCGTTGTCACTGAATGAATCATATCTTCGCAGCGTAGTTCTGGGGTCTGTCTGATGTCTTCTGGCCCAAGGTCATTGGTTTGTGGTGCTGACTATACATGCAAAGCCTTTGGAGGCCACACCATTGGCTCTTTGTAAAGCTCTTTACCTTGAATGACCTTGCAGTTTCTTTCAGTTACAGATGATGTTGATTTCAATAAATGCAAATCCCTTTAACAACAACAGCAAAATTCTATCTCACATCAGTTTTTGCTTGAAAACAAAATAAAATGAGGAAACACGGTCCTCGCTTTACATTTCACAAATGCCTGAGAGTTGGAGTCTGTGAGGAAGCTAAAATCTGTGTGGATTCCAGGGCCCATGATGGAAGAGTAGATGAAATGCTGACCTGTTAAGAAATCCATTTCCTTTTGATAAAGCCATAACCACACTTGTTTTGGCAAGAATCAGTAGTTTTTTTTTTTTTTTTTGGTTTTTCGAGACAGGGTTTCTCTGTGTAGCTTTGCGCCTTTCCTGGAACTCACTTGGTAGTCCAGGCTGGCCTCGAACTCACAGAGATCCGCCTGGCTCTGCCTCCCGAGTGCTGGGATTAAAGGCGTGCGCCACCACCGCCCGGCTAAGAATCAGTAGTTTTTTGTTTCATGTCCTGTCTGTCCATTTTGTCAGCAGTTGATTCGAGGATACTTTGTTGTCCAGTGGCTAACTTTTGCCACAATGAAAGTTAACTCCATATGCAGTTTCTTCAATGCCCATATTTTCTCTGAAGTAGATTGGCACCATCCCTGAAATGGCCTTCACAATTCAGAAAAGGTACAGTGCCCTTTTCTTCGAAGGCAGCTGAATAGGCAGTGGGCCAATGGCTTCTGATGTGCAATGGAACAGCAGCTGAAACAGTTATTCTTGAAGAGTAACTAAGCTCACGCCTCGCAATAGTAAACTGGCATTTGACAGAGGGATGTGGAGAAGAACGGGATGCTGAGATGAAGCCATATATACACAGCCAAGAAGAATGGAAAGCTGAATTAAAAACCAACAACAATTTCCAGAATTTAAAATCTTGAATCATGACATGACACTAGTGGAATTCAGGTGTTTCTGGTACATGGACTGCTCTCACCCAATGTTGAACTGATGATCTTGTGTACATCCTACTTCACAAATGAGTCTGTCAGATATGCTAGGCCTATAGGCTGAAGATGATGCCCCAACACTGGAGAAACCTCAGGTGACTGTCCAGGCAGCTGGCTGTTTCTGTCAACTCACAAATTTTTTGGAAGTTGCTTGCATGCACTTTCTGTTTTTATTTTTGTTAGCTAATATTATTTCCTTCTTGGGTCTCTGAGGGAGTTGAAGATTAGTTAGTTATAGTTGAAGGTTAGTTAGTTATAGTTGAAGATTAATTAGGATAGAAAGTGAATTAGATACATTTTGGACTTAACAAAATAGGATAGATAATGAAATTATTTTCTCTGAATTTGTCAAATACAAATGGACTAGACATTGTTTAGACATTTATTACTTGTATATATTGTATATAGTTATTGTACTTTTGTATATAGTTTTTCTTTTGTTAGTTATAACCTTTTTCTTTTTTTTCCTTTTTATTAAAATAGAAAAGGGGAAATGTGGTTGTATTTTACTTGTACTGAAATGTGATTTTAATTGTATGTTAATAAATAAAGTTGTCTGGGGGTCAGAGCTATTAGAGCCCTAGCAAGTGCGTGGCGGTGCTGGCACACGCCTTTAAGGACCTGGAGGGCGGTACATTCAGGCAGTGACGAGGCAGTCACATGTTTGGGTTTACAACCAATGAGACGGCAGAACAGGAAGACTTTAAAGACAGACACACAGGAAGTAGGTCCTTTTCGGAGAGCTCTCTTGGTTGAAGAGGATCCCTGAATCAGGAAGGGTGAGGCTCTTAGCTCTGACCTCTTGGCTTTCTTCTCTGAAAAAAAAAAAAAAAAAAAAAAAAAGAAATCCATTTCCTGATTCAGAAAGTTGAACTACAGTGATTACATCTTTGAGTATGTACCTTGATACCCTCTGACATATCTTACAATTTAATTAATACTTTCCCAGGATAGACAAAGGAAATCAGTGCTGATATCTACAAATTTTGGAGAACTCTGAGGAATTCAAAGAGTTAGAAGGACTTATTTTAGGCCTCAGTTTTCTGTTAAATGACTATATGACCTGAAGTGAGTCCACATGGCTGAGATTCCTGCTTCTGTAGAATAACACGAGAGCTAAGCAATAGGCTCTTAAGTATTCTTAGAGTTTCTTTCTCAACCCTGTAAGTTTTAAATTGGGAGGATAAAGTTTAGAAAGTTAGAAATAAGCACGACTGGTCTGGATTAATGTTCCACCCAGACCCTGATCAGTGCAGACAATGGCCGTAGGGAATAAACCGTGAGTGGATATAATTTTTCATCTTGACATCAAGCTTAGAGGTAGAGCATGCATCAGCTCTTCATGCTCTCCACTGTGGTATATAAATTCAGCCAATCCCCTTAAAAATTACTTGCACTTCATGTCAGTGTGGATCTCTGGGGGGGTTAAATGTTTCCTAAAACCACCACCTTTGTCGTGAGCAGTATTTCTCTTGTTTTCATCCTATGGTACCTCGCTCAGTTCAAAACAGAACCTGCTTCCTTAGAGGACGGGAGAAATTGAAAGTTAAGTCTGTGCTTGTTTTAATCATGTCTGTCTTTACTTATTTACACTTCAGAGGTGTGGCTCTGAGTGGCGTCCTTTGATGCTGGTCTCACCTAGAAGTGTTTTATGCTTTTCATTCTCATCCCACAGTAGCTTGGCCGCCTTCTTCCTTAGGAATCTCTGTGATCATGTTAGTTTCCTTCTTCTGGAGTTTTATCAGTTCTCTTCTGCATTCCAGCCATTGCAGTAACAAAATTATTAAAAGGGTTTGTAGGAAGAAGCAGAAGGAGGAACAATTTGATTTAAAATCTCTTTCTAATGTTCCACACCTTGCTAGGAGTTTGCTTTATAGAAGCACTGTGACTCTGTGCCACGCTGGTCTTTTCTACTTGAAATTAGCCCCTAAAGTTAATCTCAGATGTGCTCTAGCTCTCGGCTTTTTCCCTCTTTATCCCCTTCTGTCTATTTTTTTTTTAATTACCATAAGTAAGCCAGCAGCCGTTTGTTTAATGTAGTATTGTCTTGTTATACTTAAGCTAGTGTATTAAAACACCACATTCTGGGTAACTCATAAATAAAGAAAAAGCATTTCTCACAGTTCTGGAGGCTGAAATCCAAGGTGAAGGTTTGATCCTGCATGATGATGACGTTGAGACACGCAAATGGCCGTTTGCAGACTGTTGTCTTTTGACTGTGTTGTCATGTGATAGGGTGAGGACCTTGTTGACGAGTTTCTATAAACCTCTTCCATGGAGTCCCATCTTCATAATCAAATCACCTCCCAAAAGCTACACACCCTGACACCATCACCTTGAGATTTACATTTCTAGCTCAGGAGTTTTGAAGGAATAAAAACACTTAGTACGTAACAGGTATAATAGCGTAGTCTATTCCACACTCTAAGACAGTGGTTCTCAATCTCCTAATGCCTCGGTCCTTTAATATAGTTCCTCACGTTGTGGTGACCCCCAATCATTGCTATTTCATAACTGTAGTTTTGCTATGTTATGAGCAATAATGTAAATATCTGTGTTTTCTGACGGTCTTAGGCAGTCCCTGTGAAAGGGCGAAATTCTGTGAAATCCCTCTTTTGGGATTGAGACCCATAGGCTGAGAATCACTTCAAATTAATCCAATAAATAGCCTGGTATGGTACCTCATGCCTATACTCTCAGCACCTGAGAGATTGAGGCAGAAAGATTACCAAATCTGAAGACAGTCTGGGCTACAAAGTGAAACACAAAGAGACCCTAAAAGCAGAAAGATTAATGTGTATTATAAGTATGTATAATTTAAATTATTATAAACGTCATAGGTTTAATTTAAATACATAACATCAATATTAAAGTTACTTTTTCCCCTAGAAAATGAAGAAATTGTTCATATATAGAATCAGAGAGAAATTAAAATGGACCTTTGCTGGGGATGCTGTGAATGTGTTACTCTGATTGATTGATAAATAAAATGCTGATTGACCAGTAGTCAGGCAGGAAGTATAATACAGGCAGGATAAACAGAGAGGAGAATTCTGAGAAGAGGAAGGCTGAGTCAGGAGTCGCCAGCCAGAGACAGAGGAAACATGATGTGAAAGTACTGGTAAGCCACAAGCCATGTGGCAATTTATAGATTGATAGGAATGGGTTAATTTAAGATATAAGAACTGGATAGCAAGAAGCCTGAGCCATTAGGCCAAACAGTTTAAATATTTTAAGTGTCTGTGTGTTTTTGGGTCTGAGTGACTGTGGGCCTGGGTGGGACTGGAGATAACTCCAGCAACAGATCTTGAATATTCAAAGTAACAGTTGAAGACATCTTGACTTGAGTTGTTTTATTATCATTTGAGATGAATTCTTTTGTTGCCTTGTCTGTCTCTTTCACTGGTTTAGGCTTAGCCACTGTCTGAGCTCAATCATGATAAATTTATATTTTTTACTCATCCTTTAGTTCACCTGGAATCAACACACAGTTTGATTTTTTTTTTATGCATGGCTGGTAGCAGCAGAAAACAGTGGGCAACATTCTTAATTCTATTAGTCCAGGTCAGGTGCTTCATTAAGTATTGTTATTGTATTGTTTCCTGGATTCCCCATGACTGTTAAGTTCTTTCTTTCACATGTCTTCTTTGAGCTCACTGAAATGTCTACACTCGAGTATGTGGTGTTGCCTGGCCAATAGCCTCTTTCAAACACCTCCATGAACCACTGGGAAGTTGTTAGAATCACAATTTTTCATTATTTAGTTGACTTCCATTTCAACACAGTAATATAGAACATAGGGAGATTCTATTCGTAAAAAATTTCTCTCTCTTTTATTAAATGCTTGCTATTTATTATTACTTATAAGAACAGAGAAATCTGCTACAGAATTAGTGGTTTAGGCAGAATGACTCAAAATACCTTCTTTCATAAAATGGGATTTTATGGCTATTATGCATATATGTTATAAGTTTCATCAGCTGGTCTTCCTCTGCATGGTATCCACTGTCCTCATATAGTCAGGAGTCAAGGGTTGTTCATTCCTTTGTTAAAAAATTAATCACAACCTACCCCCTTGTGCATATGGGTAGCATTAATTGGACTCAGCAGGTTATTAAAAAAACAATTTAATTTAGTACCTTATAAGGAATGATTCAATATACGTAATTGTTTGTATAGTCTGAGTAAATCAATGTGATTCTCTATGTTCTGCAAGAACAAAAGAGATGCCATCAATGATGTTTATTCATTTTCTTTTACTTGGACTCATTTACGTTATATTTATGATGTTTTTAATATCTTCAGAATAATACCATATATTAAATTACTAATTATAAAGATCTCTAGAGACTTTGTAGTTAGTGGCTTTTGCTATTTAGTTTCAAACTTTTGAAAAATTCTAGAATTGATCAGAGGTAGTCAACTTAATGTAAATGGGGAAAAACCCTATGAAATTGAATAAAACAATTTTGAGATAAATCTCATTTGAAATATTCATTTGCAATTGGAATATAAATTCATTTCAGAAGTCAATCTGCAGATGAACATGCTTTTCGTGTTAATAAATCATCAATTAGCTAATTTTATAATTGTGCATGGTCTGCTGAGCACTGAACATCCTCAGTGGAAAATGCTATATGTTCCTTCTCAGGGGCTCTCAAGGGGAAACAAAGTAATTACTGTCAATGGTACTTCACTTGCCAAGTACTGTAAGGAGGGGACCCAGTCACTTGTCATTCTAGACACAGATCCTTTTTCTTAAATTAGGTAACAACCAGAGGCTTCCAGAAGGTTGAAATGCTTATTTAAAATCAGCTATACAATACACACACACACACACACACACACACACACACACACACACACACACACACCCCTCCCTAAACACTCATTCACACACAAACACACACACATTCATACACACATACATACACACCGACAGAGACAGACAGAGACAAATAAACACACACACACACATTCTTGTTGCAGAAAGAAGATTTGGGATCTTTGTTCCTAAGAGAAAAAATGGGAGTAATGAGTTTATAATTGTTCATTATCCCTTCCAAATTCGATTGAACATATATTCCCTTCCTTAGCTGATAGTGAACTTGTGTGATTTGACAGAAGATGATACTTTTCCCTCTTACATCGTAAACACTCCACTAACTATGTGTTCCCTTAAAATGTCCTTTGCTTCTGATACTTTCCAGCTTTGTTTAGGGATGTTTATAACTGCTTTATCAGGGACATATTTGTGTTCGCTGGCCCTTAAGGAGAAAAATAAGACCAAGAAACACTAGTTAAAATATGGGCACCGCTGCCTTTGCCCCACCTTCCAGGAAAGTCTTCTAGCAAGGATTTCTTCATTTTTTTAAATCATGGTCTATCTGTTAAACTGTACGAACACTGCTTCTTGTCAGCCACTTCATGCAGGATTTTCTTCCAATTGCTCAGTGTAATAAGTTCATGTGTCACTTTCCATATATCTGCTTTTCTCTTTGATTCCACTCAGTGGTGTCAGAATAATTTCCTGAACTCCATTTAGATATTCAGGTGTCTTCCAACGTACTCCAGACCTGTGCCTTGCAAGTCTGCTCTATTTAATCACTTTATTTTTTCAACAGACTTAAGTCCAAGCAAAAATATTTACAGCCATGATTGGGTTTGAGGGTGGATGATGACATGTAGAATGTAGCAGGTCGACATGCATCCCCAAGGCAGGAGCTGAAAATGAGACTTACGTGCAAACAGGACAAGAGGGGTTCATAGGAACTTGATTCAAACCCCCAACACATTACCAGTTGTATTCTAGGACCTTTCTTTTGGTTGTCATCTGACAGCTTGAATGACTCCTGTTAAAATCTTACCTCTGCTTCTTAGAAGTAAGATTATATTAAGATTAAGGTAAGATTTAGTTAGGATTAAGACTAAATCCCGGCCTTCATTGGTTTTCCCACAAATCTTTTGTTATTAATTATTTTATGAATTTATAACTTTACTATAGATATTAAACAACACATAGAAGAATCACATTTTAAATCCTGGGCTCTTTATCTCAACACCATTTTCTCTGTCTCTTGCCCTGCTCCTTCCTAACCCAGAGAAGAAACCAACCAACTTTTTCTTCCTCTGTAGATAAAGAGAGTAAAATCAGTCTACCCTTACTGTGCCTCTTAAAAGTTTTCCTTTCTATTGGAAAAGGACTTACAGGGTTGGAGAATTAGCTTAGGTGGTAAGGTACTTGACCTAGCATTCACAAAGTCCTGAGTTTTATCCCCAGAACTAGCAGCCCATCAGGCTGAGCATAGTGGTACACAACTGTAATGCCAGTACTTTGGAGATCGTAGTCAAAGGACTGAAAATTCAGGGTTATGCTTAGCTACTACAAAATGACTTTGAGACCACCCTGAAATACATATAAAACCCTGTCAAAAACAAAGAACTTGCATATTAATTTATGCTGAACAAATATAGTCCCTTTGAAGAAAAAAATAATAGAGGTGCAAGATAATCTCCTTTTGTCTAGGAATAACTATATTTATGTTTATATAAGAATATACGGTAAGTATGAAGATGGCTTTTGAGAACATGAGGAAAGAGTTGATGTGTCTCATGTGGAGTGTTAGGATAAAGACATGCCAAGGAAGTGGGAAGTGGGCAGGATTCTAGCAGGGGAGATGGGAAGGCACTGGAGATTGGAAAGAAAAAGAACAAGATGGCGCTGACAGAAACAACAGAGGAAAGAAAAGAGGGATGGTACAATGTGAGATAGGTAGAGAGACTTTGTGTCTTTGAGGGATTTGAATAAGCTGTAAAGCTTTTCCATAAAAGCTTCTCCCTCCTTAAAATTTCTGCTTCAAGCTGCAAGTGTGAATTTGAAACACTGTAGAACACAGTAACTAAGCAACAGAGAGAAAGTGTTATGCCAAGAAACAGTGGCATTTTATTTAATATTTCATGACAGTGCACATTGCATTTAGGACTATGTGTAACATCTAGTAACACAGCCTCACATTCTGAAATGTATCTATGTGTATGGAGTCCTGAAAACCCAATAAGCATTTTCTCAAGCAGCCATAAGAAAATGATTTCCCTCTCTTTCTTACTGTGAATACCAAGATTAAATCATTCATAATCTAACTTAATTTTAATAGTACTCCTGTGACCAAATATTTCATTTTAAAATTATGGTTATGAAGAAGTCAGGATAGTGCAGGTGACTTAACCAAGCTTTCTCCTTCCACTCTGTCATGCTGCACAAAAATTTTAGAGCGTCCAACTTGTGCCATTCTGTGCTGAGCACTGAGACAAATTCCCCATTACAGGAAGTGTGTGCCGATCATCTGAGAAAAGGTTGTTCTCATAGTGTGGAGGCTGGGCTTCCCCTATACACAAGAGAGAGAGAGAAAGTTCCAATATCTAATATTAGGTGGAAATTTGAATAATGAAAGATATAAATGGGAGTTAAGAAATATCTCTGAACCCTTAAATGATTATTTATAGTTAGTTGACTTTTAAATAAATAATTTATTAAAGATGTGTTAAGCCTGTAAATTCAATGAGTAGTTCTGAAATAATGTTTAAAACATGTCAAAATACCAACAACCATGTTGACCTATGACGGTTCATTTGAATAAATTCAAACAGAACACATTAATTCTCCTTATGTAATCATTCCCATTTATTACCTTAATTTATCATATCTTCTCAACTACACAAAATATTATAGCTAGAAAAAGCAAGGAAGGCAGTTAGCAGTTTTATATAGAGGCATCATGAAGGCTTTCATGCTGAAAGAAATTCCTAAGAACAACCCAAAGGCAGTTAGGAAAGGACTGTTGAAGGTGTCTATGGAGATGACATTTCAGAAAGATCAACAGGTTTCTGCAAAGACAAAGCCACAGAGGTCTGTGTTAAAACCTGCCTTTTGGAGGTCAATTAAAGTTAAAGGTACGTGCTATAATCTCTTCTGTAAGCACTAAATGTAAAACAAGCACAGTGAAAACATTAGTTGGGGATAGGAATGAAATACTCAGGAGCATTGATTCACCACCTCGTATGATACCAAGGAAGGACTGCAAGATACAGAGCAAATATGGCAATCACAGATTGAAGCACGGTTATAGAATTTTTTCTTTTCTTTATTTTGTAAATTAAAATATGATTATATATCATACTTCACTGATGTTCCTCCTACCTCTCTCAAATCTTCAGCTACTCCTTCTCAAATCTATGGCCTCCTTTTCTATAACCATTGTTGTTACATATACATATAAACAAATATATAAATGCAACTTTGAGTCCTTTCTGTGTTACCTGCGTGCATATGTTTCTAGAGCTGGTCATTGGGTATTGGATAGCCAATCAGGGAGTTCATCCCTGAGGAACACTATCTTGTTAAGGTTTCTGCTGCTGTGAAGAGACACCATGACCACAGTAATTCTTATAATGGAAAACATTTAATTGTGTGGCTTATAGTTTCAGAGGTTTAGTCCATTATTATCATGGTGCAACCTGGTGGCATGCAGGTAGACATGATGCTGGAGAGGTAGCTGAGTGCTATAGATCTTGCACAGGCAACAGGAAATGAACTTAGACTCTGGGAAGTATCTTGAGCATCGGAGACCTCAAAGCCTGCCTGTTGTTGGTTGCTGTTGTTGTTGTTTTTTCTCTTTTTGGGGGAGCCCACCATCTAGTTCCCAAATAAATTACACACAGAGGCTTATTCTTTCTTATGAATGCTCAGACATAGCTTGGCTTTTCTTAGCTTAAATTAGCTCATCTACCTCTTGTCTCTGGGTTTTTTCCTTTTCTTACTTCTGTGTATTTTACTTTCACTCTTACTTTGTAGTTGGCTGTATGGCTGGGTGGCTGGGTAGCTGGCCCCAGCATCCTCCTCTCCTTGCTATCTTGCTCTTTCTCCTTTTTCTCACAAAGTTCTCCTTCTACTTATTCTCCCTGCCTGCCAGCCCCACCTAGCCTTTCTCCTGCCTTGATATTGGCCATTCAGCTCTTTTTTGAACCATCAGGTGTTTTAGATAGCACAGTAACAGAGTTTCACAGAGTTAAACAAATGCAACATGAAAGAATGCACCACATCTTTGCATCATTAAACAAATTTTCCACAGCACAAACAAATGTAACACACCTTAAAATAATATTCTACAACATCTGCCCCACAGTGACACACTTCCTCCAACAAGGCCACACCTATTCCAACAAAGTGACATAGTCCTTATATTGTGACTCCCTATGAGTTGATGTTGGCCAATTACATTCAAACTACCACAAACACTAATTTTATCTCTCTCAGTAATTGTTAATTTGCCTATAGTTCTTCATCTAAGTATAGAGCTCTATGGAAGTCCCACCAGCCATGTTGGTTTATCTACTGGTGTCATTGTTCATTTATGTCTTGTTCAGGTAACAATATTGTTGATACTTCAAAGGTATAGCTTCCTTGTTATATCTAGAAGACACAATCTCACACAGACATCCTGTACCTCTGGCTCTTACAATCTTCCTGGTCCCTTTTCCTAGACATCCCCTGAGCTTTAGTTGTGGGAGTTAAGTTGTAGATATATCAGTTGGGGATGGATATGCCACAGTTATATTTTTCTCTGCACTTTAACTGGTTGTGGCTTTTGTGTTAACCTCTGTCTGCTGCAGAGAGAAGCTTATTTGCTGAATGATGAGAGCCATAACATCTGTGGGTATAAGGGTAAGTATTAACAATGCATTAGGGGTTATACTGGTTTGGTAAAGTGGCAGTAGTAAGTGCTCCTCTATGGGTCTTGGCTAGGTGTACAATACTATGCATGGATTCCCTCCATTGAGCAGGTCTTAAGACCTATTAGACAGCTGTTGGTTCTGACCAAGATGTAAATATGACTATGGGACCTTTAGGGATGTCATGCTGGTCATTGCTTTTATTATGGGTATTACATATAGTTAGGTGGGATTATTGATTGATTTTGTCCTTTGGGAATTTGCATAACATCTTCTGGGACTGTCAGAGCTAGTCCACGTTTTCAAAAAAAAAAAATCGAGGAATGAAATGCCAACCATTCCAGTAAATGATGACATGCAATACTTAAGAATAAATCTAGTGGAAGATATTTAAGATACCTACACTGAAAAACTGTAAAACACGACTGAGAGAGATTTAAACCATAAATAATGGAAATTACACATTGATTTCATGTATTCAAAAACCAAATATTGTATCGAAGTAGTATTTTTTCCAAATAAGATTACATTTTTCATATTTCAATGGAATTATATTATAATTATTTGGTAAAAAGAGTAACAAGCAGATTTGAGTCTATGTGGCAAGGAAAGTACCCAAAATTACCAAGTAATATTAAAAACAAACTAGTAAGTTTCACTTTTAAATACTTTGAAATTTCCTTTTAAGCTGTGTAATAAGGGGAATCTGGTGGGAGAAAGTACAAAAATAGATCAAAATCCAAAAGTGAAGTATGGAAATATACTCAGTAGCATGAAGGCCAATGAGTGAAAAAAAAACAAATTATTTCAAAAGAAAAATAACAAGTCTTTTTTTTTTTATCAAATGAACTTGACAGTGGACAAAAACCACAGAAAGGAAGAGAACGTTAATCCTCATTATATACAGGCGCTGATTTGAGTCACATCACACACTCACTGTAACATCAAGACAAATGCACTAATGCTTGAGACTTTCATTGGTGAACAGGATCTAGACACAGATTATGGACATTTAAAAAAAAATTAAAGGAACAAATAATGATTGTATATCTAAATGTAAAATTTATCAGATTACTGTAAGAGAACAGGAAAAAAATATAAATTACCTTGGGCTTGGCAATGACTTTTTACTTACAACTCTAAAGGCATGGTTCATGAAATAATTGATAAAATGGACTTAATTAAAATGTGAAAGTTCAGCTCTGCTGAGGACATTGCCAGTCAAGAGACGAAAAATTAAAGCCACCAAGTAGGGAGAAGGATTGAAAATACGATATAAGAAATTTTACCCTAAATAGATATATCATTTTCAAAGTTGACTTTGCAAATGACCTGATTAAAAAGGGACTACAAAGTCCTGACCAGATACCTCATCAAAGAAGACAGATGATGGCAAGTTTGGGTACCACAATGAGTTGGCAAAACACAGATGACAGATACCAAAATCCAGAACTCCTGCAACAGCAAATGATTAGACTGTGAAGTTACAGGACCTTTAACCATTGCTGGAAGAAATGCTGCTTTGGAAGACAGTTTGATAGTTTTGTTTAAAACAAGGCACACTTTTTATCAAATTATCTAGCAATCAAACTCTTAATATTTGTGTAAATGAGTTGAAAATTTTGTTTCACAGAAATATGTAGAGTACCTTCATTCATATTTGAAAGATTTTTAAATTGATCAGGATGACCTCTTTGAACTGAAGGATAAACCGTAGTAGATCCAAAAAACAGGGTATTCAGCGGTAGAAAAATAAAATACAACACATCACCATGAAAATATGTGGAGAAAACTTAAATGTGTATTTTTTAAGTAAAAGAAAGTTGTATATGTGGCAATATGTGGCATTTGACTTTAAGGATGTGACTCTCCAGAGTCAAGTGGTCACTAGGGGGTTGGGATAGAAAGGATAAATCAATAGAACACAGGAGACTCTTGGAGCAATTGATAATAATCTGGATAATACAATGACAGATACGTGACATTTTATGTTTGTCCAGACCAAAAACTGTAGGACACCAAGTGTGACTCCCACAGCAAACTGTGGAATTAGGATAATAATGATATGTCAGCACAGGTTTGTCAGCTACAACCAAAGACTGGATTTATTATTGGGGGAACGCTTGAATATATGGAAGCAGACAGTACATGGGATATTTCTGCATTTTCTCTCTTTCTGTTCTGTGAGCCTAAAATACCTCTCTAAAATTGAACTCTTTTATTGAAAAAAAGAAAACCAGAAAAGACAATTTGATATATCTAGAAAACATAAAATGGTTTCTTTCCACTGGCCGAGGTAAGCTTTCTTGAAATGGTGGACAGAAAGTTTTAACTGTAAAAGAAATAAAAAGTAAACTAGACAAAAAATTAAAATATAATATTTGTTCAAATGAGAAATGAAATAAATATACATACTATATCCAAAACAAAGAATTCAGTAAGTAGTCTGAATTAATACTTTTATAAATAAACACATCAATAAAGAAGTAATAACTCTAAGTTGGGGAGTTCCTTCATCTGTAAAGTATTTGCTGTACATGTATGTAGATGCAGGTTTAATTCCCCTCATCTATATAAAAAAAGCCAAGCATAGAGTTACAGGGGTCTATAGCCCCAGTGCTTTGGGGTGGAGGGCAGAGACAAGCAAATTACTGCAGCTCATTGGCCAGCTACCCCAGCCAAGTCAATAAAGTTCATGTTCAGTGGGACCCTGTGTTCAAAACTAAGTTCCTGTAGGTAAATACTCAATGCCAAATTTGACCTCCACATAAATATGAATGTAAACCAACAAGCACATGTGCACATATCTACACCCACATTGACACACAAAGAAATTTCAGTTCTGCCTTATGAAATAATTTTGATTGATAAGTGCAAAGGAATGGAGAGAACATTAAACCATTACCAAGTAACACAGAAGTATTTGCCACAGCTACATTCTATTAGTGAATGCTAAAATTGTCGGGTAAATATGTAAACAGAAATGACATCTGTACATTCTCATAATTTCTCCTTCCCCAAGATATTTACAAAGCGAAAGACATGAGTTTTGCAGTGAGAACTGCCAGTGGGTACTGCTTTAAGTTATTAATGCTAACATCACCAGCAATGCAGATGAATGGCAATTGTCCCTGACATAATAGGCTGGAGTGGTCCTATCCCCCTGGGGTGTCGTTATTGTGTGCAGAATAACTTTCCATGCATTATGATGAAACGTTAGACAAACTGACATTGGAGGATACTCTAAGAAACACGTGCGCAATATTCTAAGACCTGTGGAAGCTCTGACCTAGGAGGAAGGAACGAGTATTGTCACCTGCTTGAGGACCTTAGCATTCCTGAGAACAGTGGCATGACTGGGATCCTTGATTAGTTCTCAGTAAAATGGCATTGGTGAAGAGAAGAGTCAAGCCCCTCTTTCCAGGCTCCATGCTGTTATGTCAAGGTTATTCCCGTAGTTGTGATTACTATGCTGCGCTTGTGCAA
Source organism: Peromyscus californicus insignis (assembly GCF_007827085.1). Taxonomy (NCBI): domain Eukaryota; kingdom Metazoa; phylum Chordata; class Mammalia; order Rodentia; family Cricetidae; genus Peromyscus; species Peromyscus californicus. Next base: position 27,587,941 of record NW_026294492.1, on the reverse strand, counting down.
AATGATAACAAGGAAACGTGGGTGCTAGTTATGCAGGAAATCTCTGGGCCTATAATTTTAATTCTTCTGTAATATAGGATATAATCTCAGAAAAATATGTAAGTCAAGCAATGGCTGTCACACCTCCCATGGAATAGGTTAGCTGTTCCCTGTATCCTTGTGCATATGAATTCCTCTACGTGTATGCCTGTTCTTATCAATGGGACATATGGCAGACAATATCTATAGCCTGTTCTGAAGGAAGTAGCTGCAGAGTTTCAGGTTGCTGTGGTGTGGGTCATATAGAACTTGGTCTTGTAAATTGACTAAAAATTTATCATTACTTTCATTAAGAATAACTCCCTGTAAGCACTTAGGCCCGCTTCTCTGTAGGAAAATGCTACATTTATACGAGTATTGAATATCTTCTGTGGTTACTTTGATGACACGTAAAGTCATCAGTCCTATAGAAACTCTAAAGGTTAAGTTTCATGTACCAATTAGTGAAAGACAAGATGGATCCCCCAAATCAAATTAATACAGGCAGTTGTCTACTCTAATTTATGAGCCAAGTTTAAACAATCTTCGTAGTAAGAATTCTACTTTGAGATTTTTAAGAACAAAAATAAAACTGAATTTCAAAAACTCTATTCAGCACCATAGGGCTATGAGATTTATTCAGAGAAAAAAATTCCTTTCAACTTAAAAACTGTCTCTGAGTGCGTGAGGAGTGCTCATATTTGTTTGCCCACATGTTCATGTGGAGGCCAGAGGGAGATGTCGAGTGCCTTTCACTGTTCCTTTATACCTCATTTCTCTGAGACAAAGTCTGCCACTGATGTTTGAGCTCACTGATTGGCTAGAATGGCTGGCCAGTGAGCTCCAGATATCTGCCTGTCTCTCCTTCCCTGTCTGTGCTATGATTATAAACATACATGCTCACACCCACCACCTTCCCATCCCAAAGAACACTCAGTATACCTAATGGGTGGTACATCACACATCTCATGCTTCTAAATAAGAATGGAGATTGGAAAAAACAAACAAATAAACCACATATCAAGTAAGATGAATGTAGTGAGTGTCAGTGAATGTAGCCCTTAGGTAAACTTGTTCTGAACTGCAAACAGAAGCAAACACTCTAACAGGGCCCTCAAGTAAAATGCATCTGATGCTCAAGGTCCTATCTTCAGAAATGTTATTTAAAGATGCACACTGCTCATTCCTTTTTCATGTTTCCTTTGCCATTTTCAGAGGTGTCAACTAATGATCAAATATGCCCATTATCTTTTTTCTTGTGGTTGTTTTCCAGCCATAAAAAATAAAAACACAGTGGAGAAGTCGGAGATAAATGTTCACTCCATGTTCCAAGGCTATAAATTTTTCTTTATGCAACGATTTGCGCTGTCGATAAATACAGTGTTCAGTCAAATGTTGGTAGCAGTGTTTCCCCTGTTTATTGGCAGTGTTGAAGTGATAGCAAAAGGACACATGGAAATATGGGAACTTTGTGTCTACATTTTTTTTTTAAGGTCATTCACTTGTCCCATAAGAAAGACCTGCCCTCGCACTGTGGAACAAGCATGGTACATTAACTTCCTAAGGGCCGCTGGGGAATATTTAAATGAACTGAAAGCTTAGAAGTAAATACAATGCCAAGTGGCATTACTTGTTGTCCCTCAAAGAGCTTACTACCCTGCTAAATTTATTAACTAGGGCTGATGCCTTATATATTTCTTTCATGTCACTTGAGGCTGGTTTTGTAACAATGCAAAGTGAGAGGTCAAGTATTTCCAAAAGGACCAAAGTTCTTTGCTTGCTCTTTAATACTTAAGGAAACTGAGCTAGATCTTCCTTTACTACAAGGTGTATCACTGAGGGAGGGGGCGTTATTTGAGTTCTTTCTGATTTTTCATCTGTGATTATAAACTTCCCTCTTAGAGCTACTTTAATTGTATCCCCTAGGTTTCAGGGGATTGTGTTTTTATCTCCATTTGGTTCTAAGACATGGTGATCTCCTACCCAATTTCTTCCCCGAACCACTGATCATAAAACCACGTATTGTTTGGTTTCCATATTTGCAAAAACTCAGTGGTCTCTCTTGTTGTTGGTTTCTAGGTGTATTCCATTCTCCTGTGATAAAACACAAGAAATTATTTCATATTTCTCATATTTGTGAAGACTTAATGTATATCCTAAAATATTATCTGCTTTAGAGAACATTTTCACGGGCTACTGTATTCTGCAGCTGTTAGGTGGAATATTCTGTAGATTCCCACACAGTCCATTTGGCCTGTGGTGCCATTCAATTCTTAAGTCTCTTGGTTGCTATTTTGTCTAGATGACATATCTGTAAGTAAAAGTGTGGGGCTAAAGTCACCCACTTTCATATATTGAGGTCAATTTGAGCCTTTATATTCAGTAATATTTACCTCATGAAACTGAGTGTAGCAGTGTTCTGTTTGTATATATTTATAATTGCTTTGTCCTGTTGATGGATTTAACCCTATATCAGTCTGAAGACCCTCTTTGTTTCTTCCAAGTAATGTTGGTTACAATTCTGCTCTGCCATATGTAGATATAGTAAATATCTTGCTTTCTTTGGGGTTCTCATTTGTTCGCGGTAACTTTTTTGATCCTATTAATTGCAACCTGTGTTTGTCTTCTCCAGGAAGGCACATCTCTTGTAGGCATCCCCAAACTAGGTAGTGTTTTTAGCTTAATTTGCAAAGCTGAATGCTTCACTTGGAGAATTGAGACTACTAACATTCACAGTTTTTGAAAGGTGTGTGTTAATTCCTATCACTTGTTGTTTTTTTGTAATGTTTATTTTCCAATCCCCATGTGTTTTCCACTCTTTAGTGAAATTTAATCTTTCCTATATTGTCCTGCCTGTGTGTATCTCCCTCTTCTATGTAGTAGACAGTTTTTAAATATCTACTGCTGTGAAGGTTTAATGAATGAACATCATTCCACAATCTTCTGGTGTATTGAAGAGTTTGGTAGTATTTTAATCAGGTTGCTTCTTTAAGTGGGTTAGTATTTCCCTCTTGCAGCTTTCAGTAATTTTTCTTTATTTGATGCACTTAGTGTTTTTACTATAAAATGGCATGGGAAGAATCATGTCTGGTCGTGTTTGTTTGAGCTCTAAATGCCTTCCTTGACCTGGTTGTACACTAGTTGGGATTTTTCTCTTATTGTTTGTTTGAGTATGTTTTGTATGTTTTTAATTTGTACCTCAAAAGATACAGCACACATTTTAAAATATAGGTATAAAATGACTTTCTAAATAGGATTGCAACAAACAGGAAACAAATAGGATTTGAAAAAAAGAATTACATAAAACTAAAACCTTGTGTACAGTAATAGAAACAACAAAGTGAGGAGACACCTTAGAGAGAAGGAAAATTCTTTATATACTATTTTTGATAAGGGAGTAATGCCAGAATATATAACCAACAGACATACAAATGTCAACAGAACTAATAACCCAATCAGTGATGGTCAAATAAAGAGAACACTTCTCAGATGAAGAAACAAAATGGCTAAATAAACACATGAAAAATATCCAATCTTGTTAACCATTTGAGAAATGCAAATCAAAAATTATATTAATATTCATAAAGAAAATAAATTAAGCAACATATGCTGTGAAGAGGTGCAGTAAAAGAGAACCTTGCTTCCTTGCTGGTGGGAATGTGAATTCTACAACTGCTAAGAAAACTTCTTCATAAAACTGAAAATAGATTTCCCCTATGGGCCAAACAATCCATTCCTGAATATATACTCAAAGAATCAAAGGCAGCATGCAATAGAGATATTTCTTAGCTCATCTCTGTTGTAGAACTATTCATAATTGCCACAATATGAAATGAGACTATATAATGAATATATACATATATATACTTGGGAAGAGGAGGGAGGGGAAAGGGGAAACTGTGGTCACTATATAAAATATGAGGGAAGAATACATTTTTAAAAAAATAAAATTAATGTGTAGAGGTTAAGGATTATGTAATGCTTATTCCTAAATGGGATGTTTATAACACAATTCCTCATCTCAAGGGTGAGGGATCATCGCTGAAGATGGAGCAGAAAGATTGTTAAGAGCCAAAGACAGTAGCTGAATACTGAAGAGTTTTCTGTGCACACCAGGACAATCGCACACACGAAGGGACAGCAGTTGTGATTTCATTCATAAACATTCATGCACAAATGCCAACTGGACAAATTTCCAGCGTAGAGGTGGGGATGTAGTCAGGAAGTTCCACCCAAAGCTGAAGAGCTTTTGCAATTGGTGGCCGTTGGGAGAGAAAGATTCAGTTTTCTTCAGCAGACCCTCAGAGACTCCCCACGTTGCAATAGATGGTCCTACAATCACGCTCATACAAGGAGCATTTAAGGGATCTTATTTATTTTTTTAATGCACTTGGGGAGTGGATAGAAAAAGGGAGGTGAGAAAATGGGGGATAGACTTGACCCAAACATATTATATGCATGCATGAAATTCTTAAACAATTTTTAAAAGACTGAAATTGTTATACTTTTAAGAAAAATGCATCAAACTAGAGATTATCTTCTTAAACTAAATAGGCCAGATTCAAAAAGACAAGTATCACAGTTTTTTTTTCTCATATGGGGACTTGAAAAACATCCAAATATATTACATCGATCCAGTGTGAATAGTGTGGGAGGCCTCTTTGTGAACTACTGAGCAAAATGCAAGCCGTCTCAGTTATCACAGCAAATGAAGTTGTCGTGAGTAGTGGCAGATGCAGCTTCCTCTGATACTTGCCTTCGAACTATGTGGATGCTCTAAATGGTGATATAGATACTTAGTGGTGCATTTTAAATCAATGAGGACTTATTGTCATTTTCAAAATGATTTTTAACGTGAGTTACTCGAAGCACTAATGATTCCCTCATCGCATCACAAGTTGTTTTGTATTTAGAGATTGAAAATTGGCTTCGGTAATAATGATGTTTGCAGAATGCCATGATGAGCTGAGGAAGCTCATAGTGAATGTTTGAAGAGTGGACAGAGCCCTGAGTGAATATAGATTGTACACACTGGCAGGGCCATGCCAAGGACCAAATGCCACAGACCTATTGGAATTTGGAGAAGCTTTCCCCTACCCCAATGGAGGATCAGAGGAATGAAAAGGCCCTCCTCTGTCCTGAGTGCGAATGCTGACAGTGTGCAAGTATGACTTTTTTTGTGAAGGATCCACCAGTGTGTGCAAAACAGCAACCCCAGCTTCCTCCTCCTAATGTTCACATTCTGAAATTGCTTGTCTACAGACACCTACCACAACTAGCTAACACCTCCCACTGTGGTGTAGAAAGTAGGCATGCTAAAATTCCAGGTTGTAGTGTAGCTGGTACCCTCTATCAGAGTATGCACAGGCCACTCTACCTTAAATTCACTGCACTTTTGTCCGTGTATCTGTCCTCTCTTCATTCCCTTGCAGACCCTAGACAGGGTTCTAGGATCCAAGCCTTGCTGGATGCTGCAATATGGCTTAGGTTAGACAAAATGAGATTTTGGTTGGAACCTGTGCTAGTTAGCTGTAGGTCATTTTGGCCTCTTACAGAAACAGCTTAATGGAGGGTGGGTTTATTTTGACATGGGTTTCAGTGAGGCATCCTCTAAGATGTCATAGCATCTAGGACTGTTCCATTCATACCAATGGGAAGAAGTGGTCAATTGGGTCATGTCTCAGGGGATCAGGAAGCAGGGAGAGCTTAGGCGAGTGGGGTTTGACCTCAGTGTTCAACCCTACATCCTCCAGCTTGCCCCCACTTCTAAAGGCTTCGTGACTTCACAGACTATCATTACCAACTGCAGAGTAAGTGTTCAAACAGATTAGCCTGTGGGGGACATCTAACTTTAAAATCATAACAAATCCATCATATCTTTGTGAAGTCCTATTTTATTACAAGAACATAGAGAGCCCAGGAGGTGTGCAAATGAATCAAACCAACATCATGATGGTTAAAATTAAGACCATGCTGAAGTTTCCTAAGTGCCTGTTGAGTAAACCATGAAGAGTTGCTTGTGCCCATTTTCCGTCTCCTCCCACTTCTCTCTTGTCTTTCATTTCGTTTTCTGAAACTGTTTCCTGTAAACTTTTCTCCAGTTCCCACTTTCCCTTTTTGCTTTTCTACAATTACGCCTTAGGCTCAGGTATAATTACAACTTTATCTGCTTCAAAAGAGGCCAATGATTGTAAAATGCTGACAATACCTTGAGGGGTCAACCATCAAATCTCAGAGAGAGGGTTGTAAATTGTTTAAATTTAATTAAAGAATGGTGTGCCTTCTTCATTCCTTGATTATGCTCCTTGCCACGTACTGCTTTGGGCTTGCATTATAAATAATTGCTCGTTTTTGTCTGCTCACAAAATATTTGCTAAGTATTTAAATAAATGATGAGCACAACTTCATTTAGACATATTTATTGTTGCTACCACATTCTTTGAGCTGCAACAGTGCTAAATCTGTACAAGTGAAGGTGAAAGGGACTGGTGATACCAGCCATCGTTCTTTAATGCTAAGCTCCACGTGGCTGTCCATAAGCATACATCTCTTTCCAGCTGAGCTCAAACTAGTCCTCTGCATTTCCCCCAACATGGCATTTTTAGGCGATAAAATGTATTCATTAGATTTTTGAATTCCCAATGTAGCATGGCTGCCATCTTTCTCCTAAGTGAAATGAATTAAAATAATTGCAAATCAATTTCTTTGTAGTCCTCATTTGCATTAAATATGTAGCTTAAGACACAGGCAAAGCAAGAAACTAATAGGAGGTGGCTTCTGTGGTCTCCTCCCTTTTCTGGTAAGACTGAATCCACTTTCTGGTTTTCTGTTAATTTTCAAAATTGAAGTCTTTGCCTGGAAATGTATTATCAAGACTAACACAGCTTTGATTTAAAATGTACCTTCTCTTCAAGGCTTTCCCTGGCAATCAAATTCTCAGGCAAAAATTGGTATCCAGAGGCTCTGTAGAAGAGAAAAAAAATCACAGAACTGTATCACATGCCTAAGCCCAAACCCATCTCCTTGGAAGAGCAATGAGAGGTAGACAATAGTTTTTAGCCCAACCAACAGATTTGCCTCCTTCCAACAACTGTGGGTATCAGCCCCTTAGAAATAATGATTACCTAGAATAAGTTCCCCTCAGCCAGGAGATAGATAAGAGGGGAAATTTGAACAGGTAGTGGGAAGTATCTGCCACAGGACAGAATGGTAGCTGTCTAAGGTTTGGTTCTGTGGCATTAATAATTACCATAAATTACCCATTCTCACCTCTTTTTGTCCCTTGTGGAGAGAAAAAAGGCTTGCTCATCTCTAATCTTTGATCTTTCGTACATAGGTACAATCTATTTCTTTTTCAATAAACATACTCTGGTTTGATGATGCTTGATAAATGCTATTGTAATGTTTTTGTTTGATGGTATGTGACATGGTTAGATAGCTCAGGAAATTTTTTCTAAAACGGGAGATATCAGAGGGTTCTTTAAACTGAGAGTCAAATCTTAGTCTTATTACTCTTTATTGCTTTAGATGACAAACATCTTTTGTGTGTGTGTGTGGGTGTGTCATGGGTGTACTTATGCACAGGGAGGTCAGAGGACAACTTTGGATGTTTATTTCTTAGGTGTCATCCACTTTACTTTTTGACATAGAGCCTCTCACTGGTCTGAGTTTACTGATTAAGCCTGTTATGAACCTAGGGATCTACCTGCCTTTGACCCCAGAACTGAGATTACAAGCATGCTTCACACACCTGGCTTCCTATGTGTGTTCTTGGGGTTGAACTCAAGGTCCCTGTAGTTATTAGGAAAACTTTTACTGAGTGAGTCATCTCCCCAGTTTGAGAAACACTTTTGAGGATAAGTTAGAATTGATCTTTATGATACTTCTTCATATGGAACTGATCAAGTTATATAAAAAATAAGATAATTACTTCAAATGTATGGGTAATGTCATTAGAAATACAAGTAAGTGATGTATCCACTTATTGTAAAGACTAAATAAATAATTTTCAAATATAAAGTATTACATACATATATAGATTATATAAATAATTGTGACTATACATAAGAATGACATGTCCTTATCTCCTTAAGCAGTGCATAATCTTTATTAAGTTCTTTTTGGACATTTTTCCTCAGTTCTTGCATTTTTCAGTCTTGTCTTCCTTTAATTTACTTTTCGGTACATTCAGGAAGTTAGTTGCTTTGGAGTATGATAATAAGCCTATAGAGTCACATTATAATGTTTTGTAAATGTCACCTGAACTATTGTGTTCTCCACTTGGAAAAGTGTCTCACCTAGGAGATTTCTTCTAATACAAGCAATAAATAAACAAGCAATAAACAATTGCATTAGAGGTAATTTTTATGATACATTTCGCCATTATTGCTACATTATTTTTTTTAAGCACAGAGGTGATAGGTCACCCTCAATTCTTCATGCTCTCTGCTATGAGTACGTTTTGCATCTTTTTAACTCAAATGTAGCCCATCAGAGGAACTACTTAGGTGTCTCCCTGTCTTCTATGACTAGAATGTAGAGGTCACTTCTGGGGGTGCCTGTGGATTTCTTGCTGTAGCATAATCCCTCATAGATTTCCTGTGGCTTCTATGCACAAAGGAGTCCCGAGTTACCCTGCATACACCGGCTTAAATAAAAGCAATTTCCAACTTGGAAAATTAATCACAATATTGGTGATTAGACAACTAAACACACATGTGGGAGCCCGTTTTCAGGTTCCTCGTGGCTTTATCCAGCAGGTCTGTATAGAGGGGATGATTGGACCACGGGCCTGGGTGCAGGTATCTGAGATGGTGTGCCCTTGGCTGTGCTGGGGGGGAAGGTCTTTTGCTCCACCCCTTGGCATTTCTAGAAATACCCTGGGGCAGAGACAATCAGGGCCGGTTGGGATAGGTTCCAGGCCCTCTCGAGGCTATCCTGTATTTTCTGTTTATCTCCACAATCTAAATCCTTCTCTCTAATATCTCCTGCTGCTCGCACTCAAGAAAACTCTGGGGAACTGTGGGGTTGGTGGGTAAACGCCCCTCACACACATTAATATGTGAGGAGTGTGGTGTGGGAAGAAGGAGCTGATCCCGAAGGGCCTGTTCTTCCTTCTCTTGTGTGAGTATGGACCCAACTCTATCTGTCCATCCAGAAAACACAAAGTGCAGCTTTGACTTTTCACTTCGCTATTTTTAAAAGGACTCTCGAAAACAGAAAGATTAAAGGAGAGCAGTCTGTCGAACAGCTGAAAGAAACTACTTTTTGGCGCCCAGCTTATGCCTGTAAGCTTACAAACAAGAGCTCCAGCTCTATCAGGAAAACCAAAAGAAAAGGGCCAAGAAATCCCTCTGTCCCGTGTACTCAGACAATGTTGCTTCTCCGGTGGAGGAATAATGAGTAGGATGACCAACCCTGGGCTCCAGGTTGTATTGAGAAGGTCAGATGGCTGTTTAGACTGTATGCGAATCTGACATCCCGATATGCTCCCATGCCTGCCATTACAAGGGAAAGCTCTAAGAGACAAGAAGGCTTGTCACTTGCCTGAGCTTTTACTATTGTTGTTCATGGCTTCCCACGCCAGTTCATTTTGAAGATCAGAAAGGTACTTCCTGTGATGCCTAATTGTGACGGTTGGGAGACGCCTGGGAGAAGAGCAGACATTCCTCTGGGTGTTTCTATGAAGGTTTTTTCCCAGAGACCCTTTGACCATGAGGACCCTGACTTAGAAATGGTTTAATTTAATGGTGGATTCAAAGGGTAAACCAACGGTTTTGTGGAACTAAGGGAGATGGCGCCTCATTGGAAGAAACATATCCCTGAGAACATGCCCTTGGTTTGTTGACCTGGCCTGTTCTCTTATTCCCTACGCTAGGATCTCTGCCTTCCTTAAGTTCAGTAACTTGTGCCACATGCCCTTGTCACTAGGTAGGAACCAAAATCTGTGAAGCTGAGAAATAGATACATCCTTCCTTTCTGTGTTATTCCCTGGGGTAATTTGCTCTTGGGCATAGACCTTCGTCTGTCCCTTGGTACATTGCCTTTGCCTTTGTGTCCAAGTCACCTGTATTTCCATCGCCCTTTTCAGGCCACCTCTGCAAATAGTGTGTTACAACTGACAAGTGTCACTTCCTTTCCGAGGATCCTGATTAAAGACTCCTTTGCATCTCACCTCATTGCACTTACACTGGCAGTCCTAAACTAATCTCTCTTGAAGTCTGAGCTATTCTGCTTTACCCATGCTCCATATCTTACCTTCCTTTCCACAGATGATAAGGTTCCAATTGCATATATTTCTTATAGGCTGTTCCCCCTCTACACAACAGAAATGGTTAGAAAACCATTCTTAACCAATAGGAAGTCTTTCTCTTATTCTGATATCCATTACTGCTTTTATTATTAGCACAAAAACAAAGTATGATCCTGGGGGATCATTATTCCACATTGATACATTTGAAAATAGCCTCCATGCAAAATGCTGAAGGCATCTTTTAATTATTATTGTTTCTTTCTGATACGTAGGAAAGGTAAGTCCTATGATTGATTCCCGTGCCTATGCCACACAAACATTTTAATTACATGAAAAATTGTTAGAGTTTAAATTAGTGGGTAGCTAGCATTATTCAGGTTTTGTGAGAATAAATACCCTCTGGCCACCCAACTACCATTGTAATCTATATTTCTATTATTCTCTAATGACAAATATGTTCCATGAGAAATGGTGTAAACAACATCTAACTCCGAGAACGGTGCCAGTATCACTTCCTTTATTACTATAACCTTGAGAACTCAACCTACAGGATAGTTAGGGACACAACAGACTAAAGCCTTTCATCACTTTGAGGGTAGGATTATGAAAAGTGGGACTTGTAATTTTTGAGTAAGAATAGAAGCAAAATTAGTAAGATTGCAACAGGTTACTCACTGACTACAAGGAGAGTTCCAAGCTCTAAAGCAATTAATTGCTGCCCTCAACCAGTGGGAGGAAGCTGGAGGTGGGAAAGAAAATGAGGAATTCAGGTAATTGGCCCCGTTTGAAAACTTAACTAGTAATTGTCATGATGCACACAGGCATGGATGTGTTTTGCTGACTGTGGTAAACTGTCATGGATGAAATTCTGGGGCATGGTCTACCTATCAAGCAGTTTACATTTTACTCTTATTCTTTTCTTTTATTGAAAATATTTTTTCATACACTATATCTGATAATGGTTTCCTCTCTCTTTTCTCTTCCCAGATCCTCCCCACATGCCTATCCTTCTAACTCTGTGCCTTTTTTTAAATCTCTTTCTCTCTCTTAAGAAAAAAACAGGTAAATAAATAAACAAATACAAATAAGACAAAATGAGCAAATGAATAAATAAGCAAAAAGAAACACACACACACACACACACACACACACACACACACACACACACACACATGCACGCACGTACACAAGCAGTCTGCTGAAGAGGATGGATTTCCCTAAGGAGAAAGAGGACTGTCTTCTACTAAGGGTATATGAGTAGCTGCACTCCCCTGCTCGACCTTCCAAACAAGCTCCCACTTAGATTGTTAAATGACTCATTGACACATTGAATAGAAAACAATTAGTTCTTAGAAACAGATTAAACACACCGTTTCAATAAATCTATTTTCTTTAGCTCTTAATATTAGGCTCGGAGCATCAACTGCTAACATCAATTCTGAGCATTATAAATTGTTCCATATCTTACAATTTTAGCACGGATTTTCAGAAACTTAGTAATGACATTTATCTAATGATACTTTTTTCTTTATTATTATTATCTTTTTTTAATTTAATTTATTTTTTTAAGGTTTTTTTTTCATTTTACATACCAATCCCAGTTCCCCCTCCCTCCCCTTCTCCCACTCACCCCCACCTTCCCCCATTCCAACCCCCATTTACTCCTCAGAGAGGGTAAGGCCTCCCTTGAGGAATCAACAACATCTGCAATACTAAGTTGAGGCAGGACCAAGCCCCTCCTTCCTATGTCAAGGCTGAGCATGGCATCCCACCATTGGAAATGTGTTCCCAAAAGCCATTTCATGCACCCAGGATAAGTCCTGGTCCACTGCCAGGGCTTCCCCAAACAGATCTAGCCACATGACTGTCACCCACTAATTGTCATCATAGAATCTTCATCCAGTAACTGATGGAAGCAGATGCAGAGATCCACAGCCAAGCACTGGGCTGAGCTCCTGGAGTTCAGCTGAAGTGAGGCAGAAGGGAGCATATGGGCAAGGGGGGTGGGTCAAGATCATGATGGGGAACCCCACTGAGACAGCTGACCTGAGCTGGTGGGAACTCATGAACTCTGGCCTATCAGCTAGGGAACGTGCATGGGACCAACCTAACGATACTTTTAGTCAAATGGCACAGACTGAAGATAAGTAAGATACTCCAGGAGGGTGGAATTGGTGTTTGTGTTTTGCTTTTTAACTTCTGTTTGTTTGGTTTTGTTTTCTCACATTTGTGATGTGCATGCATGTATGTACGTAGGGTTAGGGTGTGTGTGCAAGTACACATGTACAGGAGTGGGTGTGCCTGTCCAGGTCTGAGACTCATGTTGGGAATCTTCTTCTGCTGTTTCTATGTTATTCATTGAGAAAGGTTCTCTTATCTGAATCCAGAGCTCACTATTCAGGTTAAGTTGGTAAACTTAATCCAGGAATTCCCTGTCTCTGGGCCTTCCAATGTGAGGATTAGAGGCAGACTGCTTCGCGTACCTGATATTTTCATGGGTGCTGGGGATCCCAACCGTGGCCTTCACAAGTGCCTACCAATTCCTTTCCCTGCCAGTCCATCTCCTTAGGTCCTGTTTATGTTTTTAAACCTGTAACTCAGGAATTGAGTGCTGTGCCCAGCACTCTGCAAATATACTGCTAAATGTTGAAGTTCATGTCTAGGAGGAACAGAGGCACCATGGGAAGTACTGGCTTGTCTGATCTTATCCCCTTGATTTTCCAGTGAATAGACCATGAACTATTCCCACCTCATTCATAATATCTTAGTCACATCCACCTAACCTGTCATAGGAACATAAAAGTGAATGAAGTAAGTATTCTTTCCCTGTCTTTGATGAGTAGAGCTTGTCACTTGCTCCTGACTATCAAACTCTGAAATAAAATGAGCAGCTTTGAATGTCTTGAATATTTGACTACATCACTCATCTACACAGATGTTTGAAATAACCTTGATATCAAGTAATTGCAAAAAAAAGCCTGCAAATATTAAATCTCAGAAAATGAAAAAACCCAATTTCTGAGAGACATCAGTATATAAACAAAGCACTTTCTTCAGCTACACACACGGATATTTCCTTGAAAGAGAAATAAATAAATCTTCTAAAATTGGCATCTTGTGAGACTTCTTTAGTTGTACTGATGACATACTTGACTCAATATATTATAAAATAGTAATTTCTGTGGTAAAAAAAATGTGACTGAGTATATGCACACTCTCTAGTCAATTTAGACAAATTGTTCATAAGAAATTATTTAGTATGCTCCCAGTCAAAGAGTTTGAGACTAAATCAGCAATGCAGGAGATAGCCATTCGAATGTTTTTTTTGGAGTGTAAACTCGGAAGCCTTGCTGCCAAATGTTTATCAGAAAATTGATGAGGAAATGGTTCTGAAGGCTGCCTAGAGAATAACTGTCAAAAGATTAATTGTAAAAGATGGAAGATTGCCTCAAGAATTAACCTTCCTCCCTCTATCTCTTCTCCTGTGTACGTGTGTGTATGTGTGCGCAAGCACATGTGTATGTTTATATATATATATATATATATATATATATATATGCCATTCAGTAAATTTCATTATATATACACCTACACACACACACACACACACACACACACACACACACACACACACACATATATATATATATATATATATATATATATATATATATATATAACCTAAATGAAATTTACTGAATGGCATTGTGCACTTGAGACCTAGTAAGATATTCAAGTTTTTTCTTCATTAGTTTATTTTGAAATATTGGCTTTACATATCTCCTGAATCCCAATCACAAAGGTAGGCAGGTGATCTTGCTATCAGCAGCTACTTTAAATTTCATCACTTCCATAACTTACAACATCACAGCATAGTTCTCTGAAGCAAATTCTTTCTGTTTCACTGGCTGTAGTTTGGAAATAGCCAATGCCCTTCGTTGGGGAACTTCAAGAAAAGCCTCTCAGTCTGATTGCTAAATGTACTTCAGAGTGTTTGTGAGAACCTGATTTATTATGGGCACATTTTCATCTTTATGAGGTCCCATGGGAAGAATTTCCCTCAGGCTTCACTCTCAAGAGCAGATTTTTTTCCTTTGAAGAAAGAGTTATTATTCTTCATTTTTTATCTTAAAATTCTTATGAGAATTATATACTGAAAATTCATGTATACTTTTACACTCTATCCTAACTACCAGAAAGCTTGGACCAAAATTCTCACTTATCTCTTAAAATACTTCTAGACTTTTCCATATATCACTGATACATATGTAGCTTTATTTTTCATATGTGCTTTATTTTACCATCTTTCATTTCCCACCAAACTTTATGAACTGGTTTGATTGTATCTTTCTTTGTATCTATTTCTTTTTGAAATAGGATGCAACTGAATTCCATGCCTTTGCTTACCAATACTGTTCTAAGATTTCCCATAATAAATTTTATGTCTGTGAGAATGAATACATTTATTACCCTGTTTACAGAATGGATGTTCCTTAACTTAGGTTAGGATAGATCTTAATAAGCCTGTTGTACAATGAAAATATTATAGGTTGAGAAAGGTTGTAATGTGCCAAATTGATGGAGCAGACATGTCTGAGTATTGCTTTTGGGTATTTGTTTCCTCCCATGGTCATATGGCCAATTGGGAGCTTTGGGTTATTCATCACAGGCCTGTAGAATTCAAAGATCAAAATTCAAAGTGTTGTTCCTCCTGATTAACTCTCAGCTTTACAAAAGTTGAATCATTTAAATTGGAGATGGACTGTTGACATTTTATCCAGCCTTCTGTTTTACCATGACAACATGGTAAACAAGAGGCGCTGCTGTTATTACATATGGTTAATACAACAATATTTCAAGTCATTTGTAATAGCATAGTGTTACAGCATGAGAACATGGTGATGATTATATTACGCCATGCTAATAAATTGAGAAATGCTGCTGGGTAATGTGTCTAAGAAACTTGAAGGATGGAATGGACATTTCTTTTTTTTTTTTTTTTTTGGTTTTTTTTTCGAGACAGGGTTTCTCTGTGTAGCTTTGCGCCTTTCCTGGAACTCACTCTGT
This sequence comes from Peromyscus californicus insignis, assembly GCF_007827085.1. Classification (NCBI taxonomy): domain Eukaryota; kingdom Metazoa; phylum Chordata; class Mammalia; order Rodentia; family Cricetidae; genus Peromyscus; species Peromyscus californicus. Next base: position 27,572,604 of record NW_026294492.1, on the reverse strand, counting down.
AGACCAGGCTGGCCTCAAACTCACAGAGATCCGCCTGCCTCTGCCTCCCGAGTGCTGGGATTAAAGGCGTGCGCCACCACCGCCCGGCTAAATGGACATTTCTTAAGGTAAAGATGACAGTAGAGACATGAAGTTTGATATGAACACACCTTCCATTTTAAGTTTTTTTTTCCCTAAGAATGCTTCTCTAGTTCTTTACTTTTTATTTTTTAGTAGTGACGCAGATAGAGAAAAAGTGGTATAGATTTGAACCTTTTTAGACAAATATTTCCCTCTTCTCTGAAGGGCAATCAAGTTGTATCTAATTCTTTTTTTTTTTTTTTTTTTTTGTTTTTTTTTTTGTTTTTCGAGACAGGGTTTCTCTGTGTAGCTTTGCGCCTCTCCTGGAACTCACTTGGTAGCCCAGGCTGGCCTCGAACTCACAGAGATCCGCCTGGCTCTGCCTCCCGAATGCTGGGATTAAAGGCGTGCACCACCACCGCCCAGCTGTATCTAATTCTTAAGGTTGCAAGAAATACATGTTCATAAATCCAATCTCAGATCCTTGATTATGAAAAAATATATGAAAAATATGAATATGAAAAAATGCATTTACCATGATGATGATATGGGCCTTCCCTTTGTATTTCTGTACATCATGGATAAAGAGGGCAGTGACATGCCAGAGAAACAATACCATCTAAGTCCAGTTTGGTGAACCAATGAATTTGGTGGAGTTACAGGAGCGTCAATGGCTCAGGCAGCGGCATAGATGAAAATCTATCCCATCATGAATGGTGGTGGCTCACATAAGCTGTGTAGTGGGTTCCTGGTACAATCTATAGACATCTGTGCTATGAAGAGATTCTTTTCTCCAGCAATTGTCTACGACTTATAAAATCTTGGGGAAGGCCTCCATGAATACTGAGTTCCCTGGAGCTAGTCTTCTACAACAGGTTTTTACTAACAATTTCCTAAACATATTATTTTAAACTATTTTCATCCATTTCCCTGATCACATTTTGTTTTATTTTTCGTAAAACCAATCATCACAATCTAACATATTATTTAAAAATTATTCCTGTGTTTATTAGTCTTTCTCTGTAAACCAATATTAGGGACGATCTTTATGAAAACAGGGACTTGAGTATCTACCTTTTTTTTTTCATTGCTGCAATAATACACCTTAAGCAATGCTGGGCAATATGTCCAAGAAATATTTTTTGAATGATCTGTTCAATAGATGTATCTATGTATAATTAAACTCAAGCCAGTAGTTTCCCTTTTTAAAAAAGGCATGCCTGGAAAGACAGCTCAGCAGTTAAAAAATGCTTGTTCTTGCAGAGGTCCTGGGGTTGATTCCAGCACCTCCACAGTGACTCACAGCAATCTGGAATTTCAGTCACAGAGTTTCTAATAGTCTCTTCTGACTTCCCTGGGCACTAGACATACATGTGGTACACAGACATCCATATTTACTCATACATATTCAATAAAATAAAGAAATCTAAAATCAATGAGAAAATACCTTTCTACCATCCCCTGTCTAGTAGGGAAGAAGCTTGACAATATATACGTTACAGAATTTAGAGGTTACTTATTTTCTCACATCACATATTCATGGCTTTAATACTTTTATGGTTTGCTGAAATACTAATACTTTCAAACTGAAGACAAAGGTAACAACAATAGACACGTCAAAGTGGTCGGGGAAAGCTGGCCTCCTGATGCCTACATAAATAACTTAAGGCCACCAAATAAAGAATGCTAAGAGTGGGAAATATGGAATAGCACACCAATTGGTTATTCAAAGCTAATGGTCAGTCCTAAAAACACACATACAAGTAACATCAAATAGACTCAGCAAGTTATGTTTGGGAACTTATGTATAGACATATATGCATACAACAATAATTAATAAACCAAGATTCCACGAATTTGTAAGAGAGCAAGAAGGGCTGTATAGGAATGTTCAGAAAGAGGAAATAGAAGGAAAGAATTATGTTGCTGAATGTGCTTTTGCATTGGTGTCTACCCATCTCTTCCTCCAGTGGGTGTAAGAGGTGTCTGTGTCTGAGGGAGCTGCTCTTGGTCCAATCTGTGCTTGCTGTGTCTGTGTCTCAGGGGTCTGCTCTTGGCCTAAATGGAGCTGGCAGATTCTGTGTCTCAGGGACACAGAAGATGATAGAGGCCTATAAAGAGGAAAAATTCCCTTAAAGAAATTGAGGAAAAAACAAACAAAAACTGGAAGAAAGCAATGTATCCCTTAAAGAAAGCCAAAAAACCAAGAAAAAGCATGTAAACAGGGAAGGAAACAGTTCAAGACCTGAAAATCAAAATAGAAGCAATGAAGAATTCATGAACTGAGGGAATGCTGGAAATAGAAAATCTGAGTAACTAAACAGGAACTACAGATACAAGCATAACCAACAGAATACAAGAGATGGAAGAGAGGATCTCTGGCATGGAGGCTACAATAGAGGAAACATACCTAAGTATAATAAAGGCAATTTACAGCAAGCCAGCAGCCAGTATAAAAGAAAATGGAGAGAAACTCAAAGTGATTCCACTAAAATCAGAGACAAGACAAGACTGTCCACTAATCCTATATCTATTCCATATAGCACTCAAAGTTCTAGCTAGAGCAAAAAAAAAAAACAACAAAAGGAGAATACAGGGATACAAATTACAAGAGAAGTCAAACTTTCATTGTTTGCAGACAATATGATAGTATACATAAGTCACCCCAGAAATTCTACCAGGGAACTCCTATAGTTGATAAACACCTTAAGTAATGTGGCAGGATACAAGATTAACTAAAAAAATTCAGTAGTTCTCCTGTATATAAATGATAAAATGGCTAAGAAAGGAATCAGAGAACATTACCCTTTACAATAGTTACAAATGGTATGTAATACCTTGGGGTAACTCTAACTAAGCAAGTGAAAGACCTGTATGACAAGAACTTTAAGTCTCTGAAGAAAAAAAAATGAAGAAGATATCAGAAAATGGAAAGATCTCCCATGCTTGTGGGTAGGTAGGATTAACATAGTAAAAATGGCAATCTTACCAAAAGCAATCTACAGATTCAATGTAATCCCCATCAAAATCCCAACACAATTCTTTACAGAACTTGAAAGAACAATACTCAACTTCATATGAAAAAAACAAAGAACTCAAGATAGCTAAAACAGTCCTGTAAAATAAAGCAATTTCTGCAGGCATCACCATCGCTGACCTCAAGCTCTACTATAGAGCTATTGTAAATAAAAAACAACTTGGTATTGGCATAAAAATTGACATGTTGACCAATGGAATCCAATTGAGGACCCTGACATTTATTCACAAACCTATGAAAGTCTGATTTTTGATAAAGAAGCCAAAACTGTACAATGGAAAAAGAAAGCATCTTCAACAAATGGTGCTGGCATAACTGGATGTCAACATGTAAAAGATTGCAAATAGATCCATATCTATCGCCATGCACAAAACTCAAATCTGAGTAGATCAAAGACTTCAATATAAAACCAGTTACACTGAAACTGATGGAAGAGAAAGTATGAAGTAACCTTGAATGCATTGGCATAGGAGACCACTTCCTAAATAAAGCATCAGTAGCACAGACACTGAGAGCAACAATTAATAAATGGAATCTCCTGAAACTGAGAAACTTCTGTAAGGCAAAGGACACACTCAATAAGACGAAAGACAGCCTATAGAATCAGAAAAGATCTTCACCAACCCCACAGCTGACAGAGATCTGATCTCCAAAATATGTAAAGAATTAAAAAAAAAAACTAGATATGAAAATACCAAACAACTTAATTAAAAAATGGGCTACAGAGCTAAACAGAGAATTCTCAACAGAAGAATCTCAAATGGCTGAACGACATGTAAAGAAATGATCAACATCATTAGTCATAAGGGAAATGCAAATCAAAAGGACTCTGAGATTCTATCTTACACCTGTCAGAAAGGCTAAGATCAAAAACACTGATGACAGCTTTTGTTGGAGTGGATGTGGAGCAAGGGGAACACTCCTACACTGTTGGTGGGAATGCAAACTTGTACAGCCACTCTGGAAATCAGTATGGCAGTTTCTCAGAAAATTGGGACTCAATCTACCTCAAGACCAAGCTGTACCACACTTGGGCATATACCCAAGGAATGCTCAATCATACCACAAGGACACATGCTCAACTATGTTCATAGCAGCATTATTCATAATAGCCAGAACCTGGAAACAACCTAGATGCCCCTCAACCAAAGAATGGATTAAGAAAATGTACATATACACAATGGAGTACTACTCAGCAGTAAAAAAGCAATGACATCATGAAATTTGCAGGCAAAAAGATGGAACTAAAAAATATCATCCTGAGTGAGGTAACCCAGACTCAGAAGGACAAACATGGTATGTACTCACTCATAATTGGATACTAGATAGAAAGCAAAGGATAACCAGACTACAACTCATAGTTCCAAGGAAGCTAGCTAACAAGGAGGACCCTAAGAGGGATGCATGGATTGTCCTGGGAAGGAGAAATAGATGAGATCTCCATGAGCAAACTGGGGGGTGACAAGGAGCATTAGAGGGTAGAGGATGAGGGATGAGAACATAAGGGAATGGGATGGTTGAGCTGGAACAGAGATGGAGTGGGAGAGCAATGAAAGAGCTACCATGATAGAGGGAGACATCATGCGGATAGGGAAAAACTGGGTGCTAGGGAAGTTCCCAGGAATCCACAAGGATGACCCCAGAAATAATGGAGATGGTGCCTGAACTGGCTTAGCCCAGTAATCAGATCAGTGAATATCCTGTCATCATAGAGCCTTCATCCAGTAACTGATGGAAACAGATGCAGAGATTCACAGCCAAGCATGAACTGGCTTTGGAGCCTACTACCTATGGGGGAACACCTTGCACAGCCTTGATGCAGGGGGAGGTGTTTGAACTTGTCTCAGCTAAATGTACCAGGCTCTGCTGACTCCCCATGGGAGGCCTTACCTTGTCTGAGGAGGGAATGAGAGGTGGGTTGGGAGGGTAATTCTAGAGGGCTGGAGGAGGAAAGAGAAGGGGATCTGTGGTTGATATGTAAAATGAATAAGAAATTCTTAATTGAAAAAATAAACCAAAAAATATTCATTTCATATTACATTACCATCATGGAGAAGTAAGTAATGGAATTTGGCAAGCACCTTTAACTAAATTCATTTCTGTTCCATGATTTGCTAATAGTTACTGACATAAGCCACTAGTATAATATAGGAAGTTGCCTGACATTTATGCTGATCATTAGGTTAAATACCTGCTGTGAAGTCCTGATCTTCAAAAGACAAAAAAAAATTAGCTAAACATAGGCATGTAGGTTTGGTAAGTCAAGATTGGAATGTGTTTTTTTTCTCTAGTATTCATTAACTATGATTTATTAACTGTTGTCTAATACATCTGAGCTTCAGTTTTCTCTTTTTAAAAATTAGAAGGACAATTACTAAGCCACAGGTTCTTCTAGGGGATAAAAGAGAAGGTAGACACAGAAATGCCTGAGGAGGAATGTAAGCAGTAGTTTACCTCAGAACAAATGAGGAGTAAATATTATCTTAGCCGTAGATGAAGACATTGCAATTAGAAGCACCTTAAAACCCTGCTTATGGTGTGTTAGGTTGCCGAGGATGTTACTCCCCTTCTATCCCTTCTTCTTGTTTTCTTCTACAATATCAACGCAATCAAAGAATTTGATCTCTTAGAGGGAAAGAGGTCATTCATAATGCAATTTCCTTTTTGCGGTGATGCCTGCAGTGTACCATGTTACAATTCACCAAAAAGCCAAACATGTCTTTAAGTCCTGGCTCCGTTGCAACAATACTTGTTTAAAGTGTTGATAGCTGTGCTATTATGTTTCAGGTCTTAAGTTAAGGGAAGAATTTAAATGATTGAAGGAATTTTAACAAAACTTATATGGGAAGACTGGGGAAATTGCTCAGTAAGTAAAGCACACTTGCCATGCAAGTTTGAGGACCTGGGTCTCAACGTGAAAACGGATATAGTTGCACAATCTATAATCCAAGTCATTCTATGGCAAAATGGGAGGCAGAGCCAGAAGAATCTTCTGAAGTTCATGGGCCATCTATCCCGACACACACAGAAAAAAAAAAGAAGAAAGAAAAGAACCCATCTCAAGGTGGAAGGCATTGCCTTCTGACCCCCTCACACATGCCATATCATGAACATACGGTACTCACACACATGCCATGCACATACCCACACTCACATACATGCCTGTCACATACCCAAACTCACATAGATGCCACTCACAAAACCACAATCACGTACACGAACTTGTGCACATATAGACATACATATACACTACACATACAAGATAAAAAATGATGTTAAGGAGTATCAAGTACTGTACAGGAGGAAGCAAAGGGATCTGTATAACTATATTGATTACTGTGTTTGTTTCCACTTAAATCTTTTGTGTTGTTGTTTTTGTTTCTTTTTTGTTTTTCAAGACAGGATTTCTCTGTGTAACAGCTCCTGGCTGTCCTGGAACTCTGTAGATCAGGCTAGCCTCGAACTCACAGAGATTCCATCTGTTTCGGCCTCTCGAGTGCTGGGATGAAAGGCATGTGCCACCACCGCCCGATTTGTTTCCACTTCAATCTTAAGTCTCCTTCTAAAACAGGCTTGGTTTTGTTTTACCTAAAGTAAACCCCTGTGTGTTCCATCTGGGTAAAATACAGATACTGTTGGGTAGAGCTTGACCATTTGTTTAGTATGAATAGGACATGAGAGTACCTGTGACACTATGCATTTTTTTTTTAATTGCATTTTTCTTCTCCCAGTGAGACCAGACGCTCAGAGTTATTGGGGAACACATCATCAGCACCATATTGCCCCATCCCTTTCACAAACTTATCTTCTTTCCTTAACCTGGTTTCAGGGTTCCTTATTTTTCAACTTTAATTCTTTTCTTTGGTCAAAAATATTTAATGAATTCATGACTTGAGTAATAGTAACCTTTGGTCTTGTGTTAACGACTCTCCTTAGTTTGCCCAATTATTTTCTCAAGATCCTTGCTCCCAGCACCACAAGAACTGCCACCTGGTCACTTGAGTCACCTTTCTTTAAAGTCTTGGAAACTCCAAAGGCTTGAAAAGGGAAAATATATATAGAAGTAAACCGAACAACCTTGGTCTCATGGTGAATTATAAAACTGTATTTCATTGTTAACTAGGTATTCACTGCATTCCATCTGGCATGAATGTCTTTCTTGATACTCTTTCCTAGATATTCATATAGTTTTCCTTATTTAGAACAGTTCATGTAGGAGGCAGGGTCCCAGAACATTTTTTTTCCCGTGTTATCTACTGGTCACTTACCTTGGTTCTCTGTTTCTACTTATTCATGAATAACAATTGCTAACTTCTTCCTCACCAGGGCCTGACATCAGCTATAAACTTCTGGAGACAGCCGATGGAAGGAGTCATCATCCTGTGACTTCCTTAAGCCAGACTTCCCCTCTTGATTATGGTTGTTAATTCGTGATCCAAATTGCTGATGACTGAACCAAGCTCTGGCTTTTCTGCCTTAATTTTCCTGGGCTGGTTCTCCACATTCAAGTAAGTCCCCTAGAAGATAAAAAAGTTTGCAAATTTTGCTCCCTGGTTTTAACTTAGGAACAAAAGATTAGGAAAATGTTAATTTGTGTTTAACACTAAGCAGTACCTAAATGTGGCCTTTGGCAAAACTAATTCAAATCAAAAGTATTATGAGTGCCCTTCACCTCCTGGGGAGGTGACCTTTCTTAATAATCCCCTTATCCTACACAGCATCTGTGAACTCTAACTGCCCCTGGTCACTCCATCTGGAGGTTTATTGGAGAGTATTCCACATGGAGATATTAATGATAATGTGTTAACTCCTTTAGAATATTTGCGTAATAAAAGAGCACTTGAGAAAGAAAGTTTGCAAAATTTTAAGGCTTTCTCCTTCCTATGACATTACTTTTAGAAAAATATCTCCCATATATTTTTATTCAAATGACTAAATGTACTAGCCAAATTAAAAACAAAGGAAATTATCAATGAACAAATATTGCTTTAAGATTTATTTTTGTAGTTTTTCATTGTGTGTCTGTCTGTCTGTGTGTAGTTATTTGTATGGGGAGTACAGATGCTCTTAGAGGCCAGAAGGGGCCATTGGATTCCCTGGACCTGAAGCTACAGGAAGTTGTGAGCTACCAATGTGAGTGCTGGGAACTGAACTCCAGTACTCTACAAAAGTAGTTTGTATTTTTTTAAGCATAAATCATCTCTCCAACCCCAGTAGAAATTCCTAGGATTCTAAGAGAGTGGTCCTAGTGAGAACTCCTAGTAATGGAGGATACAGAGCGTGAACCAGGCATTTTCTACAAATGGGCAACTTCCAGTGGTGGGACTGGGACACCAACCCAGCCACAAGACCTTCCACCTACAGTCTATCCTGCCTGCAAGATATGTGGAGGCAATGGAGGCCCAGAACTTGCAGAAGTAGCCAACCAATGACTGGTTTAATTCAAGGTCCACACCGCAAGAGAGAGCCCATGCCTGATGTTGCCTGGGTGACCAGGCACGAGAGGCTGCATAGACCAGAGACCTAGGATAGAAAAAAAAAATCAATAAAACGACTCCTAATGATATTCTGTTTAGCCCAGTGGTCCTCAGAGAGGCTTCCTCCTGCAGCTGATGGGAGCAGATTCAGAGACCCACAGCCAGACATGAGGCAGAGAGAGAACCCAAGTTGGAGATCTCCATCGGGCCCCTCCCTCTGGAGCTCGGGAAACCCTGTGGAAGAGGGGGAGGAAAAATTGTAGCAGCCAGAGGGGTCAAGGATGCCACAAGAACACTCCCACAGAATCAACTAAGCAGAGTGAGTTCAGAGACTGATGTGGCAATCCGGGGGCCTGCACGGGTCTGTGCTAAGTCCTCTGAAAGTATATTATGGTTGTCAGCCTGGTGTTCTTGCATGACTCCTAACAGTGGGAACGAGGGTTGTCTCTCTCTTTTGCTTGCTCTTGGGACTCTTTATCTCCAGCCTTGATATGAGGGTATGTGCCTAGTCTTATTGTAACTTCTTATGCCATGTTTGGTTGATATCCCTGGGAGGCCTGCTCTTTTCAGAAGGGAAATGAGGAGAAATGGATCTTGGAGAAAAGGGGGGGTCGGGTAGTGACATGGAAGAGTGGAGGGAGGAGAGACTGTGGTTAGGATGCACTGTGTGAGAGAATAACAAATAAAAAAATTAAAAAACAAAACAATAATAGCAATAATATAAATTTTAATTGTGTATCTTTTTAAAAAAATTAAAAAATTAAAAACTGACAAGTGTTAAAAAGTAATATATAAATATCCTCCATGTTTTTAATGCACCACCATTCCATTTTCTAAATAATGTAGAATTTTAACAAGCCATATAGGACATACATACTCTCACAGCTTTAACAATGGGTGTCTTCCCATGAAAGAACATGCGTTAATTATTCTGAATGCAGAAATTTGCATGTAATCCTGTTTTGTATGTGCTCTTTTGCTGGAAGTATTTCAAAATGACAGAGTTTTATAGCTAAAGACATTAAAAGAAGAAGGAAGGAATGAGAGCGAGAGAGGGAAGGAGGATAGAGAGAAAAGGATGGGAGAAAAACAAGGAAGGAGGAAGAAAGAGAGGAAAGAAAGGAAAGTGGCCAGGAGAGATGGTGGGGGCGGGCATTCGCACAGAGAAAGGAAAGTGAAAACCGAATGTTCTATCGTATCTGGAATAACTGATCATCAGCTTATAAACACTGTTGCCTCTCTTACATTATGTGAGTCTATCTCTGATGATGGAGTTAAATCAATTTGAATGCTTGCTCCTGTGGTGCCTTCATGTGTTTGAGTTCAGAGAAATAGCTACAACAATAGCTAAACCCACCCTTCCCCGGCACACAGCAAGCCATGACCCACCACCACCCTGCTTCAATTATTCTTGTTTCATAAAATCCCAGGTTCTCTCTCCCTCCTCTTGGGGGCATTCCTCATTAATTAATGTTCTCCCCTTAATACAAGAGCCAGAATAAAATCACCCCCCCAAAAAACGTCCTGCTTCATTTTATCTTTGAGATTGAAAGTGCTCAGGCAATCTACCTACTCCTCACCTTTTCTTGTCATAATCAAGTTGGCATTCTCTAGGAACACACAGAAGTCAAAGAGGAGCTTCTTTGCCCTGCTTCTTCCCATTGAGAGAACAAATGTTGGGGAGACCAGCTACTTCCTGCTCTAAGTCTCCTTATACCGTGGTCTCTCAGCAGGGAAATGGCCAGTTATTGACACATCAAGAGACATGTGGATATTTTCCTGACAGGAACTTCCTGTGCCTCCATGAGTATGCCTCTCTTTTAGCAATAGGTTAGGGAGAGGCTTTTGTGAGCAGGAAATACTTTTTTAAGAAGTATATTTGTCCCTTGAGATTCCCCAGAGAGGCCTGTTCACTAGAGTGAGAATATAAAACCCAATTTTCACCAAGCCTTTGAATTCCATGCATAAATGCCATTATACTAGCTATGAATCTTGCAAACTTAAGGATGACTATGAGGTGTGTGTGTGTGTGTGTGTGTGTGTGTGTGTGTGTGTGTGTGTGTGAGAGAGAGAGAGAGAGAGAGAGAGAGAGAGAGAGAGAGAGAGAGAGATAGCATTTAATTGTCTAAAATTGAAATGCATTGATGTTTAAATGATCAGCTGTCTATAAAACTATTAAATTCCTTTAAACCCTTTAAAGTAGGTTTAAATTCTTTCATCCTCTGTGCAAAACCTTCCAAGGTGTAGAGTCAATTTAATTATTGCTGTACCCAATTCTGCCTTGCCAGAGTTGAAAAGCACTTTCCTATTAGAGATATATTTTTACCACTCCTGATTTGGGGTCTGCTGCAGGATGTGAACCTGGAATGCATAATGACCTGGAGCTGTTCCATCTTGCACCACTGAGAAAACATGTACTCGTGTGCCAGTTCCTTCTATGACAGTGATTATTTATCTATACACTCAAAATTCAGTGAGATTTGCTTATTTTTATGTTACATCTGCTACATCTTACCAAATATTTGTCCCCCAAATTGAATCTCGAGAACCTCAGAGAGGTTATAGATAAATTGTTTCAAAATCTTCTCTCGCTTTAATTGAATATAGAGTTGCTTTCCTACTTCTTAATGAATGCTTACATGTCTTTTGTGTATATTAAAATAGGCCCAAAATTAGCACTATTTCTAAGAGCCAAGATTGGCGTGCATGTGCAGTGAAGTATAATCTAGCTTCGCAAAGTAAGGGATTCTATCAACTGGATTCCTCCGTGGAGGTTAGAGATGAAGTTAGAGAACTAAGTCAGACTTAATATTATTCATATGAAGAACCAAAAATATTGAAGATATAGAAGAAGCGACTCAAATGGTGGTTGTGAGGAGTTGGGAGTGGGCTTGGAGAGTCACTGGTCACCAGACATAAAATTTCAATTAAGAGAAAATTCAAGAACTATATTCTGCAACATGGTGACTGTAATTAATGACAACGCTTGTACTCTGAAAACTTCTTAGGAAAATTTTAATTGTTCTTACTTTAAAAATGAACCGCATATGCTAATGAGTTCAATTTAGGCATTCTACAATGTGTACAATTTTCAAAATATTATTTGATGACAGATTCTTACTTGCCAATTTAAAATAAAATAAGAATGCTGATGGGAATCTGGATATCTCCCATGATTTGGTCTATTTATAAGATGAGGAGTCATCAGGTCCCACTAGTTACATCGTCAATTTTTACATACTTCTTCATGGCCAAGTGTGCATCGCCCATTGAGACTGAAAAGTTATCTCAACCTAAACCAACCTGCAAACTTGAGAACTCAAGATCCTAGATTATAGCAAGAAGACAATGAACACAGAGCATAGTCTAAGCTCTAATGTAGCAGCCTAAGCACTTAGACACAGCCTTCGTTTCTTTAAATGTGTGGGATTTATTACGGCATGTAGGACAAGATCTCAGCCAAATGATGTGCTTGGAAAACTTACAGATTAAAAAGCTGGAGGCCAGTGAGATGGCTCAGTGGATAAAACAGTACTTCCCACTCAGACCCGAATACCTGGGTTCAATCCCTGGAACCCATGATGGAAGAAAAGATCAGCTCCCAAACCTTGACCACCATACATATGCCATGCACTCACACATCCATTCACAGCAGAAGAATAAACACAAATTTAAACAAAACTAAAAGCCAGAAGTCTTATTAATTGCATATTTGAATTGATCATCATTTAGATATAAACATTATGCATTTAAAAGTAAACATTGAATGTGTATTTGATCTCTAAGAAATTTATTATGAATGAAAAAAATGATTGTATAGAAAGTACTATGCAACATGAAAAGTCCTTCAGATGTTGTGAGAATATATCACAGAAGAAAATAGTCTTGGGCAATAAAAGAAGCCGACTCTGCTAAATAGACTAGGTGACACAAAATATGTATTGCTGCTGAGGTAAATTAAATATGACTTAGGAGAGTGAGCTAAAGAGAAAATTTCTAGGTCCAAGGGGCTAGAGACTCTTCCAATAAATAAAATAACTCCTAACAAGCACTCCTTTTCCCCCTTCAGGCCTTTCCTATTAAAGTGATAGATGATTACAAAACAGATATCGAGATACATAAGCGAGTAGATTGAAGAGAACTGAGGGAGGTTTCATGACAGTGGTTTTGATTCTTCAGACTTCAGCAAACCAAACCATTTTAGGATAAAGAATGAAAATTTATACCAGAGTAGCCTGTGATGAAAAGCAGCAACAATAACTTTAAGTCCATGTATTATTCTCTGTGTTGCAGTCTCTGCATCCCTACAGCCACCCTCCAAAGTGAGATGGATTTACAACCACAAGTCAACTCTGGAGAAGTCCTTGGCTTGTCTGAGCGCAACTGCCCTCAGCAAGCCAGCTGGGATACAAAGTACCTGGCTGGTTCCATCATTCTGCAGGGGAGGAGGAGAGCTATGCAGAAACAGTGGAAGACTAGAGAAGGGAAGCCCCTGATGTAGCCAGTTTCTCTTTCTCTCATACTATTGCTCTGTGATAACTGTTCTCCCCAAGACTGCTTCATGGTTCCAGTGTCTCTGTTCTCACTCATTGCAGAGCCCTGCTTTGTGGTCAGAGTGGTGGCCATTTATCCCAAGGCTTTGTATGATACTGTCAGTTTCATTGCTGGAGGTGGGGTATGTAACACCGCACAGTGTCCCACACTTAGAAGACTTTCCTTTGAGCCTGTGGTAGTGATGGGAAGGTATGGGGCCTGTGGGAGGGCCTACTGGAGGGAAGCTAAATCTTTGGGATACACCCTTCAGGAAGATACCTAGACTCTGTGGTGGTTTGAATAAAAATAGCCCCCATTGGTCCACAGGGAGTGACACTATTAGGAGGTGTGACCTTGTTGGTGTAGGTGTGGCTTTCTTGGAGGAAGTGCGTCATTAGGGGTTGGGCTTTGCATAGAAGCTCGAACCTGGCCTAGTAGCTCACAGACTTCCTTCCTGCTATCTGGAGATCCAGATGTAGTACCCACTGTTACATCCAGGTGTAAAATAGATATAAAGCAAAAGAGCTTTATATCTTATTTCAGAGATACTTTGACAGCCATGTTCATTGCCAATGTATTAACAATATTTAGGAAATGGAATAAACCTAGATATTCATTGACTGCTGAACAGATAATGAAAACATGATACATGTACATTACGAATGATTATTCTCCTGTAAATGAAAACTTGATCATGAAATTTACTTGCAAATGGATGGAAATGGAAAAATGTGTATGGTGTGAAGTCACTCAGTACTGAAAAGCTAAAGACCACATATTCTTTCTCATATGAGGATCCTAGCTTTAAATATTTATGTCAGCATTTAGCATGAAGTACACATGGAGGTTAAAGAACTGTAAATGGACCATTGACCAAGGGCAATGCCTTTGTGAGTGGTGTATGAGAGAATATAAATGAAATGATAGTAGAGAAAGAGGAATTTAAGAAGCAAAAGGGGGCGGGGGTGGCTGGAAGGATGGTTCAGTGGTTGAGAGCAGTAGCTGTTCTTCTAGAGGACCTGAGTTCAATTCCCAGCACCTGCATGGCAGCTCACAACTGTCTTTAACTCTGCCTCCAGAGGACAAAGACATACAGGCAGGCAAAACACCAATGCACATAAAATAAAAATCAATAAATCATTTCAAAAAGAAGCAAATGGGTTCAAGCAGGTAGTGGAGTAATGAGAATGGGACGTGGGATTTTAAGGGAAGGCTTAAACAAATAGAAGTGTACTACTTGGGTACCCATAATCTTTCATAAGTAAAATAAGAGAGGGAAGCATATATGATATGAAAGAAAAGGGGGAGAATACAGAGAATGCTTAAATGGGGACAGAGAAGGTGGCAGAAAGGAGGGGGAAGGGTGGTTTGATCAACATTATGGATGTATGAAGAAGCCTCCTGAAACTCCACTATTCTGTGAGCTAATTAAGATATAATGAATTTTGCAGAGACAGAATTTTGTTTAGAAGTGCCCCCACATTACCTAACTGTGAGTTACTGATCAGTGAGGTACCAGAGGCACTCAAATAATGCTGTCTATTGCTATTGCTCTTACTTAGCTGCCATAACTAGATGCTAAGCTCTCACTGCTTAAGATACCACAAACTTTGGTTGCAGGACACATAGAAATCAGTCTTGAATTCACCAGAAAACTTCCTGCTGGCTAGTATTCATAGTAGCAGAATGTGCTACAGGCTGCTGGGTGCTATAGGAGGGAGTCATCCCTTTTCTCTCTTTCTTTCTTTCTTTCTTTCTTTCTTTCTTTCTTTCTTTCTTTCTTTCTCTCTCTCTTTCTTTCTTTCTCTTTCTTCCTTCCTTCCTTCCTTCCTTCCTTTCTTTCTTTCTTTCTTTCTTTCTTTCTTTCTTTCTTTCTTTCTTTCTTTCTTTCCTTCTTTCTTCTTTCTGGAATGTGGCCACTGATAGGTCCTCCATGTTCCAGTGTTTAAGTTCATGCCCATGGATGTGTGGGTAGCACTAATTAGACTTAGTAGATTAATAAAAATCCTGGAGAGAGCTTGAGTGAGGACTATAGGATAGGTATGATCAAGATATCCTGTATACATGTGTGCAAATTTCAAATAAATAAAATTTAAAATAAAAGTATCAATGTTTCACATCTGTCTCAAATGAAAGCTGGTCTATGGTATACTCTGTTATGTACTATGTGTGTCCATCCAAAGTGTTCATGTTGAGTCCTTAGTGTTAGCCACAACATGATGTTGAAGATTAGGTTATTAGGTATAATTAAGTTCAGATCAAATCATGATGGTTAGAGTTTTATGATGTCACTAGTATCTTTGCTGTCGATATGGTTCTGTATAAATAAAACACTGATTGGCCAGTGGCCAGATAGGAAGTACAGGCGAGACTAACAGAGAGGAGAATTGAGAGAACAGGAAGGCAGAGAGGGACACTGCCAGGCGCTGCCATGACAAGCAACATGTGAAGATGCCAGTAAGCCACGAGCCATGTGGCAAGGTATAGATTTATAGCAATGGGTTAATTTAAGATATAAGAACAGTTAACAAGAAGCCTGCCATGGCCATACAGTTTGTAAATAATATAAGTGTCTGTGTGTTTATTTTATAAGTGGGCTGTTGGACTGCCGGGGCTTGGCGGGACCCGGAGAAAATTCTCCAGCTACATATCTTATAAGAAGAGATACAAGTGAGCTTGGCTTGCTCTCTCTACCATGTAAGCACACAGGAAGGAGCCATGCATAATGTAGAAAGAGAACTCTCACCAGAACCTAACTCTCCCAGCACCTGTACCTGATACTGATGTTCTTCAATCGCTGCATAGGTAGAGTTTTGTGATGGCAGCTTGAACATCATCTACCTCATCCTCATGGAAATGAGTAAATGATAAGCTCTAAGAAGAAATCACATCTATATGCCTAAGAAGTTCTAGTGCCTTAAGATCAATATACAGATAAAAAAAAAAAGATGTTGCTGAACCTAAAGCTAAGTTGCAGTTTTTTCTTACAAGTTGCTCCTCTTCTCCACTCGCCCATAGCTATTATAGTCTGAGTGGCTTGAACATAACTTTGTTAAATTGAATTCTGGTTTATTCTTCATATAACATGATGTTGTGGTCATGGTGGGAAGAAAAGCGACGTAGAGGCAGATTCTAGTGATGATGCTGCCCTGGTCAGTTCTGTTAGAGTTGTTGTTGTTTCCAGCTGGAAGATAGATACCCGGAGTTTCTCTTATGGCAGCTTCAGAGATATCATTGTCTCCTGAGATCTGTGGAGATGAACAGAAGCTCAGAAATTCCAGGAGCAGAGATGTACACACTGACGAGGTCAGGGATGCTGATAGGGGCATACGCAGCCCTTGATGACACAGAAGCAGATAGAACACCTAAAGAGAACAATTTTAATATCAAGTATTCATTATGTGCAGCACTATCTGTTTCTGTATTTTTTTATCTCCCTGGTCACAGAAACTATAGACATTTTCACTCTGGCCCCGAGTGTGGAGCACTGTGTCCCAGTGAGGACAAGCAAGTGGAGAAAATATAATCAAGTGACTGTAAGAGTCTGGAAGTACAAATTGGTTGTAACAAATTTGATATGAAGAACATCATCCTTCAAGCTTCAAATCATATTATGTTTTTCTTTATTAGAAATAACATCCCAGTCTTCAAGTAAATATGCTTCATCGAGCAGATGCACTAGCAGAGTGTCTTCCTCGGCCACATCTCTTGAAGCTCATGAAGGAAAGGGTAATTTAAATATATCAACAAGATTTAGCAATGGTGTTCCAAAGGAAACTATTGCATGTTCTTTAAAGATTTGGGATGGTACCACATTCTGAGGAGTCTAGATACTTTGGCTGTGATTCTCTGTAAGTCATTGTACTAGATAATTCTGAGCAACATGGAGGAAGAGAGGGTGTCCAGTCCATTGAGAGTTTATAATCTATAGGCAATTGGAGTAATTTAGGCATAGATATTGGAAGATGTGTTTTTAAGAGGGTTATAATGAGGGTCACCACAAATAACGGTTCATCAAAACTAATGTGCTCACCAGTCACTCAAGTAAGTGAATGATGTACGTTTCTAGAATATATTCCCAGAGATCTTGGTTATGTGCGTGGCTATATTGTGTATGTTTCTTCCAAGCTGAAGCCTTACCTCCTGGATGGAAGAGGGTGTCTATTGTAATTACCAGGGTCTGAAAGCTCAGAACATTCTAAGAACGTCCCATTTTCCTTGAGGTCATACAAATAGTAACAGGGTCCATGAGATGGCTCAGCACTTTCCACCAAACCTGAGGACCTGAAATAGATTCTGGAATCCCACATGGTGGAAGAAAGGTATCAGCACCTACTAACTGTCCTCTGACTACCCCTGATAACCACAGGTATGCACAAACACACACACACACACACACACACACACACACACACACACACACACACACTAAATAAATAAATAAATAAATAAATAAATAAATAAATAAATAAATAAATAAATAAATAAGTGTACAAAACACAAACAAAAAGCAACAATAACACTGAAAAACAATTTCTGGGGAAGAGACTCAGTTGCCAGCTTCAAAGATGCAGTTTTTTTTGGTGTGTGTGTGAATAGCCACCTATGCTAAGGTGGGATTTTTAGTAATGAAGCTGCCTTGAAGTCACCTATGATCCTGTAAGGAACCCAAATACACTCACTGGTTAATGAGGCTAGACTTAGAATTGATTCTCTGGCCATTGGTGCTCTATCTGAGGTGAACAGACAGTTCACATTTCCTCAGGAAAAGTCGCACATCAGGACGGCATATAAACATACCTCTAGTGGATCTTGCTCAGATGGGCACAGATAAAAAACATTGGCTTAGAAGACAAACAGACTGTGCTCTGGTGTGAGAGGAGACCATAAGATTTCTGTTTCTTAGCAACCAACCCATGATAGTATAAGGTCAGTGTAAGGATGGGATATTATACCTTCCCAGACTAGAGAGAGAGAAATCATTGGTAGTAGGAATGTTGAGGAAAATGCTAACAGAGAAAACAAACAGGGCCATTTAAAATGCCTTCTAAAAATCAAATTTTCTTACCATCTTTTTGTGTTTCAGTAGGATAGCTTAATTGTATTCAGCTCATAAATTACAATGTTAGTCTTTCTACTACTCTTGTTCTCCAGGCTATTTTATGCTTCTGAGGTCAGAAGCTATTATTTTCTTCTTTATCCCACACAGGACGATGTTTTTCAAGTATTGATTATCCGACCATATCTAGTCTCCATCTAAATATCTGTTAATTGTTTAAAAGACTAGATAAGTGTTTAAAGATCATATACTATGTTTGACTCCATAATTATTTTTCAAATTCGTCTTTTCTTTCAAAAATGTTACTTTTGTTTCTTTATGTTTTTGGAGATGGTGTCTTACATAGCTTTGGTTAACCTTTCTGTGCAGTGAAGAGTGACATTGTATTCCTGATACTCCTGCCTCTACTTCCACATATATACCACCACACCAGGTTCCACAGGCATGCTGATTCTCATTATTTTCTAATTTTGTTCTATGGATACTCTTTTTATCATTACAAATCTATCCATCCTTAGCATCTTTTGAAGTTGTTACGATTCTTTCAATTCATCAAATAAATACTCACAGATGTGTTGCATTTTATGTATTTTAAATGTGATGTGATTTCCTGTCTCTTTGCAAATCTTATTGCTGAGTTCATCTGTACTGGCCTCTATGAGTCTCTTGCCTGTGCATTATTCCATGTAGACTCTGATGTCAAACTGTTCAGAATGTCTTCAACAGTATCCTGTGTGAATCACTGATCCTAGACTGACTCTTTATTATTATTTTTTTTAATTTGAGATTATCCATCTTTTTCATAGTCTTTTTTTGGTTGTTGTTTTGTTTTTTGTTTTTTTGAGACAGGGTTTCTCTGTGTAGCTTTGGAGCCTTTCCTGGAATTCACTCTGTAGCCCATGCTAGCCTCGAACTCACAGAGATCAGCCTGGCTCTGCCTCCCGAATGCTGGGATTAAAGGCGTGTGCCACCACCGCCTGGCCTCATAGTCTTAACTTTAGTTATCTCATCCATGTCTGGTACAACCTAAGGACTCCAGTTCTAGGCCATATTGTCAAGTTCATTCTTAATACAACTCTGGGCCAGTGGATGCTCATTTCTGGGTACCGGCTCACAGCTCTCACACAGAATGTGTGAATCCTTTCTGTTTGCTTTGCACTTTGGTTGTAACTGTTATCTTCACAAACATTAGAATCTGAGTCTCTGTGTGTATATCTGAGTCTTATACTGTGGTCATGACAAATTTTCTACCAGCTAATCATTTTATCCATTGTCCCCTACAATATTTTTTTCCCTTTCTCCAAAATACTAAGTATTTTTAGTGAGAAAGGAGGAGGAATCTATGTGAGCTTGTGCCTGTGCTTTTCAAGGAGGACCTAGAAAATGCTATCAATATTCCACTATATAGATGAAAGTGGAGTGTGAGGCCAGCCGAGACTGTGAGAAGTATCAGCTCTATATTGATGAAGTACCTTTTTCATTTTCCAGTTAATATACAAACTTAAAAAACACAAAGGAAGTATTATGGGACATATGGGACAAGAGGGTAGTGGGCAGTGATAAATTCAAACCCTGAGTCATCAAACATATGTTACAGATTCAAGTGTATATGGGAGAGTGTTAGTGACATTGATTATGTCATCGTACAAATGACAGTACTAAGGACAGAATCTATCTAGAAGAGGCTTGTCCCGCTAAGTGTTCATATTTAAAACCTTTTCAAGCAGAATGCTGAACAAGTGTCACACCTGCTTCCTAAACTCAAACTGGTCACCACTTTACCTTCTGAGGTCCAAGCTTTGCTCTTTTTTTTTTAAGCTCTTGGGATAGACTATATAAAATAAGTTCATCAAAAATATTTTTAGGCCGGGCGGTGGTGGCGCACGCCTTTAATCCCAGCACTCGGGAGGCAGAGGCCGGCGGATCTCTGTGAGTTCGAGGCCAGCCTGAGCTACCAAGTGAGTTCCAGGAAAGGCGCAAAGCTACACAGAGAAACCCTGTCTCGAAAAACCAAAAAAAAAAAAAAAAAAAAACCAAAAAAAAAAATATTTTTAGAGCTGGTTTTCATAGCAAATAACAGGTCAGTTTGAATTTCATAAATATATGCAAAGTATACCAAAAAAGTGTTAGGGCGTGAAAATATTTCATTAAAGTACAGATGACGAGCTGACACTTTCTGGGAGATGTGAGCGCTTTGACTTGCAAACTATCAGAAACAAATATTGTTTAGTATATTCCTAAGTTAGCAAGAGGCAGATTTCTTTCCTCTAATAAAGACTGAAAGTCTCGTGTGGAAGGAAGATATTTTGTGCTGAATCCATGACCTCTTTACAAAGAGTGAGCTGGGCGAAGGAAAGAAAGTCTGGCAAGTAGGATAGGATGGGCAGGGAGGCCACCTGGATGGTTCCAGCCTTTTCTGAGTTAAGCCTTTTCTGTCTCTGACTGAAGGTGGTGCTTCTCAGGAAAGGTCCTCAGCCCAGCAGCATCAGTAGCTCTTAGGATTCATTAGAACTGCACCATCTCACTATCTCCCTCTGTTCTGTGAAACCAGAAGCTCCTGAGTGAAGCCCAGTGATCTCCAAGGAGAGTCTGATGGACTTGAGGTTTAAGAATCTTCTGGACAACTAAATTTATAGATTTTCTATTTCTGTTTCTTTAACTGATACAGAATTACCAGTATTACAGAGAACTTCAAAAATAACCAAGCTGGAATAAATATAATTAATATAATAATAATAATAACTAATAATGATAATAATAACAATAATAATAAACAATTAGTTCCAACTGTCTCCTAAGTATTTTATGTGCAAGAACACTATTCCTATCCCAGTCTTATAGAAAAGAAAATCCCAAATGATGAAAGAAATTAAAACTGGTCTTAGATCACACAACATGGGTAGTTGTATATCATAATCCATTCCTGGCCATATATTAACAGAAAAAAAAACCAACAACTATAATTGGATTGTTCCGTAGGTGATTCATTTACCCTTGTTTGAGCCCTAAAATATTTTATGGTCGGTTTTTGTTGTTAGGGTATATTGCATCCTAATAGACATAAACCATATAAATAGCTTATATTTGAGCCCAAGTAATTGATTCTCAATTTTATGCTCTTGTGAGTGCATCATTATTCCATCTGTCCAGTGCTGGTGTAAATGTCAGAAATGTACTTGAAAAACTCTATCTACCTTTCTCTCTCATTGTGTCTACTGATCTCTGCCTGAAAACGAGCCTTCCAGTTTGGTGATTTCTTGCAGTGTTTACAGCACCGTGACTTACATAAGAACTTCTACGTTTACTTTAAAAAACAAAACAAACCAAACAAACAAACAAAAACTCTTCTTAAGATGTTTATGTAGTAATCTTTTTTCCTTCTTAAAATCAACATCACTGTTTCCTCATATCCCCATTCATCTTTGCTAAAATTTTTCCTGTTGCTTTGATTCATCTCTGAAGTCCTTCTTTTCTGACCACTCTTCATCATCAAGAGTTGTCACTGGGCATCTTACTCTTCTGCTGCCCTTCTCTTCCTTTTAAATAGGTTTTCATAGCTTAACTCTTCTACCATACTTCATGTATTCATATGAAAACATTCATTCTACATTATTAATCTAGGTTCTCATTGTTAATTTTAACCAGATCAATAACTTCCTATAAAATTGGAAAGGATTTATTCATGTGTAAAGATGTGGTGGTATTTTACTTGTACTGAAATGTGATTTTAATTGTATGTTAATAAATAAAGTTGTCTGGGGGTCAGAGCTATTAGAGCCATAGCAAGTGCGTGGCGGCGGCGGTGGCGCACGCCTTTAAGGACCTGGAGGGTGGTACATACAGGCAGTGACGAGGCAGTCACGTGTTTGGGTTTACAACCAATGAGAAGGCAGAACAGCTAGACTATATAAAGACATATACACAGGAAGTAGGTCCCTTTCGGAGAGCTCTCTTGGCTGAAGAGGATCGCTGAATCAGGAAGGGTGAGGGTCTTAGCTCTGACCTCTTGGCTTTCTTCTCTGAATCTGCTCTGTGTTTCTTATTTAATAAGACGGTTGGGTACATCTACATAAAGATGCACTCTAAAGTTGCTCGTTGATTTCTTACATAACTTCGGTTTATAGTAATGTAACGCACAACGAAATGCAATGCCTAGCATCAGATATACACATTTCTCATGAAGATGGTAAATACATCACTGGAAAAAAATGCAAAAGCAGAAGGACACTCAGCAAAGATAAAACTGGCCTTACACCAACAATACACTATTTATTATTGTTACTTTTATATTCTTCTCACATATATTACATCCCTCTCCTCCACCAGTCTCTCCCCTCTACCTCCCCTCTCCCCCAGATCCACCCCCTGTTATCTCCTCTCAAAAGAAGAGTAGGCCTCCCAGGGACATCAACCAAACATGGCCTAACATGCTACAAGAATATCAGGCACATAGCATCATATCAAAGATAGACAAGATGACCCAGTAGAAGGGAAAGGGTCCCATAAGCAGGCAAAAGAGTCACAGACAGCCCCCACTCCCACTACTAGGAGTCCCACAGGAACACCAAGCTACTCAGCATAACATATATGTAGAGGATCTAGGTCAGACCCCTACAGGCTCCCTGACTCTGAAAGCCCATATGTGTGCTGGTCAGTTGATTCTTTGGGTCGCGTTCTTGTAGTGTCCCTGTCCCCTCTGGTTCCTCCAATCCTTCCTTGCCTCCTCCTCTGGACTCTCTGAGCTCTACCTAATGTTTGGCTGTGGGACTCTGCATCTCTTCCTATTAGTTGCTGAAAGAAGTCTCTCTGGTCTATTTTATGAGGACTCTGCTAGGTTCTGGTCCGAGAATACTCTACAGGCAGGACAAACTGTAGCTTGTAGGTTTTGGTACTGGGTTGGTGTCCCAATCCCTCCACTTGAGACATTGCCTAGCTACAGAGGATGGATGGTTCAGGCTCTGTATCCCCCATTACTAGGAATCTTTGCCAAGGTTACTCTGGAAGACTGGACGGAGTTTCTATTGTACTAGGTTTCCATCCAGCTCCTCAGAATGCCACCCAATTCCAGTCATATCTCCCGGTATTTTCTCCCCACCCCACAACTTGATTCTTCCTGTTCCCAACCCCACCTGCCTCCAGTCCACTCTAAAAATCTATTAACCCTTCCTTGCATCCCCCCTTAATCCCTCCTTGTAACTGCCTCTCTGGGTCTTGGACCATAGCATTGTTATCTTTTACTCTACAGCTAATATCCATTTTTAAATAAATACATACCATGGTTGTCTTTGTGAGTCTGGGTTACCTCACTTGGCATGGTTTTTCAAGTTCCATCCATTTGCCTGCAAATTTCATTTTTTAACAGCTAAGTAATACTCCATTGTGTACATGTACCACATTTTCTTTATCCATTCTTCCATTGAGTGAAATCTAGGTTGTTTGCAGGTTCTGGCTATTACAAATAAAGCTGCTATGAGCATAGTTGAGCAAGTGTCCTTTTGATAGAATGGAGTATCATTTGGGTATATGTCCAGGAATGGTGTAGCTTGGTCTTAATGTATATCTATTCCCAGTTTTCTGAGAAGCCATCATATTTATTTCCAAAGTAGCTGTATAAGTTTGTACCCATTCCAGAGGTCGAGGCGTATTCCCCTTGTTCCACATGCTTGTCAGCATGCGCTGTCACTTGTCATTTTGATTTTAGCCATTCTGATTGGTGTAAAATGAAATCTCAGAGTCACTTTGATTTGTATTTCTCTGATGGCTAAAGATGTTGAACATTTCTTTATGTATTTCTCAGCCATAATGGTTTCCTCTGTTGAGAATTATCTGTTTAGATCTATACCCCATTTTTAACTGGATTACTTAGTTTGTTGATGTCTAGTTTCTTGAGCTCTTTATATATTTTAGATATTAGCCCCCTGTCAGATATAGGGTTGGTGAAGATCTTTTCCCATGAGGTAGGCTGCGGTTTTGTCCTATTGATGGTGTCCTTAGCCTTAAAGAAAATTTTCAGTTTCATGGGGTCCCACTTATTAATTGTTGCTCTCAGGGTCTGTGCTACTGGTGTTCTATTCAGGAAGTTGTTGCCTGTGCCAAGGCATTCTAGGCTATTCCCCACTTCTCTTCTTTCAGGTTCAGGACAGTATACTTACTGTTGTTTGTAAAATGGCATGATTGAACCGTGCCCCAAATTCTTCCCAGCAGTAAAATTCTCTGGTTTTCTGTCTTAGCCTGATGGCTAATTTCAATGAAGTCTTTCACTAGACCATAGTTCCAAAGAAAGGTCTTTGATGCTTAGGCTTGTATATTATATAATTAGTGTAGAGGCCAGTGAGATTTTCCTACAGGATAATTTTCCAACAGGAAACATTTTTAATGAGCTAGAAGTTTAATAGATTGACAAATAGCTGAAAAATACTGGATGCGATTCATAGTCAGTCACCTGAACTGAAAAATTATGCTGCTATATATGAGATGCACATGCTATGGCAAAGATTTCACTCAGGTAGGGCTGGAAACACAGTGGCAGGGGTCCTTTGAATGATATGGACGCATGGTTGAAGGAACTTCCCAAATGAGCTCCACCACAATGCTAGAGAGCCATCACCAGAGACAACTTTCAAAGTGGAACCATAATATCAACTCTATGGATATTTCCTACCTCTGTCCCATCTAACCCCTTCTAGTAACTCCTATTTGCTAAATTCAACTAGAAGCCAGTGGCTAATGATGCCTAGGGAATGTAGGTTGCAGCTGTCAGTAGGTCTAACAGAGAACAGATGAGGGGAGAGTTTTAACTGCTAATTGCAGTTAAACTCAGAACATCCATCACAGAATCACTTGACTCCATTTCCTCTGAATTTCTTATATTAAATTCTAGTCTAAATGGCTGCATGTTTGTTGTGAAGTTCTAACTTATTAATCACTCATGGCAAGCATGCCTGCTTCTGTGTATTTCCCCATGATTCCTAGCGGTCTTCATTTCCAGTACTACTCAGTGGGACAAAATCTTCCATGAAGGAAGTTAGCACCTAGATATCTTCCCTCTCAGTCACAAGAATAAGCATTATTTTGTGGTGGGAAGAAAATGGACCATGTAGTACGCCACTTTTCACATTCAAAATTAAGGAGAAGACAGTCACTCAGAAAGGTTTAGTTTTGGGGGTACCTCCCATCTGGGGGATATTGAGAGGTCCTTCCACTAAAAACATAAAAAGCCACAGTCACAGCTGAATGGAATAAAGGGCATGCCTTCCCTCTTCCATTTTCTAGCCAGCTAGTAGCTGGAGTCCCTTGCTTGGGACACTTTTGATGTAATTTCTCAACTGAAGCTTTCCATTTTGATCCATTTTAGTTTGGTGTTATGTCTCACTGACATGAGACAGGACTTCTCGATTTTTATGCATATACACATCTCTGGAGATCACAGTAATATATAGGTTTTGATTTGTTAAATCTGGGCTGGATTCAAGGTTCTGTATTTCTCACCGAGTTTTGATTGTTTTCTCCCTGTGGGAGAGATAAATAGAAATGTTTAGACAATTTACAAATGCAATCAGGCAAAAATAGAAATCAGCAACCAAACATGGAAGTGTGAGCAGGGAAGGATCTGGCCTGCTCTCTCCTATTCTCTTATTCTGCCTGGGGGCTCAGAGTGACAGGGGGCGCTCATAACTCTGGTGACAAGGGCCGGTGTTGGTTTCCTTAGAGTCATAAATGAAGACGCTTCACTTCACTGTGTGGTGTCTCTGTTTTAATAACTGGCTGGAGACTATCCTCCAGGCAGAGCGAACAGGACACAAATAAACTAAGATGACAATAACTGCGGATGGGTCACAGCTAAGTTAGGGACCATGTCGATTTCCCCAAATTACTGTCACTTCCTGAGTGTCTGTCGAGATGCCAACTGCTGTCCTCTAGGACACTGTCAGCACATCTACCTCTGTTTTGTCACTTCCGCAGCTATTATGATGATTACCTCACAAGGAAAAGCCCAAGAGAGGAATGTCTCAAAATTAGGATTCCTCTCTAACGACTGCTTAATCTCTCCAAAAAAGATTTCACTCTTTCACAGAGGGTTAGTGTTGGCGTATAGTTTTGTGCTTTGTTTTGGGCTCTTGGCTCACTGAAGATCTAACAACTTACTTGTTAGTGCCTTGACTATTATTCTGGATTTTCCCCCAATCTTTTAAAAATAAATTATAAGAAATATTTCATAGGGACAAATAAAATAGATTTTGTTCTATCCCATAATCAAATGGAAGTGAGTATTAATAAGGCAAGTCTGAAATATAAAATTGGCCAAATTCACACTGAGAAATAAACGAACAAATAAGCAACTCAAAAATAATGGTGGGTTGGGAATAGGCACATTGTCCACATGAGACTTCTGAGGTACTAGACTAAAGTCCTTAACAGTTCTTAGAGATTATTGGGTCCTTTGTTGGCGAGGTGTTTCTACTTACAGGTTATGGCTCCATACCTGACCAGAATTTATTGTTTTGCTTTTATCTGAATTTGATACAGGAAATGAGACTCTGGAAAACCGGCTTCAGTTTCTTGATCTAGGAAATCAGGCAATGTAACTAAACCTCAGGGACCTTCAACCAGACAAATAAAATAGATACAGAATGCATAGCATTTGTCCTTGCATGTAATAGATTTTCAAGAGTTTTTAATAACTCACATGACTTCTCTGTAGAACTCTAATTTTGTCTCCACCTTCTATAAGACCGACATTCACTCTCATGAAAGAGGTCTTGTCTCCTTTTGAGAATGCTGTGAATGCCAAAGTTTAGAGAGGTTGGGTTTTTTCCCAATGGCACATAATTGGGAGTTTGCAGAATTAAGTCTAAACAACAGTTCTTGGACTTCAAATCTGTGTTCTATCCATTTCATTACTCTACTGTACACTCACAGACTCTTAAGAGGTCAGTACTTGGGGCCTCTGGGATATGTGAGTATCCTCTTTAAGAGTACTTGAAATAGGAAGCAAATGAATGGTAGGCAAACTCTACTGTAATAGCCAGATGTGTTTCAATTATGCTCAAAGTTCTCCAAAGTAAATTTTCTTGGTTAATCTCTGGAGGAATGATTATCAACTTGTTGATTGACTCCTTGATTTCCCATGGCCATAACCCTTCAATTCAGCCAGGTGCCTGATCATCATGGCTTGTTGATCCTTTTATACGCACACCCCTACTCATCACCCTCACTGAACCTTAGCATCTTTAGCGAAAGGCCTCTTCTTTCCTTTAGTTTTATATTTATCTCCTCCCAACATCATGCAGGACTGATTACCTTATATCTCGGTCAACTTCATTTATCTTTTGAGATGTGTCTTTAATTTCTAAAGGGGCTTGTCTACTATTTCCTTTCAAATTATGCTGAAAGTGCTGACTGAATTTCACTATAACTACCTGGAGGCAAATTTGGTGGTGAATATTTTGTTACATCCCAAGTTTTCATAATGGAACACATTGTGTTTGCTTTTCTGAAATACCCAAACTGGCTTTGGTCCTAAACAAAGTTTCTAAAAATTCTTCTCTAGCCAAACATTTAATTGTTTGTATTGTTAAAAAACTGCCAGCTTACACTGCTAAGTTCTCCCAACTGAGCTTATGAAATATTTGATCTCATTTAGAAGCAAATCATCCACAGTGTTTGTCAAGGGACTATTGTTGATAAAATCAGGACTTCCTCATTTGCCATAGCCCTGGTCCTTCCAGCTCTTGCATACCAAAATGGGTAATTCTGTGGGCTAATTGTTCACCCAGCCTGGTTGTATACCACATTGATTATTGCTTTCTGCCTGGCAGAGGTAATATCTGCACACGCAATTATTCTTTCATTTTAGCACCCAAACCAAACATTGCCTTTTGGCTCTGACACATGCCTGTGAGTTTTGTTTGGAATCTAAATAACCTCCCCTCCCTTCAGTTTGGGGGTAAAACTCACCGAGGGAATTATTCCTTAGTGGGGTTAGTGGGAGACACACTTGGTGTCATTTCATAAGCAAATACATTGAGAGAGTATCTTGAACTGTTCATCTGCATCGTGTTCCTTGTCCAGTTTCTCTTCCACTGAAATCTTCAGAGTGGGGTTGGGGCGGTTCCCCTCTCACTGACATATTCCATTCTACTAGAGATGGTTCGATAGCATCCTGTGACTTGGGAAATACTTGTGGTTGCTGAGTGTAGGGGATGTGTTACAACTAGTGGCAAAGTCAGTTCCTGAATGCATCTGCAGATGTTACCAATTAGGGCTAGTGCCATTTTTCCACAGCTGTGGGCTCTAAAACTCTCCCACCTGCAGGCCTAGAACTGTTCAGTCCTTCAGCCAGTGAGAGTCTGGGATGCCGGCATTTTGCCATTTTTTCCTGGGTGCTGTCCTTCTCTTGCACTTCACCAAGGTGACCTCTATCTAGGATTCTGACACTGAGTTGCATGCTTGGTCCAGATCTGACTCAGTTAGGGGGTCTTAAGTCCCTGGACAGGCTCTTGCAGCAGGGAATGACTTCTGTTTTGGATATCTCTTTTAGGATCCCTTCTTGATGCCTCTAACAATGTCCTGGACTTCCCTTTGCACTACTTTGCCAGCTGGAATTGTGCCTTGCCTTGAAACCTAAGGGCAGATTTCTTAGACGTAAAGACAGAGTCAGTTTGAAATCAAGCACATCACACACCTTCAGTCTGTTCTTTCGCAAACTTGGCTCATCTTTGAAGCAGGCCAGCCATTTGCTTCTGTCTGTTTTCCCCCAATCCTTTCAAAGAACCAGGAGTTCATTCATGATATCTTGCAGACTGAGAATTTAAGCACGCAACCTTTCATTTAAAAGTGTTCCTCATCTATATAGAGACACCAGCTATCAAATGCACAATTTAAAATGGATGAAGAGCATTGCATATGATGATATGTTTAAAAATACAATTTTAGAATTTTTGTGGCTTTATTTCTTTTAGTTTTATTTCTTGCTCTATACACAAGACTAGATTTAATATTCTGATTTAGATAACTTTTAATTAAGAATTTTACAGGTGGCAAATGCTTTTAAGTGTTCTTATATCAGCCAAATGGCTACTGTTTGAGCTCGATAGTTTATCTTCATGTGCATATGTACAAAACACAGAGGAAGAAGCAATTCTTCTTGGATTACACACACACTCATGCACACAATGTACAGCCATGTAGTATTCAGCTCCAGGTACTTCTGTCTTATATTCCCATGTAATTCTTCAGAGACAAAATTCCTTAAATCCAGGATTAAGGAAGATCTTTCCCAGAAAAACGAAGAAGCCTGGTCAGTGAAGTTTGTTGTCTAATTTCGGCTTCCTGACTTCAGAGGAGGATCTCTTCCTTTGGTTTTTAATGCAACTAGATGAAGCAATGAAGCTGGTCATGTCTCCATCCCTTCAGCACAGGAATATCATTGCTAACTTTTCTTTCCCTTGTATGCCCTCACCATTTTAAAATGCCCCCCATTTTGTTCCTAAGATTATGTCCCCCAATGTCAAAATGTTGGCAGCTTTGGGGGAAATCGGAGTCGTTTCCACCTGAACAAAGACACTGCTACTTATTTATTTTTAGAGACATGACAGGATAAGCTCCTTCCCATTAGATTAGCCTTCTTCCCCCCTCCCATGTATTTTTTTCTGCGTCATGCAATTGTCATTGCTTAAGTATCAGAAACCTCATCTTAATTCAGCCACGCAAATTAGTTTACATCAATATCCCAGGAGCTTGAAAGAACAAGGTGAAGCAGTGTGGGCCTGAGAGAATTTAAGGAGTGGTTCTATCGAGATTTAGGCTTTCTGACTAAAAGGAATCTGATATATTCACTGTCTGCTTTCAGTTCCCCTTTGATTTCCTTTCACATGAGTTGGCACAGGTATAGACCTGTGCCCTCGTAATCCAATTCTGTGAAAAAGCAGCAAAATCAGGTGAGAATGGCCTGGAGAGCAAATCACGGCTCTCTTATGTGTGGGTAATACGATGCATATTTCCAGAATGCATGCTATTGAAAAAACGGCCCTAGCAAACTCCATCCCTGCGACAGTATGCTTTGTAGTCAGCTAAATAAAAATCACCTTCTGTAATTAGGCAGGAACACACGCGGAGGCTTACCTTGGAAACTCTGCCTCTGAAAGAGCAGACGCTGTTTTCTTTGCTTTCTTCTTCTCCCCAGCACCACTTCGCATAAGTATGTGTAAAGTTCTTTGATTCTTGTGGATTCAAACTGGATAAGCCACCCATGAACAATGTGACTGAAACATTTTTTTGTCACAGACTGATATTTTAAGAATTCAGAGAATCACAACACTGTGCACTCACGTTCACGTTTATCCACGCATCTGTGACAGCATTGTCACAGCTCCCTAATGTCACGATATTATGCATCAAATATTTGAACAAGATGCTAAAGGACTGAATCATCCAGGAATGTTTATGTTCAAATGATATTTCATGACCCAAATCCATGGAGCTATGCAGGTTTTGTAAACTGCATTGGCACTTAGAGAAAACACATTGGCCCAGAAATAGTGTGATCACAGTAGATAAGCCCGGGGCATAAAAGCACATCCACATTGCATCACATAAGTGAAGACTACTGGGAAGAGAATCATACATTCTCAAGTCTCTTACCACATGATAGACAAAGGGATGTCCTTTGAACCACATAGCTGGTGAAAGCATACATTCATAGTTGATATTAATTTTGGAACATACATAAGGCTTGCTTCATTTCCAAGGGAGCTTAAATATAGAAAGCACACAAAAAGTAAACAAATGCGTGTTTATTCACACACACACACACACACACACACACACGTGATATGGTGTTTAATAGGCACAGAGATACATCTGTGCTCAATACTGACAAACATTCTACAAAACGTAGATTCCAGTAAAGGAAAACTGGCCTTGAATACATTAAATTAAATTCATAATGTGAAAGGGAGAAATAAGAACAGCAAAGGAATGAAAACGAGAGAAGGGGGTTGTAGTTGAGCACTTACATATATTATTCAGTGCCTTTTTGCTTATTTATAAATTATTTTCTGAAGTTATAACAAAATGACATCATTTCTCCATGCCCTTCCCTCCAAACTTTTCCGTATATCCCTCCTTGTTCTCTTCTAAATTCATGTTCTCTTTTTTTTCATTGACTGTTGTTGCACGAATACACATATATACACATTTCTATCTGTGACCTGCCAGTCTGTATAACATTCCTTGTGTGTGTGTTCTCAAGGATGACCATTTTGTATTGGATAACCAGTTGGTGTGTTCTTCCCTGGAGAAGATGACCTCTCTCACTCTCAGCATGAGAGTGTAAGCATTTCCATTACTGGGAGATGCAGTCTCACAGCAAATTCCTGGGTCTTGTAAACTTTCTACTCCTTCTTCCATAATGTTCCCTGAATCTTAGGTGCAGGAGTGTTTGTAGAGGTATCCGTTGAGACTGGATTCTACAGTTCTGCATTTTGGTTGCTTGTGGTTTTCTCTAATAATCTGTCTGTTGCACAGAGAAATTACTGTTTGATAAATGTTGTGATGGAAGACAAATAAGCCATATGGTATTCTGGGGACAGAGTATCAGTGTGAAGGAAGAGTAGTATATAAGCTTTCTGCTAGGTTATAGAAATAGTTAAATGGCTGTGCTGTCTGGATGGAATGTAAATGGTTAAGATCTGAAGGCTGAATTAGGGCAGTGACGGGATGTCTAAGCTCTGGTTTTATTTGAATGGCATCAAGAGCTCCTATAGTGTTTTGGGCAGAAGTGTGATAACCTGACTGTGATGGGGAAAACGTGGGGCTGCCATGTTGGGAACAGAGTATAGTAGATAATGATAGAGACAGAGAAACTGGTGAATAGCCTCAGCAGAAGTGCTAGGTCAGCCTGAATTAAATTTACTGGTACTATAGCTACAGTCATTGCAATATAGATTTAACTGTGTCAAAGAGCAACAAGTTTCGTGACTTACAGTGATGTAGGGTCAATATCAATTGGCAGTGTACTCTGAAAGACTGCCTTACTCACTTTCCGCAGCAGAGAACTATGATTAGGATTGTTCTCATAATAGTAAACCAGGCAGATTTCAGTCCATTGTGACCTGATCTATAAGACAAGGTCCTTTGGCTACATTTATGCAACCAGGATTGACTTATCTCAATTCCAGTCTGTGAGAAAAGTAAAGACTCATTTCTAGAAGGTTTTTTTTAAGAGTGGCAAGAGTTAACTTAACCCTAGGTAGGCATTAATGTCCCTGTATGAAATAGTTTATTAAGGTTGGTGAAGTGGGGGCAGAGTTTGAGAGAACAGGACTTAGAGGGGAGTTTGTGTTGTGTGTGGGTTGGAGGGAGGAGATCTACTCATGAGGTTGACTTGTGGGAAGTTCTAAATGACGAAGCCCAAGGTAAAATAAGAATGACGGGAAGGGATATGTGGAACCAAGCTAGAGGAAACTGCTTAATTCAAACTTCTATCCTAGGGTTTTCATGCACTGCAAATACCATAGGAAACTGCAAACTAGAAGATACTATAAAATAGTGTATTGGAATGAGATCTGGCTTAATAGTAATGGTTTCTGGAATTCTCTATGCTTTGTGCATTTTCTTCAGTGAGAGAGACTCGTAGCTGACTTCAATAGGTGCATTCTGAAATGTATCAATGGACACACTTTGGTGGAAAAAATTAGTTCCTCATTGGAAGGGAAATATTTTGGTGAAAACAGTGCTGTGCTAGATTGGATGATTGTACTGAACAGAGAAGGCAGAGGAGGTTGGAAGGAGAAGGGAGTTTCCATGACTACTACAACTGAAACCCAAAAGCTTATTGCAAAAAGAATGCCAGGTAGAGAGGCCAGAAGAACTTGGAGGGTTTTATGCCATGACACAAGTGATCTGAAATTTAAATTTTACCTTCTCCATGTTTCTTTTGTGTTCCTATGCATCACTATTTTGAAAAGGTCCTCTGTATTCATACTTATATATATGATCATGCATGCATTAAATTTTTATGTTTAATACATATTGAAACATTCTAGATATTTCTATTACAATTACGATTACAAATAGTATCTATCACAACCAAAGTTAGAAAAAAAGAAATATTAAGGACAAGAGCAACAATAGAGACTAGAAAAACAACACAGAAATCAATGAAACTAGAATTTAGTTATCACTGAAAACTCTAGTTGTATGAATGAAAAAAAAGAGATGTAAATACATAAAATCAGAGCTGAAACTGGAGCCATTGTCGTTCATACCACAGACAGACAAAGCACCATAGCAGATGATAATGAACAAGGGTGTGCAAAATATTAAATAATATGGAAAATATGAGTAAATTTCTAAACATACACAGTCTATGAATACTAAATTAGAAAATCTGAAAAGACTAATAGTAAGAGAAGTCATTGGTGTAATTATCTGGAAAATCCTGATGAAGAAAATTTGAGGATCTAAGGGCCTCACTACTGAGGTCTACTGGACATTTAGAGAAGAATTAATAGAAAACAAATTATCCTAAAACATTTTTAGAAACATGAAAAAGCAAAGAATACCATGGCTGGGTCCCAGGCAGAGCTCCAGGAGTCCAATTGACAAGAGAGAGGAGGGGTTCTATGAGCAAGGGATATCGAGACCATGATTGGAAAAAGTACAGAGACAACTAGCCAAACTAGTGGAAACGCATGAACTGTGGACCAATAGCTGAGGAGCCCCCATGGAACTTGTATAGGCCTTCTGGATAAGCAAGACAAGTTTTTAGCTCCAACTGTTTAGGGGGCCCCCAGGCAGTGGGATCTGGACCTATCCCTAGTGCATGAGCCGGATTTTTGGAGCCTAGTGCCTATGGGTGAGACACTTTGCTCAGCCTTGGTGCAGGGAGGAGGGGCTTGGACCTGCCTCAACTGAATGTACCAGGCTCTGTACCTCCCCATAGGAGACCTTGCCTTGGAGGAGGTGGGAATGGGGGGTGGGTTGGGGGAGGAAGGATGGGGGGTGGGAGGAGGGAGGACAGGGGAATCTGTGGTTGTTATGTAAAATGAATAGAAAACCTCTTAATAATAAAAAAAGAATACTTCCAAACTTCAATTTACAAGACAGACATTATCCTTATTCAAAATAGAGTCAAGGTCATGGTAAGGAAACAATATACCAAATCCTCAAGGACCATGGAGGAAAAAAATCCTTAACAAAATGCCAGGAACTTAAATTCTGCAACATATTAAAGGATAAGTCATTGTGATAAAATAAGATTTACTCCTGAGATGCAATTATGGATTAATATGTGCAGATAGATAAATGTGATATTCACACTAACAGTGCGAAGGACAAGCATCAGTCACTTCACTAGATAAAGATGTATTTGACAAAATTCAGAATTCTTTCTCAACACAATAAAAGTGATATATAAAGAACTTACAGTTAACATTATCCATATTAAGAATAAAGCTGAAAGCTTTGCCACTAAGGTACAGAGAGAGAGAAAGACATCTACTTTAACCTTGTGACATTTTTCCACTAGCAACATGAAATGCAGAATGAAAGGGGAAATTAATATCAGGCTGGTAGGGTATATGCTGTCACAGATGGATTGTTAGGCAGACCAAGAAGCATGTAGGTGCTCTCACAGTCAGTGATCCTACACAATTATCAATTACTAGGTATTTGAGTAAATAAACCCTTGGATGGGCCTTTCCACTGGTAAAAATCCATTGAGTAATTCAAATTGATATCAAGTGGAGCAGAAATGAACTGATCCTGTCAGGTTTTGTCCAAATTAGAGATTTCCAAGCAAAATAAATGTTCAGTTAAGCCAATGAGTTTTATAGTTGTTATAAAATAATAGATAATTGCTATGGAAAGTAAAATTTTCATTCTGAGAAGAAGAAATTCTAGTCTAACTCTGAGGATGTTTCCTTCTAAGAAGAAATAACGGTACATGCAGGCATGTCAGAGTACACACAACTGCGTTGTTCCTGTTACTAATTTTCTTGCACTATTTCCTACAAGTAGTCTTGAATTTAAATATTTGGATGATAAAGTAAAAGGAAATTGTTAAATAGTATTATGACTTCAAAGTTAAGTCTATCATATCATCTGACTGCCTATCTATCTATCTATCTATCTATCTATCTATCTATCTATCTATCTGACATCTATCAATCTATGTATCCTAGACCTACCTGTCTACTTACATAAACTAATTTTGATTTTCCCTAAACATTAAACACTAAGATTCTGGCTTTCTTTTGGGAATCTTATCATGTGAACTCCTGTTGGTGGCCACAGACTTTGTTTTCTTTCTTCAGCTTCCCATGAAATGGTCCAAACCAAGCCTCAGAAACAGCTAAGATCTTTAGGTATCTTCAAGATAGCAAGAAGCTTTATTTTGCATAACTCTGGATTACTTCTTACATTTTGTTTTCGATCTTCCAGGACACTGCTTTAAATCTTAAAAGAGTAAAATACAACTTTTTAAAAAAATATATTATTTAATTTTCTATGTATGGGCCTTTTGCCTGTATGTGTGTTTGTGTACAACATGCATGCCTTGTGCCTGGAGAGACCAGAAGATGGCATCAGATCCCTTGGAACTAGTGTTACAGATGCATGTGAGCCACCCTGGGGTTCTGGGAATCAGACCGGGGTCCTCTGGAAGAGCTACCAGTGCCCTTCACCACTGAGCCCTTTATCCAGCCCCACAAGACTTTTCTTTGCCCAGAATTTATAGTTTTTTTTTAGTTGGAAGATTTGTTTTTGAAAGTAGGTTGTTTTTCATGTGCTAGTGTAGTGGGTAGCCATTCCAGCTTTGATCTGGAAGTTCCAACCCCCATTGAGACTTCGGCAACTGTCACGCCTACAAGGCGGGGCCAAGGGAGGCGCCTGGGGACCCGAGATCTGGATCGGCGGGCGCTCTCTCTGTTGCGGGACCCTGGATAGTGGAGGTGGACCAAGCAGAGCTTCAGAGAACACCGCTGGACTGCGATATACCTTCCCCAGACCCCGTGACCTACCTATCCCTTAATTTGTAAGTTACGCCATTAAATAAATCTCCCTTTAACTACGTGGAGTGGCCTTAATAATTTCACCAATATACTAGTAATGAAGATTTGAAGTGATACTTTAAAGTTCTTTTTAATGTTGAGAGATGCCTATCTTTCTATTTGTATTCTGCTTACATTTCCTGGGATAATTTTCAAGTTCCTTACCCGAGGATAAGTACCCAGCTGAAAGTCAAAGCTTGGAATTTATCCTGTGTGTGTAATTTTCTCAAAAGATTTGGAGGTAGAAAAACAAATCTTTACTTTCCTTAAGTTTCTTTAAGCAGATGAACTTATAGGCTCAAATTGCCCTTCACTCAGCTTTCTTTTGAGCTTTTTTTGGGAGTCAAACTCCTGAAATGGATGTGCTTTTTCTTTTATGGATATATGTAATTCTTAGTGTCATGAAAATACCCTGAGAGTAAACTGAATCTTATTTTGCTTTA
Source organism: Peromyscus californicus insignis (assembly GCF_007827085.1). NCBI lineage: Eukaryota > Metazoa > Chordata > Mammalia > Rodentia > Cricetidae > Peromyscus > Peromyscus californicus. The sequence goes on along the minus strand of NW_026294492.1, from coordinate 27,535,942 downwards.
TAAGTGGAATCAAATGTTTTAGGAATGATTTTATGGCCTTGAAAACCAGACTAAAGATGTGCAGAAACCCAATAGCTTAGAATTCAAATCCCTAGACAATCTTGTGACCACTGCTTAGGCCTTCTACACATAGTGTTTCTACAGCGCTTCCATTAGAAAACATTTTACCTCATGTATGAAGTTGTCTCTCAATAAGCAATTGCTTTATTTATCTGTCCATTGCTCTGACAAAATATTACAAGGAAGAGACATATATTTGGGCTCAGTGGAAGTTTCATCCCATGGCATCTTGTCTATGTTGCTCTGAGCCTGTGGATGCACATCATGTGAGAGAGAGAGAGAGAGAGAGAGAGAGAGAGAGAGAGAGAGAGAGAGAGAGAGAGAGAGAGAGAGAGGAGTCCAGGATCCCAACATCCCTTTCAAGATCAACCCTACCCTGATTTAGCTTCCCTCCACTACAGGCCATATTCCGAAGTTTCCATCATTTGACAATAGTGCCATAGGCTGTCAACCAAACCTTTATCTCTTTGCATTTGGGAATAATCCCATATCCCAATTGTGGTAGAGTGGAACTCTATTTGTTGTAGTAAGTAGAGATCATCTGAGAAAATATGGCCAAAAATGTACATTGTTTTCCTACAATTGGTCTTCATTTAAATAAAAACTTCTGCCCTATCAGAATAGCACTGAACTAAAGAATGAATTCAGTGTAAATTCACACTTTCTAAAGTAGGCTGAACAATCTTGGCACCTTAGATTTAAGTTCTGTAACATACAAATATAAACAATATTTGAACGCAGTGCACCTGAAGTACTTCATCAATTAAAATTTCATGAAGTTAATGATTCAAATAGAAGTCTTTTTTTAAGGTAGGTAATATTAAATCATCAAAGCAAATAGAAATTGAACTGCACATTAGCCATGCAAACATTTTGGTAATTTGAACCTTTCCCTATCCATAGCTATAGGGAAATATGCCATTTCAGGCAAGAGACTTCGAAATCAAATTTGTGAGCAAATCATTAATTAAACTATATGCTGGAAGTCTGTATCTTTGACCAGAGAGTGTAAGAAAGAATAGGGGATAAAATGGTAGAAAGGTGATCCTTTTACTGTTTGATAATTTCCCCCCCTGGTTTAAACAGAATTTCAGCAATCCAATCAATGAAACCATCCCCCCCCCCCCAAAGACATTCAAGATTGGCAATTTTGCATTAATTAAAGAAATCTTCTCCTATTGCTAATATGATAAAATATAATAGCATCTGCATTCAAGATCATTAGTAATGCATTTATCCATTCAATTAATTCATTTGTCATAGGCACTATTCTAGCTTCCAGAGCAACCAAGAAGGAAAGAAGGAAAAAAAAAGCAATAACAACAAAACCAATCTGAGGTTATGACATCAGACACTGAAAAAAAATTATTCCAATCAAAGTAGAAAGAGAATCTGGAAGCACAAACAGAATATACTTTTGTCTAATTTAAAATTTTGCTGGGAAGTAGCATTTTCATACTTCCAAAACTCTGCCCCATGTGGCAATAAACAGAGAGACAAGCTGTGTTTCTGAGGGTCTGAGTTTAGTACAAGTTTCTGAAGAATAGATGATTGACTGTTAAGTCTATGAATGGACAAATACAGGGAGAATTTCCTTTGTTCATTAGAGACATGTTTTCAACTCTATATAGACTGAGAAATACGACAGTCCAAACTTACCTCCCAGAAAGTAAATCTGTCACATTATTTTCAATGAAATACCCATTTGAGCACTGTTTTAGTTACTTTTCAATTGCTGTTATAAAACACCATGGCCAAAGCAACTTAGAGAGGAAAGAGTTGATTGGGGCTTACATTTTCAGAGGGGTGAGTCCATGACCATCCCAGTGGAAGCAGGGCAGTGGTCAGGTATGGCCCTGGATCAGTAGCAGAGGGCTTACATCTTGAGATGCAACCATGAGGGGGAGAAACACAGAGAGAGACATGGGGGAAGAGGGAGAGAGAGGGGGAGGGAAAAGGTGAGGGAGGGATGGGGAGGTGTGGGGCATACATGGGCTGCAAAGAGGGTGCTGAAAGGAAGTGAGACAAATAGAGCTTAAGCTGTTTTCGCAGAGAGTGGATACAATGGTGCCAGAGGAAGTTAGCTTAAGCTGTTTATGCAGAGAGTAGATACAAAGGATGGCTGAGAGGAAGTTAGCTTGGGTTGTTTGTATGGAGATTAGAGACAAATGGTGAGGAAGGAAGTTAACTCAAGTTGTTTATGCTGAGATAAGATACTAAGATCAGGAGATGATGTCAGTGCATAAACAGTTTGTAAATAGGGTGACCTTTAAAATGATTGATCGATTCCTTCACCCCCTCTTAGGGTTCTGAGTTTTTGCTATAGGCTTGCTGCCTAACAATAAATGAGTTCTTGCTTGACTTGACTCCCCCTGCATCTGATTGTCTCGGGGTAAGAGGGAGGCTGGGGAAGGGGCCAGCAGCACGTCCTTACCTTTCCTCGGTTCCAGGCCACCTCTTCACAGGTGACCTAAGTTCCCAGTGGGGCAGGACCCTACCAGGAGGGAAGGAAAGCTAGATGGCATGGGCTTTTGAAACCTCAAAGCCCATCCTTGGTGACATATCTCCTCCAACAACACCACACTTCTTAATTCTTCCCCAATATTTCCACCAACTGGGGACCAACTATTCGAGTAATATATGAGCTTGTAGGGGCTATTCTCATTCAAACCACCACAACCTGCTTAGCTCATATATTATGTAGCAGCTTTTATAGCGGAAGTGTTTAAAATGGAAGAAATTGTTGAGCCCATATTTGTCAGATGCAATCTAAGAAATCATAGATTGAGACAGTACAGATAAAAAGTCATTATGGAGGCAAACAGAATATAAGGTACACTGCTGTGTTTCTACCTGGCTGGCCTATGCACGAATCATGAAGAAACTAATGGAAGAGGAGATGTGGGTGACTAATTACTAGTTACATTCCCGCTGACTTGAAAGGGATGCTGCTGAAAGTACTTAGGATCCTTGCTGCCTATTTGTACTTCATTGTGCATCAAATGAAATCATGTATTCAGAAAACTGAAAGGACTACAAAAGAGTAAACTTTTATTTCAAGAGTTGCACGTGCATCCGTTTAACGCTTTAAAGACAGCCTCCAGGTCAGAATGAGTGGGTGCCTCACTGAGGAAAGAAATCAACACACGTCTCTCAGAGTAGTTTAACCAAGAGCAAGCCTGAGTTTGAATTCTCCACTTTTCTACCTTTGTCTTCTGTCAGTCTGTAGCTTATGGTTTCCGGCCTGTCTGGCCCATCTGTTGTGTAAGTCTGATCCTGTGCCTGCCTGAATGCTGTCTTGTGCATCTGTCCCCAAAAAGGCCTTTGGTTTCTCTTTATTGAACATCACAGAAAGCATCCCATTTGAAGAAATGAAGGATACTTCACTGAATCTTCTATAGAGTTTTACAAGGGATGAAACTTTACTGACTCCAACTGAACCTAAAGCACTCAGAAAAACAAACGTAACAAAATCCATCAACCTATATTCTACCTGTTACTTTAAAATTTATGGTAGATATTTATTTTATAAGGTCAGTTTTGACCTGTTTTCTTCTTTGAGAAAATGATTGTCATGAACACAAATACAAATACACATCTGTTGCTCTCTGGGTCAGGGCCACAGAATATATAATTTAAGATTAAAGCTCTGTATTAGCTTAGGTTGTAAAAGCTAACTACATAGGAAGTCCAAGACAAGTCCAATTGGTTGTTACTTTGTTCTCTTGAAAGCAGGTTAAACAAACAGGCTGAGTACACAGCAGGCTATCTGTCCTAAGTCTTCAGCAGCCTCAAGGTGTATTATTAACTCAGCAGTGAGGTTCAAGCAAAGTTCTAGACTCTCAGAATGCAAGAGGTACTTTCATAATAATATATCACCACGTGCAGCAAAACTGTTAGTCCCAAATCAAGGCCACTTTTTAAGCCAATGTTCTGAAAATAAGGTAGTAACTGAGATTGTCTAGAAGTTTCTGTTAAGTGACTGGATGTGCCTCAACTCCTGAAGCACTGTTTGTGTTTGAGTGATACATGTCCCCCAGGAAACATTGATGGTGCTAAATAGAATCAGAACAAGAGTGGAGATCCAGAATCTTGAGCCCTATGTTGTGGATTCTCACTATACTTTCCAATCTCTGACTAATCAGCACATCACAGCAATCATTTCACTTCCCATCCATAAATATACAGTACATCACAAATGAACAATAATGGAAAAAGGACCTGTGCTGGGGATGCTGTGAATGTGTTGCTCTGGTTGACTGATAAATAAAATACTGATTGGCCAGTAGCCGGGCAGGAAGTATAGTGTAGGCGGGATAAGGAGAGAGGAGAATTCTGGGAAGCAGAAGGCTGAGTCAGGAGATGCTGCCAGCCGCCACCATGAGGAACAGGATGTAAAGTACTGGTAAGCCACAAGCCAAGTGGCAAGGTATAGATTTATAGAAATGGGTTAATTTAAGATATAAGAACTAGATAACAAGAAGTCTGCCATGGCCATAGAGTTTATAAGTAATATAAGCTTCTGAGTGATAAGTTTATAAGGGGGCTTGGTGGGACCTGGAGAGAAACTCTCCAGCTACAGACATGGTCAAAGGGAAGGTGGTTTAGACTATAACAGTATCTGGGGACCTGAGTTCCATGCCAAGGACCCACCTGGTAACAGGAGAGAACCAACCGTTGTACATGAGTTTGTATGCACCAATGCACACACGAGGATAAATGCAATATTTTTTAAAGGAACGAAAACATGGTAAAATATAGCTCTGTAGGGATGGAGATTACATTAAGAAGGTTGCCAGGGCACACATTATATGTATATGAGACTTAGCTCTCAGTTTTGGAAACCACGGATTTTATGAGTTTTCTGAAAGAGCATATGGAGAACTGTATAATGAGAAACCTAAATTATTTTTAAGATCAACAAGAAGTCAGCCTCTTGATTAGCAGAAACATCGATATTTCTGAAACTCCAGTTTTTACAGCAACTCGACCTGTAATTATAGCAAAAATGAGATCCCAGGTGGCTGATCAAAGAATAATTTTGCTTTGCTCCTACTAGAGTGTGAATGCCAACAAAGGAAGCAGAAAACCTGGTGCATATTTAAGCTATATGGATCCAGTTATATATCAAGAAAGCTTTTCCTTGCATCTTATATGTTAAATACTGTGTATTGTGTCACCTTTTCATGTAGTGGGTTGACTTTAATGGAACGTAACTTTAATTAACCAACATTTAATTGATTAAACATAATAATGCCTGTTTTTACTTTCATATGCCACTGTGGAGCAAAAGAATTTCACAAAAGAATATGAACATAAGGTGACTTATGTATTTAAGCAATGTGTACACTCTGTCTTCACTGATGTGTTGTATTTTACAATTATGTTGAGTAGAATTACTTTCCTCTTTACAAAATAAGAGTGAACCTGTCTAACTACAGATAATTCATGAAAGACAAGGGTAGCATACAGGACCAATTTTGCATTCTGAGGTGGTATTCATACAGTGTTAATTCTTACCATCATGTTGCTTCATCCTGAAGAAATGGCTACCTATAGACTTAATTCACTTCAATAAATGGTTTCCAGAAATTTCACATTACATTTTTAATTTAACACCTTTGGATGGAACAAATCCATTTTGGAACACATCTCCCTTCCTGAACCCATTCCTGCCCTCCTTGAATGCCTTTGCTACTGAGTTCTCTCTTTCGTGAGACTTAGAGTAATTTTAAGGTCATCACTATTACTTAATCTCAGTCTGATTCATTGTGTCTTTGTACCTTGTGTTTTGTTCCTTCAAAAATCTTCCTATTTTTCACTCTCACTGTAATTCCTTTCAAAGGTAACTTGCAGAATTTCCCAGATAAGGGGTGAATAATTGTAGATGCTACACAACCAAAGCTGAACAAGCTGTAAATTACTATCTTTGTTTCCAAAGCATTGAGCTAATACTCTTTCAAGGAAAGAAACTGCTCTCACCTCAAAGATTAAGTGCAAGAAAAGATGCAGATTTTCTGTAGTCAAGTATGAGCGACCTTGGCCCAGGAACCTATTTAGGTCTCCTAATTACCAAGTTTCAGTGAGGCAGCAATTTCATGAAACCTGTATAGTAGCAGAACAAAGAACTCCATAAATCAAGGCACGTTTCAAGTAATTTGTGGGTAGATCAGGTAGGTGATTGAAAGCTAGAAGGGGAGTACTCTGCTATAGGCATTAGGGACTGTCTGACAGTGTTCTTAGCTCTCAGAGTGATAGAAAACTAGGGTTTTGTTAAGTTAGTACATTCCAAAAGAGCTTTACCTTTGTAAGGATTTTAGGTCCTACACAGAGTTGTTTAAGTAATGGTTATTAGGAGGAAGGAAACCTCAGGGAAAGAAACCTCTGTGTTATTGTTCTATTTGACGTTGTTTGCGTGAGACTTCTGTTTATTCAAAAGCAAGCTTGTTTTCACATGTCTGCATTCATCCAACTACTATGTACGGATTCAAGAATGTAGCAGATAGGTAGGAGAGAATAGCTTTAAAAATGTAGTTAGATGCTAATGAATTTTTTTGTGATTTGGAATGTGAGAGAGGATTTTAGAAGGTGAATTGAATACTCTTATTTCTCAGTTCCAAAGTCTCTAATGCCTAGTTATGACCAAGTGATCCCCAGTTAGGAGTTGTACTTAATTGCTGCAGGAAAAAAAAAAAAGAAAGAAAAGAAAGAGATGTTAGTGACCACAGGGGTCCTCTAAAAACATATCTCAAATACTGAATTATAGAAAAATCTACAGGATGTTTGAGGTAGTAAACCACTTCTTTCTATTGTTATTCAAAATCTTATCATGAATGGAAACTTGTAATTTTGTGTATGTATGTATGTATGTGTGTTTGTTCAGATGCATGTGTGTGTGTGTGTGTGTGTGTGTGTGTGTGTGTGTGTATGTGTATGTGTGTGTTTGTATGCATATGTACACATGGGTGTGAATGCACATGCATGGTCATGTGTGTAGATGTAAGTGTTCTGTTTCAGACATTTGCCACATTGCTACTTGAGACAGGGTCTCTCCCTGGGACCTGGTGCTCCCTTATTAAGTTGGGATGGCTGGAAAGGGAGCTCGGAGGATCTACTTAATCTCTGATTCCCATCTTTGAGATTCCAAATGTGCACCACCGTGCCCGGCTTTTTATGGAAGGCTGGGTATAATTTAGGTCCTCATTCTTACACAGCAAATACTTTATGAGCTGAGCTATCAACCGAGCTCTAACTTGTACGTTTTTAATGTAGTATAGATGTTGACTTTAGAACTTGAAGGAACAAACTATAGCTAGAAAACGCTTGTCTGGCTTACTCAGGAATGTGTGAGAATGTTCCTAAAAGTTAGAAAAATCACACAAGTACTATTAGTCCATCAATTAATATTGTCTAGTTAATATTTAACATCGTGTTAACATATTTGATTTTAGTCTCTTGTGCTTTCTCCTATATAAGACAGTGTAAAAATTCTCCTTAGGGATGACTTACTATTATGTTTTTCTACTATCAGATTGTCCAAACATTACTTTGATGGTTTCTGTTCCATTGATCTCTTCTGCTTAATTAGCTTGTTATCTTTTTTGCACACTCTCTGTTGGGGAGCATAGGCAGTCTCCTATTTTAGAAAAGGAGCAAAGCTGCCTTAGGTCACTTCTAGCTTTAGATTTCCCAGTGTCCATGGCTGGAGCCCCACAGGTCAGCTCATCAGGACTGCTCATTAAAGAATAAGCACTCCACAGCTTAGGAGACTACCTCTTCTTGTGGCTTGTCTAACATCACTGATTCTTTCTGGATTAGTAGTTAGAAAGATTTTAATTTTAAATATTTGTGATTTGCATAATTCATTCTAAGATAATGAAACATTCTTTTCAGGAATGATACCACTTTCTCATATTTATAATATCATAATTTGTGTCTTGAAATTGTAGTGAAGACTAGTTTCTGTATATATTTAGAGGTGACAAAAATTCCTCATGTTATTCAATTATGAACCAATTAATTTGAGAAAAAATCAGTTACTGGTATAGTTTAGGTATTACAGTCATTATAATGTCTTCCTTTAAGAGTCCTGTGAAAAAATAAATGATATAGAGTTGTGTTTTATGTTCATTGTTCATATGCATGTACATGTATATGAAATAAATAAATAAAATAATAAAATAAAACTTTTCATGGAGTCATTGAAGAGTTTGAACCAGAAAATATTGCAAAAATTCTTTGCATAATTCCACAAAATCCCTTTTTTGTATAATGATTTGAGTTCCTAACAAACAACATATACCTGAGTATGACATCTGTATTCTTTATAAAAGTATCTATCTTTAGCCATCCACACAGTGATAGTTGCTATTATTGAAAGTTATATGTTGATATTTTCTGATTATTCTCTATCGATTGGTCTATCTATCTATCTATCTATCTATCTATCTATCTATCTCTCTCTCTATCATCTATCTATCTTCTATCTATATATTCTAGCCTATTATCAAATTATTCATTCTCTCTCTCACTTATCTTCTGTATACCTACATTTCTATCTTTCCTCCATTTGCACAAATTTAACCAGGTATGATTTAGTGAATCTGTTCCCTTCCTTCCTGTGCTGTTATCTCAGACTTTATTCATATGCTAAACAAACATGAAACATCTGTTTTGTAATCCAGCCATCACCTTTTATGACAACTAAAAATCAAACTTTTTCTTCACTTTGTTAATATCTTTATTTTAGGAAGGTTTATTATTCAATCCTATAGCACCAATTTCTGCTGGAGAACTTCATTAGTCTGTAGAGCAACCCTGCAATCAAGTTCCTCTTTCTTCAGAATGCAGGAACTTTGGCACTGTAAAAGGTAACCAAGGGGAGAAAGTTTCCTGGACAGTTAGAGGTTGATTTTTCTATGTCTTATAGCCATGGTGTAGGGTGTTTTCAGCAAAAGAGTCTTACCATCTAGTTATGGTGAGCAATCAAGATCAATAACAATAGTATGTATTGGCTTAAGTTCTCTGAGGTTCCATGACTATAACTCAAGAAAGATATTCCATATCTGGCACTGAAATTTTCATTTAATAACCCATATCTTCTGGGAACAGGATTGTCTACCCAAGCAGGTTGCTTCTGGGGTACAGAGATGAAATCATCTATCACAGTCAGTTCATAAACAACCATAACTATTAATTTCTTTTATCTCTTAATGTTTCTTAGGTCTGTTAATAGTCTAGCATTAAAAATATTCTGTTGTCAGTATATCTTTGGGGTTAAACCCAAAAGAGTGATATCTACTCAGTACATTTCTTAGTCATTATTTCATCAATTCTGAAGCCCTGTAAGCTCAGAATTGGAATGAATGCTGGTTGCTAAAACTTGAAGCTTGTGCTTTGATATATTCTTGATTATTGATCACTTTAAATTTATAGTAACATGCTCTTGATTAAATTCACAGTGTACAATTCAATAGCTACAGTTCTCCAGATTAAGACCATATGTGACTTAAGAGGAAAACATGTTTGATAGAAGTTTTGCTGTCCTGTTTGTTCGCAATTCAGGAAAAAGTATTTCATCCTATTGAAGGTCAGCTCCCAGTACAAGGCACATCTCTTTAGTTAAGCCTTTTTCAATTTGGCTATGAGCATCCTATTGCTGTGGGAATGTGAGAGCTCAGCATTCCTTCTATTTACTGACTTTATACCTAATGTGTTTCCAGTGGCAACAGTAAGTGTAGCTATTATTACAAATTTTATCTATAAATATATATCTTCTTAGAGACTGTCAAAAACAGACTACAGTTTTAGAACTCTGGGAGCAAGAAACAAATATGTATTTATTTACTTATAAAAGTTTTAATAGTGCTTGTGTTCAGTTAATAATAACATTGCAAAGCAGTGGTTCTCAAACGTCCTGAGGCTGCAGCCCTTTAGTACAGTTCCTCATGTTGTGGTGATTTTGATGTTATTTCATAAACTGTAATTTTGCCACTGTTATGAACCATAATGTAAATATCTGGTATGCAAGGTATCTGATATGCCACCCCTATAAAAGGGTCATTCAACCTACCAAAGGTGTCGTGACTCACAGGTTGGGAACCACTGGTCTAAAGTATTTCCTTGCATATGCCCAAGCATAGCTTTAGGATGAGAGCTGAATTTGCAGACTGATCTAAATGGAGAACTCCAGTATTTGAAATAGTATTTCATGTGGTCTATGTACCTTTCAGATAAGCCAAACAATATGATTTCCTACTGAAATTCCTTCTCCTCTGAGAAATTTTAAGAATAAGAAAAGCCCATGTTTATCAACCCATCCCAGGAAATGTTGCACATTATTATAAAGTGAGCCTGGCCCAGTCTTTTCTTACGGGCTATGAGCTGTTTGTCCAGTTTGTTTTCAGATATCTGTTCAATGATGTCTTTGAGGAAGTTGAAATTAAACGCGTCTGATTGTAATCCTTTTATTTGTACATATACCTCTCTTTGTACCTATGTACATGTAGGCCTTTCTTTGTACTAATGAATTAGAGACTTGACATTCATGAAATATACTCTAAACTCCACCCTTTCCACATCACTGATGGAAAAAAACTAAGTAGAATTAATAATTATCTGCCTCCCACCACGACTGGCTTAATCCTTTCAAAATTCCTCATTGGAACCTGTCTAGTAGCCTTAAACTAATCACTCTGGCTTACAGTGAAAACTCGTATACCTTAGTAGTATATTTTTCACATCTATTTTGCCTTTAGGATTAAAGTATAAGGTTTATATACAAGCTGCCAGATTTTTCATAAAATGACATCATTGTGTGCTTTTTGGTTAGGTCTAGGTGATTATTAAGGCAATTGCGATATAATCTTTTCTGTCTCCTTATCTGTGCCTTTCCTACTCTTGTGACTATGATATCTTTTTGTAATGAAATCCACTAACTCCAGGAGAAATTATTGTGGAATTCTTCCCTTTAGTCATACTCTGAATCAGATATGTCTTCGGCCTTGCTGGTCTCTATTTCCACCCTGTCTGCTTTGCGGAACTGTATCATCAGAGGGCTGTGTCTTGGTGTTCATCATCCCAAGAAGGATATAGCTCCTACAGTTGAAGAGGATTTTTTTTTTAAATCAAGTATCTTCACTGTCTCTATTTCCCAATCCCATTATGATATATTAGTTACTTTGAGTGTATTGCAAACAACTAAACATTTATCATTTTACTCAACAATGTACTTGCTTCCCAAAAAGGAATTCAAATGTTGGTTGAAGTATTGGGCAAAATGACTCCAAAAGAACCCTTTGACTGAGGGTTTGTATTTATACAGTGTAATGAACTTTCACTTCCTGTCTATAATATCAAGATGGGAAAAACATACAGTTGTGATTGGTCCAAGCTGGTGCTCTTTCTTTCTGCGCATGTCAGCATTACAATCTCTTCCTCCAGTCTCTAAGCACACTTCCTTCTAATCATGCTCCAGCTCTGAACCCATGAATGTTTCTCCTACGCTTTTCCAGTGGCTCTTCTTATAAGTGCCTAGCATGTGGTCACACTTACTGCACTTGCCCCAGTCAATCTTTAAAATATTACCAGGCTCTTAAAGTTGCTTGGAGATTGTATAAAACCATGTGTAAACTTTTTTAACTTAGTCACTGGGAAAAGACGCTCCTCAAGAAATGTTGACTCACTTTCCCAAACACATCAAAGATTAAAATGTTGTAAAAGTGCGAAAGTGCAACACAATGATTCTGGAATGACACATGACTATGAGATGGACACGTGTGTCTAAGAAAAGGGGAAATTGTGGATGAAAAATGAATGAGTATAAGAGAAGAGGGGTCTCTGGAAGAGGTGTGTGTGAGTGTGAAACTGATAAATGAACCTAAGCTCTTCTGTGGGCTCAGGAGTTTGTTGAACATAATGAAAGACTTAAAAGTCTACGGCAAGAACAAAGGTTTTTAATTTTTGTACTATAGAAATTGTTTTGTCTCCTGATGAATTATTCAAACATTATAAGAAATGGTTTAATTTTCTTACAAAACAAGGTCACATTATTTTATGTTGTTAATTATATGGATAAAAGGCAGCTACTAAGTTGCACTCTATCATGTAACTGTTATCCTGAGCTCTGTGAATCTATGGTAAATTGAATGTATTTTAAAGAAAAACTATTTGATCATCCCACCTACAAGTCTCTCCTAAAATAACTAGGGATTATTTTTTTTGTGTATTACTCTGTTTCCTGTTCAGTTAGAAAGGTAATGGGGAGGGACAATTAAAAATAAGCCATTTGAGGAGTTGTAAGCATACAGTAAAAGCTTCCTACAATATACTTATATAAGAAGGCAATCTGAATGAAATTACCAAATAACAGAGGAGATGCCATTATGGCAACTATGGTAAACTGTTGAAAACCTTGCAAAGGATATGTAATTGGTTGCTGGTCCTTTCATTACCTGAGACCTGAATTCCCGTGGGGAAGCCTGACGTTTCAGGGTGAGGAAACAGTCCCCATGTGTGGAATCAGGTACAAGAGTCCACACACCAAAGTGAAAGTGGGAATATACTGGCTTGTTTGTCCATCCATCCTGTATTTATCTCCTAATTTTTCTATTGCTTTTTTTCCCCCAAGTAACCAAAGCCGTCCCTTCTAGAACAAGCATGACTCCTGAACATAGGCTAAGAATTGGTGGAGCTGCTATGTTTTGATCCTATTCCTGTGATTCCTCAAAATCTCCTTCAAAGTATTAATATGTAGCTATAGGTAGATCCTACTTGTCCCATGTTTTATACTTGGTGCTTAGCATGGTGCCCCATTTTATTTATTTTATTTTTACTTCATGCGCTTCTTTCTTTGGACTCCCCCCTCTGACTGATGTGAGTTCTCACAGTCAGGTGTTCTAGGTCAGGTACCACATACCGTGTCCTGCACAGCTTGGTCCTAGAAACATGACTGGGTGATGTTTGAATGAAGAAATGACAGACAAACATTTAGGGAAAAGCTGGGATTGGTAAGCAGCACCCTCTCTAATGTAAGGTGCCAGCTCTGCAAAATATGTGACTTTGAAGATCACCATGATACAAAGATTGCAAAATCCAAAAGGCGTTCTTTTAGAAAACTAATAAAATTTGTAAGTAGCTATTGGAATTGGTAAGGGACAGGAGCCACAAACACCAAAAAGAATAATTAGAAAGTGGCCATTCTGACAACCCTCTGGCTGGAGATAGGATTATTAAAATGATTTAAGGTTATAAGAAATGCTACCATATTTCATAAGCACTAAATATAATTAGGTAAGAAACACAGATATATAACTATATGTATAAATCCATATAAAAGATGAAAAATGGTTATTATATAAATAAACTAAAATTTTACTTCTTAAGAATATTTTTTGAATCTTAATCTTTCATATGCTAAGCACAACGCATCTCTACTTAAAATTTCCCCATAAAATCCAAACTTATGACTTACTGCCCAAATCTTCCAATTAATACATACAATGATATAAAAACTACAAATAATATAGATTAACTGATTTGAATATGAGTTGAGGATACTTTTGGAAAAAGCAATAAATAGGATAAAATATAGTTCATAGGAAACCTAGTCCAAATATAATTTTGAAAAGGATTGTGGTGATATTTTAGTTGTGCTCTAACAAATAAAGGTTGCCTAGAGATCAGAGTATGGAGCTAGCCACTAGAGGCCAAGCAGTGGTGGCACACACCTTTAATCCCAGCATTTGGGATCTCATGCCTTTGATCCTAGTACTTGGGAGGCACACAATTTTTATCCCAGCACTTGGGAGGAGAAAACAGGAAGTGATATGTATGGTGGGATGGAAAGAGGAAGTAATAAGGCAGGGTGGAGACAGGGGCTCAGCCCCTTTCAGTCTGAGGATTCCTGGAAATAAGAAGTCTTTCTAGTGACTGGCGGCTCTGCTTCTCTGATCTTGCAACCTTCACCCCTTAATATCTGACTCTAGGTTTATATTATTAAGGTCAATTAGAATTCACACTACATTTGGTGCCCAATGTGGGGCATTAATTCGCTAAAAAAGTCACTTGCCTGTGGCTTTGCGGCCACCAGCACAGGCTGGAGCTGAATGTGGCTGGAGTCATTGCTTCACTAGCTAGGTTCTCCTCTTTTTTTCCCTAAACCTCTGAGGGGGTCTGGGATTTTTCTATTGCAGCATCTCTGCAGCAAACTCCATAGGCATTTGGGCTCCGAACACCTCAGGAGTTAGCCACTTTCACACATTCCCCTGTGCAGATGGCTGGCTCTTTGGTTTCTCCTCTCACAGTGGATTGTGTTCTTTTCCTGGACCCATTCCTTGGGCTGCTGCCACACGGGGTAGCTGCCTTGAAAACTGCTCAGACTTCTACTGTTCTACACAGAAGCAGTCAGTCTCACATCTTCATTGTCATTGTTGGCCGATTTAGTGAGAAAATTGGGAATTCTTAAAGTGAGAAATTAGTTAAAAGAGAGAGTTTTTTCCCCACATTAAAAAATGGAAAACACTATTACAATGGAGAGAGTTAGGTCTCTGTATGATAATACACTGAATGGTGTGAAAATGGAGCAATTAAATGAGAGAATAATTAATTTAGATAGGATTTACTTAATGTCAATTACAAATATCATCTGTTTGATCATTTTTGTTTTATCATTAAAAAAAGTTGGTTAATATGAGTGCCAAGATAAAAGTGTCAGAAAAACTTATTAAAACAGATAGTAGAAATATTCAGACACAGACAGAGGAATTAAAAGAACCAATATGAGCATTGTATTATGCCAAGAGGAACAGCCTAAGGTTTTCAAACAACCAACTTTAATTTATCCAGTAACCTTACAGGAACTGTCAAATGATACATATCCCCAAGGCTGTGTAAGAGCTGAGACTCCTGTGCAAATTCTAGATTTGAGGAGATTCAAGGAAGTAATAGTCTCATATGGCACATATTCACCTTTTGTGAATCAGATGTTGAACTTTTGGTTAACTTGTAGTAGAACTATCCCTCAAGACTGAAGAGATTTGGTTACAGAAGTCTTGAAGAGTGGTCCTCAATTATAGTGGAGGACCTAGTAGAGAGATTAGGCTAAGACCATTGAACAATGAAGTAGGGCTAGAGGTATGAAAATCTTCCAAGACCAACTCCTTGGAGACGGAGATTATGCTAATGTAGGAAGGCAATCTCTATACGATGACCACACCTTGGCTTTATGCCATGCAGCAGCCTTGAATGCTTGAGACAGAAACAAAGAAGTAGGAAAAAAAAGCCTGAGTCATTTACTAAAGTTATACAAGGCCCAAAAGAAAGCTTCACTGGTTTTTAACTTAGATTGACTTCAGCTATAAATAGAATGATACCAAATTCAGAAGCTAGACAAATAATAATTGAATGTTTGTCAGTTTTTGAAAATGCTGATTCATAATGCAAAATGATAATTAGGCCTTTAAAGGAAAGATCAACACCCTTAGAGGAAGGGATCTGAGACACAATTAATATTGAATCTCATAACCATGATGATGTTTGGATAGGAGAGGCTATTTCCAGAGGTTTGAAGAAAAATTAAAATGTCCAGTGTTTCAATTGTGGCAAAAAAGGTCATCTAAAAAGGGATTATAAACAGGGCATTCCTAGAAACAATTTTTTTTCTAAACATAATCCAAAAAGAACATCCCTCCCTTCTGGACTATGCAGAAGCTGTGGCAAAAGACATTGGACTAATGAAGGTAGATCAATAAGGGACAATCAAGGTAACCTTTTGCTATCAGGAACACCTTGAGGGGCCTCTCTCAGGCCCCATGTCAAATTTGTTTCAGTCGTTTCCTGTCATCATGGAGGAAACTCCTTCCCAGAACATTAAAGAACATAATGCCTATTGTAAAAAAGCAGACAGCTCTGGATGATAGAAGAGCTATAGAAGAGAGAACAAAAATTTTCAGGAGAAACCATAAAGCAAATATTATAAAGATTAGATTCAAACAAGAGAGAAGTTGATTAGAAGAGGTGATAGTTCATCAAATATCATGACCACTCAATCTAAACTAATTTATAAAACTAACAAATGTTTTTCATTTGTTCAGATATAACTTGCCATAAGAGAACCTCCCCTAAATTAGGGTTGGGAAAGGGTTTTGTTTTTGTCTTTTCAGGAGAATAAAGGCACCCAGCAAAGGAATTTGAAGACCACTGGACAAATGAGGCATGTGAAGAAAAGGGACAAATAATTCAGAAAAAAAAAATCCCAAGAAAAAGAATAAATTGACTTATTGGTATATCACATCTCTACCAGGATAAAATTTTGTAAATCTTCCTAAATGTTTGTTTCTGCTGTTCTATACAGACATATAATGCAAATGGTCTTTTTGTAGTCCCAGTCCCATTAAAAATTAAAGTTGGCTTTGGAGTTGGAGTGTGGCTCTCTCATTCGCTAAACTCAAGTGTGCTTGTTAAAAGGAAAATCCAATGGGGTGGTGGTGGCACATGCCTTTAATCCCAGCACTCGGGAGACAGAGTCAGGCAGATCTTTGTGAGTTTGAGGCCAGCCTGGGCTACCAAGTGAGTTCCAGGAAAGGAGCAAAGCTACACAGGGAAACCCTGTCTCGAAAAAATAAAAAAATAAAAATCAATCAATCAATAAATAAAAGGAAAATCCAAAATCTTGGTCTTATGTCAGATGAGCCACATGATATGGG